>NC_064559.1:123041139-123666139 GCF_937001465.1 Orcinus orca
TGGGAGGATAAAATTAAACAATATGTAAAGCTTCCAGCACAGTGCCCAGTGCACAGTAAGTAGTTAATAAATGTTAATTCCCTTCCCTCTGGTTGTCCCTCAGAAACCTCGAATTTAAAATGTCACAGGGCAAATCCCAAAATACCTGCTGCTCTTTCCACATGCCTTAATGCAGTGAGAAATTAACATGTAGCCAATAACCTCAGTATAATCTTCTGTTCTTTCTCTTTCTCTGTCCCTTACCATAGCAAAACCATCATCTGATCTATCACCTAGTATTTCTCAAATCTCTCACCTTCCCTGTCCTCCAACCTCCATGACAAGACTGTCTTAACGTGGGCTCTTAGAAACTCTCACCTAAGGTATCAAAATGTTCCCAAGCTGATATCTATTCTGTGGTCCCTCTACTTCCCAGCTCATCTGTGGCTGCCTCAGTTACTGAATCCCTAAAACACAAATCTGAACCAAGTCATTCTGGTGCTTAATGGCCCCCACTGTTTCTACACTGACAATAGGTGAAGTTCAAACACTAGCTTAGCAAGTCTAGTTTCATCCTGCCTTAGCAAACTTAGCTCCCAACATTGTCCACACTTAAAGTATTGATAACATCAAACACCTAATCATTTTCCTAAGGTAATGTGATGGTTGGTTTCCCTGTCCTTTGCAGACATTCTCCTCCTCAACTTAAAGGTCACTGAAACTTCTGATATTAGGTGACAGATTGTTGGACAGATGATAGATAAATGGAACAATAGTTTTGTTAACTACATACATCCAACCGTTCTCCAAACATTCTCTCACACTTTGTGTCTAATACCCTTTAGAAAGGAAGTGATCTAAATATACATATATAGAATCTAACTGGTAACAGAAATGAGATGCCAGGTGTCCCACTTTCACAGGGTATCTATCAGGTTAGAAATAAGGCATTGCACTCACAGTCCACAAAGGTACATGAAAAGATAAAAGCTTGTAATGGCATCATAAATCAACGCTTTAGAAAGCCATATTTTGCTCAAACCACATTTTTACTAATGGTAACATTCAGTGGACATTGGTTAGGAACCAAAGGCCTTGAACATATTCCACAAACCCCACTGGGATACAGAAGGCCTGAACACTATTAGAGAAAATATTTTGACTGACTCCAGCTACGAACCACTAGTTCTGGAATGCAGGGACTTCACTTACATAAAAAAGGGACCTGGCTCAACTGCGTTAGAATTATGTGCCACTCAACCCAGAACCCTGTCCTCCTCTCAGCTATAACCCCATCAGAGCTTTTGTTTTCAAAGCCACACAAAACAGAGCTCTCAATATACACTGTGATAGTAAGGAGAGCTGCAGAGTTGCGTGGACTGCATAAGAAACAATGTAAGGAAAAGTATCAGAAGCAGAGGGAGAAGAACTGGTAACTTACCTTTTTATTAAGGAGGACGCGGCAAGCCACGGCCTAGTCTGCTGGATTGAGTCCAGGCTTTCCCAGGAAGATAATAGCGCACAGTTGGAGCCCACAGGGTGCGCTCTGTGGCTTCAGGTACGTGGCGGGAAGTGCAGGTTCAGATGGAGGGGCGGGGAGAGGACGAGCCGGGACACAACCGAGCCTGGGGCAGCGCACAGACCACTGGAGCCAGGCCGGAGACTTTGCAAACCGCGACCGCTCTTCCCAGAAGAAGCCCAATCTCGCGGGATCTCCGGACTTCCACGGGAGCTCGCGCGGGAGTTCGCGCGGGAGTTCTGGGATGAGAAACACCTGGATGCTCTAGGTGCCTGAATCCGAAAGGAGTCTGGCTTGCACCACCAGTCCTCTACGATTCCTCCCCAAAGCCCTAGTCAGAGTCACAGTACTGTGGCACTTTCCCCCTGGGACCTGCCTCTTGTCCACAGTCTGGGCAGGGGCCCCATGCCCACCCTCGTGAACTGCGCGTGTGCGGACCACGCGAGTCTATTGCCTTCCAGGAGGAAGGCAGTAGGTCCCGGGGCAGAGACGCGGAATTCTCGTGCAGGCTCCTAGGGCCCCAATCTGACCTCTGCCACGGTCCAAGCCAAAATATACTGTTTCCTTATCCTCAGGACCAAGTTGTTCCTTCTGGCAGTAGTGGTGCCTAGAATTCACCTTCGGAGTAATTCATTGCGGTTTTCCTGGAAACTCTTCCCTGAAGAACAGCTTCAGGGAGTTGCTCTTCTATTTCTGACCCGGCCCAACTGCCAGCACCTGCGATGAGGGAGCTGGCCTCTTCTCCAAGTCCCTCCATCAGGAAATGTTCTCCTTTTTTTTTTTTTTTTTTTTTTGCGGTACGCGAGCCTCTCACTGTTGTGGCCTCTCCCGTTGCGGAGCACAGGCTCCGGACACGCAGGCTCAGCGGCCATGGCTCACGGGCCCAGCCGCTCCGTGGCATGTGGGATCTTCGCGGACCGAGGCACGAACCCGCGTCCCCTGCATCAGCAGGCGGACTCTCAACCACTGCGCCACCAGGGAAGCCCAAGGAAATGTTCTTCTCTTTTGAACACCATGGGGGACGCCTGTGAGGCCATAGTCGGGGCCTAGTCTGGGTGGATAGAATGTGGAGTTTCCCAGGAAGGCAAACAGGCCACAGCTGGAGCAGGTGGCTTCAGGTGTGTTGGGGGAAATAAGTGCACTTCCAGATGGAGGGACAAGGAAAGGATGGGCTGGGATGCACTGAGCTTGAGGGGCGACTTTCACATTCCTCACTTACAGTGAAGGACTGCCAATGGAATATGACCCACATACCAAGACAAAGATACCAACCACTGAAGCGAAAATGAGCTCTCCAGTACAGATTCAGTGGTTGAGTCTCCATGGTGCTCAACAAACAGAGTCTAAGGGTTGAGAACACAAAAGTGCCATTCAGGGCTAGATGCCCACATGTAAGTGACACTGAAAGAGGTTAGGGCACCTCATCCTTCACCTGTCCACCTGCTGAAAAACAAAAGATTTCTATTCAAGGATGAGAAAATGGGGTGGACAAAGGTCATGAGATTTCTGAAAAGATATATACAATCAAAGAAAAGGAGCCATTGCTTTGAAGGCTTAGAAGAAAAACATTGCTGAAAATAGTTCTCTTCAAAAGAGAAGATGATTTTGGAAGATGCTCAAGAGTGCACAGTCTATATATAACAAAAGGGAATGATTTGCTATGATAGCAGAGATACAAAAGGATCTGGCTGTATTAGAAAAATGCCTCAAAAAAATCTCAACCACAGTACATAATTAAAGTTCACTGAGATGGCTAAGAAAGCAGAAGAGTCGTCACAGATTGTCAAGTGAGTCCTGTGGAGGAAAATTTGGGGAAACCCTCTCAGAAAGTAAAGGCAGGGACTTCCCTGGTGGCACAGTGGATAAGACTCCACGCTCCCAATGCAGGGGGCCGAGGTTCGATCCCTGGTCAGGGAACTAGATCCCACATGCATGCTGCAACTAAGAGTTCGAATACCGCAACTAAGGAGCTGGCGAGCTGTAACGAAGACCCGGTGCAACCAAATAAATAAATATTTAAAAATAAATAAAAACTGGTATCAAAAATACTTGCAAGTTAATAATAAAAAGTAAGTCCTTGAATTTGAAAGAAAAAGAAAGTAAAGGCAAAGGACGAAGATATTAAAATGATAAGAATAGGAACTAATAAGGAGAGCTTGTCTAACAAATATAGAGGTTCTCAAGGAAAAAGTAAGAAAAATAGAAATAGAATGAAGAATCAAAGATATAATAAAATAACTTTTCTGGGCTTAAAAATTCCTAAGACTACATTTCAAAAGATCTCACCAAATCAAAGGTAAAAATAATGGAGAACACATAAACACTTAACACTCCTTTGCAATTAAACACACCAATTAAAAGGCAAAAGTCTAAACCTGTATTTTAAGCAAAATAAAGCTATATGTTTTATGAGAAAATTATTAAAACAAACAGATGGTAAATTGGGAAATTTAAAGGAACAATACACTTCAGGCAAAAGAATAACACAAAGAAAACTGGAATGATCATATTAAAGTAAGGATGATAATATTTTACAAAATGTTATCTTTTCCTTTGTAAATCATGTCCTCTAGCACCTCTAGCATATCAAACCTATTTCCTCATGCAAATAGAGGAAAGTTAAAAATAGGTCAGAGAAGTCACTGATCAGATTTGAAACCACATGACAAAACTGCTCTGAGAGGAGAGTTGCTACTACCTACCATTAACCTACCATCACCCACACAGGCAGAAAAGGAAATCCCACACAGAGTTTCTTTCTTTCTAGACATACTTCTGAAACAAAATCTCACATGGGGAAAACTCCCATTTACAATCTGATGCCACCTAGAGGAGGAGTTGGGCCAGGGAAAAAAATCTAAAACACTAGCTTTTAAGCAAGCCAAAAGACATTGAGATCTTAAAGACACTAATGAAAATATAAGAATGATTTTACTAGATTAGACTAAGTTTAGTTATTCATCTGTATTCAGCGTGTGTGGCAGGAGGTTGGGCGGGGAGAGGGAGAGACAGGGAGATTTCTTCAGTGTGTAAATTCTATCAAAGCAATTTACCTTCTTTTTGAACACTGCAAATTGGAGTAGAGTCCAAGTGACTAGGGCATGTCAAACTGACATAACCTTTAAGAACATAGTTTCTGGAGCCAGACGGCCTGGTTTGGAATAAAGCTTAACTTCTCTGTGTCACAGAACCCTCATATATTAAATGAAGATAATAATAATACCTATTATGTAGGTTTGTGGAAATGATTAAAAGTTATATACATTTGTGTAAAGTGCTAAATGTGTGGTTCTATTGGTCAATAATCATTTAAGATTTCTCTGCCAATGCTGAGGTGCACTTTAAGAGCTATTGTGAACAATCGTCCTCTTTTTGCTTATTTCTTTTGTCTATCACCTTTCTTACCATTAACACAATATATCTCCAAATGTAACTGGGCTTCAGTTATTTTAGGATCTATAAAAATGTCATTAACAAGTAAGAAACCAACTCATAGCACAGTGAAAGAGATAAGATTTAGGAACTAAATAATCCAGTCTACTATGTCTCTGCAAAGCTTCCTGAAATATCCCTTGAGATCTTCCCAAGAAGCCTGCTATGAGAATATTAAGAAAAATTTCATCAAATACTTTTTTATGCATTGTGTAAAACCAACAACAAATACACACAGTGCACTGACTAGGCAGACCAAATAATTCAATTCTGATCATCTTAACCTCTTTCTCTGACAGGTTGCCTTGCAATAGGCTGACTTTTTCTTTCAAATCTTTAAGATTTTTTTTGTAGTTATCAATTTCCTCTTGCTTCTCTTGTTCATCTCTGTCCCTCTGCTCCCTTAAGTGTTCAATTGTCTGCTCCTGATAAGAGAGAACATCAATACATTAGAAAATTCCTTTCATACTTACATCATATGACTGTAATTCAGCTCTTAGCTGATAAAATTTCACACTTCCATCCATCATTCAAAAGATAGTGATAAGTTGTTAACGATTTACTTTTTAGAGAATTCATCCTCCCTACCTATCTTATTATAACAAAGGTCTGGCTTTGTTCTTTTGATTCCCCTAGGTTTCTTTTCCAATAATTTCAACTAGTGTTAGATGTCCCTAAAGTAGTCTTTTGGAATTATCCCATTTTTTTCAATTCCCAAGTAACCAAAACATATATATATACCCTAAGGACAATAAGTAACAAATATTTCATCTTTACACAGGCATACCATGGAGATATCGCAGGTTAGGTTCCAGACCACCACGATAAAGTGAATATTACAATAAAGCAGGCAACTTAAAAACAAAAACAAAATGTGTGGCTCTTTTACATTAATATCCAGGAAATAAATGTATTCCTCAAGACTCTTTGGTTTGACTCTTTGAAAAAAACTCTCAATTAGAGTAGCACAGGCAAAAGGAGAATTTGTTTCACCTAACATAGCCCCAAAAAGAAGAATGTGAGTCACAGAAGCACAGAGAATGCAACAAATCTAAAGAACAGTTGGAACCAGGATTTTGAGCACCACAGAATGCTTCCTCTTCACTCTTCTAGTCAGTTTATCCTTCGATGTCAGCAACCACTTGAGCATGCCCACTTAGCACAAGTGCCCATGCCCAGACCAATTACTATGATCCGTATAAAGATAGTAGCTCCCATTTGAAATCACATGGGTAGAAGGGATAAAAACAATTAACAGTTATCCAGTGTTTATTTTCTGCCAGGCAGTCTTCTAAGTATTTTACATGTGTTAATTCACTTATTGCTCCCAATAATTCAATTGGGATATTATTATTTCCATTGTACAGGAAAGACACAGAGACAAGAATTATTTAGAAACTCGCCCAAGGCCACACATCAAGTTATTGGTAAAGCTAAGATTTAAAACAGTCAATCCACATGTCAACCTACCCTCAGAATCTGACCTCTGGCTTAACCCAGATGCCTTGAAATATATGGTATAGAAATATAAGAGAAATACACAAATATTAACCATGATTATCTCTAGATTACAATATTATAGGTAGATTTTAAAATTTTCTCTATATTCCAAGTTTATTTAAATGTACCTTACTGATTTTTTAATCAGATAAAAACAATAAAGTTTATTTTCAATAAATATCCAGCCTTCAATTCAAGATTGCAGACAAAGGAAGTGCATTAACTTTGTTAAAACACAGAATTACAAAAAAAGAAAAAAGACAACCTATTATAGTGAAGAAAAGAAAATGGAGAGAAATCAAGAGACAGAAATATATTGACATCTGAAACAGGTTGGAGAAATTGTAATTTAGAATGTGGAATGAAGCAACTGCAAATGGAAGAGGGAGCCATTCTACCCATCAGAGCCAAAAAAATCTCTGAGCTCAGAGTCTGTAGGAACAATGAAGGAACAGGTGAAAACAAGGGGAATTCCTCCAAAGTCAGCGCACAGAATAATCGTACTTGTCAACCCACTACCCACTTCCCCAGTCATGGAGCATAGAAAACAGCTCAGCATTTATCCCAAAGAGAAAAATATATTTTTTTAAATTTTATTATTATTAGACTCCACTCCAAAAATAAAAAAGTGATCTTTCCTGGAGCTAAGAATTCTAATATAGATAGTGTTCAAATGTTGGTGCCTGGTCCCATCTTATCTTATCTTCCCTAAACAGAACAAACATGCTATCTTGGGAACAACTTCAAGAAAAAAATGGATGCAGTCTCTAAATTGATCCAAGATGAAACAGAAAATCCAATTAGTCTTATAAACATTAAATGACTTGACTAAATAGCTGAAGTTATTTCTACAATTAGAAAAAAAATAGAATGAGGAGAATACAAAGAAAAAACTTTCATCAGTACAAATGAAGATACAAAATGAAATTTAAAATATATAGAGGAAAAATATAAGTAAAAATAAAGTGGGGAAAACAATGTACAAAATAAGAGGGTAGAAATGAATCCAAATATTTAGCAATTACAACATAGGGAATAAAATTTCCAATTAAAGGACTGAGACTTTTTCTCCAGATTGTTATTTTAGAAAATTCAACCAAAAGCTATTTATAGAAGACAAATTTAAAACACAAGGACATAGAAAAAGTGAATATAAAAAAGATTGGCCTACATCAATTAAAGACAGCTGATATAGCATCATTAATATCAAATATAACAAACCCTAATGCAAATAAACTTTAAGAAATAGTCACCCCTTATTTATAAAAAGTTAAATTCACTAGAAAGATATAACAATTCTAAACCCATATGAACATAAAAATAGTTTCGAAGTCAATCCTCATCATTCATGGAGTTTATATTTGAGAAATTGATAACTGGCTAAAACCTATTTGTAATTTCAAAGCAACACTCACAGTGCTTTTGTGGTCATCCACAGACACATACACAGAAGAAAAATTTGAGTAGCCCAAAGTGCACTTTCCCAGCAGAAATTGAACAAGGTGATGCTCTGCCGTTTTGTTTCAGTTTTCATACTGTAAAAAAGTATCTTTTTCCACTCCTATTTAGTGCCATTTTTTCCCTCATTTCTGTGCTTTTTATTGGTGATTTCACTGTCTTAAGATGGCCCCTAAGTGTAGTGTGATAGTTCTGTAAAGTTTTCATAAGCACTAGAATGCTGTGATTTGCACTGCAGAGAAAACACATGTGTTAGATGAGTTTCACTGAGGCTAGAGTTATAGTACTATTGGCCATGAATTCAATCTAAATGAATCAACAACATGTATAAAATAAGGTGTCTTTAAACAGAAACACACATAAAACAATGAAGACAGGGATCAGACTTGCCCTGATATTGGGAAATAATCAGAAAGTATGATGTATAAGAATAGTCCAATAAGTTAAATAAAATTTAGCACATAGTTCAAGACATAGCTCAGGCTCAACATGGTGTGTGACATTGTTCCTCAGAATCATCCTCCCCCCTAATATGGTCTCTTATCACCATATTCACAATCCCAAAGACACAGCCTCAGAATATTTGCTACATTATATGGAAAATATCAGCATGTATATCTATCTCCTCGACTAGACCATAGCTTCTCTCAGGACAAGACTTATTTCTTATTCATCTCTGCTTCCCAACATCTTACACAAAGGGGTACAGAATAAGTTCTAAATAAACATCTGATGACTGAATGAATGAGTGAATGGATTTTAATTTAATAAAGACCAAAATGCATTGGTGATGGAAGAGCTGTTTTCTCTTTATGACAGGATTCTTCATCTCCTTCCCTCACTGTAAAAGATACCACAAAATAGTTGAAATCCAAGAAGCCATGTTTTTGGAAAAGATGAGAGGTCTTTTAGCAAGGAAGACTTCCTTAGTGGATTAATATTGAGCTCACAGTTGAATGTGTAATATAATTCCCCTTGATGTATATCCACAAATTGTTTACCACATTTGATATCTTGAATGTGACATAAGCAGTTATAATCCTTCCAGCTGAAATAAAACTTAGATCTAAACAGCTAATAATTCAGAACTGAAATAAAAAAGTAAATACGGACAGAGTCCAAGATCTTACAGCTCAGCTTATTCCCTCTGGAAAGAACACTATCATTTTTTATTCTAGCATTGTGTTCAAGATGTTTTCATCTGCAGAAGCCCTGAAATCTTTCCTATAGACCAAATATTCTGATTTGCTGCTCTTTACTTCTTTACATTGATTTAAAAGATCAGTTGACATTATGAAGTACCCTGATTTTGAAGACAAGTTCCCAGAATGACCAGAATACAGAATACTTTGCCATTGCCAAATTTAAGGATCACAGTAGAGTCACAGTGATATAAGAACTGGAAGTATAAAGAAGCGCTTAATCTGTATTTGTTCTATTTTCTATTGTTTAGTTTCTAATATGGAAGCCATTTCTTGCTGGGGAAACAAAAAGCTATCTCAGATGCTTCCATACTATTATGGAAAATCATGCAGTCTTACAGTTGGATATGATTTTTGAGCAATCTTCTTTCAATTCACAGCACCATGGTGCATACCGTTCAGGTTAGAGGAAGGTGGAGATAGTGTTTCCCCACCAACAAGGATATGGTGAACTGAGTTCCAGCAAGTTGCTTCCAGCCATAAGCCATCTAATCAGTTCATCACACTGTGTGACACTAATACCATTGTCTTGATGTAGCAAAGGTACCATGATGTAGTAAATGTTAGGAACCACTACCTTGGAGATCACCTAATCTAACTTACTCAAAAAGTAATGCTCACTACAACCATGCTGGCCCAGGATTATTTGAGCTCTATTTGTGTGTTTTCTATGACTGATTTCTCAATATTTTGTAAAACAACTCTTTCTGAAAGATCCTCCAGAGACAGAGGTTTAAAAAAATCTTCTAACTTCCGTGAATTGAAGCAAATCCTGACATTTGAAGCTACAGTGAATACAGCTTCGCATGAGAGTTTGAATCTTAGAGTCCAGATATTACCTTTGTTCAGTTATCAGTCTCCAAGACATACATTTTCAATTCCCTCAAATGTTTCTAAAATGACAAGGCTCAAGAACCCCCCACAATTTGGCAACAAACAATCAACAATCTCATTTACAAAAAAAAAAAAAAAGTTTCTTTTAAAAATACACAATCTAGTACTTAATACTAAATGTAATTAAATCAAAGCTTATTAAAATGTGTCTATTATTTTCTCAGTTTTTATTTAATAAAAAATAGAATGGGATGTTTCTTTTTTCCCCCTTAGTAACTTCACCATATGTTTTTTTACATTGAATTTGTGATTAATGGAAAATCTCAGGATATTTTATATGAACTGCTATCAAGTCAAAACATATCTTCTTCTCCTGTACTTTTTCATTTTTTTTAATTAATAAACTTGATTTTTATAGAAATTTTAGGTTCACAGTAAAATTGAGCAGAAAGTACGGAGAGTTCCCACATACCCTCTCTCTCAACATACACACAACCTCCCCCATTACTGACATCCCCCACCAGAGTGGCGCATTTGTTGCAATGATGACTCATCATTATCACCCTAAGTCCATAGTTTACATTAGGGTTCATTCTTGATGTTGTACATTTTTTGAGTTTTGACAGATGTATAATAACATGTATCCACCATTGTATTATTGTACAAAATTGTTTCACTGACCTAAAAATCCTCTGTGTGCTACCTATCTATCCTACCCACTCCCCTAACCTCTGGCAACCACTAATATTTTTACTGTCTTCATAGTTTTGCCTTTTCCAGAATGTCCTAAAGTTGGAATTATACAGTATGTAGCTTTTCAGATTGATTTCTTTCACGTAGTAATATGCATTTAAGTTTCTTACACATCATTTTTATTCCATGACCAAGTAGGTTTATATATACAAATAAAATTGTATATATTTAAGGTGTACAATGTGATGATTTGACATATGTATACATTGTGAAATTATTACCATAATCAAGTTAATTAACACATTCATTACCTCTTATAATTATTTTTTTTGTTTGTTTGGTAAGAATGCTTAAGTTCTAGTCTTGTAGCAAATTTCAAAAGTATAATACAGTACTACTAACTATAGTCACTATGCTGTATATTAGATCCTTAGAACTTATTCATGAAAATTTATACCCTTTGACCAACATCTCCCCATTTCCCCATCCTCCAGTCCTTGGCAACCACCATTCTACTCTCTGTTTCTGCAAGTTTGAATTTTTTTTAAACTCATTTTGCTAAATATAAAGACATAAATTTCCATTTTTTTCCTATGTTAAACTTAACTAAACTTACTTCTCACCTGAAAACAAAATTTTTGTTCCTGCCTTGTAATCAGTTAGTTTTAATTGTTGATACTTCTTTTGCACATGACCTTTTCATAGGTCTTCAGTCAGGTAATTAAATTGCAAAGTAATTGCAAAGCTGTAATGCAAGCCAGATACAACAGGATTCCATGTCACACCACTAGAAACTTCCCTCCACCTTGACATCTAACCACCTAAATATCACCAAAGTATTTCTTATCTGCTATATTTTTCTTTGTATCTTTCTTTATTGTGCTTTAATCTAAAACAACGTCATACACATTTCTCAAAGAAGACATACAGAAGGGCAATAGGCACATGTAAAGATGCTCAACATCACTAATTATTAGAGAAATGCAAATCAAAACTACAATGAGGTACCACCTCACACCAGTCAGAATGGCCATCACTAAAAACTCTACAAATAACAAATACTGGAGAGGGTGTGGAGAAAAATGAACCCTCCTACACTGTTGGTGGAATGTAAATTGGTGCAGCCACTATGGAGAACAGTATGGAGGTTCTTCGCAAAACTAAAAATAGAGTTGACATTTGATCCTGCAGTCCCACTCCTGGGCATATATCCAGACAAAACTATAATTCAAAAAGATATTAATACATGCACCCCTATGTTCATAGCAGCAGTATAGTATATACAATAGCCAAGACATGGAAACAACCTAAATGTCTATGAGTACACACACACACACACACACACACACACACACACACACACACACACACACACAATGGAATACTACTCAGCCATAAAAAAGAATGAAGGGAAGAGAAAGAAAGGAACAAAAAAGAACTACAAAAACACCCTCAAAACAATTAACAAAATGACAGTAAGTACACACCTATCAATAATTACTTCAAATGTAAATGGATTAGAGGCTCCAATCAAAAGACAGAATGGCTGAATGGATATATAAACGAGACCTTTATGTATGTTGACTAGAAGGAGACTCACTTCAGATCTAAAGACTCAGACTGAAAGTGAGGGGATGCAAAAAGGTATTGCATCCAACTGGAAATTGAAAGAAAGCCGGGGTAGCAATGTCTTATATCAGACAAAATGACTTTAAAACAAAGATTGCTATAACAGAAAAAGAAAGACACTACATAATAATCAAGGGATCAATCCAACAAGAAGATGTAACAATTATAAATATTGATATATATGCAGCAAATATGGGGCACCTATATTCATAAAGCAAATACTGACAGATGTAAAGGGAGAAATTGACACTAACACAATAATAGGGAACTTTAACACCCCACTTTCACCAATAGACAGATCATCCAGACAGAAAATCAAAAGGGAAATACTAGGCGTAAATGACACATTAGACCAGATGGACTTTATATATATAAAGGATGTGTATTCTGCAGCTTTTGAATGGTATTTTATATATATAAATATATATAATATGAAAATATATATATATTTTATATTATATAAATATATAATATGATATATAATGTATTATATATTACAATATATTAATGTTTTAATAATGTTATAATTAATATTATTAATTAATAATGTTATTATTAATATTGATTATGCTACATATTATATAATACATATATAATATATTCACATATAAATTATATATATTTATCATATATTAATATATAATTAATACTAATATATCCATTATATTAATATGTAATATATTGTTGAATGTTAATGTATAATATATATTAATATTTGATTATTAACATTAATATTGAATAATAAATTATTAAATATTAATATATATTTATATATTATATTATATTTTATATATGTATCGGGTGCCATTCAAAGGCAGCAGAGTACACATTCTTTACAAGTGCAGATGGAACATCCTCCAGGATAGATCACATGCTAGACTGTAAAAAAAAGCCTTGATAAATTTAAGAAAACTGAAATCATACCAAGCATCTTTCCAACCACAATGCTATAAGACTAGAAATCAACTACAAGAAAAAAACTGCAAAAAAACACAGACACACGGAGGCTAAACAATATGCTACTGAACAATCAATGGATTATTGAAATCAAGAAATCCAAAAATAATTGGAGAAAAATTAAAACAAAAACACAATGATGCAAAAATCTATGTAACTCAGGAAAAGCAGTTCTAAAAGGGAATTATGTAGTGATAAAAGCCTACCTCAGGAAACAAAACAAAACAAAAAACCCTCAAACAACCTAACTTTATACCTAAAGGAACTGCAATAAAAGAACATACAAAACTGAAAGTTAGTAGAGGGAAAGAAATCAAAGGTCAGGGCAGAAATAAATAAAATAGAGGCCACAAAAAAGAAAAGATGAACTAAGAGCTGGTTCTCTGAAAAAATAAAATTGCTTAACCTCAACCAGACTCAACAAGAGAAGAGAGAGCCCAAATAAATAAAATTAGAAATGAAAAAGGAGAAGTTACAACTGACAAGACAGAAATAGAAAGGCTCATAAGAGACTACTATAAGCAACTATATGTCAATAATAAAATGGACAACCTAGAAGAAAAGGACACACTCTTAGAAATGTACACTCTCCCAAGACTGAACCAGGGAGAAATAAAAAATATGAACAGACCAATTACCAGTAATGAAATTGAATCAGTAATTAAAAAAAAAAAAAACCCTAACAGATAAAAGTTCTGGACCAGATGACTTCACTCATGAATTCTACCAAACATTTAGAGAAGAGTTAACACCTATCCTTCTCAAACTATTCCAAACAATTTCAGAGGAATTCATTCTATGAGGCCACCATCACCCTTATACTACAACCAGACAAATGTAGCACAGATAAAGAAAATTACAGGCCAATATCATTGATGAACATAGATGCAAAAATCCTCAACATAATACTAGCAAACTGAATCCATCAATACATTAATAGGATCATATACCATGATCAAGTGAGATTTATCCTGGGAATGCAAGCATGCTTCAATATCTTCAAATCAATCAATGTGATACACCACATTAACAAACAAAAGTATAAAAGCCATATGATCATCTCAATAGATACAGAAAAAGATTTTGACAAAATCTAACATCCATTTTTGATCAGAACTCTTCAGAAAATGGGTATAGAGGGAACATACCTCAGCATAATAAAGGTCATATATGTTAAGCCCACAGTTAACATCATACTTAAAGGACAGAAGCTGAAAGCATTTTCTCTAAGAGCAGGAACAAGATAGGGAGGCCACCCTTGCCACCTTTCAACAATATTGGAGGACCTAGCCATAGCAATCAGACAAGAGAAATAAATCTACATTGGAAAGGAAGAAGTAAAGCTATCACTGTTTGCAGATGACATAATAATAAGAAAATCCTAAAGATGCCACCAGAATACTGCTAGAGCTCATCAATGAATTTGGTAAAGTTGCAGGATACAAAAAAAAAAAAAAAAAAAAGAATGAAATAATGCTATTTGCAGCTTTGTGGATGGACCTAGTGATTACCATACTAAGCAAAGTAAGTCAGAAAGAGAAAGACAAATACCATATGATATCACTTATATGTGGAATCTAAAATATGACACAAATGAATTTATCTATGAAACAGAACCAGACCCACCAACATAGAGAGCAGACTTGTGGTTGGCAAGGGGGGGTAAGGTGCAGGGGAGGATTGGACTGGGAGTTTGGTACTAACAGATGAAAACTATCAAATATAGAATGGGTAAACAACAAGGTCCTATTGTATAGCACAGGGAACTATATTCAATATCCAGTAATAAACCATAATGGAAGAGAATATGAAAAAGAATATATGTGTGTGTGTATATAACTGAATCACTCTGCTGTACACCAGAAACTAACACAACATTGTAAATCTACTGTACTTCAATAAAAAATAAGAATACACAATGTGCATATGCCACATCAAAAGAGGTATTGTAATTTAAGGACTGTAGGGTAAAAATAAAACCCAAATCTGTCACAGCTGCATAGAAAAAACATTTTTTTAAATAAAACAAAGTCATACAAAAGCATACCCAGTATCTTAGGTAAGTAATGTTAGCTTACTATAACTAAGCTAAAAAGTTGAGCTAAAAACAGCTCAAATACATTAAATTTTGTTTCTTTCTCCTGTAAAGATGAAAAAGGTATTCCTGATTGACTAGAAACTCTCCTTTAAGCAGTAATTCAGGGACACAGATTCTTTCCATCTTATGGCCCTGCCATCTTCCATATGTGACTTCAAAGGTTGTCATGCTCCCCTGTATCAAGTTGGTGGAAGATGAAAAAGCAAGTGAAGAAAGCACACTGGATTTTTTTTAAAATCCTGACTTAAAAGTGAATTTTTAAAATTGGTGGAAGTACTTGCTAGCTGGGAAACCACATTCCAGCAATAACCCCACACTGTGGAAAGAGGGACACAATTTTGGAGGGAGGCTACTACCTTTCTTTAAAATAGTCCACCCCTCTGGCCATCTTTTCCTTCAAGTCAAGCTTTCCCCATGGGAGACCATCTAAAGTCTACTCAGAAACCATCCAGGTCAAAGTTCTGAACATCCTGACGAAATGCAACATTCTTCACCAAGTCTAAAACGTGGCTCCTTGTGGTCCTCCTATAAATTAACAAAACAGCTTCTATTCATCACACATACGTATTCTCCCCACCCCCCTCTCTCTCTCTCCTTCCTTCTCCTTCTCCTTCTTTTTCTTCTCTTCTGCCCTGCCGCCTCTTTCAATAGAGGAGCAGGCACAGAAAAACTATAATAAAAACCCCCCAATAGGAAGAAAGAACGGAAAGCAATGTAGCACAACAATAATTAACTCCCAATGGGTAGGCATTATTAACACCTTTTCCTGGTAGCAGAGGATGCCCTTAGATTAGACTAAATCTCTGGTAGGAACTTTCTTGCCCATTGTTGTCTCTCACCACTCGTTCCTGCCCTATCCTTCAAAATCTCAGTAGATTCTGATTTTTCTATTTCCAGACAGTTCCATGTGATAGTAACCATGACCAAATTTTTTTCTTGGGTATAATTTTGAAACCTGATTTCTTTACTTCCTTACTCCCATGCCATTCTCTCACAACTCAGTAGTATCTGCCTTGAAGCCATCTGATATATTATGCTTGATTGAGAAGGAAATTCCCATAGTCTGATCTTTGTCCCAGGGTTGCTTACATGAAAAATCTTAATAAATCTTTGTTGCTCTGCTCTAAGCTTTTTTTAGTTTCATTTCTTGCTGTTTGGGGGTATGGGAGTAGATGGTTTTTCCAACTCTGCAAGACTCAAAATTTCTGGAATCTTTCTATCCCCTTTTATTTCTGCTTTCAAACTGCCAGTTCTTTCTTTTTTTACTTTGTTTTTTAATACCCTGCCAAATGCAGGAAGACGCAACTAATGCACAATTAGATGTCTATACCTCTAGAGCTTCAGATTTTATAAGTAGTTGATTGGCTTCCAAGCGATTACAACTTTACCAAATGTTTTGTCACTATATAATATAGATCTCCATTTTTCCAGCCTCCAACATGCATTTTCTTGCAATCTCATGACTATTAAGCCAATGACACATATTTTAATTATTGTTGTAGAAGCAATTTTCAAATGTTCCAATCTTCATATTAATTAAAGACAAGCTAGCTGATGTAATAAAGAACTCACAAATTTTAAATGGCCTAAACACATTAGAAGTTTATTACTCACTTCTATAAGGTCCAAAATGAATGTTCCTAATCTGTGGAGGGCTCTCCCTCTCCAGAGAACTAGGCTACTTCCACCTATGGCACCACCATCTTCTGATGTCATCATGTTAATCTTTGATATTAGTGGAAGGGAAAGACCCAGTGGAGAAACCACGTCTTAAAAACTCATATCCTTTCTACTCACATTTCAAGGGGAGCATAGAAATGACGACATCTTCTTCCATAAAGTGTTTGGTTAGCTTTTTGTGCCTCACTCATCATTAGGAAGTGTTAGAGGCAAATAAATGACAATTCCTGAATTAACCTGGGAAAATACATGGAGAACATTCATGTAAAATTCGCATGTACTTCACAAACCCAAAACTTGACTATGAAATTTTTAGCAAATCAATATCACAAAATAAATCAGGACAAATTGTTGCACAGTAATTCATTGATATCTAAATTGATATCTAAATTATTATAAAAACACAATTAAGGAAAAATAACAATAACCCGTGATACTTGGTTACAGAAATTAGGCTAAAAAAAGTAGAAATGTGAAAACAGGAAAGCAAACACTCACACTGTTAGAATCATGAGGTATCATTTATAAATACTAAACCACAATGAATTAAGAAAGGACGTGAGTGACAGAATGGTGGCTGAGTTAGCAGTGAGATTCTACCACAGACTCACCAGAATGGCTGAAATTTTATTAATCAGTCAATCTGACAATACCAACTGTTAGGATGTAGAACAACTTAAACTCTCATACTCTGCTAATTGAAGTGAAAATTGGTAAAACCACTTTAAAAAACTGGCAGAATCTACCAAGTCTGACAACATGCCTTCTGATTGCCTAACAAGTCCACTCCTAATTTTATATTCCATCAAAATGTATATAGATATGCAACAACAGACATATATGAGAATGCTCCTAGTAACATTGCCAGTAATAGTCCAAACTTGGAAATAGCCCAAATATCCATCAACAAGAAAACAATTTTTTTTTTTTTTTTTTTTTGCGATACGCGGGCCTCTCACTGTTGTGGCCTCTCCTGTTGTGGAGCACAGGCTCCGGACGTGCAGGCTCAGTGGCTATGGCTCACGGGCCCAGCCGCTCGGCGGCATGTGGGATCTTCCCGGACCAGGGCACGAACCCGTGTCCCCTGCATTGGCAGGCAGACCCTCAACTACTGTACCACCAGGGAAGCCCAAGAAAACAAAATTTTTAAAGTGTATTTTTAAACAATGGAGTACTATAAAATAATGATTAAGGACATACCATTACTATATGTCATCAAGTGGATGAATGCCACAAGCATAAAATGGAGCGTAAAAAGCCGGACGCAAAAATACATACTGTACTGTTTGCTTTAATAAAACACACAAAGGAAAATCTAATCTGTGTTATTAAAATTAGAATAATTGTTACCTTTTGTCTGGGGTGGGGGTGGAGTCAGCAGGTAAGTAGTAGGTGGGTGCATAAGGGAGGTTTCTGAGATGCTGGTAATGTTAAATGTCTTCATTTGGGTACTTACACTTGGGTGTATTCACTTGGTCAAAATGAATTTTCATGCCCTTAAGATTTATATACTTTCAAGAAAAGTTATTAATATTTTCATCACTAAATTTCCCTTTTATTATTTCTTTTTAACTATGGACACCATAATCTGAAAGTATTAGTCTAACAACAAAACTACACTTACTGACATTTAGCACTGTTTTTCTTACACTCTTTCAAATTTTAGCCAGTGGTCTATATTTCTGAGTCATAATATTATTTACAGTACTACATGTCATACTAATAATAACAAAATTAAGTCCACAGACACTTAGCATTTTTCAGTGCTAGTAGTTACTCATTTTGACCATCACCCAGCATTTGTATCCAAGGTTGATGATCCAAAGGACATGTCCATTTCATTATAGTGACCATCTGACTGGTAGGTCTAGTCACAGTGTTTGAGCACCACTAACTTGTTCCAATAATTTCCATGATGTCACCAGTAGCCAATCATTACTTCTTAACTTCAAAATGTGCTTCCCTATTTTTGGCCCAGAACAACAAAAAAGAAATTGTTAGCCAGGCAGTCTAATTCAGGGAATTCAAAAAGTTACTGAAACATTGAAAACATCTTATATTCCCTTACCCATAGCATACCCATAGTCATGGACCTTTAGAGATCTGAGAACAACTAGCACATTATTTCTATTATAGGCTTAGATTAAGACGGGAAGAGCCTTTCCTTACTTGCCCTTAATAAATGGTTTTCTGTTGAACAACTTGAAAAGGCTACCTAAGAGGTCTGCAACAGCAACATTTTAAATGTTTTATATTTGAATTGAAAATATGATATTCTGCCTGCTTATTGACTTTTTTTCTCAAATCTCCTTGGAGCTAGCCTCTGCTATCTATAAACCTTTACTAGTTTTTCAGGTGATTGAGATATCTTTCTGGGTTTAGATATATTTCATGTCAATGCATTAGTTTTAACACAAGGTTAATATTTTTCTTTTGGGGGGCAGATGGAGTTGATTTTACTCTGTCAGGCACTTTGCTAAGTGCTGGGTATATAGCAAAGACTTCAGAAAACTCAGTGTATGGGGAAAAAATTTAAAAGTAAATACAATAAACTCTGAGATAGTCATCAAGTGAAATGAATACACTTGAGGAAATAAGAATCAATTCAACTTGGTAAATTAAGAAACCTTTAGAAAATAGATATCATCAGGGCCTTGAAGGATCTGTAAAAATAACTTACACCTGTGAGGCACTTATTTGCAAGCATATTTCACTTTTCCTTAAGAAAAAAGTCCCTCTGAGTTTTATATTGTCATAATTTAAGTGATTTGCCAAGGCCATTCAGAACATGAGATATTAGGATTAAAGTTCAGATCCCTGAAGGGGCAGTAAGGTTTAGAAGTAGAGGACTTCATAATCGGAGTAACCTGTCTTTGAAACACTGCTTTGCCACTGCTGTGTGAGAAAATTTTTTAACCTTTCTGAGCCTTGGTTTCTTGATCTATAACATAATACTATCTTCACATCAGGATTACTGTGCATTTTATATGATATAACAAATATGTGTGAAGTGTCCAGCACTGTGTTTAGGAGAATGGGAACTCAACTAAGCAGTGTTTTGTGTTCTTGGTCAGATGCTGAGAGATAGGATGATGACGTGATAAATTAATGTTCTAGAAAGACAACTAGGGTGGCAATGTGGAGGATGGATTGATATATCAAGAAGCACAAGAAATGTATGATAGTTAAGAGTGTTTTGCAATGGTCTAACCAAAAGATGATGAATGTTAGAACTAAGGAAATAACCATTGGGATAGAAAAGAAGGAAGAATTAAGAGAAACACTCAGAAGTAGAATTGCCTTGTTGCTTGGCTGACTGTCAGGAGTAGAGAGGAGGGACAAGATAGCCTGACAATTAATAATTGGGGAATCTTGTATATCATACTACCAGGGCCTAAGATAGGGAATATAGATGGAAAAATGGTCTGAAGGTAGATATTCTACTATTTTAGGTATATTGATTCAGGAAATGCTTGTTGAGAAGAGATGTCTAAGTAAGCAGACGGAGACATAAGTCTATATGTCAGGATTGTTAATTTAGATTTTAGAGTCAAGGAATACTTGTGAATTGAAGGCATGCAAAAAGTGAGATCAACCAGGCAGAACCTATTACACCAGTACAGAAAAAGACAAAGACTAAACATCAGAGATATAATAATATTTAAGGGTCAGGCTATAAGGTGGGGTGGAAGTAACCCAGGAAAAGCCCCAAAATGACTAGTCTAGATAAACTAGATATAAATTAGGTATTGGGAAGAAAAATAAAGAAAGTGACATGACATATAAAACCAAAAGAAGAGGGAAGGTCAACAAATTATCACAGAAAAGATTAAAAACATGAGGACTAGCAGGTGTTCACTAGTAATGCTTTGAAAGCTTCAGTGGATTATATAAAAAGGAATTCACGGGGCAAAAAAGAGGTAAGGGATCTACAGAAGATAATAAGCATAAGCAAAGACACAGAAACAGGAAATAGTAAAGTGTGCCTGGTGTATCTCATTTTTGTGCAGATTAGAAAAAAGCACCCATTTGGGCAGACATTACTCCAAAAGTGCTCAGCTAGGCAAGAGTGCAGACTTATCCCTGTGCTTTTGTGCAGTACATAGACTGTGCAACCATTTCCAACAGCTACAGGGGAACAGTCCCATTTAGTTGAAATGCAGGGTATAGAAAAGATAGTACTAGAACATAAATATGGAAAGACGAATTATAGATCACACTTGGATAATCTTGAAAGACAGTTGAGACTTTTGTGCTCAATTCAGGGGTCAATAGGGAGCCATCCATGTCTGTGACATTCACTTAAAGAAGATGATTCTAGCAACAAAATGTGGTATGAGTAAGAGGAGGAAAATGCAGGCAGTAAGGAAACCACGTGGAAAGCTATTGCAATTGTATAGCTTAATGCATAGGTTTATTTTTCCCTTTGATCTGATTTAAGAAAATTTTAATGAAGTCTAAGGAGAAAGGCGGTGCAGAAAAAGCACAGTGTTTATCTACAGAGCTTTCGTTTCCAAATGTAAAAAGAATTAGCTCCTCCAGGAGCAAATTAGGCAGATACAGAGAAAGGCACTCTCTGCTCAACTTGGCAATATGATTTAGTGTCCTGCTTTTCCAGTCCCCTAAGGAACTAAAATGCTTTGAACTACTATATGTGGCCTTTCCCTTGGGTCATCCTCATGTTTTTCTGCTACTAGGTGAAAAGCTGAGTCCTAGAAGTCCAGAACTTTAAAAACTAAAATGTTTAATCAAACCAACTATTTGGCCTCACATGGATTGTCTTTCCTGCTCATCCCATAAAATACTCATAAAATGACTACTATCTGATTTACAATTACTTACTTGATTTTTAAAACAAATCAGTTAACCTGGCTTAATGAACCTAAAGAGGCAAGTTAAAGAAGGAAAAAGGGGAGAGGAATGAGAGCATAATAGGAAAACAAAGAGAAAGACAAGTTAGAATAAGTTAAGAATTATTAAGTGCATATTTGTGCACCTTGTTCCATGTGAAAAACGAGACACATTATATAATCCTCATAACAATCCTGCTATTGTTATCAACATTTTACAGATAAGAAATACTAACTACTTAGAGATTTGACTTGCCCAATTATACCCATGGCAACTGATTTTAAATGATGCCAAGTCATTAATAAGGAAATAAATATTGATATTATCCTGATATTCCTACTGAACAACAGTTAAAATGAATATACTAATTCTACATGAATCAGCAGGGGTAAACCTTGATCCATACTGTTGAGTAGAAAAAGCAAGTTTCAAAAGAATGTATATAGAAGGAAAACATATATGTAACATTTTTAATTAAAAAACAAAAATAACATCCAGCCAAGATGGAGTTACAGTGATCAGATTTATCCTTTATCCTCCCTACTGAAACGATTAGAAAAAATATCAAGAAAAGAAACAAATGAGGTGAGCCATAGATTACTGCCTTGCAAGAAATTTCAGTCTGTGACAGAGAAGGAATTAAGAAGACTGCATGAGTTAAAGAGACAGCTGAGAACCCTGGGAGATTAGGCAACCAGATTTCATAGGAAAAGTACCAAAGAGGACAGAGCTGCACAGGGAAAAGACCCTGGAGATCTGTAGAGGACCACATTCCACCACCCCACTCCATCCCCATTAGCATTCAGCAGAGCGCTGATCAGTGCAATTGTGTGAGAAAATTATCCAAGGCAAGGAAAAACTATTGGAAATGATTAGAGAGAATATACCCAGCACTCACATAGGGTAAGATCAGTGTCTTTTCTGACCAGCAAGACTGTAAAAGCTCTTAATTCACAGGGCAGTGGAAAGAGTACCCAGGAAGGTATCGTTTCATTAGTGGAGAAAAATTAATTCTAGAATGAACAGTGAGCCAAATTTACCAGACAAATCATTTTTATAATTTCCCAGATCCAAAAGAAAACAAAGAAACTAAAAACAAAGCTGTAAAGATTTATAGGAATACAAAATTATCCAGCACCAAAAAAGATAAAATTCAAAATGTCTGGAAGCTAATCAAAAAATATCATGCATGTCAAGAGACAGGAAAACACAATTCATAATGAGGAGAATAACAAATCAATTGAAATTGATCCAGAATTGACATAGAAGCTAGAATAGCAGACAAGGACATTGAAACATTTATTATAACTATATTCTACATGTTTGAAAAGTTACAGACATAGAACACATTTTTTAAAAGATCCAGATACAACTTCTAGAGATGAAAACCACCATATCTGAAGTGAAAAATACACTAGCCAGATTTAATGGCAGATTAGGCATTGCAGAAGATAAGATGACTCAACTTAAAGGTAAAACAATAGAGAATATCCAAAATGAAATGCACAGAGAAAAGGGGATTTTTTTTTAATGAAAAGAGCATCAGAGAGCTGTATGACAACATCACTTGGAGTCCTCAAAGGATAGGAGAGAGGGGGGAAGAACCAAAATAATATTTGAATAAATAATGGCCAAGATTTTTCCAAATATTATGTACAATATTCACCCCCATATCTAAGAAGCTCAATGAACCCCAAGCATAAGAAACAGGAAGAAAATTTCACCAAGGCATATCATAATCAAATTGCTGAAAAGCACTGATAAAGAGAAATTCTTAAAAGACAGAGAAAAAAGGTATGTGACATAGAGAGGAACAAACCTAAGAATTACATCAGAGTTCTCATCAGAAAGAATGCAAGCAAGAAGAGAGTGAAGCAACGTCTTTAAAGTACTGGTGGGGAAAAACAACTGGCAACTTGGAATTCTATACCCAGTAAAGCCTATACTTTATTTTTCTTATAAGTAAGTTGTAGACAATGATAGTATCTACCTCAAAGTGCTGTTGTGAAGATTAAATTGTGTGATTTGTGTGTGAATGTGTGCTGTGTATGTGTTTGTGTGTGTCTGTGTGCCAGCCAGAATAATGACTGGCATAATAAAAGCACTATAATTGTTTGCTATTACTTATGGTTTTATATACATATATATATATATATATGTAAAGTAAAAGTAGAAAAACATGGATGAGAAGGACATACATAAAACAACCCTACCACCAAATGAAACTTAAAAGATTTTGCACAGCAAAGGAAACCATAAACAAGACGAAAAGACAACCCTCAGAATGGGAGATAATATTTGCAAATGAAGCAACTGACAAAGGATTAATCTCCAAAATTTACAAACAGCTCATGCAGCTCAATATCAAGAAAATAAACAACCCAATCCAAAAATGGGCAGAAGACCTAAATAGACATTTCTTCAAAGAAGATATACAGGTTGCCAACAAACACATGAAAGAATGCTTAACATCACTAATCATTAGAGAAATGCAAATCAAAACTAAAATGAGATATTACCTCACACCAGTCAGAATGGCCATCATCAAAAAATCTACAAACAGTAAATGCTGGAGAGGGTGTGGAGAAAAGGGAACCCTCTTGCACTGTTGGTGGGAATGTAAATTGATACAGTCACTATGGAGAACAGTATGGAGGTTCTTTAAAAAACTAAAAATAGAACTACCATATGACCCAGCAATCCCACTACTGGGCATATACCCTGAGAAAACCATAATTCAAAAAGAGTCATGTACCACAATGTTCATTGCAGGTCTATTTACAACAGCCAGGACATGGCAGCAACCTAGGTGTCCATCGACAGATGAATGGATAAAGAAGATGTGGCACATATATACAATGAAATATTACTCAGCCATAAAAAGAAATGAAATTGAGTTATTTGTAGTGAGGTGGATGGACCTAGAGTCTGTCATACAGAGTGAAGTAAGTCAGAAAGAGAAAAACAAATACTGTAGGCTAACACATATATATAGAATCTAAAAAAAAAAACGAAAAGAAAAAGAAAGTGGTCATGAAGAACCTAGGGGCAGGATGGAAATAAAGAAGCAGACCTGCTAGAGAGTGGACTTGAGGACATTGGGAGGGGAAGGGTAAGCTGGGATGAAGTGAGAGAGTGGCATGGACATATATACACTACCAAATGTAAAATAGATAGCTAGTGGGAAGCAGCCTCATAGCACAGGGAGATCAGCTTGGTGCTTTGTGACCACCTAGAGAGGTGGGATTCGGGGGTGGGAGGGAGGGAGATGCAAGAGGGAAGAGATATGGGGATATATGTATATGTATAGCTGATTCACTTTGTTATGGAGTGGAAGCCAACACACCACTGTAAAGCAATTATACTCCAATAATGATGTTTAAAAAAAAATTCTAAAAAAAAAAAAAGAAGAATAGTTGAGAAAAATGAAAAAAAAGCAACAACCCTACCAATAAAAAGTCAGAGAAAAAGACAGCTGGAAATTGTATGTCCAATGACAAATACATGATGAGTAAGGTAATGGAACAATCCTTATCTTCACCAGCCTCATAGGAAAAAGGGAAGAATTCTGATCACAGAAAGAGACGAGATGCTCTTCCTACTCCAGTTATATGTGAGAAAAAGACCTCAGGAAATTATCCACTCAACTGTCCTTACCTTTCAATCACTACGGAAAATCAACCCCCAGGGACTGTGGACCATTGAGGACAAACATCTCTCCTATTTTGGGATGGCTGGCCATAAAATCAAATCATGAGCATCACTTAGAGGCTTAGGCAAAAACTACTGCCAGAAAGTTCTTAATTCTCAAATCTGTGAATGAACTTCAAGGTCCCAGTATCCCTTTGAAATTGTATACAAAATGGGATATATAGGAATATGTTGTGTGAGTTTGTGTGTGTGTGTGTGTGTGTGTGTGTGTGTTTAGAGAGAGGTCCCATAGTCTTCAACAGATTGTCAAAGTGAAGACCTTAACCACCGAAATGATACAAATGCCTGAGCCAAGAGAAACCTGATTGAAACCAAAAGGTACGTTAATTAGGTTCTCTAATTCTAAAGCTAATTCTCTTCTTTAAAAGTTCATAGGATTTTTGTCGGTCTTGGGGATTATCAAGCCAATTAAAATGGGTAAAGAATTAAGATACCAGAATATAATTTATTAGTTGACCATGACAAACATAATTGCTATGAAATCTGAACTTTAGAAAATGCATCCACAGCATTCTTTCTCTTATGATCCAACTTTAAAAAGAAGCTATCATAATCCCAAGGTTCTACAGATAGAATAGGATTGAAAATATTTAAATGGTCTTATTTAAAATCCTCCTAATAAGATAGACTTACGAGTTTTTCCCACTATTAGTGTAATCCTGGCAATGGAACCAAAAGACGTTAAATATTTTCACCCTAGGGACATGCTCTTTTCTCTAGGCATAACTGGATGGTCCTTGATCAAACCACTTAAGAGCTCCATGTTTTTTGGAACATTGTCTAGACTGTCTTCTATTACTACCCTTTTTTCTTTATATCTGTTAATAATTTTGTTTATGCTACTGCTCTAAATTACCAATATAGCCTGGAAATGAAAACAACCTCTTGGTTTCATAATGCAACTCTAAAAGTACAATGCTTTTCCTTTTATCCTCAAAGAATTCTCACATAAATTCAAGTACTAATCATAACAATAACCTTACTATTATCAAACAGAAATATCTCCCAATGGTTTACATTGAGTCTTCTAATATTGCATAATATTTATTGACTGAGTCCTCAACACTCTGATCCATGTCCACCTCACCTTCCCTTCACCATGTGCCCCAGCAGAATGTGAAACTAGTTATGCACTTGTGTGTGGGCACGTGTGCACAGCCACACACACAAATAAATAGGTTCAAGTATAAGGTCTTTGAGGTCAAGATTGTTAATTGCCTCACCAATTACTCCTGGGACTGTACAGCTGTGACAAGCAGTGAATCTTAAGCACTAACTTACGGTTGATTTTAAGCAAAGAGACAAACTCTGCTCTACATGAAATGGGAACAATGTTTAGTGTGGAGATGCTGATTTACCTTGCAAAAATGATTTGAATAACATACTAATAATGATAAATCTCCTTTAAGAAACAAAACTTTAACCATACTGAAATCCTTTTAATGTACTATTTATATATATGTTCTCATTAAAAGAAGATTCTGAACTTTTTCTACCAAAAATTCTTTAAAAGTCTCTTTAAATATTAAATATTTCAGGGCTTCCCTGATGGCGCAGTGGTTAAGAATCAGCATGCCAATGCATGGGACACGGGTTCGAGCCCTGGTCCGGGAAGATCCCACATGCTGCGGAGCAACAAATCCCTTGCGCCACAACTACTGACCCCACGCGCCTAGAACCAGTGCTCCACAACAAGAGAAGCTACTGCGATGAAAAGCGTGCGCACCATAACAATCTGTAGCCCCCACTCGCCTCAACTAGAGAAAAGCCCGCGTGTATCAACAAAGACCCAGTGCAGCCAAAAATAAAATAAATAAATTAAAATATATATATTAAATATTTCTTACAAGCACTCATTAAGTGCAGAGTTGTGGAACCATTCTTGTTATTCCTTGCTATTTCTCTTTCCTACGGGAATGGAGAAGATCTATGAATAGGACATCTGTGCCATTTCTTAATTGTTTTGAGAAGAGCATACAGGGTGGGAGAAAGGGAGTGAAATTTTTTTTTTTTTTTTTGCGGTATGCGGGCCTCTCACTGTTGTGGCCTCTCCCGTTGCGGAGCACAGGCTCCGGACGCGCAGGCTCAGCGGCCATGGCTCACGGGCCTAGCCGCTCCGCGGCGTGTGGGATCTTCCCAGACCGGGGCACGAACCCGTGTCCCCTGCATCGGCAGGCGGACTCTCAACCACTGCGCCACCAGGAAAGCCCGGGGAGTGAAATATTAACGGGAAAGTAACTTTGACATTCCTCTAAGCTCTGTACTAATACAAGCATGGTTTACAAAGCCCTCATTTCAAAAGTCAGAAACTCTGGAGAGATAACAAATAAAAATGATTCCAAGACAGGTCCTGGCCCCATAATATTTACACTGCATAAAAACAGAAAATACTGAACTTGAAGAAAATAAGAGCTAGAAAAGAGAGACACAAACTAGTGACTATTATAAACCAGAGAGAGAGAGAGACAGAGAAATAGAGAATCAGAAAGAGACAGAGAGAGGGGCTTTCTTGCCTCAAGATTTTCAATTGCAGTGCCTTATAACAAATTAAAATGGGAAACTGGTTTGGAAAATATAAAAGGGATAAATAGCTCAGGCAGTTGCCCTCTAAACCCTCACCCACACCCCACCCACAGCAACCCCCTGCCGCATTATCCCTTTATCAGGGTAAATATATTTCTACCTTTTTTAGGGTTGATAGCATAATATAGAATTACATTTTAGTGCACCTCTGCCATTAGCTAGTTGATAATTAATCAAATGTGGATTTATTGAGGATTTTCTATAGGCCAGGACTCTGCTGAGAGCCAAAGCTACACTGTCAGTATTCCTGTTCTAAGAAAACTCACAGTGTCTTCATTTAACAAATATTTTTGGTTGCCCTTATCACAACAGCATACCAGGTACTTAAAGATATAATGGCTACCGAGGTAGACATTGCCCCTGATCTCATGGAGATTGCGTTCTAACCCAAAATTAAGACTTTAAACAGCATATTCATTTTTACAACTTATTCATAACCCATTACAACTGTGATGAGACTTAACAGCACACATACTGACTACCTTGACCTAATTCTGAGAAACAAAGTATTTTTTCCTAATAATGGTCTAACCTTTAGAGCCATTTACCCCCAAGTTTAAATCCAAGCTCCACTACTCCTAGCTTTGTAACCTTGAAAAAGTCACTTAACTTTTCTCACTGCTCTGTACCTCGGTTTCTTAATTGATGAAATGGAGATAATAAATAGAACGTCCTTTGCAAGCTTGTGGTGAGACTTAAATAAGTTAATATTGTAAAATGCTTAAGATAGTGTCTGGCACATAATAAAGCTCAGAAAAATGCTAGCTGAAATTACATTTATCAAAAAGCTGTGGAGTAAGAGAGAAGAGTGGGAAAAGGAGAGAGAGGGAGAGGTAGTGCCATACAGCACAACCTGCATGTGCAAAGGCGCTGAGAAAGGTCCAATTGAAGAATGAAGGGAATTGAAAA
Source organism: Orcinus orca (assembly GCF_937001465.1). Taxonomy (NCBI): domain Eukaryota; kingdom Metazoa; phylum Chordata; class Mammalia; order Artiodactyla; family Delphinidae; genus Orcinus; species Orcinus orca. The sequence goes on from NC_064559.1 coordinate 123,070,175, forward strand.
GAAAAATATGCAAAATTGGAGAGATAGGCAGGCCCTCAAGAGTTTTAGATAGTAATCCAATTGGGTGTTGTGAAGAGTTTTAAGCGGGAGAGCAACATGGTTAAATTTTCATTTTAAGTAAAACAATCTCCAATGAAAAGAATGTTTTATAAGAGCAAAATAGAGGAAGAAAGCTTAAGAAGCTATAGCTGCAATATCGGTGACAGATGATAATTCCTTAAAATTGAGAGGCAGTGGTTAGAGATAAAGAGATATTTAAGATGAAGGTGCAACTAAAAATTGAATATGGGTCAATTTGCATTAATTACTATGTTTAGTCAGATTTCAAATTTCTACACCTGGATGCATAACGGTGCCATCCACTGAAATAAGGAAGATAAGAAGAGTTGGTTTCGAGGAAAATACATGAATTCAGTATTGGGGCATGTGTATTAGTTTGCTAGGGCTGTGAAATTAAATACCACAGATTGGATGTCTTAAACAACAGAAGTTAGTTTTCTTACAGTTCTGGAGGCTAGAATTCCAAGATCAAAATGCCAGCAGGTTTGGATTCTTTTGAGGACTCTCTCCTTGGCTTGCAAATTGTCACCTTCTAGCTTTGTCCTCACATGGTTGTCCCTCAATCTGTATGTCTGTGTCCACATCTCCTCTTCTTATAAGGACACCAGTCATTATTGAGTTAAGGTCCACCCTAATTATCTAATTTTAACTTAATTACCTCCTTAAAGGCCCTGTCTCCAAATTCAGTCACCTTCTGAAATACTGGGGGCTAGGGCTTTAACATATGAATTTGATGGGCACACAATTAAAGCCATAATAGTTTGTTATGTTTGAGGGTACCTGTGAGAAGATGCATGAAAATAATATATGAGCAGGATATATAGATCTAAAGTTCAAAGGAAAGGTCTTGGCCAGAAGTTCAAATTAATGTATATAATTAATGTAAATAATAACTGATAAATGAAGTCAGGAGTGTGGATGACTTCACCAAAAATATAGAGATGGAGAATGGAAGAGGGATTAGCCCACTGATTGTTCAAAGTTTAGAAGAAGGAGGGGGAGAAGGGGAAAGTTTACAAGGGAAAAATCTTCGCAGGAGACAAAGAAGCAGCAGCCAGAAACAAGGGGAGGAGAAAAGTATGAGGTTTATGGAAGTCAAAGGAAGAGAGTGCCTCAAAAAGAGTGAGTATCCAAGTGTGATAAATGCTATGGAAATGGTGAAAATAATAAATCTATTAGGAGATATTGATAGATAAAGAGATAATGATACAAGGCAATGTTCAAAGAGAAATAGAAACAGAGTGATATAAGACCATGGAGGGCCTAAGTTTATTCATTCAATACATATTCATGGAGTAGACACTAATCAGTATCAGAAGCTTAACAGTAAAAAGAAAAAGTACCTGCCCGGCTGAACTTAACAGCCTAATCAGATTTAGAGTAAAATAACCAGGCATTTAAGTACAATGATAGATGAAGTACAATTCTGAAGAATTAGAAAGAATGTTTTACAAAAATCAGTGGACAGAGAGTAGAGGCAGAAAATAAGGCATTTCTAATAAAGGGACAACTATTTCCCAAGGTGCTGAGGCATCAAAGAGCCCAGTGTTCTGGGGAACAAGAACAGAGAGATGTTCAATATTGACAGAGCTGTGACATGAAGAGCAAAGAAATGTATGTGTAAATACGTACGTTGAAGTCATATCATGAAAGAATTTCTAGGACAAATTAAGAAATTTGCATTTTTTCAATATCTATTGTGTCCAATAGAGATTTTTTAAACAGGAAGGAAATTGCCAGTTTTGTGTTATAGAAACATCGTTGACAGTAAGCAGGAGTGTGGGTCGGATTGAATAGAAATTAGTAACCAGCACATCTATTAAGATTCTGCCGCAGTAAGCCAAGCAAGAGGTCCTGAGAGCTTTACTGAATCAGTGGCAAAAGAATATGGAGGAAAGGGACAACCAGAGCAACATTTTCAGATAGAATCGTCACATTTCATTTCCAATAAGACTGGGAGGGAAAAAAGGAGCTAATGATAGAATAAAACAAGGCAAATGGTGCTGCTCTTTTTTTTTTTTTTTTTGCGGTACGCGGGCCTCTCACTGTTGTGGCCTCTCCCGCTGCAGAGCACAGGCTCGGGACGCGCAGGCTCAGCGGCCATGGCTCACAGGCCCAGCCGCTCCGCGGCACGTGGGATCTTCCCGGACCGGGCACGAACCCGTGTCCCCTACATCGGCAGGCGGACTCCCAACCACTGCGCCACCAGGGAAGCCCGGTGCTGCTCTTATTGAAGAACACAGGAGACAAACATTCAGAAAGTTCAAGAATGTAATTGGGGGGAAGTAGTCTCCCTGTCTCTACCCTAGATTAAAACCACTGAGGGAAAAGTGGGGAAATAAGGACAATAAATCACCCAGATTAGGGATTTAAGGGCAGTGAAAACCTGAAGACCTATGCCAGTTTGGGTTAGCATTAGCAGAATACAAATGAAGGCATCAGTCTCCCACGTCTCCAGATTGCCATGAAAGAGCATCAGAAAATTTTCATGTCTACACTGGGTAAATGACAAAGGGCCAAGAGTCATGTTATAAATGACTAAAGAGTGATCTGCCAGATGAGTACTGAGACCAAATAGGAATACAGCTGTCTCAACAGATGCCCAGTAGGTCAGACTCTGATAACCAGAACCAACATTAGTGAGGCTGCAAAGCAGACATCAGTAAGAATAGGCATAGATCAGATAGAGCCCTACCACCTTCCTCCCACCCACCATGATTTTTTATGGCCCTGAAACTTAAATGCAATCTCAAAGAGAAGTAGGAGAGAAGGAGACAGTGAATCAACTAAAACTAATCTAAAATCTTCTGCTACTAGATGTTGTTTGGTTACAGAAAAATAAAGGTATATTTTTGATTATAGAACTTAAGTAAAGTAATAGAAACGTATGTCTAGGACTAAAAAGAAAAGTCTGGGCCAGAGAGTCCAGTTTGGGAGCCACTATCAGACAGATGATAAACAGAAGCCATAAAAGTAGATGAGAAAGAGTAAGGAGGACAGAGTCCTCGGTGCTGTAGCATCAGGGAACAGGCAGAGAAGATCACAAAAATAGAGGCAACTGCCTCTCTTTCTGATTATTCATTCAGAGATGAGCAGAAATGAGTACTGGTAGCAATTAAGGCAAGAAGTCCAAGGTCACCGGAATCAAAAATCATTTGGTATGCGTGCTGCATATAAGAAGATTATTGTTGACCTGATCAGAGAGTTTCATGGGAATGAGAGAGACAGAAGCCAGATTCAATAGGTTCAGAAGAAAATGGGGAATTTGACAAAGTGAAGAAAAAATGTACAGGCTGTGTTTTGGGGGAAACAGTGCAGAAAAGAAGGAAGGATATAGGGAAGAAATCTGAAGGTGATCTTCAGTTAAAGGAATGGTTTTGGGTTTTCATTTGATTTTTATTCCGAAGATATGTTTTTCTTTTGTTTTGGGGATGAGGAAAGGAAGTGTTGAGGATGGAAAGGGAAAGAAAAACAGATGAAAGGGATGACTGAGTGATCTGTGAAAGTAGTTGTGAGAATGTCAGATAGTGCAAAGTAAAAGACTTGGCTTTGGAATGAAGCAGCATGAAGGAACAAATAAACAAAGCCAGAATGAATTCTAAATAAGGAGTGAAGAAGTGAATTCAGTGAATTCCACTATATTTTCTTAGGAAGATGGCAATGAGTAATCAGCTGGGAGTGAAGAGGACAGGAGGAAATCAGAAGGGCCTAGGAAGTTGAGAATCCTAGCATCAATAAATCCTAGCAGAAGTAGGAATGAATAAAGGACTGCTGAGCTGTTCTAAAAAGCCCAGCTAAAAGCGAAACCCTAAAACATTAGTGCCACCTATCAACACAGTATTTTCTACAACCAAATTGATTGATCACTGCAAATACAAAGGAAACTAAGACACATTTCCTACAGTTAGGCTGCTCAGTTGCAGGAAACTTGTAAGTAAACAATTGCAGTTCAATGCTATAAGTCCTTTAGAAGAGGGGCAAAGTGCTGTGTATGTGACAACTAACTTTGGATGTTAGAAAAGCCTTCACAGAGGACATGACATTTTACTTAGGATTTGAAGGAGGAAGTTTTATAAGGGAACCAGGAAAGGAGGATTTCTAATACAAATACAGCATACAGAAATCAGAATTATAAGAGGAGTTGGAAATTTCAGACTATGGTGTAAATTTGATGTGATTCTAGAATGGGCTGAGCAGAGGGGAAGGTTGGAGAGTACTCCTTTATAAAGGTAAAACTAGAGATTGCAATAAACTATTTCTAAAGTTCCTTACAGTTTTTCTTCAGAGATTTTGTGCTTTTAGTTATGTAGGAGAGCCATAGGAAATAAGGACTCTCTGCTATCATGAAATAGTTTATTTTTTTAGTCCAACAGTAGAACGTGTTCAAAGCTGACAGGTAGAAAAGAGACACTCTACCATCATGTTGCACATAGTTAATTAACTCTTCTGGATTGCATATCAATACCTAGATAGATACAGATTGCGGATAGCTGATAGATAGATGAGAGATAGATAGGGAGATAGATATTTCACAGGTATATTTCCTGAAACTTCTGTCATTTCTTGCTTTCCTCTTTGGAAATCATAGTTAAGACCATATTGTAGAGTCATTAGTTGAAAAGAAAAAGAAAATGTTTCCTTTGGCTACAAGTGGGAAGATATTTTTGTTGATCCAGAAGAGACTCATTTGTGAAAACGGGCACACCAGATGGCAGCAAGTGGTCTGTACAACAATCTGTTATAGTTTGATAATCACAATGCACTAAGTGGTGCTCCTTCCATAGTGCATCACTGGAGTGATAGAGTGAAATGGAACTAAGAACACCATGGCTAAAAAGAATGCAGTGGACTTCAGCCCTGTAGATCTACAGATATAAAATAATAAAGGAAAGATCACTGAACCACTTTTATTAATCCGTCAGGGTCTAATTAAGAGTCTTTACTCTCTGGAAATTGCACTGTAATCCTAATCTGACCACCCCCTTCTGTAATATCAGATCCTTTTATTCTACTCTATGCAGAAAAAGTACTTTACCATCTCTACATCTGTTTTCATTTCTTTTACTTCAGAAATGTTAGCAAATTTCCTAAATCACCAGTCGGATTTACAAAAGCGAAACTAGCTAATGTCAGGTCCCCTTACGTTTTCTTAGAAATCTTAGTTTGAATTTTCACATCAAATATTTCCCTTGCTGAATGCAGAATTCATTTTAATAGTCTACCAGTTACTATTGCTGTGTAAAAAATTCCTCCAAACCTTAGTAGCTTAAAACAACAATTTTTACTTAAATCAACAAAGATTCTGTGAGTCAGAAATTTGGGAAAGATACAGTGTGGCTGGCTTTTCTCTGCTCCATGATATCAGGGGCATCAGCTGAATTACTATGTATGACTAGAGAGTCTGGGGCAGGAGTCATTTAGTGGTATCTTCACTCAAATATCTGAGTCTTGGGGTGGGGTAATTGACAGGAGCACTACACACAGCCTCTCCTTTTGGCATGGGCTTCCTCACAACAAGGCAATCTCAGTGTACTCAGAGCTCTTACATGCGGGCATGACCAAAGCTCCAATACCTTTTACGATCTGGCTTCCTAAATCACACGGCATCACTTCCACTGAACTCTATTAGTTGTGAATGAGTAACTAAGGCCAGTCCTACTTCTCCATGAAACGAATGTCAAGGAATTTGCAGATATCTTTTAAAATCACCACAAACAACAAGTAAAGAATTAAGCCCATTTCCCTGTTTTTGTTCAATGGGAATAAAGTTTCAGTTATGCTAGATGAATAAATTCTAGAGACCTGCTGTACAACATGGTGACTGTAGTTAACAATATGGTACACATTTCAAAGTTTGTTAAGAGGGTAGATCTCATGTTAAGTGTTCTTGCCACAAAAACAAAACAAAACAAAAACCAAAGGATACAAGGAAACTTTGCGAGGTGTTGGTTATGTCCATTACCTTGATGGTGGTAACAGTAATACAGGTGTTTGCATATGTCCAAACTCATCAAATTGTATATATTAAACATATGCAGTTCTTCCTATATCACTTATACCTCAATAAACTTTTTTAAAAAACAGAAAAAGAATCCCATAATTTAAATCAGACCATTCAAAGTAGGGGAAAATATCCACTGTACAAAGAGCCTTTGAAACTCTTTAAAGACATTTTAATGTGAGCATTATATATCAAATTTTTACTTATTCTGAAAGAACAGGTAGTGGTACTCTGATTTTAACTGGGTTTCAATTAAACATTCTCAGAGAATTCAAGCCTAACAAGATATATGCAACACTATATACAATCTGAAATCTCCTAATGTAGTTATTGAAATATATTCTAAGGACAATGTCCATAATGTCATTTAGAGTCATTTATATAAAAGTTCATGTTAGGAATTCCTTTAAGAACTCAGTATTAAAGGGCTTCCCTGGTGGTGCAGTGGTTAAGAATCCGCCTGCCAATGCAGGGGACACAGGTTCAAGTCCTAGTCCAGGGAGATCCCACATGCCGCGGAGCAACTAAGCCCGTGGGCCACAACTACTGAGCTTGCGCTCTAGAGCCCATGAGCCACAGTTACTGAGCCCGCGCAGCTAGAGCCCGTGCTCCACAGCAAGAGAAGCCACCACAATAAGCCTGCGTACCACAATGAAGAGTAACCCCCACTCACCTCAACTAGAGAAAAGCCCACGTGCAGCAACAAAGACCCAGTGCAGCCAAAAATAAAATAAATAAAATTTTTTTTAAAACTCATTCACTTTATAAAAAAAAAGAATTCAGTATCAAAGAAAGTTTGTTTGCATTTTAGAATCAGTAAACTTCCTCCTTTTGATAAGAGTGGTATAACTGCTTTGCACTGACCACTTGGAAGCTCAGAGCCAAATCTCCAATACAAGATCTATGTTAACACATACAATTGAACATATGAACTTCCTTCATTATACCCTTTTCTGATTTTCATCTATTCCTATTTTATCAACCTTACCGTTATATTGCAAGATATCTCAAACCCTTTTAGAGAAGAAAAAGGGTACAATAAAATGGAAATAAGTAAATACTGTTTAACATTAAGGTTATTCTAAACATAATGTAATCTTTCTTCAATAATTTAAAGCATTTTACAGCTTATAATCTCTTGGGATCTGTGTGATGAACATCTATTTTCTTTTAAAGTAAATTTTAAAGTTAGAAGGGATTAGGTTAAATCTAAATTAACCCTGTGACATACTTTGGAAGATACTTCATTTTGAAGCTTCTTTAAATCCACTATGTATGTTCCATCTGTTTTTCTCATAAAGACCATTAGAAAGCTAGAAACTTGAGTTCTGGTAACCTCTATTCTCCACCATTTCACCAAGAACTTACCAATTTACTTCTCCAGACCTTAGTTCTTTCATCTGTGAAGGTATAAAGTGGAGGAGAAAATTAGGAATTTTCGACCTTTCAAATCTTTTGGATTTCAGGTAAGTAAAATTTGTATATATGGAGGAAAGAAGACATTTATTTTTCATGTGTAAGAATTTTTTATCCATATGTTTTGACCCCACAAACATATTAATACTCTGAGGAAATAAAATAGCGTTAGTCTTTCAAATGATAAAGAAATATCATTATTAAACATATACTTTGTGCATTATAATTTTTGGAATCCAAATTAGTTATTACTAGTGCTTAGTAGAAAATGTAAGATTTTCATTTTCTTATCATTTGAGGTTATACTGTATGTAGATATAGCAAAAATTATAATAAACTTACCTTTTTTTACAATTAACCAATGAGATTAAAAACCTCAAAGTGAATATAAAAACTTTTAGTATTTTAAAATAAATGTTGGAATTCCTTTATCATCAAACCAAGTTAACTGATAAATTTTTATAATCTTTATAAGTCATTCAGCAATATGAAATGTGTATATATATATATATATATATATATATATATAGCTTTATATGTGTACTACAGGTATATGTATATCTTTCCACCTTTATTCTCCTAGAGATACAGTAGAATAGGAATAGTGATGTTTTTACTTTAGGCAAAGCCCTTTTCTAACTGCTGTACATATATTAACTCATTTAATCTTTTCAGAAATGACTTAGCATTTATATACTTTAGTACCCTAATAAGGAAGTGGGATTTTGCTTACACCCCTCACTGCTCAGAAATCTAGAAGACTCTTATTTTTATTTCCATTCAGTAATTCCTGAGTTTTGTTACTCTAATACTTAGTATAAGTACTTATAAATATACTTACTAAAAATTAAATTATTTATGCATTTTCCATCCTTCCAGTAGATTCAGAAACAAATGGGCTTTATGATTTGTATTTGTACACAGGACACTGGTCCAAATAAAGCAAGCAATGAGTGAAGAATCTTTGCTTTCTCTACGAAAAGATCCAAAATTTTTTCTATGCTGGTTTCAGCAGACTTACAAAGATTTCTGAAATCATTTGTGTTGAAAAGTTTTCCAAAAGACTTTGAGTCATCTTTCAAATCTCTTGTCCCTTGTTCTCTTGATCCTTAAGTGTTGCACTGTGAAATAGACTGGACACAGTGAGCAGTCTCTGAACCGAAGACCCATTTCTTCATTGAAGCACAGAACAGACATTAATCTAGCAGTTCTGATTCAACCAGTCATAAAATCAATACCAGAACTTTGCGAAACTCCCAAGAATGGTAAACCTTGTATATTTGCTGTCAGAGGAAGTCTTTCATTACTACCAAATATGCTTGTGGTCTATGATGAAATGCAGCAATGAAGAGCACAGATTTTAATTAGACATAGAGAGGACTGGTGTGAATCCTGGCTCTGCCACTAGACAGAGTGGGTGGTCATGGTCCTACCATTTAACCTCTGCCATCTCAGTTTTTCACAGTGAAACTGGAAGAATTAATTCTGCTTCATAGACTGGTTGTGAGGACCAAATGAGGAAATATGAAAATGCTTAGAATGAAGCCTGGCTTATAGGATTGTGTTCCATAAAGAATTTCCATGCATATTGATGAATATAGCTCAAAGATGTTATATTGTTTTCTGCTCTCCTCCATATCTCATGGGGGAAAAATATGCATGGTATTGCACAATAAAATATCATTTAATGACTCCAGTTGAGTGAGATTGACAATACACGTCACTCAATTTATAAGGACTTTAAAAGTCTTAAAGAAAAAAGGGACTTCGCTGGTTGCACAGTGGTTAAAAATCCACCTGCCAATGCAGGAGACACGGGTTCGATCCCTGGTCTGGGAAGATCCCACATGCCGTGGAGCAACTAAGCCCGTGCACCACAACTACTGAGCCTGTATGCCACAACTACTGAAGCCCACGCACCTAGAGCCCGTGCTCCGCAACAAGAGAACCAACAGCAATGAGAAGCCCGCACACGACAAGGAAGAGTAGCCCCCGCTCGCCGCAACTAGAGAAAGCCCGCGCACAGCAATGAAGGCCCAATGCAGCCAAAAGTAAATATATTAATTTTTTTAAATTGCAAAAAAAAAAAAAAAAAGGAAAAGAAATATATAGCTGCTAAAGCATTGCCCACTCAAAAATTCCAGCCGCATCCTATAAATTCCTGGGGGCTTGACAGTTTGGGCTGCAGTAATCAGTTAATCCTTGAAATTTTGAAGCAAGCTCGCCTGACCTCCAGGGTAAGAATTGACTAATTCCTATGATTTTAGGACCAATATGAAAAGGTCTCAGTACAAAAGATTACCTGCTCTACTCCTACTGAATATAGATGTCTGAAATTTCTTTAACAAGAAACAAAATTATCCCTTCTGTAATTAGCGATAAAGGTCAAATACCTTGAAAGAGCTAATATTTATTGAGAACCTACTATGTGGCAAAGACTTTTGTGCTTTCCATATTTTAACTCATTTTAAAACAAGAGCACAAACCTTTGACATAGAAACTACTATCTTCTCATTTTACACACAAGGAAACAGGCATAGATGGTATAAGTTACAAGCACACTGTAAGTGGTGGATCTGGAATTTGAATCCAGACAGTCCAGTTTTCAAACCTCTGCTTTTAATTACTTTGCAAAATAAGGAGCAGAGATTAACAGAGAGTTGTTTCTGGGGGTTTATTGATGGATAGGAGGAAATATACTGGAGACAGAGGGAGAAGACACAAATTTCTGAAACCAATTATTGCGAATGCCGTGGAAGGGAGAAAATGACACGGTAAAAAAGGCTAGAGGTACCTCAGTGACTTCATAGTTTTGTCAAGGGGATATCCTGATTTTCTTGGAGTCATTCTGGTAGACTTCTTTCATTTCCTAGGAACTTACTCATGAAAGCAGAATGTCTGAAACAACCACCTAGGATCTTTCTTCAGGATTTCTTCCCCATCAGCACTGAGCTAGAGCTGTATTTAAAACTGCATTTTAGTCTAACTAATAGCATCATTTACTGATAATTTATTAGTCTGTAACATAACGCATTTAAGAAAGTGCTAAAAAAATAAGTATAATACTTTTTTATAAATTTTCTATATCTCTGTGGAAGACTGTAGTTAGAGCTAATGAACATTTATTATACCCTGACACCTTCACACATGTAAATTTTAAGTGCTAAGCAAATATCCTATTTTTTTCTAAGGTAAATGCCAGGTTGTTGACAAATGCTTTATTAGAAATAAGCTATGCAGAGAAGTAATTAATATTCTATTTTCAGTTTGACAAACAAGAGTTATTTAAAGATGGATTCTAATAAGGAGCATAGCTTTCCTAAGTGGTTTACAAATCTTGGAGCTGAGTAAATCAGCACCAGAAACTTGCCAGGCTACATATTCTATGACCCAAGAACCTCCCTCAGAAAATGGAGTGAAAGATCATTGGGAAGGAGACCAGGAGTCAACTACAATATTGGCAAGTGTTCAGTCCTAGTAAAAATCAACACAGGTCATGTTGGTCTTGAACGCTGATATAAGCCAATGTTGAAAAAGTTTTATTTTTACTTTTCATTCATAATATTTTCTATAACCAGATGAGGTGGCCAGAAATATAAAGATACAGAATTAACTGTCCCACCAAATTTGCTAATTTTAGGTTCACTTATCAGTGATTTGTCCATTGAGTAGAGAAGGATGAATGTAATTGTCAAGTGCATGGACTGCATGCTTATATTGATCAACTTTCTTACTTCCCAGATTTACATTGTGCAGCTACTGATTGGAGAATGGCCTTGGGGTTTGGGGATGGGGAAAAGTATGGCAGTTGAAAGATCAGTTAGGAGACTTCTGATGTAGTAAAAGTGAGAGATGATGTGGACTTCACCAGAGCAGTAGAAATGTTGAGAAGTAATCAGATTTGGGAAGTCATTTGAAACAGCACCAATACGACTTCTTGATGGATTATGTATGGGATGTTAGGGAAACTGCATCATACAGCATTAGCACCTGCTCTAGGCCATCAAGTACCCACTGAATTGGTCACTGAGCTACTTTGAGCAAGATAAAACAAACAAACAAAAAACACAAAACAAGAAACGAACTTGACTTCTAGCAAGAAAAAGTGCATAGCCATGGATATAATAGAGGAATGCAGTGGTGTGAGTTTTCACTTTGTTTTATATTGCTGAGAGTAAAGAAAAATTAAGTTTAGAGATTTCTATATGAGCTGATTATAGGCTAATCTGTTTAAGAGACAGTTTTCAAACTTTTCTAAAATGAAATTTACTGGAAGTTTTCATCTGCTTCACTCCTATGGCATTAAATGAAAGTGCAAAAAACTCAGAACATATGTGGGAACATATTGGATTTTCAATGTCTAATTCTTCACTGGTTTCATCGTAAAATCTAATCCCTAGATTCTTGGCCAATTAAAATGTTGTATCTTCATTTTCTCTTGAGCTTTTTGCTCTAATAGTTGAATTCCTATGATTATTTATTTATTTATTTATTTATTTGGTACACAAAGCACACAACTGTTAGAAATGCATTTTAAAACTGGTCATTTTCAGTGAAGCATTTGACTTACATCAGGATGTGAGAAGGTCACAGCTTGTCAAACATGCCAATCACTGTTAATATTTTATTGATTTTAGTGAAAGTCATCTTCAGCTGTGCTAAGCATATGTCTTATTGTGTTTCCTCAATCCAGATTGAGAGCAAGTTACAATCATCCTGGTCCCCAACAGAATTGCTTTCACTTAATTGTATTTTGGTGTATAGCCATTAATCCATATTGAAGGCAATTATAAGAAACAGTCTCTGAAATTCATAGTTATATATATTTCCATGATTTATAAAGGAGTTAGTTTATTACATCACAAGCATTCCTTTTTGTGATATACTTCTATATCTGATATTCCTATCCGATCAGAATATTAACCTTAGCTGCTAATTGTACTTTTGCAAAATAAATTATTTTTGTCTTATAATTGCTGTGAATCCTCTGATTCAATTTTCCTCTTTGCATAAACTGTTAAAAAAATTCCAAGACATTTTGGGTTACATAGAAAATACTTAAATAGTCAACTACAGTGTGCACATTAACATTTTTCCTGTGTTTTTTATTTTTGCCCCAGGTTTTATAGATTCCCTGTTATATTTATTTTATGTAACTTTTTAAACTTTTGGGAAAAAGTCAAGATTGGACAAACTACCTGACCTCTTTGGATCTCAGTTTTCTGATTCTAAAACTTGAAAGTAGGATTACAAAACTTCCAGGATTCTTTCCTTCTATAACTGTGAATATTCAGATAGATGAAATATGTACTTCAGCTTCAGTAATAGAAGAAAGATTTTAGTACTTCTCAAATCTCTATATAAAAGCAGCTGCATACTCTGCCTACATAAAAAGCCAACTTTGCCTTCAGGAAATGGAAAATCCAATTCCTACCCTATCCTGTTAGGTTGCAAAGTCACACTCATTAGAACTGTACTCTTCAAGCAACATCTCTGAGTTCTTGGAACTTATGAGGTTATTTTAGGTGACTATATCTCTCCAGCAGTTTGTAACCTACACCTAGGTGGTTCAGTTTATAACTGAACCTAAAAAAAGAAAGAAAAAGAAAAGATAAAGAAAAACATGTTTTGGCATCGGTCATACATTTCAGGGGAGTATTTTATTTTGGCATGAACTATTGCCAGTTGCCTCCGTTCTCTATGTTGTGAAGCCAGAAAATCATAAAGTAACACTGTTCCCCAGACCAGATACAGGCTCTCATCATGCCAAGCTACTACAAACACAAAAACAAACAAACAGGAGATGCTAATGAACAAAAATTTGAAGGAAATACCACTCTGTAAATCAACAAAGAGCTATGAAGTAGTGCAGTATTTTTAAAGCTGCTTTATGCTGTGTCTATTCAAGAACTTGAACCATGGCCGGCTCCAAGCACTGACTATGTTTCACTGTTATATATCTTCCACTTGCAGTTTCTTAAGTGATTTGTAGACTGAAGGATGTCGGATATGACTGCTTTTGAGTCTCCCATAGTACTGCAGTCAGAATGGGAACTGAGAAACTGCAGGCCAACTGCCTCAAGAAGTGCATCTTCCACACTGTGGTCTTTTCTGGTGACTAATTATTGTTTTAGATATCTCTAGGCCTTTTCTCTGCACCTTGTGTGAACAGAAAAGTAGCAAACTGAAAACAACACAGATGCCTCAACATTGACTCTACACTAACTTCTCTTAATTACCCTCTTTTATTTAGATTCCTACATAGAAACTAATAGAGGAGATTGTCCACATTTTATAAGGCCTGCAAATGTAAGCAGAGTGTGTGCGGGCACACATGCAAATGTGCACCTGTGTGTATAAAAAGCTTATTAATCTTGACTTCCAGAACTGCTCCTATTTTCAAACTGGATTGATAACAATACAGTTTTCCATTAATCCTAAATAAGAATCCTAGAGGAAAGAAAACCTTAGGAAAAACTTAGGCTCAAATAAACTAAATTCAGGAAGATTTTTTTCAATCATCTCCATCTGAAACTTCAGAGTTTCTGTCACATAGAATGTTCCACAATTTAGAAGAGTGATATTCTACATCACTAATAAATATGTGATTAACAAAGTATAAGATTAAGAATTGAGCAAATCATTATTATTGTAAATAACCCAGGGTTCTTAAAAAATCTGAACTTTCTTTAAGCTTATAAAATGTTTCCAAAGAACTCTGCTTGGAAACCTGCATCACTCTTATTTCCTAACTCTGAGATAATTTGGAGATAAAAGATAAATTATTTTAAATTGCATGCTGCATAGTTTTCTCACTCAAAATGACTCAAAGATTTCTATTTTTTTCAACTTTTCTTCTGACTGTAGAATTAAAATTTTAGGATTTATATTTTATTTTATTTTATTTATTTTTTTTTTTTTGCGGTGTGTGGGCCTCTCACTGCTGTGGCCTCTCCCGTTGCGGAGCACAGGCTCCGGATGCGTAGGCTCAGCGGCCATGGCTCACGGGTCCAGCTGCTCCACGGCATGTGGGATCTTCCCGGACCGGGGCACAAACCCATTTCCCCTGCATCGGCAGGCAGACTCTCAACCACTGTGCCACCAGGGAAGCCCTAGGATTTATATTTTAAATTTACCAACAATTTTATAAAAATTTACCTTAGTAATCAAATACCTGTCTTGAATGTTGAATCATGATCATCAGGGAGGTTTTATTTTTTTAAATACAGATTCATGAAACTAACTCCATAAACTGATTCAGTAGGTCTGAGAACTGTATAGAAATCTGCTTTGTTTTGTTCTGTTTTTTTGCTCTGTTAGTTATATATTTCATAATATATTATGTTAATTATATAGTTAGTTAATATATAATATGTTATATATGAATTTTATACATGATATAATACATTAATATCAGAAACAGTAACCCTTAAGACAAAGAGCACCAAAGGAGAGAAGATATTCAAAATGATATAATAATGACAAAGGGTCATTCATATCAAAACCTAACAATCATAAATGTGTGTGTACCTAATAAGAGAGTTTCACGGTACATGAAGTAAAGATGGACAGAATTAAAAACAGAAATAGATAAAGCTACATAGTTGGCGGTTAACACCCCTCTCTCACCAACTGATAGAACCAATTTTAAAAATCAGCAAAGACGTAGAAGTTCTGAACAACACTGTCAACCATCTTAATCTAATTGACTTTTACAAAACATTACAACCAACAACTGCAGAATACATTTTCTTTTTAAGGTCACATAGTATGTTCAACAAGATAGAAACATTTCTGGGGCAAAAACAGGTGTCAGTAAACTTAAAAGAACTGAAATCACACAGCATGTGTTCTCTGACCAAAATAGAATCAAATTAGGAATAAGTAACAATAAGACATCTAGAAAAAAAACAAAATTTGAAAGGAAAACAATATAGCTTTCATATTAAATATTAATGTTTATTTAATTAATATTAATATTTAAGGGTAGAGCTAGAGAAGTACTTACAAAGAAATGTAGTTTTTAATGCTTATAATAGAAAAGTAAAAGGTGCAAAATCAATGATCTTAAGTTCCACCTTAAAAACTGGAAAAAGAAGTGCAAAGAAAACCCAAAGTAAGCAGAAAATGATGAATCAGAAAATAGGCAAACAATAGAGAAAATTAGCATAGTCAAAACTTTGTTATTTGAAAAGATCAACAAAATTGATAACCTCCTCCACCCCCAGTATAATTAAGGAAAAAGAAAAAAGAAAAAACACAAATCATGTTTATGCATGATTGGGGATCACATAGGGTTCCATCATAACTAATCAACATAACTTTGCTAATATAAAGTGTCCGTCTTATTTGGACTTGTCCATCATATTTTCACATTCACTTTTCAATAAGAAGCATTCTGGATGTAACTTGAAGTAAAATGTTTCCTTATAAGCCTCAAATTTTTGAAATTCAATCAGTCAGTTGAAATATGGTCATATTTATGTTTGGATGAGAGATCTGCTCCAATAATCAACTGACTATGAAAGCTGTTAATTTTATGTATAAAACAATAGTTACAATGTGAAATAGATTGACAGTTAATACAAATATTGAATTCAGTGGTTAGACAACTTTAAAAGTTATTATATTCTTTTGAGCCCAAAAGTATGTATGAAAATTTAAATAATACAAAGCAGAAAAATGAAGATTACATTATATCTAATGTTAATATTTGTAAACTTGTTTGTTGTGCTAGTATTTTTAACACAAAATAACATAACTGAATTTGATATTTAGTTGTTTAATTCAATTTATGTTCTAAGAACTTCAAGAAAAATTCCTATTAGAGAATTATTCACATCTTTTGAGGAAAAATTCAAAGTGGACTACCTGCCTGCCCCCTCAAAATTTTCTCGAAGGAAAAAATTCTCTACAATCATGCACTGGTGTAACCATAATAAATCCCTTAAATCATACAAAGTAAAGAATATAGGTGGTATGAATATGAGAGAAAAATGAGACATTCCAAATATTCTCATTAATTAAACTTCAAAATAACAAACTTCACCATAATGCTTTTTCAAAAAAGCATTCTTGAAAATTTCGAGTATAGGAAATCTTGATCAACTTTTTACAAAAGCTTTTAGGAAATTGTTATAGATTGTCTCTTATTTCCAGTAGATGAAGACAAAAATTTGTATGACCTTCTAAAGTTATAAATTCTCCTAGAAATACTGTTACTTGCCAGATAGAGCTGGATCAGGGTAGCCTCCTGTATTCCTCAAACTAGCAGCCCATAAAACTTAGAGCATAGAAAAGGGAAGAGAAACGGAGGTGGGGGGAGGTGGGAGAGAGAGGAAAGAGGGGCAGGGGAAGGAGGAGAGGAGAGAGGAGAGAGAAGAAAGGAGAAAGGATCTAAGCTGCACATGACCCGGTTCTTCTCCCAAACCCCCTCCGCTCCTAAGGAATGGAAGCTTTTAAAAGGACAGACACAGGCCAGAGGTGTTAAAATATTTGATGTCTTCCTCTGTGGAAGGAAACACTAGGTATGGAAAAGAAGCTTTCCTCCCAAGTGGCCCTCAGACCTTCTTTGTGCCAGGGCCTAATTTGGATGTGGAGGCTGTGGAGAAGAATCAAGTGAGGTCCCTGCTCAGGAGGAGCACACAATGTAGTAAAGAAGGCAGACCTCTCAACAGCCATCTGCACCCTCTGGCTTGACTCCCTCACTTCTGCTCCATCCTCCCTTCACTGCAAAGTGGCTCTGCCCCAACCACATCATTAAAATAACTCTCACGGATACATGTTAGATAAATCTAATAAGTTTGGTCTGTCCTCTTGGTCCTCCTCTTCTGGTTCTGTGAAGCCACATATTCCTGAGTTTTCTTCTATTTCTCAGGCCATTCTTTGCTTGTGTACTTAGTGGGATCGTCCTTCTCGCTTTCTCATGCTAAGCGTTGGTGATTCTCAGGGCTCTCCCCTTCACTCTCTTGCTAGGCGGTATCGTCAGCTCCTAAATTTCACCACATTATTTCCATATGTAACCCAGTATAAGAGAATTATTCCAAGACTAAGAATGGAGGGATAATGAAAATAGATTGGATTAGATTCCTAAGTTAAACATTTACTGACACCTCAAAGTACGTGCACTCATTCAGACATCACTTATATTTGCTTAGACATTAGCCATTCTCATTTATTTTCAAGCATGACTCCGATTTTAGTCAGTACTGACTTAGTATTGAAATTTTTAAAATCAGGCTCCTGTCACCTACGTGGATATAGAAGACCATAGTAAGAGTTCTAGTTTTGTTTTTATATGTTAATTAACTCATTAATGAACAGCAAATTAATTATAACAACTCTAAAAAGTTTAGGAAACTGTGAGGTTTGTGTGATTGGCTGTGTGTTTTCCATTCATCTGCAGAATACATTTTATGTGCATGTTAGGTCTTCAGTTTCTAGTCTTCGATTAATCAGAGATGGAGCAACAGGGTTTCATGAACTTCATCCCAAGGTAACTTCAGAAGAGTTAAGTGTGGAGTCAGGTAGGCACAAGCTCTAAGTTCACAGTTCAACCAGGTCTGCATATCAATTGAACTTAACAAAAAAGCTTACTGCTTATGAAGAAGAGAGTGAGGTGGCTTCTACTAATGGGTCCTATAGATCAGCTAGGCATACATTATATCCTGGGGGTTTTTAGCTGCAAGTACATGGGGAGAGGAAGATGAAGGAAGAATGTATCACGGAAGATTACAAGGAAAAAAGAGTGAGGGGATGGGATCAAGGAGAAGACCTAGACCCTTAGTTGAAGGACTTACCCCACTGTCTGTTTTCAGGGAAGCCTGAAGAAGGGAGAAAGGGATGGGTCAGAAATTCTGAATGGATCCTTCAAAATCTTCAAGTTTGTATTCTCATTTCACATATGGGGATACCAATGCCTGGAAAGGGGTAGGAAACTTCCAGAATTCAGATAGTTTGAAAAAATAAATAAAATAAAATTTTAAGGTAATCATGTTTTCTTTCCTGATTTTGATGTTTTATTTTTTGCTTTTAGTTTGTTTTATTTTTTATTTTTTATTGACATAGAGTTAACATACAATATTGTTAGTCGCAGGTGTATAACACAATGATTGGACATTTATATGCATTATGAATTAATCCTCTCAATAAGTCTAGTAATCATTTGTCACTAGGCACAGTTATTTCAATATTATTGACAATATTCCCTATGCTATACATCATGTCCTTGTGACTTATTTGTTTTATAACTGGAAGTTTGTACTTTTTAATCCCTTTCACCTATTTCTCCCAACTCCTCACATCCTCCCAATTTGTTCTCTGTATCTATGAGTCAGTTTCTGCTTTGTTTTCTTTATTGCTTTGGGTTTTTTTTAGATTACACGTATAAGCAAAATCATACAGTATTTGTCTTTCTCTGTCTGAATTATTTCACTTAGCATACATAAACACCCTACAGATCTATCCATGTTGTTGTAAATGGCACGACTTCATTCATTTTGTGGTTATTATTCTATTGTGTATATATATATATACCACATCTGCTTTATCCATTTATCTATCAATCTAGCACTTGTGTTACTTCCGTCTCTTTGCTATTGTAAATAATGCTGCAATGAACATAGGGGTACATATATCTGTTTGAATTAATATTTTATTTTTCCTCTGGGTAAGTACCCAGAAGTAAAATTACTGGATCATATGGTAGTCCTGTTTTTAATTTTTTGAGGAATTTTCATACTGCTTTTCATAGTGGCTGTACAAACTTATATTCCCACCAACAGTGCACAAGTGTTCCCTTTTCTCCACATCCTTGCCAATACTTGTTTTTTGTCATCTTTTTGATAATAGCCATTTGGACAAGTGTGAGGTGATAACTTAATGTGCTTTTGATTTGCTTTTCTCAGATAATTAGTGATGTTGAACATCTCTTCATGTGTCTGTTGGCCATCTGTACGTCTTCCTTGGAAAAATGTCCATTAAACTCCTCTGCCCATTTTTTACAAACTGTTTGTATTTTCTAATATTGAGTTGTATGAGTTCTTTATATATTTTGAAAATTAACCCCTTATCAGATATATCATTTGCAAATATCTTCTCTCATTCAGTAGGTTGCCTTTTCATTTTGTTGATGGTTTGCCTTTACAAAAGCTTTTTAGTTTGATGTCATACCATTGGTTTATTTTTGGCTTTGTTGCCCTTGCCTGAGGAGACAGATCTAAAAAAAAAAAAAAAAAATGTTAAGATAGATGTCAAAAAGCAAACTGTGGGTGACCTTCAAGATGGTGGAGGAGTAAGACATGGAGATCACCTTCCTCCCCACAGATACTTCAGAAATACAGCTACATGTGGAACAACTCCTACAGAACACCTACTGAACGCTGGCAGAAGACCTCAGACCTCCCAAAAGGCAAGAAACTCCCCATGTACCTGAGTAGGGCAAAAGAAAAAAGAAAACACAGAGACAAAAGAATAGGGATGGGACCTGCACCTCTGGGAGGGAGCTGTTAAGGAGGAAAAGTTTCCACACACTAGGAAACCTCTTCACTGGCGAAGACAGGGGTGGCAGGGAGAGGGAAGCTTCAGAGCCATGGAGGAGAGCGCAGCAACAGGTGTGCAGGGGCCAAAGCAGAGAGATTCCCGCACAGAGGATCAGTGTCGACCAGCACTCATCAGCCTTAGAGGCTTGTTTGCTCACCCGCCGGGACGAGTGGGGGCTGGGAGCTGAGGCTCAGGCTTCAGTGGTCAGATCCCAGGAAGAGGACTGGGGTTGGCTGCATGAACACAGCCTGAAAAGGGCTAGTGCGCCACAGCTAGCCAGGAGGGAGTCTGGGAAAAAGTCTGGACCTACCCAAGAGGCAAAAGACCATTGTTTCGGGGTGCGGGAGGAGAAGGGATTCAGAGCACCACCTAAACGAGCTCCAGAGACGAACGCGAGCCGCAGCTATCAGCACAGACACCAGAGACCGGCATGCGATGTTAAGGCTGCTGCTGTGCCACCAAGAAGCCTGTGTGCAAGCACAGGTCACTATCCACACCTACCCTCCCGGGAGCCTGTGCAGCCCGTCACTGCCAGGGTCTCATGATCCAGGGACAACTTACCTAGGAGAACACACGGCACACCTCAGGCTGTTGCAACATCACATCAGCCTCTGACGCTGCAGGCTTGCCCTGCATTCCGTACCCCTCCTTTCCCCCCGGCCTGAGGGAGCCAGAGCCCCCGAATCAGCGACTCCTTTAACCCTGTCCTGTCTGAGTGAAGAACAGACACCCTCAGGTGACCTACACACAGAGGCGGGTCCAAATCCAAAGCTGAACTCCAGGAGCTGTGCAAACGAAGATGAGAAAGGGAAATCTCTCCCAGCAGCCTCAGGAGCAGCAGATTAAATCTCCACAATCAACTTGAAGTACCCTGCATCTCTGGAATACCTGAATAAACAACAAATCATCCCAAACTTGAGGCGGTGGACTTTGTGTGATTTTGTCTGTATAGCTTTGCTTTTACCATTTGTCCTAGGGTTCTGTCTGTCGGTTTGTTATTTTTTGTTTGTTTGTTTTCTTGCAGTACGCAGGCCTCTCACTGTTGTGGCCTCTCCCATTGCGGAGCACAGGCTCCGGATGTGCAGGCTCAGCGGCCATGGCTCACGGGCCCAGCCGCTCCGTGGCAGGTGGGATCTTCCCGGACTGGAGCACAAACCTGTGTCCCCTGCATCGGCAGGCAGACTCTCAACCACTGCAACACGAGGGAAGCCCTTTTTTTTTTTTTTTAAAGTATAGTTTTTACTGCTTGTAATCATTGGTGGATTTGTTTTGGGTTTGGTTACTCTCCTCTTTCTTTCTTTCTTTTTTTCTCCCTTTTCTTCTGAGCTGTGTGGCTGACAGAGTCTTGGTGCTCTGGCTGAGTGTCAGGCCTGTGCACCAAGGTGGGAGAGCCAAATTTAGGATATTGGTCCACCAGAGAACTTCCGGCTCCACATAACATCAAATGGCAAAAGCTCTCCCAGAGATCTCCATCTCAATGCTAAGACACAGCTCCACTGAACAACCAGCAAGGTACAGTGCTGGACACCCTAGGCCAAACAACTATCAAGACAGGAACACAATGCCACCCATCAGCAGAGATGCTGACTAAAATCATAATAAGGTCACAGACACCCCAAAACACACCACCAGACACGGTCCTGCCCACCAGAAAGACAAGATACAGGCTCACCCACCAGAACACAGGCACCAGTACCCTCCACCAGGAAGCCTACACAACCTACTGAACCAACCTTAGCCACTGGGGGCAGACAACAAATACAACGGGAAGTACAAACCCACAGCCTGTGAAAAGGAGACCCCAAACCCAATAAGTTAAGCAAAACGAGAAGACAGAGAAACACACAGCAGATGAAGGAGCAAGGCAAAAACCTACCAGACCAAACAAATGAAGAAGAAATATGCAGTCTACCTGAAAAAGAATTCAGAGTAATGATAGTAAAGATGATCCAAAATCTTGGAAATAGAATGGAGAAAATACAAGAAATGTTTAAGAAGGACCTAGAAGAACTAAAGAGCAAACAAACAATGATGAACAACACAATAAATGAAATTAAAAATTATCTAGGAGGAATCAATAGCAGAATAACTGAGATAGAAGAACAGATAAGTGACCAGGAGGATAAAATAGTAGAAATAACTACTGCAGAGCAGAATAAAGAAAAAAGAATGAAAAGAATTGAGGACAGTCTCAAAGACCTCTGGGACAGCATTAAACACACCAACATTCGAATTATAGGGGTCCCAGAAGGAGAAGAGAAAAAGAAAGGGACTGAGAAAATATTTGAAGAGATTATAGTTGAAAATGTCCCTAATATGGGAAAGGAAATATTCAGTCAAGTCCAGGAAGCACAGAGAGTACCATACAGGATAAACCCAAGGAGAAATACACCAAGACACATATTAATCAAACTATCAAAAATTAAATACAAAGAAAAAATAGTAAAAGCAGCAAGGGAAAAAGCAACAAATAACATACAAGGGAATCCCTAAAGGTTAACAGCTGACCTTTCAGCAGAAACTCTGCAAGCCAGAAGGGAGTGGCAGGACATATTTAAAGTGATGAAAGGGAAAAACCTACAACCAAGATTACTCTACCCAGCAAGGATCTCATTCAGATTCGAAGGAGAAATTAAAATCTTTACAGACAAGCAAAAGCTAAGAGAATTCAGCACCACCAAACCAGCTTTACAACAAATGCTAAGGGAACTTCTCTAGTCAGGAAACACAAGAGAAGGAAAAGACCTACAATAACAAACCTATAACAATTAAGAAAAAGGTACTAGGAACATACATATCGAAAACTACCTTAAATGTAAATGGATTAAATGCTTCAACCAAAACACACAGACTGGCTGAATGGATACAAAAACAAGACCCATATATATGCTGTCTATAAGAGACCTACTTCAGATGTAGGGACACATACAGACTGAAAGTAAGGGGATGGAAAAAGATATTCCATGCTAATGGAAATCAAAAGAAAGCTGGAGTAGCAGACAAATAGACTTTAAAATAAAGACTATTAGAAGAGACAAAGAAGGACACTACATAATGATTAAGTGATCTATCTAAGAAGAAGATATAACACTTGTAAATATTCATGCAACCAACATAGGAGCACCTCAATACATAAGGCAAATGCTAACAGCCACAAAAGGGGAAATCAACAGTAACACATGCATAGTAGGGGACTTTAACACCCCACTTTCACCAATGGACAGATCATCCAAAATGAAAATAAATAAGGAAACACAAGCTTTAAATGATACATTAAACAAGATGGACGTAATTGGTATTTATAGGACATTCCAACCAAAAAAAAAAAAAAAAAAAATGACTACACATTCTTCTCAAGTGCTCATGGAACATTTTCCAGGATAGATCATATCTGGGGTCACAAATCAAACCCTCGTAAATTTAAGAAAGTTGAAATCGTATCAAGTATCTTTTCCAACCACAATGCTATGAGATTAGATATCAGTTACAGGAAAAAAATCTGGAAAAAATACAAACACATGGAGGCTAAACAATACACTATTTAAAAACCAAGAGATCACTGAAGAAATAAAAGAGGAAATCAAAAAATACCTAGAAACAAATGACAATGAAAACACAATGACCCAAAACCTATGGGATGCAGCAAAAGCAGTTCTAAGAGGGAAGCTTATAGCAATACAATCCTACTTCAAGAAACAAGAAACATCTCAAATAAACAACCTAACCTTACACCTAAAGCAATTAGAGAAAGAAGAACAAAAAAACCCCAAAGTTAGCAGAAGGAAAGAAATCATAACGATCAGATCAGAAATAAATGAAAAAGAAATGAAGGAAACAATAGCAAAGATCAATAAAACTAAAATCTGGTTCTTTGAGAAGATAAACAAAATTGATAAACCATTAGCCAGACTCATCAAGAAAAATAGGGAGAAGACTGAAATCAATAGATTTAGAACTGAAAAAGGAGACGTAACAACTGACAGTGCAGGAATACAAAGGATCATGAGAGATTGCTACAAGCAACTATATGTGAATTTAATGGAAGGAAATTAGAAAACAATTAAAGAATCAAAGAAATAGGACATTGTGTGGTATTCTCTATATTTAAATGATAAGTAAACTTACAGAATTCTAAAATGCTCTCAGTTCATTATTACTGTAATGGGTATAATTTTTCTAATTACTGCCCTCTAACTTTATTTATTTATTTTTAACATCTTTATTGGAGTATAATTGCTTTACAATGGTGTGTTAGTTTCTGCTTTATAACAAAGTGAATCAGTTGTACATATACATATGTTCCCATATATTTTCCCTCTTGCATCTCCCTCCCTCCCACCTCTAACTTTAAAATTGCACATCTTGATGCATTTGACCTTGTTGGACTGTTGAATATTTTTAAAGGCTTTTCAGAAAAATAAACTTTTCAAATATTTTAATAGTTTTACATGTATTCAAATGATTAGGATGGAATAGATATGAATCTTTAAAACAGATTCAGACCAAAATTTCATAGAATAAATGACCTTTTCTCTTCTTAAAATAAGCATGTGAAAAATGGAAGTTTTGTTACAATGGCTTTAGGACTAATAGACGTGGTTTTAGTCAGAACTTCAAAGATTTCAGAGTAGAAGTTCTACTTTTTTATTTTATTTTATTCCTTTTTTTTTTTTTTTTGCTTAGAGAACAAGTGTGAAAGACATAAAGTAGATTATCGAAACTTCTCAAATGACCCTCTTATATAAAAAAGTTAATTGAATTTAAAAAGGAAAAGTCATTAAATCACATGAAATGATGTTGACAGCATCATATGTTTCATCATCACACTTCTTAGTCATATGCATAAATATATTGCAGAGTTAGACTAAAATTCCTCTCAGTGCAGATTCTGTTTGTACACCAAACGGTGAAGGACAGGTCATTATGTTGTGAATTTTGGAAATTTTCTTTTTACACCTCTGTTTTCAGAGTCCTGTTAAACTTGGATCCCAATCTATCCTGGCCTAAGCCTCTCAATGGCCTTGATCTGGCCTACCTCCATTCCACTTTATAAAACAGAAAAGTCCCTCTTATTAATGGCTCACATTTGCTGATCTGAGATTAACTGCTTTTTATTGCAAAAGAGAGTTTAATTGATATGTATATAAATTTGCATTTTGTGTCAGGATACTTATATTTTTCCCCTATTGAAGTAATTTCAGGCTTCAGAAATTACTAAATCAAATTTAATCCTTCTGTGATAACTATAGGAAGGATGGAGAAAGGAGGGAGATCTCAGGAATACAAGGACTCCTGATGCCCTGGGACAACCAACAAACCTGGCTGTTACTGCTAAAAACCTATCACGAGGTACGAGATGCTATGACTCCCCACTACCAATTTCCCAAGACCTGGAGCTCTCCCTCCATTCCCTCCAGACTCCCAGAACTCTTCTCCTCTTTCTGGAGAATTCTGCTCTCCTCTAACCACCCCTTATCGCTGACACATGCATATTTTCTTTTCTGGTCCATTTGATATTATTGTAATTTAGTTAATCTTTAATTATATTTTCTACCATAATACCCCTATTATGATGACTTGGAACACAGCCCTGTGCCTCTGATATTTATGGTTCCCACTTAGCTCTGCCTTTCCTGGAGAGTCCCAGTTTCAAATATTCTGCCCTATTGTCCTCATAAATGCACTCATACTTATCAAACCATCTGTCCTGAATTTTAGTTTCTAAAATAATGCCTTGGAACTCTTGGCTGGAATTTGAAATACTTTTTTCTCATGGAAATAATATTAAAATGTTGGTAAGACTCCTGGGCAAGTCCCAAAGCTCATTTAACCCATGGTTAAATATAATACAGATAATATTAATGAATTATTTATCAGTTAATCCACTAGCCTATAGTGATTTCAAGGTTGACAGGGGTTACAGATCATGTCAGTATTGTGGCTACAGGGGGTGATGGGCTAACAACAAAGGAGAAGGGAGCACTAAAGGAAAGCAAGTCATGCTAAAGAAAATACAAATAACTGTTATTCTGTATATGTGAGTTAGGCTTTTTCAGGAACAAATGTATATTCTGTTCCTCTCAAATAATGAAAGTTCATTATATGGATTGTCAGGGAAGTAAGCAAGAGCAGAAAAATATCCCAGTCACCAGAGAGCTGAAGTCATGAAAAAGTCTGAAGTGAACCTGAGAACAGACCGACCAGCATGGGTGTCTCTCCAGACTAAGCAACAGCTGCAGAGATCTGGTCGGCTCTTTATGCCCTCTACAGCAGTGCTCTGCTTTTAGGTGACTCAGCTATTCTCTACATTGCCTCTTGCAACTCCTACTTGACTCTTATGCTATTTTTCATTAAAAATGCCCAAGTGAGAGAAGGTTATTGCTTTAGACAGTCTCCATCTAATGCACAGAGGGCCACATCAGGGCTGCTGTCCACTCAATAGACTACTGCTTTTGGGAATTCTACCAATCCTTAATCCAGTCAACAGTAGTAAGGATGCTAAATTAGGGTGGCCATATGTCCTGGTTTGTCCCAGACAGTCCCACTTTATACCTGTTATCCTGGTGTCATTATTAGCAATGCTTTCATTCTCAAAAGTGTTCAGTTTGTATTACAATTTATATTGTTTCTCTATGCAGAATCACATTGAACCAAAGCATGAGATTTGCCAGTTGGAAAACACCTGCAGGAGGACAAGTACTGACATTCACCCCAACCATCTGTCTGGTTTGGTAGGCTATTGCCTCAGCAAAGGCCAGTCCATTAAATTGCTAGATTATGGGACTCATTCTTACCAGTAACATGAAACTCATCGGTTCTAGTTGCAAATAACGTTATATTAATTCAATCAATACATTTTTCATGGGGCATTTCTATCCAGGCACTATTCTAGGTACTGCAGATCCACCAGTAAACAAAACATACAAGAATCCCTGCTCTTGTGTGTCTACATAGTGGTTACATATCTTCCTAATTGTAGCAAATATTCATTGAATACTCCTATAATACATGCTGGGTACTGGTCATCATATTAAATGTGTCCTCAGAATAACTCCAAGGAGTGGATCCTATTTATTGCTGTTGTTCCCATCATCATCATCATCATCATCATCATCATCAAGGACTGAGCCACAGAGAATCTTAGAAACATGTCAGAGAGACAGCTGGTGAGTGGTAAACCAATGATTTGAACCCAGAAGTTCTAATTCTGAGTCTCTGCTCATGACTACTATATAAGTCCACTTCCCTGTTTGCAGAAAGTACAGTCTCCCTCTTGAGAACTCCCAGGAATTGTAGAAGAATCCCAGAGTTTTAAAAGTCCAAGGGAGGCCAGCTCTACTTAAAATGTCAAAAAAAATTGAACTGAAATATGAACAAGCTACTACTATCCTTTCCTTCTCCTGTCAATTTTTAGCACTTGCATGGCACAATTTAACAGTTTTTTGTCCATTTCTTGGAGAATCCCTTGAGGACCATTTGCCCATTGGTATCATATGCTCAAAGGTTACATCCTCTTAGATCACATGCACTTGGTCTGTCATTGTTTCCCAAGTCAATACTCCAAGTCTAGAGCATTTCTAGACTTACCCACACTTTGCTAAATCCAATTCTCCAGCCTGTGAACACTTAGGCTCTTGTCTTCCAACTCGCTCACAAGCTTAGATGCCACTTTTCCTGAAAAAACAATTAATTAAAAAACAGCGGGGGAAGGGGAGGGTGGGATGAATTGGGAGACTAGGTTTGACATAAATACACCACACTGTGTAAAATAGATAGCTAGTGGGAACCTTCTGTACAGCACAGGGAGCTCAGCTCGGTGTTCTGTGATGACCTAGATGGGTGGGATGGTGGGGGAGGGAGGTCCAAGAGGGAGGGGATATATGTCTACGTGTAACTGATTCACTTCACTGTACAGCAGAAACTAACACAACTTTGTAAAGCAATTATACTCCAATAAAAATATATATATATATATTTATTTTCGTTCCTCAGTTTAATTGTTGGTTGTCTACAGGAAGATCATCTCCAAGAACTGAAGAACTTTATGCCAGGAATGCAAGATTAGATAAATATTTGAAAATTAATCAATGCAGCTCACTACATTAGCAGAATTAAAGAGAAAACCATTATGATCCTTTCAATAATTACAGAAAAAGCAACTGATAAAATTCAGCATACACAATAAAAATCTCAGCAAACTAGGAACAGACGGAAACTGCCTCAATTCGATATAGGATATCTATGCAAAACTTTTAGCGAATTTCTGTAATGATAAATCAATAAATTTGTTTTCCCTAAAATCAGGAATACATCAAGAATGTGTTCTGCTTTTACCCCTTCTTTTCAACATTGTAATGGAGGTCTTAGCAATGCAAGAAGGCAAGGAAAAGAAATATGCATAATGATTTTATAAAGAAAGAAGAAAACTGCCCCTAATCCAAGACAATATGATTGTTTATGTAGAAAGGCCTAAGAAATCTATAAAATTATCATAATTAATTTTAAATTTAACATGATTGTAGCACACCAGATCAATATAAAAATATAATAGCAAGTGAGTAAAAAAAATCTATTTCTATAAACTGGCAATCAAAAGTTATGAAATAATAATGTTTAAAATAGCTACAAAAAACAAAATATTTAGGAATTTTAATTAATGTACAAGACCTCTACACTAAATACTATTTAAAAAATAGAGAGAAATTAAAGAAGGCTTAAATAAGTGAGGAGAAAAACTATGTTAATGGATTGGGAGACTTAATATTGTTAAGATATCAATTATCTCTGCACAACCAGTGGCAGTTAAGCAGGGTTTGGTTGTCAAAGAAGACTCACAGGACTCAAAATGGCAAAGCTTATAAATCTACAGCTTACTGCAGGAGAAGAATGTATTATAACATCCATTTTAAGGGGCTTTCAGCCACTTTAAGTATTCTAGAGAGGCCACGTGCAAACTGAAATTGTCCTCCCTCTGCAAGGTTCACAGGGAAACATTTTCTCTCTTAGATCAGAAACCACCAAAATGTTTGTTGAAACTGAGACACATTCAAAAATATATTCAGAAATTCAAACAATGAAGTTAGAGAACTCACATTGCCTGAGTTCAAGACTTACTATAAAAGTACAGTAATTAAGACAGTATCAAGTTGACATAAGTAGACTTGACTAGGTCAGTGAAATAGGATGGAATCCAGAAATAGGCTCTCACAAATACATAACTGATTCTTGACAAAGACACCAAGGTAATTCATACTTCTCCCTATTTCTCTCACTAAGTACAGCTAAAAATATCAAAATGAGACAGAAGAACCTGAGGAACAACACATTGGTGAATTCTCTGGGCTTTATTTTATCTAATATATTCCATTCATTCCATTAAAAAAAATGAATTTGAGGTGGTTGGAACAGCTGGACCAATAAAACTTCCCTAATCAAAAATGACATCTCATACTTAGTGAGAGTATTGTAGCCCACAACAAGATTGCCTGCATTCAAATTTCAGCTCTATATCATTATTTGTGTGATGGTAAGCAAGTTACTTAATTTTTCTGTGCCTCTTTTTTTGTCTATAAAATGGGAATAATAATGGTATTTACCCCAAAGGATGGTTCTGAGGATCAAATACAATAATGCATGTAAGGAGACAAGGGGAAGATGGCGGAAGAGTAAGACGCAGAGATCACCTTCCTCCCCACAGATACACCAGAAATACATCTACACAACTCCTACAGAACACCTACTGAACGCTGGCGGAAGACCTCAGACCTCCCAAAAGGCAAGAAACTCCCCACGTACCTGGGTAGGGCAAAAGAAAAAAGAATAAACAGGGACAAAAGAATAGGGATGGGACCTGCACCAGTGGGAGGGAGCTGTGAAGGAGGAAAGGTTTCCACACACTAGGAAGCCCCTTCGCAGGCGGAGACTGCAGGTGGCGGAGGGGGAAAGCTTCAGAGCCGCGGAGGAGAGCACAGCAACAGGGGTGTGGAGGGCAAAGCGGAGAGATTCCCGCACAGAGGATCGGTGCCAACGGGCGCTCACCAGCCCGAGAGGCTTCTCTGCTCACCTGCCGGAGCGGGTGGGGCTGGGAGCTGAGGCTCGGGCTTCGGTCAGAGCGCAGGGAGAGGACTGGGG
The DNA here is from genome assembly GCF_937001465.1 of Orcinus orca. Taxonomy (NCBI): domain Eukaryota; kingdom Metazoa; phylum Chordata; class Mammalia; order Artiodactyla; family Delphinidae; genus Orcinus; species Orcinus orca. The sequence continues at coordinate 123,100,323 of NC_064559.1, forward strand.
TTGGCGGCGTGAACACAGCCTGCAGGGGGTTAGTGCACCACGGCTAGCCGGGAGGGAGTCTGGGGAAAAGTCTGGAGCTGCCGAAGAGGCAAGAGACATATTCTTCCCTCTTTGTTTCCTGGTGCACGAGGAGAGGGGATTAAGAGCGCTGCTTAAAGGAGCTCCAGAGATGGGCGCAAGCCGTGGCTAAAAGCGCGGATCCCAGAGACGGGCATGAGATGCTAAGGCTGCTGCTGCCGCCACCAAGAGGCCTGTGTGCAAGGCCTGTGTGTGATCCACACTCCTCTTCCAGGGAGCCTGTGCAGCCCGCCACTGCCAGGGTCCCGGGATCCAGGGACAACTTCCCCGGGAGAATGCACGGCGTGCCTCAGGCTGGTGCAATGTCACGCCGGCCTCTGCCGCCGCAGGATCGCCCCGCACTCCATACCTCTCCCTCCCCCTGGCCTGAGTGAGCCAGAGTCCCCAAAGCAGGTGATCCTTTAACCCTGTCCTGTCTGAGCAAAGAACAAATGCCCTCCGGTGACCTACACGCAGAGGCGAGGCCAAATCCAAAGCTGAGTCCCGGGAGCTGTGAGAACAGAGAAGAGAAAGGGAAATCTCTCCCAGCAGCCTCAGAAGCAGCGGATTAAAGCTCCACAATCAACTTGATGTACCCTGCATCTGTGGAATACATGAATAGACAAGGAATCATCCCAAATTGAAGAGGTGGACTTTGAGAGCAAGATTTATGATTTTTTCCCCTTTTGCTCTTTTTATGAGTGTGTATGTGTATGCTTCTGTGTGAGATTTTGTCTGTACAGCTTTGCTTCCACCATTTGTCCTAGGGTTCTATCCGTCCGTTTCTTTTTTCTTAAAAAATTTTTTTTTCTTAATAATTATTTTTTATTTTAATAACTATTTTATTTTATCTTCTTTCTTTTTCCTTCCTTGCCTCCTCCCTTCCTTCCTTCCTCCCTCCCTCCCTCCTTTCTTTCTTTCTTTCTTTCTTTCTTTCTTTCTTCTTTCTTTCTTTCTTTCTTTCTAGTTTTACTCCCTTTTATTCTGAGCTATGTGGATGAAAGGCTCTTGATGTTGCAGCCAGGAGTCAGTGCTGAGCCTCTGAGGTGGGAGAGCCAACTTCAGGACACTGGTTAACAAAAGACCTCCCAGCTCCACATAATATCAAATGGCGAAAATCTCCCAGAGATCTCCATCTCAACACCAGCACCGAGCTTCACTCACCGACCAGCAAGCTACAGTGCTGGACACTCTATGCCAAACAACTAGCAAGACAGGAATACAACCCCACCCATTAACAGAGAGACTGCTTAAAATCATAATAAGTCCACAGACACCCCAAAACACACCACCAGACGTGGACCTGCCCACCAGAAAGACAAGATCCAGCCTCATCCACCAGAACATAGGCACTAGTCCCCATCACCAGGAAGCCTATACAACCCACTGAAACAACATTAGCCACTTGCGACAGACACCAAAAGCAACGGGAACTATGAACCTGCAGCCTGCAAAAAGTTGAACCCAAACACAGTAAGATAAGCAAAATGAGAAGACAGAAAAGCACACAGCAGATGAAGGAGCAAGATAAAAACCCACCAGACCTAACAAATGAAGAGGAAATAGGCAGTCTACCTGAAAAAGAATTCAGAATAATGATAGTAAAGATGATCCAAAATCTCAGAAATAGAATAGACAAAATGCAAGAAACATTTAACAAGGACCTAGAAGAACTAAAGATGAAACAAGCAATGATGAACAACACAATAAATGAAATTAAAAATACTCTAGATGGGATCAATAGCAGAATAACTGAGGCAGAAAAACAGATAAGTGACCTGGAAGATAAAATAGTGGAAATAACTACTGCAGAGCAGAATAAAGAAAAAAGAATGAAAAGAACTGAGGACAGTCTCAGAGACCTCTGGGACAACATTAAACGCACTAACATTCGAATTATAGGGGTTCCAGAAGAAGAAGAGAAAAAGAAAGGGACTGAGAAAATATTTGAAGAGATTATAGTTGAAAACTTCCCTAATATGGGAAAAAAAAATAGTTAATCAAGTCCAGGAAGCACAGAGAGTCCCATACAGGATAATTCCAAGGAGAAATATGCCAAGACACATATTAATCAAACTGTCAAAAATTAAATACAAAGAAAACATATTAAAAGCAGCAAGGGAAAAATAACAAATAACACACAAGGGAATCCCCATAAGGTTAACAGCTGATCTCTCAGCAGAAACTCTGCAAGCCAGAAGGGACTGGCAGGACATATTTAAAGTGATGAAGGAGAAAAACCTGCAACCAAGATTATTCTACCCAGCAAGGATCTCATTCAGATTTGATGAAGAAATTAAAACCTTTACAGACAAGCAAAAGCTGAGAGAGTTCAGCACCACCAAACCAGCTTTACAACAAATGCTAAAGGAACTTCTCTAGGCAAGAAACACAAGAGAAGGAAAAGACCTACAATAACGAACCCAAAACAATTAAGAAAATGGGAATATGAACACACATATCGATAATTACCTTAAATGTAAATGGATGAAATGCTCCCACCAAAAGACACAGAATGGCTGAATGGATACAAAAACAGGACCCATATATATGCTGTCTACAAGAGACCCACTTCAGACCTAGAGACACATACAGGCTGAAAGTAAGGGTATGGAAAAAGATAATCCATGCAAATGGAAACCAAAAGAAAGCTGGAGTAGCAATTCTCATATCAGACAAAATAGACTTTAAAATAAAGACTATTAGAAGAGACAAAGAAGGACACTACATAATGATCAAGGGATCAATCCAAGAAGAAGATATGACAATTGTAAATATTTATGCACCCAACGTAGGAGCACCTCAATACATAAGGCAAATACTAACAGCCATAAAAGGGGAAATTGACAGTAACACGTTCATAGTAGGGGACTTTCACACCCCACTTTCACCAATGGACAGATCATCCAAAATGAAAATAAATAAGGAAACACAAGCTTTAAATGATACATTAAACAAGATGGACTTAATTGATATTTATAGGACATTACATCCAAAAACAACAGAATACACATTTTTCTCAAGTGCTCATGGAACATTCTCCAGGATAGATCATATCTTGGGTCACAAATCAAGCTTTGGTAAATTTAAGAAAATTGAAATTGTATCAAGTATCTTTTCTGACCACAATGCTATGAGATTAGATATCAATTACAGGAAAAGGTCTGTAAAAAGATATAAACACATGCAGGCTAAACAGTACACTACTTAATAACGAAGTGATCACTGAAGAAATCAAAGAGGAAATAAAAAAATACCTAGAAACAAATGACAATGGAGACACGACGACCCAAAACCTATGGAATGCAGCAAAAGCAGTTCTAAGAGGGAAGTTTATAGCAATGCAATCCTACCTTAAGAAACCGGAAACACCTCAAATAAACAACCTAACCTTGCACCTAAAGCAATTAGAGAAAGAAGAACAAAAAAACCCCAAAGTTAGCAGAAGGAAAGAAATCATAAAAATCAGATCAGAAATAAATGAAAAAGAAATGAAGGAAACGATAGCAAAGATCAATAAAACTAAAAGCTGTTTCTTTGAGAAGATAAACAAAATTGATAAACCATTAGCCAGACTCATCAAGAAAAAAAAGGGAGAAGACTCAAATCAATAGAATTAGAAATGAAAAAGGAGAAGTAACAACTGACACTGCAGAAATACAAAAGATCATGAGAAATTACTACAAGCAACTCTATGCCAATAAAATGGACAACCTGGAAGAAATGGACAATTTCTTAGAAATGCACAACTTGCCAAGACTGAACCAGGAAGAAATAGAAAATATGAACAGACCAATCACAAGCACTGAAATTGAAACTGTGATCAAAACTCTTCCAACAAACAAAAGCCCACGACCAGGTGGCTTCACAGTCGAATTCTATCAAACATTTAGAGAAGAGCTGACACCTATGTTTCTCAAACTCTCCAAAATATAGCAGAGAGAGGAACACTCCCAAACTCATTCTACGAGGCCACCATCACCCTGATACCAAAACCAGACAGGGATGTCACAAAGAAGGAAAACTACAGGCCAATATCACTAATGAACTTAGAAGCAAAAATCCTCAACAAAATACTAGCAGACAGAATCGAACAGCACATTAAAAGGATCATACACCATGATCAAGTGGGGCTTATTACAGGAATGAAAGGATTCTTCAATATACGCAAATCAAACAAAGTGATACACCATATTAAAAAATTGAAGGAGAAAATCATATGATCATCTCAATAGACGCAGAGAAAGCTTTTGACAAAATTCAACACCTATTTATGATAAAAACCCTGCAGAAAGTAGGCATAGAGGGAACTTTCCTCAACATAATAAAGGCCAAATATGACAAACCCACAGCCAATATTGTCCTCAATGGTGAAAAACTGAAAGCATTTCCACTAAGATCAGGAACAAGACAAGGTTGCCCACTCTCACCACTCTTATTCAACATAGTTTTGGAAGTTTTAGCCACAGCAATCAGAGAAGAAAAGGAAATAAAAGGAATCCAAATTGGAAAAGAAGAAGTAAAGCTGTCACTGTTTGCACATGACATGATACTATACATAGAGAATCCTAAAGATTCCACCAGAAAACTACTAGAGCTAATCAATGAATTTGGTAAAGTAGCAGGATACAAAATTAATGCACAGAAATCTCTGGCATTCCTATACACTAATGATGAAAAATCTGAAAGAGAAATCAAGAAAACACTCGCATTTACCATTGCCACAAAATGAATAAAATATCTAGGAATAAACCTACCTAAGGAGACAAAAGACCTGTATGCAGAAAATTATAAGACACTGATGAAAGAAATTAAAGATGATACAAACAGATGGAGAGATATACCATGTTCTTGGATTGGAAGAATCAACATTGTGAAAATGACTCTACTACCCAAAGCAATCTACAGATTCAATGCAATCCCTATCAAACTACCACTGGCAGTTTTCACAGAACAAGAACAAAAAATTTCACAATTTGTATGGAAACACAAAAGACCCCGAATAGCCAAAGCATTCTTGAGAACGAAAAACGGAGCTGGAGGAATCAGGCTTTCTGACTTCAGTCTATACTACAAATCTACAGTAATCAAGGGAGTGTGGTACTGGCGCAAAAACAGAAAGATAGATCAATGGAACAGGATAGAAAGCCCAGAGATAAACCCATGCACATATGGTCACCTTATCTTTGATAAAGGAGGCCAGAATATACAGTGGAGAAAAGATAGCCTCTTCAATAAGTGGTGCTGGGAAAACTGGACAGGTACATGTAAAAGTATGAGATTAGATCACTCCCTAACACCATACACAAAAATAAGCTAAAAATGGATTAAAGACCTTAATGTAAGGCCAGAAACTATCAAACTCTTAGAGGAAATCATAGGCAGAACACTCTATGACATAAATCACAGCAAGATCCTTTTTGACCCACCTCCTAGAGAAATGGAAATAAAACAAAAATAAACAAATGGGACCTAATGAACCTTGAAAGCTTTTGCACAGCAAAGGAAACCATAAACAAGACCAAAAGACAACCCTCAGAATGGGAGATAATATTTGCAAATGAAGCAACTGACAAAGGATTAATCTCCAAAATTTATAAGCAGCTCAGGCTGGACAATAACAAAAAAACAAACAACCCAATCCAAAAATGGGCAGAAGACCTAAATAGACATTTCTCCAAAGAAGATATACAGACTGCCAACAAACACATGAAAGAATGCTCAACATCAGTAATCATTAGAGAAATGCAAATCAAAAGTACAATGAGATATCATCTCACACCAGTCAGAATGGCCATCATCAAAAAATCTAGAAACAATAAATGCTGGAGAGGATGTGGAGAAAAGGGAACACTCTTGCACTGCTGGTGGGAATGTGAATTGGTACAGCCACTATGGAGAACAGTAGGGAGGTTCCTTAAAAAACTAGAAATAGAACTACCATATGACCCGGCAATCCCAGTACTGGGCGTATACCCTGAGAAAACCATAATTCAAAAAGAGTCATGTACCAAAATGTTCATTGCAGCACTATTTACAATAGCCCGGATATGGAAACAACCTAAGTGTCCATCATTGGATGAATGGATAAAGAAGATGTGGCACATATATACAATGGAATATTACTCAGCCATAAAAAGAAACGAAATTGAGCTATTTGTAATGAGTTGGATGGACCTGGAGTCTGTCATACAGAGTGAAGTAAGTCAGAAAGAGAGAGACAGTTACCGTATGCTAACATATATATATATATATGTAATTTAAGGGAAAAAAATGTCATGAAGAACCTAGGCGTAAGACAGCAATAAAGACACAGACCTACTAGAGAATGGACTTGAGGATAAGGGGAGGGGGATGGGTAAGCTGTGACGAGGCGAGAGTGGCATGGACATATATACACTACCAAGCGTAAGATAGATAGTTAGTGGGAAGAAGATGCATAGCACAGGGAGATCAGCTCGGTGCTTTGTGACCACTGGAGGGGTGGGATAGGGAGGGTGGGAGGGAGGGAGATGCAGGATGGAGGATATATGGGAACATATGTATATGTATAACTGATTCACTTTGTTATAAAGCAGAAACTAACACACCATTGCAAAGCAATTATACTCCAATAAAGATGTAATAATAATAATAATAATGCCTGTAAAGTGTTCACTGGCACATGGTGAGTGCCCGATTGATAGAAATTGTTACTTTTTTGTTATTATTATGATACACTTTTTCTAAGCCTATACATACTTTTTTTTTTTTTTTTTTTTTTTGCGGTACGCAGGCCTCTCACTGTTGTGGCCTCTCATGTTGCAGAGCACAGGCTCCGGACGCGCAGGCTCAGCAGCCATGGCTCAGGGGCCCAGCCATCCCGCAGCATGTGGGATCTTTCCAGACCGGGTCATGAACCCACGTCTCCTGCATCGGCAGGCGGACTCTCAACCACTGCACCACCAGAGAAGCCCCTACATTTTTATATACTCTGTATATAGTATATAAACATATACTATATATAAAATATATATAATATACATATATAAATATGTATTTTTTAAAATAAGAAGTTGGGGAAAGAAAAATTTCAGCTAAGTGACAACATTATAATTGTGTTAAGGTATTGAAACTGAGTGTAACTTTTTTATCTTTTCAATATTCCAATTTCAATGTGATTACACCTTTAATAAAAATAGATCTGTAATAATTTCCTTTAATAAATGAATCTCAACTCCCACCTCAGATCATACAAAAAACTAAAAATTGAACCTATAAAGCTTTCTAGTAAAAAAATGAAAGAATATCCTTATACCCTTCAGGTAGGGAAAAGTTTCTTATATACACAAAAAATGGTGGCACAAAAAATAATAATCGCAGAAAGAAGACAAATTGGACTTCATCAAAATTTAAAAATTCTGCTCTTCAAGAAATGCCATTAAGGAAATGAAAATGTAAGCCACGCAATGGAAGAAGATATTTGCAATACATATACTTAGTCAAACATTTGTATTTGGAATTTATGAAGAAAGCTTACCACTCAATATTAAAAGGACAACTGACCAAAAAATAAATAAACATTGAACAAACACTTCATAAAAGAAGATATTCAAATGTGTATAGCACAGGAAAAATATCTCAATCTCATTAGTAATTAGAGAATTATATATTAAAACTAGTGTAAGGTACCACTTCGCACACACCAGAAGAACTAAAATTCAAGACTGACAATACCAGGCATTGGTGAGGATGTGAAGCAATTTGAACTGTTATACATTACTGGTGTATGGAGAGAGTAAGATGGTATATCCACTTGGGAAGACAGTATCATATATAAACCATAGCAGTATCATATATAAACCATGACCCAGCACTTCCACTCCTAAGTGTTTATCGGCAAGAAAGGAAAACACTTATTCTCAAAAACGTTTTTTTTTTATTTTTTAAAATAAATTTATTTATTTATTTTGGGCTGCATTGGGTCTTCGTTGCTGCACACGAGCTTTCTCTAGTTGCGGTGAGCAAGGGCTACTCTTCATTGCAGTGTACCGGCTTCTCACTGTGGTGGCTTCTCTTGTTGTGGAGCACGAGCTTCAGCAGTTATGGCATGCAGGCTCAGTAGTTGTGGCACACGGGCTTTGTTTCTCCACGGTATGTGGGATCGTCTTGGACCAGGGCTCAAACCCGTGTCCCCTGCATTGGCAGGCACATTCTTAACCACTGCACCACCAGAGAAGTCCCAAAAAGATGTTTTAAAGAATGTATGTAGCAGCTTTTTTCATAACATCCAAACACTGGAAATAGTGAAAATGCCAATTGACAGAATGGATAAACCAACTGTGGTATAGTTATATAATGGAATATTCCTCTGCAATTAAAAGGAACTACTAAAACACACAAGAACCTAAGTATCAAGAAAATTGTACTGAGTAAAAAAAGCCAGATGCAGTAAGCACACCCTGTATGAGGCCATTTATATAGAGTTCTAAAAAAGGCACAACTAATTTATGGGGATAATAGTCAAAACAGTGGTGCCTCTTGGGGGAGTGGCAATTCATTGGAAAAAAGTCAAGGGAGTTTATTGGAGTGGTGAAATATTCTATATCTTAATTTGAGTAGTGTTTCTAGGTATATACATTTGTCAAAACTCATCATACTGTACAATTAAAATGTGTATTTTTGGCTTCATATATATTATACTCAATAAATAATTCTAAAAGCAATAATATTTTATGTAAGTGTAATGTCATGAATGTAAGCTTATGATACAGTGTCAAGTGTCAAATCAATAGAAAATACTGGTATGTACGGGGACTACACTTACAAATGTCCATGGAAGACAGAACTCATTAGAAAAAAATATATTAAATTACGAATAATGATTGCTTTATTTTGCCAATTGCAAATAGCATAATTAATGTGTCTGGCAATTCATACCCATATCAAATGCCTTCTGGTTTTATGAGTCATTGTTGCTGACTCTGCCCCACTTCTCTTTCCCTCCTGGACCCTGGTCCCTCCCAGTAACCATGGGAGTCCCAGAGATTAAAAAATATATGTCAATATTTGAAACAGAAAAAGATTATACAAATAAATCAATGGCCTGAATGTAAGTTACTTAACATAATTCAGTAGATTTTTCGCAAACTGCCTCCCCAAAATGCAAGATTATGTAGTCCTAGACCACAATAACTTCATTCCAAACCATACACCTGTTTTACTCCTCAGATGTGCTATCACACTGGCAATTCTAATGTGAGACTTCTTTTTATCATCTTATTAATAGTCTGCAACTTTTTGTTGTTAAAACCTTGGCCATTCCCTTTATTTTCTGTTTCCAATTCCAAGCTTTCTCTGTATGGAAATACCTCCATCAGTCTTGACACACAATTCATCTATGCTGCACATGAAAGCTTCATAGTGAACAGAACAAATACTAACATAAATTAACTTATTCTAGAATTTTGCAAGTGGAGAACTCGTAGTAGGAGAGAAATTAAAGATACATGCCAACTCCCAGTATTCAACAAATAATTAAGCTCATGGTATGACGGGGCACAAAGGTGTACAAAATAGCTCAGACTTCAAGAAATCTATAATAGAGCAAAGAAGACATACAATAGTTATTGTTTAATCCTCAAAGCAATGTAGGGGGTTGTTGCTATCATCATTCTCATTTTACAGATGAGTAAACTAATAGTCAGAGGTTCAATAACTTATTCAAGATCACATAGATAGTAACCAGAAAATCCAGAATTGAAACTCCAGTAATCTAACTTCAAATGCTCTACTCTAAATCCCCACACCATTATAATATGTAAGCCAATGTCAGTCTTTCTTAATCTTTTTTTAATCTTTTAAAATTAATTTTCTAATTTAATTAAACCTTTGAAAAGTTTTCTATCCTCATCACATAGTGTCTAGAACATAACAAATTATTGATATAAGCTTTGTAATGTGCATTAAGATATTTATTAATAAATCAAAATAAAAATTTATTTAACATCTATGTAGTAGGTACGCTATCCTCTTTATATACAATATCCAATTTAATCCTCACAGCAGCCTATGACATTATTATTAGTATAATACCATTATTGCAGCTGAGAAACTGGCCAAGTTAAAAAATGCATCCAAGGACTATTCAGCTAGTAAGAGGTGCAGCTGATATATGTATACAGTCTGACATCAAGACTCAGGTATTTCCTTTCCACCACACTAATATTTTCTGAGACACTGGCAAATCGATAAAGTATTTATATCCCAAAGAAGAACTAATTCATATGATGTTGTCTGGAGTTGAGCCAGCACTAACAACATAGAGTGTCCCTGCGTCTGATTTGTGTGAGGTCACTTGTACCTGATAGGTCTTCTTCTTTAGTGCTAACATTGCCCGGAGGAACTCCAGGGAATTGCCAGAAGTGTTTCTTCTCCGACATCTCATCTTATCCTCACCTGACCTGAAAGATGCAGGGCAGTTCACTTCTGGCTGCACTTTCAAGTTCCCTGATAAAATTTCCTGTTCTGAAAATAAAGCCATTGTTTATACCTTGTTGGGAACTGAGAGACAAATCTCACTTTGCCTCCTCAAAACAAAGTCCAAGAGGAACAATTCTTCCACTAACTGAGGTATTTTCACCTAATTAAGTGGAAAATTAAAGTTTGTCTCTTCTCAGCTAATTTTGTTAACTCTAACTTGTTAGTTATTCATTAAAAAACAGCCAGAAACTATACTCATTTTAACTCTCAAGAGACTTTTCCTCCTCTATCTCAAAATAGAAAAAAATAATTACCTTAAAATAATGATTGTCTTTTGTCCAGCAGTGTGAGTGGGAGATAGCTAGTCCCTCCATGATGTTTACTGTGAGCCCCAGCTTCAAAAAGAGAAACAAAGCTGACAGATACAGGCTCAAAATCCAGCACAATTCCTTATTCTTTATATGACATTAGGCCAAATATCTAATGAGATCTTTGAGTCTCACTGTCTTCATCTACAAAATGAAAATGACATTACTTGGTTGGGATTAACATATACACACTACTATATATAAAATAGTCAACAAGGACCTACTGTATAGCACAGAGAGTTCTACTCAATACCCTGTCATAACCTATATGGGAAAAGAATCTGAAAAAGAATAGATATATGTATATGTATAACTGAATCACTTTGCTGTACACTTGAAACTAACACAACATTGTAAATCAACTGTTTTTTGATATAAAATAAAAATTAAATTAAAAAAAGAAAATGATATTACCTAATAACTCACAGAACTGTAGTAGGGCTACAACCATAATGTATGTATGGTACTTAGCACAAGTTCTGGAATAAAATGTATGTATTCAAAAATATTAGCATCTCTCCCCTATTCACACTTTTATTCATGCACAGTTAACATAAATTTTGTGTTTGCAGTCCAAAGCTATCACTTACTCCAACCTTAGTTTTTTTCAGTCAATATTCTTTTCTGGAAGCCTTTGAACATTCATAGAATATTTAAACAAATATGGCTTCCTATCAGATCCAAACCAACATTGATTGCATGGAAATCAAATTGGTGGTTAACATGAAAAAACTAGAGAGAAAGCCAACATTCTAATGACAGATTTAGGAACCAAAAAGGAGTTCATCAAATCTAATTATGGGCTGAATCTAACTAGAATTTAACATGGTTAAATAAATCTAGAGCACAAGTCCAAAAATAAAGGAACACATACAAAATAGTTGATTTAATTTTCAACAAGATTAATAATGAACAACAACCTATGTGTAGGTTTATACACACTAAAAATGAACATGTTAATAAGGTATATGGCCTACTTTATCTTCAAAATGTGGAGGTTACCTAAAATTATTCTACTTTATCTGCATTATTGGATGTAAAGTACCAGAACAAGGAAGATTATCCTATTTTACCCAGAGCTAATCGAATACATTTAGATATAGTTTTGGGTATCAGAATAAATGAGAGTTTGGAACATTAAGGTAAGCACTAAAAAGAGTTTCTGAGAGGGTGGGAGGATTAAATCCAACAGAATATGAGCTGTGGTTGAAGTCCCAGAGAAGAGGGAAGGCTTGTATGGGACATGATAATTGCTTTCATATATTATGTACGCCAGAGAGAAATTTAACTTTTTTTTTCTATGTGCCCCAAGGAGCAGCACAAAGAACAATGAGTATAATTTTCTGGGAGTCAGATCTCTTTTCAATATAAGGAAAAACTTAACAATTGTATCTATTATTAAACTGAGCAGACTATATTATATAAAAGTTCAGATCACTGGTGGTTTTAAAGCAAAAGTATCAGAGTTTTCTCTCATCAGAAAATGACCTCCAAAGTGCCTTCCAACTAAAAGTCTCTTAGGGAATTCCCTGGCAGTCCAGTGGTTAGGACTCCACGCTTCCACTACAGGGGGCATGGGTTCGATCCCTGATCCGGTGGGGGAAGTAGGATTTTGCAAACTGCCACAAGGCGCGGCCAAAAAAAAAAAAAAAGAAAGTCCCTTATTTCAGGATATGGGTTTTTTTTTCAGCCCAGTCATCCAGGATATTCGGTAAACACATGTACTCCGAAAGTAAGCCTAGAATAGGAAGAGAGTATAGAATTGTGTGATAGGTTCTAAACCAGACTCCTCTATACAACATATACCTGTATTTTTGCTTAAAATTATTTTCTGATTTTTTTATTGTTAATCCATTACCTAGCAATTGATAATAATATTCACAATGGCAAACTATGACATAAGCCCAATGCAAATATTCTTTATGGATTATTCCATTTAATCCCCAACACAACTCTAGGATTTTAACAAACACATACTCCTAACTATATTCAGTGTTATAGTTACATCCATTTTACCGATGAGGAAGCAACAAAATTAAGTAATGTTATTGTTATACTCATAGAATAACATAGAATAAAAGTCTAAAGTCTTTTTGGAAGAATATATGAGGCCAATCACACTGTCCCACAGTTCAGTAACATAAGTAATAATAGGAAATATCAAGAGTCCCATTCAGGACACTCAAACTCTGAAGTCCAAGATCTCCATTTATATATTTTTTACCTATAAGATACAAGGGCACTGAGGGAATCATCAATTTTTTTTGTTACTGGAAATTTAAAAACAAAATTCTGACTTCCGAAGGAAAAAATAATTCTCCAACTAGATGTCAGGGCATAACTTATTGATTTTCTTCTTACAGATTTAATGACCACTAATAAATTTTGGTGGATGGAAAACAATTTTGCAACAAGATTGACTATTATTCACTGAAGACAAATGTGTTTTAGATTTCCTTGTAATTCAATGCATCCCCAAATACTAAACTACCTGAAGGGAAATTAATAATTTCTAGCCAATAAAATTCCACAGTGGTATTCAGTTTTATATACATGTCAATACTAAAATAATCTTCCAAGGTTATTACTTCTAGGTAAAATTCATGTTCACATTTACTGAGTACGATTATATGATGAAATGTGCAAGATAGTGGCTGTAAAACGATGACTAAGACATTGTCCTAATATGGAGGAGCTCAGAGTCTTTGCGGGGGCACAGATATATAATGAGAGTATATTATCAAAATGAAATGATAAGGTAGAGATTAATCCAGGATGCTATGGGGAGCACATAGAATGAAAATTGTATTAGAATTCTCAGTTACAACTAAAAGAAAATCTCCAACAAATAGAAATATTAAAGTTTGTGGGAAGGTATTAGAAGGATTCTGTAGCACATAGGATCAAAAAAAAAAAAAGGTGCCAAAGCCATGCTGTGTACATTAGGGAATGGAAAGGGAACTCAGTAATTGTCAGGACTCTTATCTCTCCCTCTCCTGTGTCTGCTTGTCCTTTTCTTTTTTTTTTTGAAGTAAAATTTAGTTTATTTGGATGTGGCATAATCATGTACTTAGACAATCCTAAGGAATATATTTTTAAAAACCTCCTACAATGAATTACTGGTGTAACAGGTTTGCAAGATAAGACTGCAATATAAAAAATAGTTTTCTTTGTCTTGAGTATACATTGAGAACTGCAGTTATTTTATTTTTTAAAAAATTTATATATATTTACGTATACAACTTGATGTTTTGATATACATATACATTGTGAAGTGATTACTAGGGTTGTTAATTAACTTATCCATCTCTTCACAGTTACCATTTGTGTGTGTGTGAATGGTGAGAACACTTAGGATCAACTCTCTTAGCAAGTTTCAAGTATACAGTACAGTATTAGTAATTATAATCACCATGCTGTACATCAAATCACTAGAATTTATTTATCTTACATAACTGAAACTTTTTACCATGTGACCAACATCTCCCCATTTCCTCCACCTTTCCCCTTGTCCCTGAAAACCAGCATTGTATTCTCTGCTTCTATGAATTTGACTTTTTTAGATTCCACATATATGTGAGATGATGCAGTATTTTTCCTTTTGTGTCTGGTTTGTTTCCCTTAGCTTAATGGATTCGGTTTCATCTTTGTTACTGCAAATGACAAGATTTCCTTCTTTCTCATGGCTGAATAATATTCCACTGTATATTTATAACACATTCTCTTTATTCATTCATCCACTGACAGATACTTAGATTGCTTCCATATCTTGGCTATTGTGAATAATGGACATAGGAGTAAAGATATCTCTTCAAGATAATGAGTTCATTTCCTTTGAATATACACCCAGAAGTTGGATTGCTGGATCATATGGTACTTCTATTTTTCATTTGTTTAGGAAACTGCCTACTGTTTTCCATAATGACTGTACTAATTTACATTCCCACCAACAGTGTACAAGGGTTCCCTTCTCTCCACATTCTCGCCAACAGTTATTTTTGTCTTTTGATAATAGCTAATCTAACAGGTGTGAAGTGACATCTCATTATGGTTTCGATTTCCATTTTCCTAATGATCAGAGATGTTGAGCTTCTTTACATATAGCTGTTGGCCATTTGTATGTCTTCTTTGGAAAAATATCTATTTGGATCTTTTGCCCATTTTTAAATCAGGTTATTGATTTTCCAGTTATTGGGAAATCCAAATTTAATATTTATCCAGTATTTTGGATATTAACTCCTTGTCAGATGTATGGTTTGCAAATATCTCCTGTTCTGTAGGTTGTCTATTCACTCTGTTGATTGTTTCCTTTGCTGTAGAGAAGCTTTTTCATTTGATGCAATCCCACTTGTTAATTTTTGCTTTTGTTTTCTGTGCTTTTGAGATCTTATCCAAAAAATCATTGCCAAGACCAATATTGTAGGAGATTTTTCCTTATGATTTCTATATACTACAAATTTTATGGTTTCAGGTCTCATGTTTAAGTCATTAATGGATTTTTAATTTTTTTATTGAAGTATAGCTGATTTACAATTTTGTGTTAGTTTCTGCTGTACAGCAAAGTGATTCAGATACACACATATATATGTGTATATATATATATTTTTTTCATGTTCCCTGTGCTATACAGTTAAGTCCTGGCTGTTTATCTATTTTATATATAGTAGCTTGTATCTGCTAATCCCAAGCTCCTAATTTATTCCTCCCCTACCCCATTTCTCCTTTGGTAACCATAAATTTGTTTTCTATGTCTGTGAGTCCATTTCTATTTCCTAAATAAATTCATTTGTTTCATATTTTAGATTCTACTTATAAGTTATATCATATGATATTTGTCTTTCTCTTTCTGACTTACTTCCCTTAGTACGATAATCTCTAAGTCCATCCATGTTGCTGAAAATGGCATTATTTTATTCTTTTTTGTGGTTGAATGATATTCCACTGTGTATATATACCACATCTTCTTTATCTGTCTGTCAATGGACATGTAAATGGACATGTCTTGGCTATTGTAAATAGTGTTGCAGTGAACATTGGGGTGTATGTATCCTTTCGAATTAGAGTTTTCTCCAGATATATGCCTAAAAGTGGGAATGCTGGATCATATGGTAACTCTATTTTTCGTTTTTTAAGGCAGCCGGTCCCCAACGTTTTTGGCACCAGGGACTGGTTTCAGGGGATGGTTTCAGGCTGATTCAAGTGCATTTCATTTATTGTGCACTTTATTTCTATTATTATTACATTGTAATATATAATGAAGTAATTATACAACTTTCTATAATGCAGAATTTATGGGAGCCCTAAGCCTGTTTTCCTGCAACTAGATGGTCCCATCTGGGGGTGATGAGAGACAGTGACACCCAAAGTGTGTTGCTTATGTCCAGTCCACTCCATAATCTCTTTCTGGTTGATGTCACTGCAGAAAATCCTGCTTCACAAAGATAGGATGTTGGAAATGGAAGCGGTACTTTTGTGGAAATCTCAGGATATTCTGCCTTGACTTTAATCCAGAACGTATGGAGATTTGATGTTGTCGCAACCATACTTTTAAGGCTACCATCATTTGTGATCTCAAGCAGTGGATCCTCTTCTAGCACGGACAAAGTCGATTCACCTGGCTTATTCACAAATGGGTCATGGATCCATTCCTTCCCAGTTCAGGGGTCTTTTGTGGTTGGGAAGTAATGCTCAAACTCTTTTGAAAGCTGAGATAGGTGATCAATGCACCAGCTGGGATAAAGAAGGCCCTGGCTCAGTCTCTTTCAAAATCTCTGCTAATGTTTGAAACATGTCAAAAATCCCAGTGTTCACTCGTCACCCCCATAATTCCAGTTTGGCTTTGAATGCAGCCACTTTATCCCCCGACTTGAACACAATTGTCATTCTCTCATGAAGTGACGGATTGAGTTCATTGAGCAGGTTGAATATGTCACACAAGTAAGCAAGTTTTGCGACCCACTGTGTGTCACTGAAATGTGCTGCCAGTGGTGACTGTTTTTCTAAAAGAAATCTCTGGAGTGGCTCTCATAGCTCAAAAACTCTGGTCAGTGATCTGTCTTTAGAAAGCTATCTCACTTCTGTGTATAAGAGAAGATGTGTGTACTCTGCGTCCATCTCCTCACAGAGCTGTGCAAACAGACGCGAGTTAAGGGCATGTACTTTAATGCGATTGCTGATTTTAATCATATCCTGCAAAATATTGTTAAGCTCAGGTGACATATTTTGGCTAGTCAGCATTTCTCTATGGATGCCACAGTGCGTAGATTCACATTCAGAAGCGAACTTTTTTTTTTTTTCAGACGTGACCTTTGACCCGAGTAGTGAACCCAGAAAGCCACCCTGTCATGGCAGACACTCCCTCTGTGCATATACCGACACAAAATGACCATTTCAGTTTTCCTAATATGTAATCATTCAAAGACTTGAATAGTTCTGCAGCTGTGGTGTTGGTTGACCACAAAAGTGCACATTACATATCCTCATGCAAAACAAGCATTGTTGCCCTGTTGTCAACATCGGTAGATTCGTCGACCTGGATTGCATACCATGGTGACTTAGTAATCCTCTCTAACAATGGTGCCTCAGCATTCTCTGCTATTTCATCAATTTGTCTAGTTATGGTGCTAGCCAAAAGAGGAACACATGCCACCTTTTGAACTGCAGCCTCTCCTAAAAGTTCACAACAAATTTCCTTAGCAGCTGGTAGGATCCACTCTTCACCAATAGTAAAGAGCTTCTTAGCTTTAGCAATGCGGTTAGCCAGTAAGAATGATGCTTTCAGTGCAGATACATTAGATGACGTGGTGGCCTTCAATAATTGCTTCTGTTTTTTGTGTTCACGTTTTTTCTTTTGAAAAACTCCAAAGGCTTGTGTTTTAATGCAGGGTGCTTGGTCTCCATGTGGTGAAGCAGTTTTGAAGGGTTTATGGCTTCGTTGGATAGCCGGTCACCATATATTATACAAAGTGGGCTTGAAGAATGTGAATCGCCTGTTGCAATGAACCCATAATTTAAGTAGGACTCTTGGTATTTTCTTTTAAATGCAGCTTTCCTTTTGTTGGCAGTCTTAGAGTCTTCTGCAGTCTCATCATTGGGTCTTTCCCCCTTTTCAAAGCAGCTCTCCAGCGACGTTTGTTTTTTACTCATTTTGGCTAGGGTTAGCTTGTGGGATTACCAAAATTGTGACTGAGACAAGTGCACAGCGCAGGAAAGAGGCACAGACAGAAGTGGTAAATAAAATAATGGGTGGGCCACGTGCGGACTAAAATAAGTGTCGATTCTGACTTAAAGACTGCCACCAGATGCAGCTGTACAATTGAAGTACATCAACTCACTTGCCACTATAAAGCCTGCCACCAGATGCAGCTTGTCACTTGCCACTCACTGATAGGGTTTTGATATGTGTGCAAGCAATTGACTTATTATAGTCTCTGTGTAGTCAAACCTCTCTGCTAATGATAATCTGTATTTGCAACTGCTCTCCAGTGCTAGCATCACCACCTCAGCTCGACTTCAGGTCATCAGGCTTTAGATTCCCAAAAGGAGTGCACAACCTAGATCCCTTGCATGCGCAGTTCACAGTAGGGTTTGCGCTCCTGTGAGAATCTAATGCTGCTGCTGATCTGACAAGAGGTGGACCTCAGGTGGTAATGTGAGCAATGGGGAGCGGCTGCAAATACAGATGAAGCTTCACTTGTTCACCCACCACTCACCTCCTGCTGTGTGGCCCAGTTGCCCAGGGGTTGGGGATCCCTGTTTTAAGGAACCTCCATACTGTTCTCCATAGTGGCTACATGAATTTACATTCCAACAATGTACCAGAGTTCCCTTTTCACCACACCCTCTCCACCATTTATTATTTGTAAACGTTTTAATGATGGCCATTCAGACTGGTGTGAGGTGCTACCTCATTGTAGTTTTGATTTGTATTTATCTAATAATTAGCAAGGTTGAGCATATTAATGGACTTTTAGTTGATTTTTGTGTATGTTGTAAGATAAGGGTCCAGTTTCATTCTTTTGCATGTGGATATCCAATTTTCCCAGCAACATTTATTGAAGAGACTATGCTTTCCACATTGTATACTCTTGGCACCCTTCGTGAAGATTAGTTAACTGTATATACATGGATTTGCTTCTGGGATGTCTATGCTGTTCCATTGGTTTATATGTCTGTTTTTATATGAGTACCATTCTATTTTGATTACTACAGCTTTGTAATATAATTTGAAATCAGGAAGTGTGATACCTTCAGCTTTGTTCTTCTTTCTGAAGATTGTTTTGGCTTTAATTCATTTAGAGTTGATTTTTATATATGGAGTGAAATAGGGTCCAATTTCTTTCTTCTGCTAGTGGAAAACCAGTTTTCCAAATACCATTTATTGAAGAGACTGTCCTTTCCATGTTGTGTTTTTTCCCACACTGTGCATTTTTATTTCAGTAAGTACTTTGATGTGTGGTCTATCATTTTTAAAAATTTTACTTGGAAAAAATTTCAAATCCACAGAAAAGTTACAAGAATGGCTCAACATTTT
Organism: Orcinus orca; assembly: GCF_937001465.1. Classification (NCBI taxonomy): domain Eukaryota; kingdom Metazoa; phylum Chordata; class Mammalia; order Artiodactyla; family Delphinidae; genus Orcinus; species Orcinus orca. The sequence continues at coordinate 123,119,742 of NC_064559.1, forward strand.
TCTGTCCTGCACCTATAACAGTGATTCCCATCCAGGGGTAATTTTGCTCCCCCAGGGGACAGGTCTGGAAGCAATATCTGGAGACATTTTTGGTTGTTTCAACTAGGACATGCTAATTGCATCTAGCGGGTAGAGGCCAGGCATGCTGCCACCACTATGTGTTCTTTACACCCTTCTCAAATATCTATTGATCAAAACTGCATGGATTTTTTTCTGGGCTCTCTATTCTGTTCTATTGGTGTATATGTCTGTTTTGTGCCAGTACCATGCCGATTTTATTACTGTAGTTTTGTAGTATATTCTGAAATCAGTAGTGTGATGCCAGCAACTTTGTTCTTTTTGTTCAAGATCGCTTTAGTTATTTACAGTCTTTTGTGATTCCATATTAACTTTAGTATTGTTTTTCTATTTCTGTGAAAAAGGCATCCATGACACTGTACAATTGAACCCACTTTCCCATTTTGCCCCCCACCACCATCCCCTCTGGCAACCATAATCCATTCTTTGATTCTATGAATTGGTTTTTATTTTCTTTGTTTGTTTGCTTTTTTGTTTTTTGTTTTTTTAGATTTCACATATGGGTGCAATCATACAGTATTTTTCTTTCTCTGTGTGCCATATTTCACTTAGCAAAATATCCTTAAGGTCTATCCATGAGGTTGTAAATGACAGGATTTCATTCTTTTTACAGCTGAGTACTATTCCATTGTTTATATACACACCACATTTTCTTTATCCATTCACCCATTGATGAAAACTTAGTTGTTTCCATATCTTGGCTTTTGTAAATAATTGCAGCCATGAACATAGGAGGTGTATATATTTTTTCGAATTAGTGGGTTTTTGTTGTTGTTTGTATTTGGAAACTTGATTTATATATACATCAAATAGAATTAATATTTTTCAGCTTTCAAATCCAATTAAGGCTGAGAAACTGTGATGCTAGTGATTACTTTCTTCCATGCGCTTCTAGACAAAAGTGTTTTATCAAGCATATTTGCATATTTACTATATCTTTTCAGGAATATGTTAAGGTTAACTTATTCTAAAAATTGTCTAGTGTCTGATACCTTGGATACTTTTTAAAGAGCAATGAGACTAATGAAAAATATTTCATTCATTGAATTAGTGTTTTTGTGTTCTTCAGATAAACACCCAGAAGTGAAATAGCTAGGTCATATGGTATTTCTATTCTTCTTTTTTTGAAATATCTCCATACTGTTTACCATAGTGGCTGCACAAACTTACAGTCCCACTAACAGTGTACTAGGGTTACCTTTTCACCACATCCTTGCCAACACTTGTCATTTGTTGTCTTTTTGATAATAGCCATTTAACAAGTGTGAGGTGATATCTCATTGTGGTTTTGAGTTGCATTTTCCTGATAATTAGTGACACTGAGCATCTTTTCATGTGACTGTGGGCCATCTGTTAAATGGCTATTATCAATTGGAAAAGTGTCTATTCAGATTCTTTGCCCATTTTTTTTTTTTTTTTTTTTTTTTGCGGTATGCGGGCCTCTCACTGCTGCAGCCCCTCCCGTTGTGGAGCACAGGCTCCGGACGCACAGGCTCAGTGGTCATGGCTCACGGGCCCAGCCGCTCTGTGGCATGTGGGATCCTCCCGGACCGGGGCACAAACCCATGTCCCCTGCATCGGCAGGCAGACTCTCAACCACTGCGCCACCAGGGAAGCCCTCTTTCCCATTTTACAATTGGATTGTTTGATTTTTTTGTTTCAGGGTGATGATATGTGTTTTTTACATATTTTGGATATTAATCCCTTATCAGAGAAACAATTTGCAAATATTTTCTCCCATTCACTAGATTGCCTTTTCATTTTGATGATGGTTTCCTTTGCTATGCAAAATCTTTTTAGTTTGATGTAGTTTCATTAAATTTTTGCTTTTGTTTCTTTTGCCTTTGGAGTCAAATCCAAAATAACATCACTAAGACTAATGTCAATGTGGTTACTGCCTATGTTTTCTCCTCGGAATTTCATGGTTTCAAGTATTACATTTAAGTCTTTAATATATTTTGTGCTAATTTTTGTGTATGGTGTAAGATAGTGGTCTAGTTTCATTCTTTTGCATGTGGCTGTCCAGTTTTTCCAACAACGTTTATTGAAGAGACTATCCTTTCTCCATTGCATGTCCTTTCCTCTTTTTTGTAGATTGTCCACATATGTGTGGGTAAAACTGCTTGTAGTAGTCTCATGACCCTTTGTATTTCTGTGATATCAGTTGTAATTTCTCCTCTTTCATTTCTGGTGTTATTTTTTTTTGAGTCCTCTCTTTTTTTCTTGATTAATCTAGCTAATGGCTTGTCAATTTTCTTATCTTTTCAAAGAAACCATTCGTAGTTCCATTGATCTTTTCTATATTTTTTCTCTATTTCATTTATTTTTTGCTCTGGTCTTTATTATTTTCTTTCTTCTATTAATTTTGGGCTTCATTTTTTCTCTTCTAGTTCCTCTGGTATGAAGTTAGATTGTTTGAGATTTTGTTTGTTTGTTTTTTTCTTGAAGTAGGTCTGTTTTGCTATGAACTTCCCTCTTAGAACAGCTTTTCCTGTGTCCCATAAACATTGGTATGTCATATTTCTGTTCTCATTTGTCTTTAGGTATTTTTGTATTTCTCCTTCGATTTCTTTGATGACTGGCTATTCAGTAGCATGTTATTTAATCTCCACATTTTTGTGTTTTTTTCCCCCATTTTTTCTTGTGATTTGAAGAGGATGCTGATATGATTTCAGTCCTCTTGAATTTATTAAGATTTGTTCTGTGACCCCAAAATGTGATCTATTTTAGAGAATGTTCCATGTGTGCTTGAGAAGAATGCATATTGTGCTGTTTTGGGGTGCAATGTTCTGTATATATCTATTATCTGGTTTAATGTGTCCTTTTTTTTTTTTCTTAATTTTTGGCTGTGCCTTGTGGCATGTGGGATGTGGGATCTTAGTTCCCCAACCAGGGATTGAACTGTGTCCCCTGCATTGGAAACATGGAGTCTTAACTACTAGACCACCAGGGAGGTCCCTAATGTATCCTTCAAGGACAATGTTTCCTTATTGATTTTCTGTCTGGATGATCTATCCATTGATGTAAATGGGGTGTTAAAGTCCTCTTCTATTATTGTACTGCTTTCAGTTTCTCCATTTAAGTCCATTAATATTTGCTTTATATATCTTTGTGATCTTATGTTTGGTGCATATACATTTGTAAATGTATATCTTGCTATATTGACTCTTATTACTATGTAATGCCCTTCTTTGTCTTTTATTACAGTCTTTGTTTAAAGTCTATTTTGTCTGATATGAGTATAGCTACTTTTTTCCACTTTCATTTGCATGGAGTAACTTTTTCCTTTCTTCACCTTCAGTCTGTGTGTGTTTAGCTCTAAAATGAGTCTCTTATAGGCAGCATATATGTGGGTCTTTCTTTTTATTCATTCAGACACTGTATCTTTTGATTGGTAAATTTAGTCAATTATGTTTAAAGTAACTATTAATAAGTATGTACTTATTACCATTTTGTTTATTGTTTTCTGGATGTTTTTCTTGTTCCTCTCCATCTTTTGTCTTGTCTTTCTTTACCCTTATGTTTTGGTAGTTTTCCTTAGTGTTATGTTTAAATTCCTTTCTCCTTTTCTTTTGTGTATTTACTATAAGTTTTTTCTTTGTGGTTACTGTGAGGTTCACATATATTGTCCTATGTAAATAGCAGTCTACTTTAAGTTGGTAGCAACTTAAATTGGAACACATTCCAAAGTTTTATCTTTTTACACACCCCCAATATTTTATACTTTTGATGACACATTTTCCATCTTTTTAATTTTCTGTATTCCTTAACTAATTGTTGTGATTGCACTCTAGAGCTCCCCTATGGGAATAGTCAATGGATAGTTGACTTTATAATTGTTTTTGTGTGGAGTTAAAGGCTATGATCTCATGTCTGCCATTTTGTGATCTGCTTATCTTTAGTTCTTCTAACGTCAGGAGTTTTTTCCATCTTAATGACCCAACAAGCAACAGGATCCTCCTTCTCTAGATCCTGTTAGAATAAACTTGGTGAAGGATTCTGCCATGTCACTTCTACTGTAGTCAGAACTTTCAGAGCTGTAGCAAAAATATGGAATAGTCAAAGGTACTAGTCAGATAAAAATGACCAGTATAATAGGTATTTCCAAAAAAAGAGCAGTTCATAAATCCTCAGAAAGAAGGACAAGGCAAAGTGTTTGAAAATGAGTAAGATTTTGCAAGGCACATAAGGGAAAAATAATACTATTCTAGACTGGAGAATCAGAATAAGCAAAGATATCTCAGCAAGAGTCAACCTGCAGTGTAGCTGGGATACTGTTGTAGGTGGAGATATGGGAGATAAGATTGGAGTGTCAGATAAAGGTCAAGTCATGGACTTGTACACTGTGCCCCAAATTTAAGATGATTGATGAGCCTGCAAAACCTGGAAATCTTATGTTTTTGTTTTCAATTTTGCATAGGATTTAGTGAGCTAACGCACATTATGTTCCTCATAGGCAAAAGTTCTACTTTACCAAAACCCACACCCATCTTTCCTTCTTTTATTCACCACCCTTGAACTTTCTCCATCATCCCATTCATTTTGTTCTGTTGCCTCAACCTCATTAACTCTGATAATGTCATATATTTGTATGGTAACAAGCTCAAGGTGCATAACAATGGTGGCAACTCAGAGACTTTTCTTCCTGGCAGAGTTTAGCTACTTCAGTCGGGTTTCTTTCTACCATCCTATCATAGCTGAGGGCACAGAATTCACCGAGCTTGCCAATCTGTCCTAAATCCTCTCACTTGAAATCTATTTGTCATTTTATCCAAAGAATTGCCTAGGAAGAAAATCTTTCTTGAGGCATGTATAAAGCTGGGGCCTATTATAAAATAAATGGAACCAGTGGGGAAATTAATTTGTTTCAGCTGCATTAGAAATCCACATTTGTGTTTTATGTATCCTTTCAAGTTCAGCCTCCTTTTACTTTACAATTAATATTCCAGAGTTTTGATCACATAGTGAATACCCATCACAGGAAAACTGTGTCGTTCTTTCTTTTGATATTTTTCTGTTTGCATGCCAAACACTGCTGTGAAGCCCTCTCAGAGGAATTCTATTTCAACTCCAAAAAGTTGCTAACATAAGGCTGAGCCTGTACTGTGACCTTATTATGACAGCTTGTTCAAAACTACAAAAGATGAAGGACAGTAAAAAGTTTAGGAATTGTGTCTGTTATATACACACATGTTCTCAACAATATGTTAACTTTGGAAATGATGGAGGCTGTAGTCCTAGAAGAAAAACAAAAGCAGTGAACCATTCCTGATCCTTTTCAGCCATTTCAATAGTCGGCAACTCTCTGGAATCCAAAATAAATCTGACTGTTAATAATAAATGCTGGAGAGTGTGTGGAGAAAAGGGAACACTCTTGCACTGCTGGTGGGAATGTGAATTGGTACAACCACTATGGAGAACAGTATGGAGGTTCCTTAAAAAACTACAAATAGAACTACCATATGACCCAGCAATCCCACTACTGGGCATACACCCTGAGAAAACCATAATTCAAAAAGAGTCATGTACCAAAATGTTCATTGCAGCTCTATTTACAATAGCCCGGAGATGGAAACAACCTAAGTGCCCATCATCGGATGAATGGATAAAGAAGATGTGGCACATATATACAATGGAATATTACTCAGCCATAAAAAGAAACGAAATTGAGCTATTTGTATTGAGGTGGATAGACCTAAAGTCTGTCATACAGAGTGAAGTAAGTCAGAAAGAGAAAGACAAATACCGTATGCTAACACATATATATGGAATTTAAGAAAAAAAATGTCATGAAGAACCTAGGGGTAAGACAGGAATAAAGATACAGACCTACTAGAGAACGGACGTGAGGATATGGGGAGGGGGAAGGATAAGCTGGGACAAAGCGAGAGAGAGGCATGGACATATATACACTACCAAACGTAAGGTAGATAGTTAGTGGGAAGCAGCCACATAGCACAGGGAGATCATCTCGGTGCTTTGTGACCACCTAGAGGGGTGGGATAGGGAGGGTGGGAGGGAGGGAGACGCAAGAGGGAAGAGATATGGGAACATATGTATATGTATAACTGATTCACTTTGTTATAAAGCGGAAACTAACACACCATTGTAAAGCAATTATACCCCAATAAAGATGATAAAAAAAAAATGCAGGGATGGCAATTATTCAGGTAGGATTCCATAGTAACTATTCAGAAGATTCTTTAAAAATATTTAACCACTTGATTCAAATTATCCAACCCCTTAGGTTAATTCTAAGTGTTAGTATGGAATTCTCTCCACCTAAGAAGGTGAAAAATCTCCTGTGTGATTCCATCTTGTGGTGTGGCTTGAAACCTTCAGTGGTAGGCATAGAATATGTACATAATGTAATATTAAAATAAGAAAACAGACCAAAAATATCATAAAACAATTATTAAAACTATATAAACTATATAAATGTTATTTAAAGTGATGACAAATTAGAAGCAATCAAAATATCCAACAATGGGAAATGCTTATGTAAACTGTGGCATATTCATCTCAGGGAATGTTATATAGTTGCTAAAAATGACATTAATAAAAGTTTATAATACCACAAAGACACACTTATAGTATAATAAAAAAGTAGAACCAGAAGTTGAATATTAATATGGTCATGATTTTATAAATAAAAGGCATATAAGAAAAGGTTTTAGATGGAATGCAGCTATTTTTAGTTTCCTTTTTTAAATTTTCCAAGGTTTCCAGGTATTCTTTAATGAATATGCATTTTTATAATATAAAATTACAAAATATTTGTGAAACCATACTTGAGGAGCAGTTTGTCAAAATCTGTTAATGGTGAAGATGCCTATGTGTACAATCAAATAATTTCATTCCTAGGTATATAGTAGCCAAAAGAAATTTTCACACTTGTACACAAGGATACAAATAAAAACATGTTCATTGTAGCATCAACTAGCAGCAAGAGAACAGAGAAAAAACTTAAGCAGTGGTGAAACTGAAAGAACCAGAGTTACATGTATTAAATCTGAGAAGCATAACGGTGACAGAAGAAAGAAAAAATCAAGTTGCCAAAAATATATAAAGTATGATCTTTTTACAAAGTTTAAAACATCCCAAAGAGTGCTATATATTGTTTATGCATGCTTATATCTGTAGTAAACGTGAAAAATAAAAGAAATGCTTGGATAGAGTAAATACCACATTCAAACTGGTGTAAACCTCCAGGAGGAGAGAGAAGAGATCAAGTCAGAGAGAGATATATAGACTTCATTTGCTGTTTTTACATTTCATTATATTTTTAAAAAGATTAAAAACAAATAAGGTAAAAATGATAAGATTTGGCAAAGCCAGATTGTAGGAATTTGGATCCTTATTATATGACAATGCTTTGTAATATGCTTGAAATACTTCATAATGCCAGAGAAAATAAACTATATTTTAATATATGTAGAGTGAGAAAGTTAATTCTATTAGGAAAAGGTAGCAAATTTTCATCTATACATGACAAAGTTATTTTTATAAATCAAAAAATTTTGACTACAAGAACTTAAAAGTATATCTGCTTAAAATGTGTTTAAATGGTCAGAAATGGGAGGAAACAGAAACACATTTGCACACTGTAAAAAACTGAATAGTAAATTACAGTTACTAAATGAAAAAAGCAGGAACCTAAGAAACCAGGAGTCTGAGCAGTTTTTTTGGTTTAAGTAATGTTACCCAGAAAGCTGAATAGAGTATGTTTATGAGTGTGGACGTTGTATTGTATTCATACTACCAGTGTTTGAATTCTAGCTCTACCAGTTACTAGCTATTCACCTGAAGCAGGTTACATATTTTGACTGGGTGATTGTGCTTTTATTTTTTTGCAAGTAATATATTTTATAATTATATCATTTGAACAAAAATTTTTGTTACTTCAAAATGACCCCCATGTACATACAAATCATCTCCCTGTATTTCTTGCCTAATCAGTCACTGAATAGGATAAGCATCTATGATGGATCAAATACTGTAAGAGATACAATGTTATAGAGTACCCTTTCCAATATCCTCAAGAGACAATTGGTTAGAAATATACATGTAAAATATACACAAGGTTGACCAAATGGACAATGAGAAATGCAGAGTTACCTTGCTTGGAATTTTCCTTTCCTCTGTATTTCTCCCTCTCTCCATTGTTTAGGGCCTAATCCAAGCACTATTGTTTTTTTGGTAATTTTACGTTTGTTTGTTTGTTTTTAACATCTTTATTGGAGTATGATTGCTTTACAATAGTGTGTTAATTTCTACTTTATAACAAAGTGAATCAGTTATACATATGTTCCCATATCCCTTCCCTCTTGCATCTCCCTCCCTCCCACCCTCCCTATCCCACCCCTCTAGGTGGTCTCAAAGCACCCATCTGATCTCCCTGTGCTATGAGGCTGATTCTCACTAGCTACCTATTTTACGTTTGGTACTGTATATATGTCCATGCGACTCTCTCCCTTTGTAACAGTTTACCCTTCCCCCTCCCCATATCCTCAAGTCCATTCTCTAGTAGGTCTGTGTCTTCATGACCTTGTTTTCTTTTTTTAGATTCCATGTATATGTGTTAGCATACAGTATTTGTTTTTCTCTTTCTGACTTACTTCACTCTGTATGACAGACTCTAGGTCCATCCACCTCATTACAAATAACTCAATTTCGTTTCTTTTTATGGCTGAGTAATATTCCATTGTATATATGTGCCACATCTTCTTTATCCATTCATCTGTCGATGGACACTTACGTTGCTTCCATGTCCTGGCTATTGTAAATAGAGCTGCAATAAACATTTTGGTACATGACTCCTTTTGAATTGTGGTTTTCTCAGGGTATATACCCAGTAGTGGGATTGTTGGGTGGTATGGTAGTTCTAACTTAGATTTTAAGGAACCTCCATACTGTTCTCCATAGTGGCTGTATCAACTTACATTCCCACCAACAGTGCAAGAGGGTTCCCTTTTCTCCACATCCTCTCCAGCATTTATTGTTTGTAGATTTTTTGATGATGGCCATTCTGACCAGTGTGAGATATCTCATTGTAGTTTTGATTTGCATTTCTCTAATGATTAATGATGTTGAGAATCCTTTCACGTGTTTGTTGGCAATCAGTATATCTTCTTTGGGGAAATGTCTATTTAGGTCTTCTGCCCATTTTTGGATTGGTTTGTTTGGTTTTTTGATATTGAGTTGCATGAGCTGCTTATAAATTTTGGAGATTAATCCTTTGTCAGCTGCTTCATTTGCAAATATTTTCTTCCATTCTGAGGGTTGTCTTTTCATCTTATTTACGGTTTCCTTTGCTGTGCAAAAGCTTTGAAGTTTCATTAGGTCTGATTTATTTTTGTTTTTATTTCCATTTCTCTAGGAGGTGGGTCAAAAAGGATCTTGCTGTGTTTTATGTCATAGAGTGTTCTGCCTATGTTTTCCTCTAGGAGTTTGATAGTGTCTGGCCTTACATTAAGGTCTTTAATCCATTTTGAGTTTATTTTTGTGTATGGTGTTAGGGAGTGATCTAATCTCATACTTTTACATGTACCTGTCCAGTTTTCCCAGCACCACTTATTGAAGAGGCTATCTTTTCTCCACTGTATATTCTTGCCTCATTTATCAAAGATAAGGTGACCATATGTGCGTGGGTTTATCTCTGGGCTTTCTATCCTGTTCCATTGATCTATATTTCTGTTTTTGTGCCAGTACCACACTCTCTTGATTACTGTAGCTTTGTAATATAGTCTGAAGTCAGGAAGCCTGATTCCTCCAGCTCCGTTTTTCTTTCTCAAGATTGCTTTGTCTATTAGGAGTCTTTTCTGTTTCCATACAAAATGTGAAATTTTTTGTTCTTATTCTGTGAAAACTGCCAGTGGTAGTTTGATAGGGATTGCATTGAATCTGTAGATTGCCTGGGGTGGTAGAGTCATTTTCACCATGTTGATTCTTCCAATCCAAGAACATGGTATATCTCCCCATCTATTTGTATCATCCTAAATTTCTTTCATCAGTGTCTTATAATTTTCTGCATACATGTCTTTTGTCTCCTTAGGTAGGTTTAGTCCTAGATATTTTATTCTTTTTGTTGCAATGGTAAATGGGAGTGTTTCCTAAATTTCACTTTCAGATTTTTCATCATTAGTGTATAGGAATGCAAGAGATTTCTGTGCATTAATTTTGTGTCCGGCTACTTTTCCAAATTCATTGATTAGCTCTAGTAGTTTTCTGGTAGCATCTTCAGGATTCTCTATCTACAGTATCATGTCATCTGCAAACAGTGACAGCTTTACTTCTTCTTTTCCTATTTGGATTCATTTCTTTTTCTTCTCTGATTGCTGTGGCTAAAACTTCCAAAACTATGTTGAATAACAGTGGTGAGAATGGGCAACCTTCTCTTGTCCCTGATCTTAGTGGAAATGGTTTCAGTTTTTTACCATTGAGGACCATGTTGGCTGTGGGTTTGTCATATATAGCCTTTATTATGTTGAGGAAAGTTCCCTCTATGCCTACTTTCTACAGGGTTTTTATCAAAATGGGTGTTGAATTTTGTCGAAAGCTTTCCCTGCATCTATTGAGATGATCATATGGTTTTTCTCCTTCAATTTCTTAATATGGTATATTACATTGATTGATTTGAGTATATTGACGAATCCTTGCATTCCTGGGAGAAACCCCACTTGATCATGGTGTATGATCCTTTTAATGTGCTGTCGTATTTTGTTTGCTAGTATTTTGCTGAGGATTTTTGCATCTATGTTCATCAGCGATATTGGTCTGTAGTTTTCTTTCTTTGTGACATTTTTGTCTGGTTTTGGTATCAGGGTGATGGTGCCCTTGGAGAATTAGTTTGGGAGTCTGCCTCTCTCTGCTATATTTCGGAAGAGTTTCAGAAGGATAGGTGTTAGCTCTTCTCTAAATGTTTAATAGAATTTGCCTGTGAATCCATCTGGTCCTGGGCTTTTGTTTGTTGGAAGATTTTTAATCACAGTTTCAATTCCAGTGCTTGTGATTGAACTGTTCTTATTTTCTATTTCTTCCTGGTTCAGTCTCAGAAGATGGTGCTCCTATAAGAAATTGTCCATTTCTTCCAGGTTGTCCATTTTATTGGCATATATTTGCTTGTAGTAATCTCTCATGATCCTTTGTATTTCTGCAGTGTCAGTTGTTACGTCTCCTTTTTCATTTCTAGTTCTATTGATTTGAGTCTTCTCCCTTTTTTTCTTGATGAGTCTGGCTAATGGTTTATCAATTTTGTTTATCTTCTCAAAGAAACAGCTTTTAGTTTTATTAGTCTTTGCTCTCATTTCCTTCATTTCTTTTCCATTTATTTCCGATTAGATCTTTATGATTTCTTTCCTTCTGCTAACTTTGGTTTTTTTTTAATTCTTCTTTCTCTAATTGCTTTAGGTGCAAGGTTAGGTTGTTTATTTGAGATGTTTCTTGTTTCTCAATGTAGGATTGTATTGCTATAAACTTCCCTCCTAGAACTGCTTTTGCTGCATCCTATAGGTTTTGGGTTGTCGTGTTTTCATTGTCACTTGTTTCTAGGTATTTTTTGATTTCCTCTTTGACTTCTTCAATGATCTCTTGTTTATTAAGTAGTGTATTATTTAGCCTCCATGTGTTTGTAGTTTTTACAGATTTTTCCCTGAAATTGACATCTAATCTCATAGGGTTGTGGTCAGAAAAGATACTTGATACAAATTCAATTTTCTTTAATTTAACAGGGCTTTATTTGTGGCCCAAGATATGATCTATCCTGGAGAATGTTCCATGAGCCCTTGAGAAAAATGTGTATTCTGTTGTTTTTGGATGGAATGTCCTATAAATATCAATTACGTCCATCTTGTTTAATGTATCATTTAAAGCTTGTTTCCTTATTTATTTTCATTTTGGATGATCTGTCCATTGGTGAAAGTGGGGTGTTAAAGCCCCCTACTATGATTGTGTTACTGTTGATTTCCCCTTAATGGCTGTTAGTATTTGCCTTATGTATTGAGGTGCTCCTATGTTGGGTGCATATTTACAATTGTTATATCTTCTTCTTGGATCAATCCCTTGATCATTATGTAGTGTCCTTCTTTGTCTCTTGTAATAGTCTTTATTTTAAAGTGTATTTTGTCTGATATGAGAATTGCTATTCCAGCTTTCTTTTGATTTCCATTGGCATGGAATATCTTTTTCCATCCCCTCACTTTCGTTCTGTATTTGCCCCTAGGTCTGAAGTGGGTCTCTTGTAGACAGCCTATATGGGTCTTGTTGTTGTATCCATTCAGCCAGTCTATGTCTTTCGGTTGGAGCATTTCATCCACTTACATTTAAGGTAATTATTGATATGTATGTTCCTATTACCATTTTCTTAATTGTTTTGGGTTTGTTATTATAGGTCTTTTCCCTCTCTTGTGTCTCTTGCCTAGAGAAGTTCCTTTAGCATTTGTTGTAAAGCTCATTTGGTGGTGCTGAATTCTCTTAGGTTTTGCTTGTCTGTAAATGTTTTAATTTCTACATCTAATCTGAATGAGATCCTTGCTGGGTAGAGTAATCTTGGTTGTAGGTTTTTCTCCTTCATCACTTTAAATATGTCCTGCACTCCCTTCTGCCTTGCAGAGTTTCTGCTGAAAGGTCAGCTGTTAACCTTATGGGGATTCCGTTGTGTGTTATTTGTTGTTTTTCCCTTGCTGCTTTTAATATTTTTTCTTTTTATTTAATTTTTGATAGTTTGATTAATATGTGTCTTGGCATGTTTCTCCTTGCATTTATCCTGTATGGGACTCTCTGTGCTTCTTGGACTTGATTAACTATTTCCTTTCCCATATTAGTGAAATTTTCAACTATAATCTCTTGAAATATTTTCTTAGTCCCTTTCTTTTTCTCTTCTTCTTCTGGGACCCCTATAATTCGAATGTTGGTGCATTTAATGTTGTTTAATATCCCCATATTTTTTTAAATAAAAAATAATTATTAAGAAAAAAATTTTTAAGTAATGATAATTTAAAAGAATGGACAGACAGAACCCTGGGACAAATGGTAGAATTAAAGCTACACAGACAAAATCACACACAGAAGCATACACATACACACTAAGAAAGAAAAAGGGAACAAAATATATATATATCGTTGTTCCCAAAGTCTACCTCCTTAATTTGGGATGATTCGTTGTCTATTCAGGTATTCCACAGATGCGGCGTACATCAAGTTGATTGTGGAGATTTAATCCGCTGCTCCTGAGGCTGCTGGGAGAAATTTCCCTTTCTCTTCTTTGTTCGCACAGCTCCAGGGGTGCAGCTTTGGATTTGGCCCCGCCTCTGCATGTAGGTCGCCTGAGGGCATCTGTTCTTCGCTCAGACAGGACAGGGTTAAAGGAGCAGCTGCTTCAGGGACTCTGGCTCACTCAGGCCAGGGGGAGGGAGGGGTACGGAATGTGGGGTGAGCCTGTGGCAGCAGCAGAGGCCAGCATGACGCTGCACCACCCTGAGGTGCGCCATGTGTTCTCCCAGGGAAGTTGTCCCTGGATCATGGGACCCTGGCAGTGGCGGGCTGCACAGGCTCCCGGGAGCGGAGGTGTGGATAGTGACCTGTGCTTGCACACAGGCGTCTTAGCGGTGGCAGCAGCAGCCTTAGCATCTCATGCCCATCTCTGGGGTCTGCGCTGATAGCCGCGGCTCGCACTCGTCTCTGGAGCTCCTTTAAGCAGCGCTCTTAATCCCCTCTCCTCGAGTACCACGAAACAAAGAGGTAAGAAAAAGTCTCTTGCCTCTTCGGCAAGAGACTTTTTCGGCAGACTTTTTCCAGGACTCCCTCCCAGCCAGCCATGGTGCACTAGCCCCCTTCAGGCTGTGTTCACGCCGCCAACCCCAGTCCTCTCCCTGCGCTCCTACCGAAGCCCGAGCCTCAACTCCCAGTCCTGCCCGACCCGGTGGGTGAGCAGACAAGCCTCTTGGGCTGGTGAGTGCTGGTCAGTACCGATCCTCTGTGGGGGAATCTCTCCACTTTGCCCTCCACACCCCTGTTGCTGTGCTCTCCTCCATGGCTCTGAAGCTTCCCCCCACCGCCACCTACAGTCTCCGCCTGTGAAGGGCCTTCCTAGTGTGTGGAAACCTTTCCTCCTTCACAGCTCCCTCCCACTGGTGCGGTCCCGTCCCTATTCTTTTGTCTGTTTTTTCTTTTGCCCTACCCAGGTACGTGGGGAGTTTCTTTCCTTTTGGAAGGTCTGAAGTCTTCTGCCAGCGTTCAGTAGGTGTTCTGTAGGAGTTGTTCCACATGCAGATGTATTTCTGATGCATTTGTGGAGAGGAAGGTGATCTCCACGTCTTACTCTTCCACCATCTTGAAGCTCCTCTGGGTGATTGTGCTTTTGTTTCCTCATTCATTAATTGCAGAAAATACATATAATTACTTCATAAGCTAAATGTGAGGTGCAAATGAGTTAATACACATAAAATGCTTACAACTGTATACAGCACCTTTACCATGTAGACGTTATCTCAAAGATCACTGCCTCAGAAAGGACTTCACTGAAATCTCAGTTTAAACACCCATTCGCTTTATCGTATCACAGTTTTGTTGTCTTCATAGCACTTAACATTTTCTCATAATATGTTATGTACTGATTTATTTACTTTTGTTTTCTACTTACCACCAGTATGATACAAGTTCCATGAAAGCAGACACCTCTCCTGTCTTCTTCACCACAGTATTACTAGGACCTAAGTCAGTGCCTGGCAAAAATATTTATTTAATGAAGAATAAAAGGCACGTCTCTAGGAATGAGTGAGTCTTAATAGACATGGATGTCTATTCTTGAATATTCTTACAGGTATTGTGGGAATTTTGTCCAGTCAGATTTGGTAATAAATACTAACACAGTTATAACTGATACTAAACATTCAATACCCCCTGTAACAGCATCCCTTTCAAGAGAAACTGTATCCACCCACAGCCCCTACCAAAATAGCAGAACTAAACAGCCATGTTGTATTACATGAACCTACCTTCCAGACAAAAGTGATTGGACTAGGGATGAACAAAGGGAGTTCCAGACATTAGCCAACCACATCCTTTCAAAAGAATTTGAATGAAGAGCACAGAGAACATTGTTAACTAAAGGTGGCTGCTAAAACTAAGAGTTCATGATGTAGTGATGGAGTTGGAGACCATGTTGAGCCAGATATATTTTCAGTAAACAGAAAGGAGAAACAGAACACTAAGCAGAACAAAGATTAAAAAGATAACATGGTTCCACAGAGATAATAAGAATGAATTCATTTCCTGGGTTTCTGATTCCCAGCTCTGCTACAGTATACACTATGAACCTCACCTTGGGATCCTTGAGATCCTCTGCATCTCATTATAAAACCCCCTATTTTGCTATTTTGCTAGTGTGAAAGGGTGACTCTTCTTTGCAGCCGAAAGAACCTTGATTGGAACTCTATTGAAATCCAAATATTTTCATTCAAGAGAAAAAGTGATCCAAATTTACAGAAAAGAGGTGATCCTTAAAGAAACATTCGATGAATAGTGAATGATCAAAGGTATAATACAAACCCGACCAAAATGTGACTCTTACATTATTAATATCGTCGTGGAAGAAGAATTCACTATTAAAGGTGTACCAAAGGTGTGATGTAAAGCATTAAAGTCCTTTGAAGTAGGTACCATGCCCTAAACTTCTTTTCACATTACTCAAAGTTCTGAGAACATAGTGGTTTCTCAGTAAATACTTTCGATTGACGTCATCACTGTGAATTTCTTGTATTTTTTTGTTTTTATAATTACATGCTTATTTTTCTATAGAGGATGAGATTTGCTTTGATATTTTTCACAGGACAAAATCTTAACCAAATGTCACACCAGCACAGCATAGCAGTTATTACCCAAGCTATTTTCATTCTGCTCGTTTGGTTTCTTTCCTCCCAGTGAAGTATAATACCACCTAGAACTGAGGTGAGTGTAGAGTCTGTCGTTATGAGAACTTAAAAAAAATCAACAAACTTCTCTGAATATGAAGAAGCGTGAAAAAACTGCTTCGTCAGAAGCCGAGAACATAATTCTGGAAAGTCACAGTATATTTTCCAAGAGGGAGAATACTGCAGGGAAAAAACAACAGGTTTAGCATAAAGATGGAAATGGAGTGCCAAAGGCTATTTATTTTAAAGATATAGAGCATTATGGAATAGCTAATAAAATATGAATGCAGATTTTCTGTTTCACTCTGAAAATGCCAATAAAAACTTGGCCGACTGAACATTATCTTCTATCATCCATCCAGATGTAAAAATGTGGAAAACATACAATAAAATCTTTTACATGTTGAATCTTTCATGTTAATTTAAACTCTGACTTCTGAGAAGCGTCAGAAGTCTTCCCTGTCTCATGTTTATCTCTGTGCTTACCAGTTCTACATTAGCCAGAGAACATAAATAATTACCCATTGTTAAGAAAGTAACATTTGTGTCATTAAACAGTAGGAAATACAGGTTCTTTAAAACATTCTAAAAAATGCAGGCATGTTAATAAAATTGCCTTTTGTTTCAAAAGCTTATTTTATTATAACCTCTGACTTCCAGGAACATGGCTCATTTGAATGAAAAAAAAATGACATACCAACATATTATGTTCTGGGTATTTTGTTTGCTTTTACCAACCTCTCATGACTATTTTGACTGGGTTGATTAGGTACAGTGAACTGAAAGCCCAGGACATGTCTTGCTTTATCCAGGATTCTAAAGTGTATCCCTGCTCTCCTAGAGCACAATGGGTTAAAAAAGCAAAATGCTTCATAATCAGCACTCTAACCCTCAAAAAAATACATTTAAAATTCTTTTGAGAAGCGGTGTTAGGCAAATTCCAAGTATGAATAGCCCTTAAGTTTAGTAGAGTAGAAAGATTTTAAAGCTGTCTTTTATCAAATCTTTGCCCATAAATAGAAAGGGCCTTTCTTGTCTCATAGAAGACAACTAAAGTAAAGAGAAGCTTTACTTAGGTAAAGAGTACAGGAGCCACAGCTTGCTTCAGCAAGTTTTAAAGACTTTCTTTTCCTTTCCATCAAATAACCCCTAAAGTGGCATATTCTTGTTAGTTTCCCAAGCAAAAGCAAGAAATACCCTATTAAAAATTTTATAGCTCGGTAAACCAAGTCCCAAAGCACAATAAAAAATACAGCAAAAGGGACAGTAAGTTTTCATGCTCTTACTTTATGAAATAAGTTTATTTCAGGTTATTTTCAGGCTTTCTTTAAAATAAAAAGTGATTTGTGACCAGAATTGATCCAAATTATGCTTCCAATCTTTCTCTGTTCCAGCTATAACATTACTTCATGGGTTGCCTTCAATAGAAAATTCATAGTTATTTTTCTAAAATCCAAAACTTAATTAGATTTTAAGGAGTTTTTTTTTCTAATGAGAGCCATAGATTTTTTTCCTAATAAAAATATGAATTTATTGCATTTTAAATTTCCTCAGAATATCCCTGATAAGAGGTTGTCATGTGTGATGATTTAACTTCTCAAAGTTAGCCTCCCAGGAACCAAGTGAAGGCAGCACATTTATTTATGCCAGCTCCTTCTATATACAAGCCTTTGTCAAAAACCAGTTGAGTCAAGTAAAGTAATTCCTTAATTAAAGAACACCAGAAATTATAAAAAGTATCATTTGCTTAAAAACTTCTTAGGTAATTTATACACAATAGAAGTCACACAATTTCAAAAGTGTTAAAACATCTGTATCAAAGCCAGGAAGAAGACCTCAGTTCCCAGAGTTTCCCATAGCAAAAACAGTGCCTAGAAAAATACTCTGAATTTGGTAAACCTGTTGACATCTGACTGATCTTCAAGTATAGACAATTCAAAGTATAGAAAACATAGAAAAACTGGAAATATTGTCAAGTGCTAGTTTCCTGAAAATATTACCAAAGCAACTTTTGATAAGACAAAAAAAGAGTATTTTTTTTTTACCATGGTAAAGGAGAGCAAAATAGGGATATTTATGGAGGATTAGATTCTGGTTTAACATGGGTCTTTCAATTTACAGGCTTGGTTAGGATTGGGTAAGAATCATGATAATGCTAGTGTAGTACTGATGGACATCAACGAGGCAAGGATTTTCAGGCAAGTTCAAATACTCTTAGGAGTAAATGGTCATTCGAAACTAGCTATTGAAATGAAAATTTCAGTGTCCTTTGTAAAGTATCTTTGTTTTATTGCAACACAGACACGCTCATTTGCTTATATATTTTCTATGGCTGCTTTTGAACTGTAAGGGAAGAGTTGAGTAGTTGCAATAGAGACATGGCCTGAAGCACCTAAAATATTTACTACCTGGCTATTTACAGAAAAAGTTTGCTGATTACTGCTATAACAAATACCGTCGATGTTCTACAGAGATTCCCTTTCTTTACCAATTCTGTGTGCCCCTCCCTTGACTTTTGTGTGCTTTTACTTCTACCTGCCTTCTTGTGACTCTCTTTGGAGGACTGCTCTGAAGCTATTGGAATCACTTTTCTTGGAGACACAGGTGGCTGGAAATAACAGATAGGTTACATTTCCCCCATTCCACTATGGCTCTCAGCCAATTACTGACTGGTATGGGATTGTGAAAGCAGCTCCCTTCCCTCAAGTTGGAATAAATTCTGAGGGGTAATTTATAATTCGCAGATACATTTATACTTCAGAGTCTTTTCTACTGGGGAGTGGCTTATCTTTCTGCCTGCTACCTCAGTTTTCTGTAATGCTATGGAGATGGCAAGGTTAAGTTTTTTCCGATGTCATCATCTTCCTTCTTTACAAAAAAACCAAAAATTGTAAAAAGGCAAATAATAAATTGCGCACAAACTGAAAAAATGTTTCCATTACTTAGAAAATAGGATGTCACACTATAAGCCCTCCTCTTCTTAGTGCAGTTGCTCATAATTTGCTGTTTAACCATTTAATGGCCACAATGGGGTGATCTAGAGACAAGTTTCATTTCTCCAGTTTGATTCACTCAGCAGTTTTTGACTATCCAATATACCAGGTCCTATGCTAACTACTGAGAACACATTGAATGTAAGACGACCTAGGCCTTGAAAATTTCACACTTTTGTGAGGTACTTATAATTTCCTATGACACTAGAGCAGGGACTGGAACTTCTATTATTTTTCAAATTTTCTGAGTGCCAAGCACAGCGATGTGTTGAATAAATACTTGTTAAATGTAATTGTACCTCATCATTCTCAAGAATGGAAATCTATCCACCCAGGGCAGCAGCTTAATGCCATACATAATTCCTAGTAAAGGAATTATTGACACATAACCAGCATGATATAATGTCACAGGAGTGGGCTCCAGGCTGAGCTCCTGAAGTACAGATTCCTGGTTGCCACTCTATTAGTAATTCCCTAGGTGACCCTGGACAATCCATTTCACTCTCTAAGCCTCAAATTCTTCAATTATAAAATAAAGAGGCCAGACTAGATTATACATAAGGTTCATTCCAGCTCTGAAATTCTGATTCCTTTGAACTCTCCAATTACTTAGCAATGCCTGACTTTTCATGAACTAATAGACTTATTTCAGGACTCAATCCAATGTTTGCAGTAAGTTCTGAAAATATTTGCTACTTATTTTCTGACTCACATTTCTAGAAGGATCCAAGTTCCAATCAATGCCATCTTTCTTCTATTTTAGCAAATTGCCTTATTTCATCATTTTGAGTTATTTTTCAGATTTTTATATTTTTAACACACTCAAGTTTTTTACCTTTTTTCTAACCACTCCACCGCTTTCTTAGGTCCTAGACCTCAGTAAGAGTCTTAAGATTTGTAGGAAATTAAAGCAAAAGTAGCTTCTACAAAAGTTTGATATAAAAAACATAAATAATTTATATTTGTTATTTTGATGCAAATAATTTATTATTTGTTCACTCAGACACAATTGTGGATATGTAGTTGGATATTCACCTTGTTCCAATTTTTTATCAGGAGCAGTTTTTATGTGAGTCTAAAAAACTTTCATGCATAAGAATTTTATATTCTTCATGTCTCCCTTTCTTTTCCTCATCTCTGAAACTGTACCACACTGCAATGCCTTTCTCCAATGGAAAGAAAGAATTTTCTCACCACCAGTTTTGATTCCTGTATCACTTACCTACTGTTTCAAAATTTATTGGACACCTAGTACTTGGTCTGATGCTAGGCACTGAGAATATAAAGGAAGAAGAGAGGGACGATTTCCCAGAAAAGTTAAATTGCATTTTGAAGAATGAGTGAAGTTATGAGAAAGAGGATGGAGGCTTGAAGATGAGAAAACACAGTACATTCAAGAGTCTGAAAGTGTCATAGGATGGCCAAAGCACAGGGTCCTTTATAAAACATAGTAAGACTAATCAAATATCGGTAGAATGTATGTGATTTATCTATGTAACTATCATTGTTTTCTCTTCCAAAACTGGCTCTACTATAGGGCTATTTATTTAGGTTGTGATGAAAGAAAATAAATTTTTAGAAAATTTTCACCATCATCCAATTCTATTTTTTTCTTTCTTCACAGACTTTATCATCTAACCCCATCATTCAGCTCTCCTATCTCCTTGGGTCCTATATCAGTTGTCACTGGGTAAATAGGGACCAACTACAAACTGGGCCCAAGTTCAATTCTACATTAAAATTCTGGCATTCAGCATTTATGGATTTAGAAAGACTAAAAGCTAAGCTAAAGAGATGAAAAATTGGCTTCAAACCAAAATCCAAATCTCAAAATCAGCAGTGTGTGTTGTGGAGTCCTGGGTATGGAAATCCCTTAAGACCATCTTTAGAAGAAAAGAAACAAGAATTTTTAAAAAAATAATGATTTCACACACTTTCTAAAGAAAAAAATAGCATATTTGATATAAGCAGAAGTGAGGGAAAACTGCTTTTTAAAAGCAGATTGCCTGATTTAATCCCATCTCTGCACCCCAAGAGGTCCTTAATAAGCCAAAAATAAACATAAATATAAATAATCCCCCCAAGGACACCTATATCCTGAACGGCATTACAAATACATGTTTGCCGGTACACTCACACACACGTGCACACGTGTGCATGCACACACCCCAGATCCTTGCCCTTCAGTAGGTGATCAAAGCCCATGAAATGGAATCAGATTCAAGGACTAGACTTGACTTAGATAGGTCATCAGTGGCAGTCAAACTAAACAGATTGTCTACAATTATCTCTCACCCAAGTGCAGAAGAATGTGGCACTATGCATCATTCCCACACCTTTCCGTCATATATGCTCAATATATCCATGCCTGTATTCCCTCTTTTCACACTCATTATTTCATTATCTCACCACATGAATCAGAAAATAGCTGTAGGCAAAGCGAATGCAACTTAATTTTATCTAGACTTTAGTGAAATACTTTCTGGTCTAGTTCTTTTTCCTTTTACTCAGCTCTGAAGGTGACCAAATTTAGAGAATTTTTCACCTCTCATTGGCATCACTTTGGTCATTTGAAGTTTATCCTGTAAAAGTAGATATTCACATGCCAAATCATTCCCTTACATGTCAGCATGATGTTTTACAAGCCAAAAAAAAAAAAAAAAGGAAAGATGGCCATTCTTGTACTGGTGGCAGAAAACTAAGGTCCGGGACCCAAGGGTTTTCTGAAGGGTATCTACAAAAGATCACCTGGGGATAAAAAAAAGGATTCCTCTATATATTAACAACATCATGCATCAAAAGGAAGCAATCAGATAACTATAAATTTGACAGATAAAAGCACCAAAATGTTAAGGTGACTAACTCATGGTAACAGAATTACAGACTATGTTGCTCTTCTATACTTGAATTTATAAAACATAAGCAATTATATTATTAATCAGAAAAATTAAAATGTCACAATACAGTTTCAGAAACTTAATATCAAAAAGAGGCCACAATGCATAGCAAAACCAAACAAAACAAAAAAGCAATTTTCACTGGATCAACCAAACTCAAATTTTAGCTTTGCCTATTATGTGATCATCAGATTATTTAGCTTCTCTGAATCTCAGTTTACTAAAAAACTACCATAACTAACTCATAGGGTTGTAATGAGGATGAAATAAAACAAATGCATACAAATTTAAAAGAATTTTCATTAGTATTATCAAGATGAACCTTCGCCTTCCCAAAGTTAAAAGACTGTCCCGTCTTCAGACTGGTGCTGCCATCTTATCCATTAATAAATGGATACACCTGTGATTTATACCCCTGACACTCATTCCACGGACATTGAAACACTTAACAAATAATAAGAAAAACCTTGTAGGTATTCATATAGTATGCCTTGCATATGTAATCCTGGCTTCTATTAGTAACAACAATAACCATAATGATAATAAAGAATTCCTGTGGCCTTATTCTGTGCCCAGTTCTAGATTAATCACTTTATGTGCACTATCTCACATTATCTAAAAAGAGACCTAGTGAGGTAAATACTATTATTAGAGGTTAGTAACTTGCTCAGCATCATGGAGCTAATAACTGATGGATCTGTGTCTTGAATCCCAAGTTTGTATGGTTTCAAAGAGCAGTCTCCTAACCACTTTATCATCTAAAAAAAGATAAGAATTCTGGCCAAGACATACTTACAATTATTTTTTTATTCACAATCTCATTCTTAGATATAAAGTATATTAGACTCTACAATGTGCTATCCTTTCCCTGAGGCGTGTCAGAAACAGCAAAAATCCAAACTCTGCAAACAAGTTTGGTCATGGGAGCTAAAGAAACTGGCAAAACTGTGACTAACTCGCAATTTTGATGCATGCAAATTATCTGCTCCTCAGACACTATGGTCAGAGTAGCAATTGTTACAGTGTTGTGATTTTGTTTTCACAGACCAAAGTACAATCAAGTCAGACCAAGCTGAACCTATTGGAAAATAAATCATTACTCTTCTCAACTTTTTAACCATGTAATCCTGGTTAATCGAAATGGAAATTAATTCTTCATTGTCTAAATATGATGGTATTTCTGTGTCCTGGATATTTAGTGATCTTATTCCCTGAAGATGATGCCCTCTCTTCCATCTGATAAAATAACATCCTCAAATAGCAAATGAAGGAATTTGGGAATTGCAGAAACAGATACTGTGCCTTTATGAAGTCTAAAAACTAATGTTGTGCGATATTTTTAAAGTGTGTTAGATTTTGAAGGAGGATGTTCTTTTGAATTTTTATTTACTTTTTTTATACAGCAGGTCCTTATAAGTCATCCATTATATACACATCAGTGTATACAGGTCAATCCCAATTGCCCAATTCATCACACCACCATCCCCACACCCCCGCTGCTTTACCCCCTTGGTGTCCATATGTTTATTCTCTACAACTGTGTCTCAATTTCTGCCCTGCAAACTGGTTCATCTGTACCATTTTTCTAGGTTCCACATATATGCGTTAATATACAATATTTATTTTTCTCTTTCTGACTTCACGCTGTATGACAGTCTTTAGATGCAACCACGTCTCTACAAATGACCCAGTTTCATTCCTTTTTATGGCTAATATTCCATTGTATATATGTACCACATCTTCTTTATCCATTCGTCTGTCAATGTGCATTTAGTTTGCTTCCACGTCCTGGCTATTGTAAACAGTGCTGCAATGAACATTGGGGTGCATGAGTCTTTTTGCATTGCGGTTTCCTCTGGGTATATGCCCAGTAGTGGGTTGCTGGTTCATATGGTAATTCTATTTTTAGTTTTTTAAGGAACCTCCATACTGTTCCCCATAGTGGCTCTATCAATTTACATTCCCACCAACAGTGCAAGAGGGTTCCCTTTTCTCCACACCCTCTCCAGCATTTGTTGTTTGTAGATTTTCTGATGATGCGCATTCTAACTGGTGTGAGGTGATACCTCATTGTAGTTTTGATTTGCATTTCTCTAATAATTAGCGATGTTGAGCAGCTTTTCATGTGCTTCTTGGCCATCCGTATGTCATCTTTGGAGAAATGTCTATTTAGGTCTTCAGACCATTTTTGGATTGGGTTGTTTGTTATTTTAATATTGAGCTGCATGAGCTGTCTATATATTTTGGAGATTAATCCTTTGTCCATTGATTCATTTGCAAATATTTTCTCCCATTCTGAAGGTTGTCTTTTCATCTTGTTTACGGTTTCCTTTGCTGTGCAAAAGCTTTCAAGTTTCATTAGGTCCCATTTGTTTATTTTTGTTTTTATTTCCATTACTCTAGGAGGTGGATCAATAAAGATCTTGCTGTGATTTATGTCAAAGAGTGCTCTTCCTATGTTTTCCTCTAAGAGTTTTATAGTGTCCAGTCTTAAATTCAGGTCTCTAATCCGTTTTGAGTTTATTTTTGTGTATGGTATTAGGAAGTGTTCTAATTTCATTCTTTTACATGCAGCTGTCCAGTTTTCCCAGCATCACTTATTGAAGAGACTGTCTTTTCTCCATTGTATATCCTTGCCTCCTTTGTCATAGATTAGTTGACCACAGGTGTGTGGATTTATCTCTGGGCTTTCTATCTCGTTCCATTGATCTATGTTTCTGCTTCTGTGCCAGTACCAC
The DNA here is from genome assembly GCF_937001465.1 of Orcinus orca. NCBI lineage: Eukaryota > Metazoa > Chordata > Mammalia > Artiodactyla > Delphinidae > Orcinus > Orcinus orca. The sequence continues at coordinate 123,144,356 of NC_064559.1, forward strand.
ATTGTCTTGATTACTGTAGCTTTGTAGTATAGTCTGAAGTCAGGGAGTCTGATTCCTCCAGCTCCGTTTTTTTCCCTCAAGACTGCTTTGGCTATTTGGGATCTTTTGTGTCTCCATACAAATTTTAAGATCTTTTGTTCTAGTTCTGTAAAAAACGCCATTGGTAATTTGATAGGAATTGCATTGAATCTGTAGATTGCTTTCGGTAGTATAGTCATTTTCACAATATTGATTCTTCTAATCCAAGAACATGGTATATCTCTCCATCTGTTGGTATCATCTTTAATTTCTTTCATCAGTGTCTTATAGTTTTGTGCCTACATGTCTTTTGTCTCCCTAGGTAGGTTTATTCCTAGGTATTTTATTCTTCTTGTTGCAATAGTAAATGGGAGTGTTTCCTTAATTTCTCTTTCAAATTTTTCATTATTAGTGTATAGGAATGCAAGAGATTTCTGTGCATTAATTTTGTATCCTTCAACTTTACCAAATTCATTGATTAGCTCTAGTAGTTTTCTGGTGGAATCTTTAGGATTCTCTATGTATAGTATCATGTCATCTGCAAAGAGTGACAGTTTTAACTCTTCTTTTCCAATTTGTATTCCTTTTATTTCTTTTTCTCCTCTGACTGCCGTGGCTAGGACTTCCAAAACTATGTTGAATAATAGTGGTGAAAGTGGATATCCTTGTCTTAGAGTTCCTGATCTTAGAGGAAATTCTTTCAGTTTTTCACCATTGAGAATGATGTTTGCTGTGGGTTTATCATATATGGCCTTTACTATGTTGAGGTAGGTTCCCTCTATGCCCACTTTCTGGAGAGTTTTTATCATAAATGGTGTTGAATTTTGTCAAAAGCTTTTTCTGCATCTATTGAGATGATCATATGGTTTTTATTCAATTTTTTAATATGGTTTATCACATTGATTGATTTATGTATATTGAAGCATGCTTGCATCCCTGGGATAAATCCCACTTGATCATGGTGTATGATCCTTTTAATATGTTGTTGGATTCTGTTTCCTAGTATTTTTTTGAGGATTTTTGCATCTATATTCATCAGTGATATTGGTCTGTAATTTTCTTTTTTTGTAGTATCTTTGTCTGGTTTTGGTAACAGGGTGATGGTGGCCTCATAGAATGAGTATGGGGGTGTTTCTTCCTCCACAATTTTTTGGAAGAGTTTTAGAAGGATAGGTGTTAGCTCTTCTCTAAATGTTTGATAGAATTTACCTGTGATGCCATCTGGTCCTGGACTTTTGTTTGTTGGAAGATTTTTAATCACAGTTTCAAGGTCATTACTTGTGATTAGTCTGTTCATATTTTCTATTTCTTCCTGGTTCAGTTTTGGAAGGTTATATCTTTCTAAAAATTTGTCCATTTCTTCCAGGTTGTCCATTTTATTGGCATAGAGTTGCTTGTAGTAGTCTCTTAGGATGCTTTTTATTTCTGCGATGTCTGTTATAACTTCTCCTTTTTCATTTCTAAGTTTATTGATTTGAGTCCTCTGCCTCTTTTTCTTGATGAGTCTGGCTAATGGTTTATCAATTTTGTTTATCTTCTCAAAGAACCAGCTTTTAGTTTTAATGATCTTTGCTATTGTTTTCTTTGTTTCTATTTCATTTATTTCTGCTCTGATCTTTATGATTTCTTTCCTTCTGCTAAGTTTGGGGTTTTTCTGTTCTTCTTTCTCTGGTTCCTTTGGGTGTAGGGTTAGATTGTTTATTTGAGATTTTTCTTGTTTCTTGAGGTAGGCTTGTATAGCTATAATCTTCCCTCTTAGAACTGCTTTTGCTGCATCCCATTGGTTTTGGATCGTCGCGTTTTCATTTTCATTTGTCTCTAGGTATTTTTTGATTTCCTCTTTGATTTCTTCAGTGATCTCGTGGTTATTTAGTAACGTATTGTTTAGCCTCCATGTGTTTGTGTTTTTTACGTGTTTTTCCCTGTAATTCATTTCTAATCTCATAGTGTTGTGATTGGAAAAGATGCTTGATATGATTTCAATTTTCTTAAATTTACTGAGGCTTGATTTGTGACCCAAGATGTGATCTATCCTGGAGAATGTTCCATGTGCACTTGAGAAGAAAGTGTAGTCTGCTGTTTTGGCATGGAATGTCCCATAAATATCAATTAAATCTATCTGGTCTCTTGTGTCATTTAAAGCTTCTGTTTCCTTATTTATTTTCATTTTGGATGATCTGTCCATTGGTGTAAATGAGGTGTTAAAGTCCCCCACTATTATTGTGTTACTGTCGATTTCCTCTTTTATAGCTGTTAGCAGTTGCCTTATGTATTGAGGTGCTCCTATCTTGGGTGCATATATATTTATAATTGTTATACCTTCTTCTTGAATGGATCCCTTGATCATTATGTAGTGTCCTTTCTTGTGTCTTGTGACATTCTTTATTTTAAACTCTGTTTTGTCTGATATGAGTATTGCTACTCCAGCTTTCTTTTGATTCCCATTTGCATGGAATACCTTTTTCCATCCCCTCACTTTCAGTCTGTATGTGTCCCTACGTCTGAAGTGGGTCTCTTGTAGACAGCATATAGATGGGTCTTGTTTTTGTATCCATTCAGCAAGCCTGTGTCTTTTGGTTGCAGTATTTAATCCATTCACGTTTAAGGTAATTATCAAAATGTATGTTCCTATGACCATTTTCTTAATTGTTTTGGGTTTGTTTTTGTAGGTCCTTTTCTTCTCTTGTGTTTCCCACTTAGAGAAGTTCCTTTAGCATTTGTTGTAGAGCTGGTTTGGTGGTGCTGAATTCTCTTAGCTTTTGCTTGTCTGTAACGCTTTTGATTTCTCCATCGAATCTGAATGAGATCCTTGCCAGGTAGAGTAATCTTGGTTGTAGGTTCTTCCCTTTCATCACTTTAAACATAACATGCCACTCCCTTCTGGTTTGTAGAGTTTCTGCTGAGAAATCAGCTTTTAACCTTATGGGAGTTCCCTTGTACGTTATTTATCATTCTTCCCTGCTTCTTTCAATAATTTTTCTTTGTCTTTAATTTTTGCCACTTTGATTAGTATGTGCCTTGGCGTGTTTCTCCTTGGGTTTATCCTGTATGGGACTCTTTGCGCTTCGTGGACTTGGGAGGCTATTTCCTTTCCCATGTTAGGGAAGTTTCCTATTATAATCTCTTCAAATATTTTCTCTCTCTCTTCTCCTTCTGGGACCCCTATAATGTGAATGTTGTTGCGTTTAATGTTGTCCCAGAGGTCTCTTAGGATTTCTTTTCATTCTTTTTTCTTTATTTTGTTCCGCAGCAGTGAATTCCACCATTCTGTCTTCCAGGACACGTATCCATTCTTCTGCCTCAGTTATTCTGCTACTGATTCCTTCTAGTGTAGTTTTCATTTCAGTTATTGTATTGTTCATTTCTGTTTGTTTGTTCTTTAATTCTTCTAGGTCTTTGTTAAACATTTCTTGCATCTTCTTGATCTTTGCCTCCATTCTTTTTCCAAGGTCCTGGATCATCTTCACTATCATTATTCTGAATTCTGTTTCTGGAAGATTGCCTATCTCCATTTCATTTAGTTGTTTTTCTGGGGTTTTATCTTGTTCCTTCATCTGGTACATAGCCCTCTGCCTTTTCATCTTGTCTATCTTTCTGTGAACGTGTTTTTTTTTCCCACAGGCTGCAGGATTGTACTTCTTGCTTCTGCTGTCTGCCCTCTGATGGATGAGGCTATCTAAGAGACTTTTGCAAGCTTCCTGATGGGAGGGACTGGTGGTGGGTAGAGCTGACTGTTGCTCTAGTGGGCAGATCTCAGTAAAACTTTAATCCACTTGACTGCTGATGGATGGGGCTGGGTTCCCTCCCTGTTGGTTGTTTGGCTTGAGGCAACCCAACACTGGAGCCTACCTGGGCTCTTTGGTGGGGCTAATGGCTGATTCTGGGAGGGCTCACGCCAAGGAATACTTCCCAGAACTTCTGCTGCCAGTGTCCTTGTCCCTACAGTGAGACATAGTCACCACCTGCCTCTGCAGGAGACCCTCCAACAGTAGCAGGTAGGTCTGGTTCAGTCTCCCCTGGGGTCACTGCTCCTTCCCTTGGGTCCCAATGTGCACACTACTTTGTGTGTGCCCTCCAAGAGTGGAGTCTGTTTCCCCCAGTCCTGTCAAAGTTCTGCAATCAAATCTCACTAGGCTTCAAAGTCTGATTCTCTAGGAATTCCTCCTCCCATTGCCAGACCCCCAGGTTGGGAACCTGATGTGGGGCTCAGAACCTTCACTCCATTGGGTGGACTTCTGTGGTGTGTGTTCTCCAGTCTGTGAGTCACCCACCCAGAAGTTATGGGATTTGATTTTACTGTGATTGTGCCCCTCCTACCATCTCATTGTGGCTTCTCCTTTGTCTTTGGATGTGGGGTATCTTTTTTGGTGAGTTCCAGTGTCTTCCTGTCGATGATTGTCCAGCAGCTAGTTGTGATTCTGGTGTTCTTGCAAGAGGGAGTGAGCACATCCTTCTGCTCTGCCATCTTGGTTCCTAATCTCTTGTTTTTAAATTAGAGAAATCATGCACACATTTGTTTCTTCTGCCCTTGGAGATTATAAATAGTCAAAGGCAACTCATTTTTGCAGAGTATTTGCTTTCAAGAAGCAATGAAGTGCAAATGGAAGCCAACTGAATTTAGCAATTTGTTTACTCAGAAAGAAAATAGCTGGAGAAAAAAATAGAGTATTCTAATAATTAGCCAGTCATGTTAGATAAGGGACATTCCAGTATATGTTCTAGCATTATAATAAGGAGGCTGAGACTTTGGATGATAAAGAATTAGCAATTAACCTTCTAACTCAAGAAAAAAGTACTCAAAAAGGGAGGAAAAAGTAGAGAAACAGGCTTCAGTTTTGAATTTTATTCACTATGTCTTCAAACTCACAATGGTTAGTTTTTAAAAGTTTTACCAGGTAATATGCTTTGAGTACTTTTGCAAATAGAAGGCTTCATGAGCCCGTGCTAAAGGTAATGTTGTTGAGGAATTATAAGATAGAGCAGTTATCATGGGAAACTTTTCTCAGCTGTCTAATGAAAACTCAAATTCTGTATTCCTTTGTCTACAATGTCTGTACCTACTGTAAATTATTAGAAGAAACGAGTTAACCTCTGCTATATAGCGTAATTATTAAATAGTTGCTGGCACAGAATACAAAATTAATAGCACTCTTCTTTACTGCAGATCTTTAATTAACCACAAAGTCCTTTCACAATGTACGTGGCCAGAACACTTCTTAAAAATATAGAAGACACATTCAAAGAATATATATAATTCTTCGTTGAGATGTGAGATTGTGACTATGGTCCAACCAGAACCATAGCAATAGGAAAGAGGATGGTAATTTTCTCCAAAGCTCACCTGTTTGCTTTCCTGCCATCAGCCAACCAATGGAGAACTTGAGACCTTTCCTTTCAGAGAAGCATCCTAACTGCCAGTTCAGAAGGAGAATGGCCTCTTCTGCATGTATTCTACTTTTGTGTAGCAATATCTAAGCAGATGGATAGGGCTTTGAAGTCCTGATGAACAAGAGGAGAGCTACACTAAATAATAGTTATATCCCATAGGTCTGAGGGAGTATGACAAAGAAGCAGTCATTGTGTGAAGTTGCTTTTGGTGCCTAGAGGAGAGAGAGGAAAGGAAGGGAATTACAGAGAGCAAAGAACTAAAAAGAGGGTTAAGGAAGAAATAAAGATGGTTTATGGCCTTATTGGAAGTTACTAAAATTGGTTACAAATCAAAATAACTCAGTATAGTAAATGCACTGAACCAGAATAACCCAAGAGCTGAGGCTCAGAAAGTGCTGTTGCTATAATTATTGTGTGATTGTTGTTGCTGCTGGTGCTGATGCCGATGCTGCTCTTCTCCAAGAGGTTCTGATATATTTGAAGAATAACCTGAAAAAGATGCTAGGCTTAGAAGCCCAACAGCACCATGTAGCTGAGTTACTCCAGGACTTCCAACATCCAGAGGAGTAAGACCATGTAACGTCAACATTTCTTCTCCGTAAAAACAGGCTCTTTTTCTCCTCCTTTGATCCCATAGATGTGAATATAATGAGATTTTATCAAAACCACTTCATCCTATTGTTACTTCTGCCAGAGAAATAGTGCATTACACCCTCCTGGCTTTGATGCAGACAATGAACCTTTCTAATACATTGCCAATTGCTTTGACACAAAAGCTAGAGAAAATGTAACTTAGCCCAGAACCTTGTTCCCAATCTGTCTCCAGCACTGCAGCTGTCAAATTCATCCCCTAAAATGCCCTTGATTAAAGGAGTGAGCCAAAGAAAGAGTAATAGTCTGCCAAGTTAGGTGGCTATAATCCTAATATTGGTAATTACACGTCAAATACATCAAGCTTTGTTGTTGAAGCTCAGAAAGTAAAACTCTGATTCATCTAAACAAAAGATGATTCAGATCTTGCAAGACTCAAAAAGCTCAGTATGTTCTAAAATATCCCCTGTGGCTAAATTACCTTCATAGGATTTTGTCAGATTTCCCAAGACAGCTTTGGCCTAGTCTGGTCATCTGAAGAAATCTTAGCCAACCATAGAAAGTACTACATGTGGCTTACTTTTCTGAAGAACAGTGAGTCTGAAGCTAAGCTCTATTTGATACAACATAAATCTAAGGTGTCTCCCATATTTGGCCAATAGCTCTGAGATTTCATCAAGAAGGAAGTGCTCACTTGCAAAAAACAGCCAGAGGAATCAGCTCTTCTTCCGAAATCTCTAACCATTTGCATCATGATCATAGTCAAAGCCTTCGAACATGCTGTTCGAGTTCTCATATCTCAGTCAATAAAAATGCATTGTTTTTCACTTTCAGTATGTCACACATTCATGAGTTAGAAATATTTACAGAATCAGTAATGCAGGGCAAACTCATCTCCTATTGGCTGGCATTATTTTTATTTATTGGTTTTCCCATGAATAATAGAATGACTTTGTTCAAATTGCCATCCTGTATCAGTTAATACATCACTTAATTTCTTCTATAGTCAACAATGTCAAAGTTCACATTATAGTGTTTCTTCTGTTTGTCTAACTTATAGATGGCCTGTTGCTAATGTAGCAACATTAAATTAAACAGTAGCATGGTAGTAGTAGCCCCTGAATAGAGTTCAGTACCTTTTACACTTTTGCCACAATTGGCATTGATTAATTCACTTTTATAAAATCATTCATCAAATACTTGAGATGAAACACAAGGATTTTTATGTTTAACCCCTCCCCCCCACTATTTGGTTATTTAACCACCAGCCAACCAAATAAAGCCAGCTTATCGCAGACAAAAATTAAACCATGGGGACTTCCCTGGCAGTCCAGTGGTTAAGACACCACCGCACTTCCACTGCAGGGGGCAGAGGTTCAATCCTGGTTGGGGAACTAAGATTCCACATGCCCACATGCTGCATGCGGTGCTGCCAAAAGAAATATTAAAAACAAAATTTAAATCATGATTATGTCTTTTAAAATATTTCTACCAGAAGTCTCTATATAGTTTCAACTTCACTCTTTCAGAACCTCCTCCACGTTCTATTTAAAAATGATCTTGAAACTCAACATCACTTTTTAAAAAGTCACATTCAGAAAACCCTCATTCCACACTGCACTCTCCAAGTATTCCCAAAATAATGGAGGGACAGATAGGTTGAAATCCCCAGCTCAAAATGTCATTTCAGAAATGAATCCCACCAGAAAGTAATGCTTATTACATGTCACAGCTATGGCCAAATTATCTTTTAGGCACTGATGACATGTTAGTCCTGATACATGCTTAGTTGAAAACACTGAGTTCTAAAAGAGGGCTTCTCTGACCTCGAGTGCACAGCCAAACCATAGCCAGAGGAGCACCTCTAAAGTTGGCACCATGTTGCTTCATGTTTTCATGATGCCACACCAATTCAATAGAGCGAGAAAGAAACCTTGTGTTTGGGAGCTTGAAATTTTAGTAGTAGGAGGAGAAGGAATAGTAGTAGAAATAATGGTAATGGTAGTACCAATTGTCATTTATTGAGTACTTCCCATGGGACAGACACCAGATTAAACGCTCTACAAACATTGTCCATGCACTTAATAATTATTTAAGAAAATATTAATTTTAATATTAGGATTCTCATACATCCAAATATTCAAAAGGAGACCTAGTTTTCTCTTCAGGTTTTCTATCTTATTTTTTTCTATTTTAGTTTTTCAGAAAAGTTTTCTATCTTATTTTCTTAAGATAGCAAGGAAGAACCTAATTACATAGCTATCAGCCTTAGGAAGAGGGAAATTAGTTAAGTGTGCTTGAGGGAATAAGTCCTGGTTACTTCCAACTGAACAAAGAGAGCTGAATGGAAGTCCAAGGAAAGAAATATGAAAAAAGAGAATCTATTTCAGAAATAAATCTTCAGGAAATATCAATATAACAATATCAAAGACCCAAGTAAGATACAGATAGTATATTGCCTAGGTTGAAAGAAGAAGGACAAAGAGATTGTTCTAATGGCTGGCAAAGAAAGGGTGGGTGTCTAATACATCTGTGTCAAACATGAAGATTGAAACAAACTAGGTAGGCAGTTTGGGGCCTGTACAGCTTAACTATGGCTTTGCATTCATGAACAAGGTTGGTATTTAAATTCCAGATTACCTTCAACTGATAATGTTTCATGCATATTAAAGTGAGCTAAAAAGAAAATTAAAATCCTCCCCCCTTTGTTGGTCAAACTTTTTTATTAGCATTTGTTGGAAGTATAACCTTTCTGGGAATCAGTTTCATCAAATGTATAATGAAAATTAATAAAACCACCTGCCTATATCACACATTTTTTACACTGTAGAGGGTAAGATAATAGATATGAAAGCAATTTGAAATAATATAAAGCATTATGCAAAGGTAAAAGGTGTAATTATCATTTTGTATCAAATGCAATCAACTCCAAATGGATGACTGCATGCTCTAATTTTTCATGAAGGACACGGGACAACATAAAAATGTGAAATGAATTACTGGGGTCTCTGTCTCGTTCACTTACAATGGAAAGTTATATAATGAGGATGGACTAAAAAGATCCAGTGGGAGTGGTTCCTGGATGAAGAAATATATGAATATTTTCCTTGGGTCTCCACTAACTAATTTAGTCATTTATTCATTAAATCTATGATTTTCACCCTTGGGAGATTCCAAGCTTATTTTCTCTTATTTCTTGTTGAGTAGTAGTTCTTCATATATTAATTATAATAAAATCAACACCTAGATTTTTCTTCTTTAATAAAAATAATAACTCCAATGTTTTTCATTCTTACTCAATGAGAAATGTTTTTCAACTCCTTATTTACCTTCACTGAACTTGTCTGGACTTAACAGTGTGGAAACCTGGGTGTCTATCAAATTGTCAAAATGGAGAAAGGTCTCCATGTCAGATATTGTCCAGGGCATAGACCGCAGCTTGGCTTGGAGTCATCTGGGCCTGAACTCGATTAAGATCAACTCTGATTGCTACTACTCCTACATATCTGACAAAGCAAATGAAAATCCTCTTTAGAGGAAGGTAACATGATGCTCAGTCTTAAATTATTTCAACAATTAATCTTTCAAAATACAATGTGCAACACACAAGCTAAGATAACTAGGAACATGTTGGGACAAGAAACAACAAAAATAACAGGCTCATTTTATTTTTTTAAGGTTACAATGTTTAATGTTTATCAAGTAAAATTTCTACAACTAGCAAGATAACACATGAGTTACTAGGACTCAGACCACGTCCTAGGGAATGTTTATTGGGCCATCCCAATTACGCCACAAGCCAAATTCCAAGTCAAGCTTGAAAATGTTGGCAGGGAGCTGGAACCTATGGGAAGTGACATAGGGAACTGTAAAATAACCAAGTGAAAATGCTAGGAAAATTCTAGGAAATAATAATAGAATTTAAGAATTTGATGCATAAAACTGAAGACAGAATGAAGTGTGAAGAGGAAGAGATGTAGGAAGGAATGAAGAGCAATGAAAATGGTGAATACATGGCAGTCTCTAAATGAGAAGTAAATGAATAAAACAATAATAATATTGTTTTAAAACACATATTATGTAAATATACATCTTACATACTATTGTTTGTTGTTTTATAGTCATTACTCATTTAGATTTACCCACATATTTGCATATATATGCATGTATGTGTATGTGTTAGAAAATATAAGAAAACAATGGCATGTAAGTCAATGTAAATGAGTTTAAATGTTTTAATAACCTTGCAATGTCCAGGGGAAGTCAAAGGTACATGTTTTAATTTCTAGAGTGAACACATACACACACTCCACACAAGACAGACAATTCTAACTAGAGAATGAATGGTAAAAGATATCACCCTGGAAAATGGAAAGGAAAGAGAGAGCTAGAGCTGATTCTCTGAATGCGAAGGAGACATGTAAGGAAGGGAGGTGTGCAAATTGCATCATTTTTACATTAAGAGAAATTAAGAGATAAGTAGAAAATGAATGGGGGGGGGAAAGGAGATTTACAAACAATAAAGAAACAAAATTAACCAAACAACTGAGCGAAATAGTATCGTTTTTCAAAATGGGAAACATGGTGAGGTGATACAAAGCATCGTAAATGAGCTAAATGTTCATCCTTCATCATAAGGAGTCAAACTGATAAATTAGGAGACAGTAAAATAAGAATCTCTTTTGATTTGAGGATACCCAAAAAACTAAAATAAAAAGTAGTTTAGTGATATTCTCTTAAAAGTGGACTGAGGATGGTAAAGACATTGTTTTTTATTTTCAGTTCTTCTGTTTGATTATTTTACCCTCGGTATATAAAAATTTAGATTACATATATTTATAGATGATTTTTTATTGCATGAATCTACAGCTATAGTAAATTTTGCTTATATATAATATATGCTATATATTCCTGACATAGTATATATTTTACATTAATATAATTCTCTTTATATATTATATATTTTATTGTGTACAGATCCATACTTTATATAGTTATGTTTATATATTTATGTTAATACTGGGAAATTAAACTATACTCATCCTTATAAACTGATTTTATTTTCATTGATCTCTAATACATAAGGGTGTTAAAATCCAGATCATACTTTCACAAATTTAGAGTCAAACGGATTAGGTTTCAAATCTTTTTTCTGCCATAACCTAGCTATGTGACATATGAAAATTCACTTAACCTCGCTGAGTCTCTATTTGCTCATCTATTGATTTAAAGGAAGAAAAATTATAGCTACTGTCAGAAGTGCTGTGATAATCGGAGATAATATATTTAAAGTGCTTAGCCAGTGCCTGATATAAAGTAAGTGCTGAATAAATGAAAATAATCATTATAATTCAACACTATTATGATACCTTTAGTTAATTAACATTTTCTGGGGCCTATTATGCATCAAAAACTCTCCTAAGACTGCCCACAAGATTACAGTATGGTGGGAGGAGGTGAGCAGAGGATGCTGTGGGTGCAGGGCTGTCAGAAGAGGCTTCATTAAGTCATTAACACTTGAATAGCATTGTGACAAATAATCTGAGCTAAAGAAAGGAAATTCCAAATAGATGGAACAGTGTGGGCAAATGACATAGAAATAAAATAACATGACATGTTTTATATTTCAGATATTAACTTTGAATTTGACCACCTCTATAGATAGCCATTGAATTAAGCAGGACAACTGATATTAGAAAAAACACTCTGTTGACAATAATGACAAACTGGAAGGAGACTACTGTAAGCAATTAAGATGAGAGAGACTAGTTAAAATAATACCATAGTAATCCGGAAGTAAGTGACAAAGACCTGAATTAAGTCAATAGGAATGGAAAGGCAAGGTCAGAAATTTTAAAATTAAGAATTTAGGGCTTCCCTGGTGGCACAGTGGTTGAGTCCGCCTGCCGATGCAGGGGACACGGGTTCGTGCCCCGGTCCGGGAAGATCCCACATGCAGCGGAGCGGCTGGGCCCGTGAGCCATGGCGGCTGAGCCTGCGTGTCCGGAGCCTGTGCTCCGCAACGGGAGAGGCCACAACAGTGTGAGGCCCACGTACCGCAAAAAAAAAAAAAAAAAAAAAGAATTTAGACATTAGAGACATGGACTACCTTAATGTGACGAATGATAGGGAAGTATTTAGGATGGCTTTGGAAATGGGGTGAACAGTAGTGTATTAACTGAGATAAAAAATGCAGATGGAGGAGAGCAGGTTGGGGCATAGTGAGTTCGGATAATCTCTAGAACACCAAATATGCAGTGGGTATTTAGCTTTGTGGATCTGGAGCTCGGTAAGAAGAAGGGGCTGAGGGTCTCTATATGGATCAGCACATAGAGAACAGCTGAAAATATTAATTATTTATTATTAGTTAATTTACTTAATTTAGAAAATATCATTTTAATTCTCGAAAGGAAATTACAGGAAGTGAGAGGAACAATTACTCCTTGTATAAAAACCAATCCTTCAGACTCACTCATTGCACTTGTACAAAACTTCATTCCTTCATTCACCAAACGTTTTCCAATTAAATACCTATTACTGTCTAAATGAATTGGTTTTTTGCATGCCATATACTAAATGTGTATTTTTTATTTATATGTATTTTTTTATTCACGCTAGACTACATTTTTCTAGGGTAGGGAACATGTCATGCCTACATCATCTTTATCACTAACATAGTTTCTGGCACACAGAATGCCCTAAATACATGTTTACTGAGTTCATTCCTCATGCCTCTGATAGCTTTATAATGCTATTCCTTATCCTGTGTTTGGGTCACAGCTGTTTCTAAAATTTTTTTTTTTTTTTTGCAGTATGCGGACCTCTCACTGTTGTGGCCTCTCCCGTTGCGGAGCACAGGCTCCAGACACGCAGGCTCAGCGGCCACGGCTCACGGGCCCAGCCGCTCCGTGGCAGGTGGGATCTTCCCGGACCGGGGCACGAACTCACGTCTCCTGCATCGGCAGGCGGACTCTTAACCACTGAGCCACCAGGGAAGCCCTAAAATTTTAATTCAAGTTGTTTCTCTACTTCCCTACCTCCCACTTTATGCCATACTGCATGTTACCCTTCCTGAGTCTTTTAATAAATATATGGCAGTGAAGTCACCCAGTCAACCACATGGAGCTCAAATGATTATGATATAAGTAGTGAGAGAACAAGTGAAACCTTGAAGAAGCTGAAGGCAAACATTTGCACTCCCAAATTATCATTGATGAATAACTTCTGGGCCTGAAATACATGGTATTGTTGACATGCAATTTGGAGGGTGACTTTGATATTCTCATGTTGGGGGTGATACTACTTTCAACTGGAACCAAGGTCAGTAGAGAAATGCGTTTGGTCTGTAGGAAACTTGTCCTATTCCAGGCCTATCCGCCACACAAAGATTTAACCTGCAGACCTAGTAGAAATGAAGACATTCCTCCTAGATGAAAATTTTGAAAAGAATAACACTCAGTAAGACATGAGGAATATTCTTTAAAACGTTTCATTCCAAAAGAAGCTTTTTTTTCAAAATGTGGTGTACATTTGGAAAGAGAAGGTCACAGTGAAAGTCAGCTCCACACAAACGTTTGCTCACAAAAACACTAGTAACAAATAAATAATATTTGAAGCAATTGTCTTGCACCGACTATGTACAAATGGAGAAAAGTCTTCAAATACTTCAATACCTTCATTTTGAAATGCTGGTCAATCTCAGAAGCTGTCCCTTATAATACATTCCTGGCAATACTTGCACCTCTTTGTTTTCAGAGCTATTAACCAAATTTTAAATATTATGCGACTGCTATTTGAAAAACAGTGTCTGAGATGCATTTATTTTGTAATTATAATTATTATATAAGGTTCTCACAAATAATTTAACAGAAGACTATTTGGAACAAAATTTTTACCAAAAAAGTAAAAATTTCAAAAAGTGAGATAAACAAAAAACAGGTGATTTATTTTTAAGTAAAAACAATGCAAAGTATGACATAGAATGAATTAAGGTAGTGAAGGAGGGACACATTCTATATTTGACAGCACCTTGAACACAAGTAGCAGTGGCCTATTTTCTTGTTTTCCTTATGATCCTCATTAATAATTAAAGACAGTTAAGAATTGCCCTTCTGTATCACCTGGAGAGAGTCGTGCATTCTAGACTTCTGCCAAAGTAAGCACAGGCAGTATTTATAAAGGTCAAAAACTTAAATCATTAGTAAAAAAAGAGAGAAATGCTATTAGCCACATGGAAAAACAAAGAAAGCATTTCCACACTAGTTCTTCCATCTCGCCAATAATTAGCAGCTCAAGCCCCCAATATCTACTAACTCCTGATGGTTTCCAGTATCCCATTCAAGTTCAAGGTCTTTGCAAGCCAGCCTCCTTTGTTGCTAGCCACAACACCTAGTATTCTGCCCAAAATGCCTCTTGGTTTGCTGACTGACAAAACTTGTCAGAGTGTACATTTTCAGATAGATAGAATATTTTCCTTGGGTATAATTCTAAAATGTCATGGCCACTGTTGTCCTCATTGATAAAGGTAGAGGCATGAGACAGGAAGAGAATAAACATAAAAGGAAAGCAATTTCCCCAAGTCCCCATTAACCCACCTAATAAATAACAACACAGTCATCATATTGCTTAGCATTCTACTGTACCTCGATAATGCAGTCATCTGATTAATAGATTGCTAAGGCTGTATTTGCCTTGCACCTTAGAAAAATTAAAAGACAAGCAAGCAAACGAGATTGCCATCTTTGGCAATGTGCCCATTGAATATCTTTGTGCTTATTGAATATTATTGCAAAGAAAAGGACAGTAGTCATTCCTCAAAGGATCTGTTTTAGGCAGGGACTGACACAATGACCCAGGAGCTCTTTATCCTCATTCTTTAGAGCAGTGCAGATAGTTAATGAAATATTATTTGTCCAGTTTAATTAGCCATTTTCCTCCATGTGGGTAAGAGTCAGGTGGTGTCTAAACACAGGAGGGAATACTCCTCTCCACACCAGGGGACAGAATACATTCACAAAACACCACATCCTGCAGGGATACAGTGGTGGATTCAGAAATCAGACTTCCTGAAACTGAATCCCTATCCAGCCATTTAGAACCTCAGGTAAGTTACTCTACCTCTTTGCCTCAGGGTCCTTATCTGTAGTCCACATGGATGTAATAACAACTACTTCCTAGGCTCGTTGTGAAGATTAAATAAGATAGGGCATATTTTATTTTGGGCATGTCCACTACAATGACTGGCACATGCAAAGAGCTCAAGAAACATTGACTATTACTATTATTATTATCATTACTCCTGGGCTTAAATGCACAGAGCCTACAGGGGGGATATCATCTCATGTAGGGGGTCCAGATAAAACCAAGGCTGAGACACATCCAGTGTGTCATTTGGGTGGTACCCCCTCTCTCACTAAGCTTTTGTGTGCATCTACTGATTTCCTAGAGGCTGAAGAGCCCCTGGGACAAAAAATTAAACTACATCCACAATTAGGGTTCAGATCTAGACAGGAATGTGTGAGGACCCGGTAAGGGGGGATGAGGTAGCGGTGACAGGAGGGGAGTTCTTCCAAATTTGCATAGGGGGCAAAGGAGCCCTAAAAAGGAAATCACTTGAAGAAGGAAGAGCCTGGCCCAAGGAGCCAGGAACAGGAAAAGCATTAGAGGAAACAGTAATTCTAGATACAGATGGTGGTCATTACGTGAGACTATTCCAACTCAGCTGTTCTAGTGGACTGAAAAAAAGAAAAGGGCTACATTATTAACCTCTGCTGTAAATCAGAACCGGGGCAACAATACTGGGGATGCTTCTTGTCTCTGATCTAAACAGAAGGCAGACGTGGCACCAACATATGAGGTGAATCAGCAGAGATCTGACCCTCAGCAGGTCAAGACAGCTGAGGGCAGAGCGGCGCTGTTCAGACGTCAAAGGCAGCAGCTGCAGAATCCAGATCAACTAATGGTGAGGTCAGCAGATCTTTGGGGCAACCAGCGCTGAAGTTGTGAAAGGAGTCCAAACAGAACAATCGAGTTGGTGGCACAGCACAGAGCGGCAGAAATCAGCCCTGAGGAGTGGCCCGGCTGATTGCAGGTACTTGTAAAACACCTCCTAAGTGAGCCTCCAAACCCTCAGCAGAGTGGGCTCTGCCAGGGGCTATCATACTTTTGAGTGTGAGTGCAAATAGGCCTTCATTTGTGTTCTCTGGCTGCTCAGTCCTGGGACTGCTGGTTTTCAGTTATGTCATATTTGTTGCCTTTTTCACAAAAGCCTGTTTTCATTTTTGTGACAGGTGTCTGAATTCAGAGTAAGGAGTATAGCCTGACAGGTTGGTACACAGATTTTTCTGGTAATAACTAAAGCACAAAACTCAGATGTGGGAGAGCTTCTTCTCCATCCAAATCCCAGAAGCCAGGCCATAGTGCTGTTGTAGGTTCAGATGTGACAGCTGAGCTGCAAACAAAGTTCCGTGTCCCTATTTGAGATAGGAGAGTGTTGGGGGGTGGGAGGTATAGGGAATGACATCATCAGTGGATATTTTCCAATTTCTAATATTGTCTATCAAGTGAAATATAGTTAAAATGAATAACAACCTAAATAGTAGGTGAAGAGGGAAAGTTATAAGAAAACATGACTATCCTGTAGGATTCTCCGTTTACAAACTTGGCTGTGCAAGAAATATTTTTAACATTTTCTTAAACCAAAACAAAACTCAGACTCTGAGCCACCCCCATCTCAACAAACTAGCAGAAAAGTCAGCCTTGGTCCCTCTTGAAGTTTCCCATCCTCCTGCTCCTTGGCCTGTCTCCTCCCCTGTATTAAGCAAAAGTCAAGCATCTTACAAAAGAATCAAGGCACTGAGGAGGCCTTTCGGTCAAGGTACGTCACTCCCTACTGTCTACCTCCGAGACAGGCATGGTCTCTTTAGAGCTGGCAGCTCTGCTGCTACAGTGCCACCCTTGGGTTAGGAAGTGTTTGAAGAGGGCTGGAGCGTCCAAACTGGGCATCTCAGCCTCCCCAGGTGCCCCACTCAGCCTTTCTCTTGGCAGGTGACCCCTCTGCGATGTGGACTACAGAGCAGGACAAGCGGCTCCACTTTTTTTTGTTTGTTTGTTTTGTTTTTTGCGGTACGCGGGCCTCTCACTGTTGTGGCCTCTCCCGTTGCGGAGCACAGGCTCCGGACGCGCAGGCTCAGCAGCCATGGCTCACGGGCCCAGCCGCTCCGCGGCATGTGGGATCCTCCCGGACCGGGGCACGAACCCGCATCCCCTGCATCGGCAGGCGGACTCTCAACCACTGCGCCACCAGGGAAGCCCGCAGCTCCACTCTTAAAGCACACTCCCTCTACTCTTCCCCATGGAGGGAATATGTTTCCCTCTTCTTGCTGCCCTTAAACATTTTTAAAATAAAATGTAAAATAAATATCGAGAGAAGTATACAGACTAAAATATGCTGAATCCAAAAACCCCTGAGCTTAACTTCCTGCTTGCATAAAGGAAGGGAGAAAGGTGGGAGATACACAGAGAAAGTCATAGATTAACGTGTCAAAAAATCTTCCTGCTATAAGTGAAAAGCCATGGTGACAATTTATTTACTTATCAAGCCCTTACTTATTGCTTAGCACAGCCAGTCACTGTTCTAAGTACTTTACAAATATTAACTTATTCAATCCTCGTAACAATCCTACATTCTCCTCATTTTACATTGTAGAAACTAAGGCACACAGATTCAGTAACATGTGCCAGTTCACACAGCAAATAAGTGGCAGAATCTATATTCAAAGTAAGACTGTCAGGCTCCTTAGACTCTGCTGTTGCCCGCTGCTGTGTGCTCCTTCCAGAAGGCAGAGATGGGGCTGCAGAGTACTACACTGTCTTGTCTCGTTGCTGCTTTCTCTGCTGCTGCCCTCTTGCCCTGGGTCACTGCAGCTCCCTCCACCTGATCCACAATTTGCTGGGCCCAGGTTTACATTCTGAAGTTCAGACCTTACACTGGCTCATATCCTCTCATCTTGATTCAACATTTGCTCTTTGCTCCCTGCTCTGTTCTTATATCTTCATTTTCCTCCTTGACCTTCAGACTTTAGGAACAATTTGGTCTTTCTGGCTTTCATCCTCCAAACCCTCTGACTTTCCTCTTGAGCTCTTAGAGTAATCCTCTTGGCCAAGTTTAAATGCCATGAATCTAACTTTGACATGAGGTCTCTGCACCTGTGTCCCCACTGAGCTTGCGCTAGATCCCAGGGAGGAATCGTTCCCCGTGCAGAACTCTATGAAAATATGACACGTTCTATATCCCTTGAATGCAGGGATCTCAAAACCCTTTAAAACATAACATTTTATTCACAATAAAATATAGTTAATGTTTGTATTTTTAAGGTACTTAATACTTTGAAAATCTTTATTTTTCAAATTTTCATTCAAAATAACATGATCCTATTATGGAAAATTAGAAAATAAAGCACTAAGTATTACCAAGTATTTTTTATATTAGAGGTTATTTTCAATATTGTGCACAGTTACACATGAACCTTGTAATAACTCCTTGAGGTAAATTGCTTAAGAGACTTGTTACTTTAGGCCAACGCCTCAAATATTTTTAACTGCAACCTACAATAAGAAAAACAAATAATGGTACAAACGAATGCATACAAACTTAAAACTTTCCTGTAACATAACTTCTTTTCCTATTTCAATACACTCTGATTTAGTGTATATTATGCTACTTCATTTTTTTAATAAATCCATTAATGTTATGTTTCAGTTTGAGAAACAACATAGTATGCTATTTACTGGCTTTTATTTTTTGATAAACCTATCTTCTTGCTGCTTACACACACACACTCTCACACGCACTGCACAGAGAATGTGTATCTCAAAAAATACACTAGGAACAGAACACTCTCTCAGAAGATGGCTTTTTTCACAGTCCTAATGACCGTCAGGATAGCATGTGAGCACACAGATTTCCTGTCCTTCAGGTCCAAGGGATCAATTGATCAAATACTGGCAGGCTTTGTGTAAGAGTCTATCCTAAAGCAAATGGCACTGGTAGAGCTTGTTTCCTCTGTCTGAATAAGGTAGTATTGACTGTGGGACACACATTATTTGTCAAAGGAGTGTTAAGTGATACTTGAGGTTTAGAAGGGGAGGTATTTATATGATGACAAGAAAACAAACTATAACTTTTCTCTAGAAGTGTTATTGTCTGAATCTAAAAATCATATTGGATTAAGAATATAGGATTTCTTACTAAAAGTTCACCTTAATATACATTCTTTTCTATCTCTGTGATATAAGAATAAATGTTACTTCATTAAGTTATCACAAGACTTTAGGGACGGGCCTGGGATAACTTATCAAATTATCTCCTTCACCTAAATCCATCATACTTTATTCTTGGCAAGATCGGTAACCAAGACTTATGGACTGAATGTGTCCCCCTAAAATTCATATATTGAAATCCTAATCCCCAATGTAATAGAATTAGGAGGTAGGGCCTTTGGGAGGTAATTAGGTCATGAGGATGGAGTCCTCATGAATACAATTAGTGACCTTAAAAAGAGACCTCATAGAGCTCTCTTGCTCCTTTTGCCATGTGAGGACACAGCGAGAAGATGGACAACTATAAACCAGGAAGCAGGCCCTCATCGGATACCAAGTCTGCCAGTGCCTTGATCTTGGACTTCTCATCCTCCAGATGTGAGAGAAATAAATGTTTTTTGTTTAAGCTGCTCAGTCTATGGTATTCTTTATAGCATCTCGAACTGACTAAGACCCTTTAAGACAATATATTCAGTCTCCAGATTCAGCTCAGAGGATTTATTTCCACTGCATAAAGAGAGTTCCCATCTCAGAGAAACTCAACTGGTAACAAGGATCAAAGAGCCTAAGGATTCATCATGATTGCCTCGCTACTCTTCAGAGCACCATTATGAAGGAAGCTAAAAACTCCACATCTGCAAGGGCTAGATGTTGCTGGAATAAAGGAAAAAGTTCATTACGTTCATTACTTTGGACTTGATTCTGTTATCTTCTCAACACTGAGGGTATAAAATAGTAAGGATAGGATAAAACCCAAGAAACAGAATGTACACCAAAAGTGGAGGTATAGAGGTTGCTGAGTTCACTGTTTTTGCTTCAGAATGGAGAGTTAATATGAAATTGAAAGGAAATGAGGAACTAAAATACTGCCCATCAAATGAGTAACAATAGACAAACTCACCAGATCTCCTGGGGGCAGAAAATTTCATAGTTATGGCATTTATTAATGTTTTATTTTCATCAAAACTCTAAGCTTGTCATTGCCTAGCACATTACTTAAATTATTTATGTAATTCATTTCAAAGAAACATAATCTGTCTTCTCTGGATTCAGTCACTCTTCTCTTTCAAATGTTCATTCAAAACTCACCCACAAGGTAAAGGTCATCCCATCAGTCATCTCAAATTCCCATAGTACTGATACTTATTTTCTGCACAGCTTATTTTTGCACCTGATCACACAGACAAGTTTAACTTGCCTCACCCTCTGCACCCACACAGATAAATATGGCTATTAGAAAAACACACAACCACACAGGCAGACACTCTGAATTAAGAACCACAGTTCAAGATGAGCCTTTAATGTTGTCCAGAAATCCTACTAAACTTCCCTAAACCATTTACTTTCCCACTCCCCAAGATGATAATCCACAACTCCTTCTCATGCCTCAAACACCTTCTCTTGTATCCTCATTCCCAGTAGGAAGCTGGTCACCTTGCTTTCTATCACACTGAGAAAACGAGACCAATCAGAAGAAAATTTCCATAGACTCCACCACCTGCTAACATGTGTACTCACATACTCAGCCCTTCTTCTGTTACCATTGATAAATTACTAACGCAACTATCTAAATCCAAACCTTTCATTTTTGCACTAGATTTCCTTGTCTCTCTCCTGTACCATCAGAGTTTTACCTTCTACTGAGTCATTCCCATCAGTATACCAAAAAACCAGTCTTCTTGACCCTACTACCCCTGCCACCTATATGTCCATATCTTGATCCCCTTTGCAAAAAAACTTATTGAAATAGTTGTCTATATTAATTGCCTACAGTTTCCCTCACCCTAATTCTCTTTTAAACCCATCACATCAGACTTTTGCTCCATCAGTTCACTTAAGCTTCTCTGGTTAATGTCACAAATGACCTCCATGTTGCTGAATCCAATGGTCAATTCTCATTCTTCATCTTAGTTCATGCAGGTAATCGACTTCCCCTCCTTGATATGTTTTCTTCTCACTTTCCAAAGACTACACTTCTCTTGAGTTTCTTCCTGTTGCACTGATCACTCCTACTCCTTTTCATCCTCCTTTGTGGTCCCTCTTTGTCCCTCAAACTCTTCATATTGAAGTGCTTCAGGATTCAGTCCTTAATCCTCTCCCAAAGGAGGATTTACAGTAAAGTTAATGAAGTTTAATCTTAGCTTCAGCAACCCTCTTTTGCATGAGCCCATTTTACAATGCTAGGAAAGCCCTAGGAACATTTTCACATATTTTAACTGCATTTGCTTAAGACTATTTTTTTCCATTTACACTTCCTCTGTATCACATTTTCACACATGTCAAGTGCTGCTGAAGTAGTGGCAGTCATTTTAGGGATGTGGCCAAAAGTGGGGTTTAGTAAGGTATTTTAAGTGGTTTGCAGTCATTTTCATTTATAGTTAAGCCCATGCTATCTACCTCATAGAGGAGTGGGCTTCTAAGAGTACTCCACCATCACCCATGTGCCAGAGGTCACGTTGCAATATGAATATGTTCCAAGGCACCTGAGACTATGTAGGTGTTGGAAGGGAAAAATGGTTTAAAACATGTGGATCCAGAAACCAGTCAATGGAAAATTCTTCCAATCTTCAGACATGTAAAATTAATACCTAAACAAAATGGAAGTTCTCTCCTGTCAGGAATGCACTCAGTGATTCAGCATGTCAATTATAAATATACCATTTTTATGGGAATGATACGCAATCAAATATATTAGAATTCTTGTGTTTATAGGGTATAGCCTATATCAGTATTATATAGTATGTCTGTGAGCAAAGCCATGTGTCTTAGGCAATCAAAAACAAACTTTGATTCCAATTCCAGCAGTCAAAAAACAATTTTGATATAACATTTCTATTTTCAATGGAAACATATCTAAATTGTGGCTACAGGAAATTGTTTTAAGGATGGGCAGCCAAAAAATGTAGGGAAAAAGGCTTGAGTCGTTTATCAATTGGTAAATTAATAAAAAATACTGTTACTTTCATGGACTTTGTAATATTTTTATATTTCTCAGCTTTTTTAAATGTGTAATTTATTTTTTAACCTAAATAATTGTTTACTTTTGTACCTAATCTTGAACTCATAATTTTGTATTCTATTTATTCAAAGGGTCACCCACCTTGTGAGTCAAACCCTGGAAACCTGGATCCATTCTTGCTACTTCTCTTTCTTATCTACATTCATTCCCTTGGGGATCTCACCCAGTATCATGGTTTTAAATCTCACATCAATACTAAAGACTCACAGACTTATATCTCCTGCCCAAACCCCTCTCTTAAGCTCCAGACCCTACTGGATGTTGACTCCTTTAGGACTCCTTTCTCTGATAGTCCTTTCTCTGATAGTCCACAGTCAATCCTGTTAGCTCTACCTTCATAGTTTATCCAGAATCTGAACTATATCCAGGTCACTTTTCACCATCTTCACTGTTTCCGCTTGGGTCCAGGCCATCATCATTTCTTGTCTGGATAATCATAATTTCATGAGATTCTTTGCTTCTCCCCAACCCTCCCACACCCACATCATAAGTCAGTCCATGTCTCTCCTCTTCTCAAAATCCTATTCTGGCTCCCCATTACAATCAGAATGAAATGAAAAGTCCCTACCACAAAGCACTATGTCATTTGTTCTTCTCCCTCCTATGTCTCTGACATTATCTCTTACTACTCTCCCCATCACTGTCTTTGCTCCAGGCACACAAACTTTCTCTTCCTCAAGTACCCAATCCTAATCCTTGAGGGCCTTTGATCTGACCATTACCTTGGTGTGAAATGCTCTTCCCCTCTCCTTGACTAAACTTCTCACTTCTTCAAATGTCACCTTCAAAATGAGACCTAACCTTGACTACTCTGTGTAAATTATAATGCATTCCTCTTCCATTCCTAACACTCTTAACCCTGCTTTGTATATTATTTTTTCCATAGCATGTAAGACCACCTTCTCACATGTTACGTAATTCACTTATTTCCTATTATGTTATTGTTTATCATTTGTATCTGCAACACACACACGGACACACCTGATTGTAAATTTTGCTCTTCTCCAAAGACATTTATTTTGTTTTTTGTTTGTTTTTTTTTTGCGGTACGCAGGCCTCTCACTGCTGTGGCCTCTCCCGTTGTGGAGCACAGGCTCCGGACACGCAGGCTCAGCAGCCATGGCTCACGGGCCCAGCCGCTCCGCGGCATGTGGGATCTTCCCGGACCAGGGCACGAACCCGTGTCCCCTGCATCGGTAGGCAGACTCTCAACCACTGTGCCACCAGGGAAGCCCTCCAAAGACATTTAAACAAAATGATATAAAAAGGTAAAACTAAAGATTGAAAAAAGCTATACTAATCAAATATCAATAAAAAGTTGATTGAAAATATAATATCAAAAAAATGGAATTTAAAGGAATATAAGAAAAAAAGGGGCAAAGTGACCATTATCATTGCTTTAAATTAAAAATAAGCAAATATTTATTCATTAAATCAACAAATATTTGTTGATAAACTACAATGTGTCAGGCACTGTCCTAGGCTGGGGACACACCAGTAAAGAAAACAGAAACAGAATAGAAGACAGAAGAAAAATACTGCTCACCCAACTAAAAAAATAAAATAAAATACTTCTAACTAAATATAACAAAGTATTTAAAATCTTAAGATTAAACCATAAAATGGCAAAATATTCAAAAATTATAGTCATTGTAATTATAATTAGTTATTCTTTATAATTATAAAATAATAAAATTTTATTAAAGACAGAAGGCATGAATAAATTGAGAGATACACCATGTTAATTAATTAATTCAACCTTGCAACAAGTTCCTTCCAAAGTAATCTGTAAATTCAAAGAAATTTCATTAGGGAATTCCCTGGTGGTCCAGTGATTAGGACACGGTGCTTTCACTGCCATGGTGAGGGTTCAATCTCTAGTCAGGGAATTAAGATCCCGCAAGCTGTGAAGCAGGGCCAAAAAAAATTTTTTTTCATTAAAATTCCAGAGGTTTTTTTGGGGGGGAGGTGGGGTGAGAAGGGAGCATGAGTGTTGAATTCAAATGACAATTCTAAAGTTCATATGGAATATTAAAGTTACCTTAAAAATTAAGAAAATTTTAATAAAGAATAACTTGGGGTAAAGAACTTGCCCTCAAGAATTAATAACATACTTCAAAGCTAAATTAATTTAAAACAGTATGAAATTAACACAGGAAGAAAAATAATCTCAAAGGAACTGAATAAAGAGCACAGAAACAGACCCATTATATGTGGAATCTCAGAATGATAGAATGGCACTGCAAATCAGTGGGGAAAAAAGACAAATTGTGTAGGACAATTGGATTTCCATACTGAAAAAAATAAAATAAGATTTCTATTTACACCATAAACAAACCATTTCCATATGGATTAAAGACCTAAATTTTAAATACAATTGAATTTAAAATACAAAACTGTTAGAAGAAAATGATGGAAATTATCTCTACTTTCTCAGAATAGGAAACCTGTCTTAAATGAGACACAAAGCATGTACTCTAAAGAAAGAGATAAATACACTTGATATTACCAAAATTTAAAACTATGGTATAGATGGAGAAGAGTGAAGATATCAACAAGAGGCAAGTCAATTCACCTTACAGAATCTTAGAGTCCCAGGAAATGGAAGCACCTAGTGTCCCTGAAGAGAATAAGAGACTTGATTGAAAGTCTTTATAAAAAGCCACAGTCCCCATGTTCTCCTTTCATTACGAAGTGTCAAGTAACAAATCCAGTCTCACCCCACCCTCTCTCAAGCACAAGACACTATAGAGTATATACAGTATAGAGTATACCATCTAAGGAGAGAGTGTAGATGGTATACTCTATGGAGAGACTAGCCAGAGAGAATCTGGTACAAAGGACACCAAAGTTGAAGGAAGAAATGAATCATTGTACTGAAGACCAAGGGATAAATACAAACTCTGCAAATCAAATAATGAGATGCTCAGCCCTCAGAATGATATCAGCCAGGCTTACACCCATCCATTTCCATATTCCTGGTGAGTGATTAAAAAATTTCCTGGGGAGACTGAACAGACCAAGGGGGTGGAGGTGGAGTGAGCTCTGTAGACCTACTGTTAAGGATCCTGCAATAAAATAGCAAGGTCCTCACCTTACAACCTACAATGAAATCTAGCCTGTCACACTGTGTACACAGAGCTGCAATCAGGTTTGTTGTGCCTCATTCTTTTTCTTTTTAATTGAGCTTTGCTTTATTGAGCTTCACAGATAATTGCATTTTTACAAATTGAAGTTGTTTTGACTCATTCTTAAGTATGAATGGATAATGAAGGATCACCAAGAAATTGAGGAAAACCTCTTTCATGAAAGAAAAGAGACAAAAATAAACACATATTCTAAAGGAAGTTTAAATAAATAGACACAATATATGCAGCAGCAGAAAATTTTTTTAAAAAATGTTTATCTATAATTGATAACAGCAAAGAAAAATTAGACTGTTGAACAAGGAAACAATTACAGAATACTATTTGGTACAATAATATTCTGGAAAAAACTATTTGGAAAAACCAAATCAGAAAGATTGCCAAGGAATATGGTCAATAACACTGTAATAACTTTGTATGAGGACAGATGGTTACTAGACATTGTGGCGATTATTTTGTAATGTATTTAAATGTTGAATCACTATATTATACAACTGAAACTAACATAATATTGTACATCAACTATACTTCAATGAAAATAAATATGTATTGATAACATACACATATATAATAAATATAAAAATATTTTAGCCCAAATAAAAAATTTAATCACAAACTTGGAAGATGAAGAAAATTTCACTGAATGCAGAAAAAAGAGAATATGAGATGGAAAATAGACAGAAAAAAAAAGAAGGAAAAAGAAAAGGAAAGGAAAGGAAAGAAAAAAGAAAAGAAGAAAGAAAAAGGATCAGGCCAGGAGGTCCCCAATCCAAATAATTAGTGCTGTAGAGAATTAGAAAAACAATAGAGGGGGAGAAAGTATCAAATAAATAATGTAAGAAAATTCAACAGAGCTAAGGAACATGTGTTTCCAAACCATGAAGGAGTCCACACAATAAATAAAAGGGGAAAAATAGAATAATTTTAGACACATGATCATGAAATTTCAGAACCATAGAAATAAAGGGAAAAATCCTAAAAGTTTTCAGAAAGAAAAAAAAGTGTGTAATATACCAAGAAACAGGAGTCAAAATTTATTCAAACTTCTTAACTGTAACACTGGAAGCTAGATGACATTAGAGAATTTGGAATTATAGGGGCAACTGTTTACAACCTATAATTCTATGGGCAGACAGATGTGGGCATAGAATAAAGTGTATTCAGATCCACACTCTTTCTCTGAAAGCTCTTAAAGAATGTGTACCATCAAAATAAGGGAATCAAGCAAAAAAGGAGAAGAAATAGGACTCAGGAATCAAAAGATCCCACACTAGAGAGGGACAAAGGTAATTTATGGTATAAGTCTTAAGCTGAAAAATGAATAGCAAATCTTAAGAGTCACCTCTTCATTCCCAACAGCTAGGTATTACAAATTCTATTCAATCATCTATGTACCACTTATAAAAACTGACCACATACTAGGTCATGAAACAAATAAATAACGGGACTATGTAGATCACATTTTTATGATAGTTAAGTTAAAAATCAAAATCAAAAGGAATTTTTAAAGTTGTGTACCGATTTTAAACATACTGCTAAATAACTCACAGGTTAAAAAAATAGTACTAAAATCAACACTACAATGAGAATCATAACAAACTTAGAACAGTTAAGTTGGACAAAGAATAAGAAAACTAAGAATATTTTGAAGGTCTAAAATAATAAAGATGCATCAGAAATAAAGGTTAAAAGATACAATGGAAATAATAACATGATTCCACTTAAAATAAATAAGACAAGAATGGTCACTCTCACCACTTCCACTCAACATTTTAGTGGAGGTTCTAGCCAGTGCAACAAGTAAGAAACAGGAAAAACACATAAGGAAAAGATAGAATAAGCAAAACTGTTATTATTTGCTTATAATATAAATGTGTGCAGAAAAAAAGAAAATAATCTACAGATAAGGTTTTAGAATTAGTAGAGTTTAGTAAATTTACTGGATATAGAAATACAACTGACTTTTTTGTAGTGGTCTAATATTAAGTAAAATAGAACATAATTTTTTTAAAAAATTGTACTTATACTAGCATTTACAACAGCAAATGAGAAGCCAAAAAATAAATCTAATGAAAGGTATTCTAGTTTTTCAACAGAAAAATATTAGTAAGATCTAAATAAAAGGATAGATATACCATTATGAAAAAGGCAATGTCAATTCTCCTTAAACTGATATACAGATTCAATACAATTCCAATCTAATGTATCCTGACTTTTTTCCCAAGAAACTAAACAAATTCACTTTCTAAACCTGAAAAAAATTTTTTGAGATAGTTATAGATTCTTGTACAATTGTAAGAAACAATACAGAGATTCCATTCTCTTTACCCAATTTCCCCAAATGGTAGCATTGTATAAAGCTCTAGTGCTTTATCAGAAGCAGGATATGAACACTGGCAAAGTAAAGATACAGAGCAATTCCAACACAAGTATCTTCATGTTACCCTTTTATTGCCACACGCACGCCACCCCCCTATTCTTACCACTTGGCCATCACTAATCTCTTCTCTATTTCTATAATTTTGTCATTTGAGGATGTTATATAAAGGGCATCATAGAGTATATAACATTTAGGGGTTGGTTATACTTTTTTCACTCAGCTTAACTCCCTCAAGATCCATCCAAGTTATTGCATGTATCAATAACTTTCTTTTTTATTGCTGAGAATTCCATGTATTCCATGGTATGCATGTACTACAGCTCATATAACCATTCACCTGCTGAAGGATATCTAATTATTTCCAGTTTGGGGGTATTATGAATAAAGCTTCTGTGAGCAATCCTGTCAGATTTTTGTATGAATAGAGGTTTGCATATCTCTGGGATAAATATCCAATGGTACAATTGCTTGTTTATATGGTATTTACATGTTTAGTTTCTAAGAAACTGCCAAACTGTCATCCAGAGTGGTTGTGTTCCCACCAATAATGTATGAGTGATCCAGTTTCTTTGCATTTTTTGCCAGCATTTGGTGTTGTCATTAATTTTTATTTGAGCCATTCTAATAGATATGGAGTGATAGCTCATTGTAATTTTAATTTGTGTTTCTCTAATGACTAATGATGTTGAAATCTTTTCACATGCCTACTAATGATCTGTATCTTCTCATCATTGAAAAGTCTGTTCACGTCTTTTGCCCATTTTTCTAATTGGATTTTTTTTTGTACTTTACTGTTGAGTTTAAATAATTCTTCATATATTCTAGCTACTAGTCATATTTCAAATAAATGGTGTACAAACACTTTTTCTTGGTCAGTAACTTGTCTTTTCATCCTCTTAATGTGTCTTTTGCAGAGAAAAATTTTAACTTTGATAAAGTCCAGTATTATATTGAATAACAATGATGTCAATAAATTTATATTAATATTTATGTAAACAGCAAAAAGGCTATGAATAGCTAGGGCACTCCTAAAACACAAAAACAAGTTGTGAAGATATGTTACATCAAATTTCCAAATTGGTTGAACATATTTGTTTCTTGCCACACCACAACTCCACTTCTAGGTGTATACTCTAAAAAATCACTTGCACCTATGTTCCTGGAGACATATACAAGAAACTTCATAGCATAATTGCTCCTCAGAGTAAAATATTAGAAGCAACATCATCTGCAGAAGCATTGTTAATGTAGTAAATTGTGTATATTTGCAAAGTGGAATATTATACATTACTGACAAAGGATGATGGAGAGCTACATGAAACAATGTGGATGAATTTGAAACATAAAAGAAAACATACAGGAAGATATAACTTTTGAAAAACCAATTAAAGCAAAACTAAACAGTATGTTGTTTCAATATGCATGTATATGGGGTAAAACAAGGAAAACAACAAACAAGGAAATAATAAATACAACATTCTGAGTATTGATTACTTTGATTGAGGGGTAGGCAGAGAGATAGGATTAAAGAGGTACAAAGGTAGCACTAAGAGTATTGGTAATGTTGTCTTGCTTAAGTGGGATGGGGAAGACACAAATGTTGGTTTTATTATTCTTCTTTATAATTTAAATACCTTATTTTGCTTATAATAAGTATTTCATAATTTTTAAAAGATACGGAATACGCATGCCAAACTCATTATAGTGGCTATTTCTCAGGAGAGCAGGAGGGAAAGAGAACTGGAGGTAATGGTTTAAAGGGACGTTAGTCCTAATGATTCATTTATTTAACATGAGGGGAAGAAAACATAACAAATAAGGAAAATATTCACACATACCAATTGTGACAGTAGGTATAGGGAATATAGCTTTTTGCCATATCATTCTTTGCAATTTTCCTTTTTTGAATTATTTTCAAGATAAACTCTTGTATGCCCATCTCCTTTGTGCCGGGATCATAATGTCATAGATAAAGAGACAGATAGATAGACAGATTTCTAGGCAGATGGATAGGTAATAGAATAAGAATGTGAAGAGTAACACTATAGATATTTGGTTTCATCCTCTGAGATACACTGAGAGCAGCAACATGATGCATCACAGAAGAGCACTTAACTCCTGGCTGAGTGAGATGCTAGAGAGAGAAAAACACTTTTGGTTTATACCACACCTTTATATTGTATATCATTTTAACACCACTTAAATCACCACAGAATCTCTTTCTGACAACAAAATTAACAGAAGCTAAGCAGTGAAATACATTTCATTTTAGGGTAAGAAATAGTACTGAGATATTTACTAGCCATCAGTGACACTGTACCAAATATAAGCATTCAAAGATATAAAAAAATCTAAGGGCTACATCTACAATATAAACAGACAAAAATAACTTGAAGTACAATTGAAATCTGCAAAACTGTTAAAAATACCACTGGAAATCTCAGTTACAGAAGTCAGAAAGTCCCTAGCTTTCAAAGGCTAGGGAAAGAAATTTGCACAATGGAAAGATAAAATCTTCAACCAAACAAGAGCCTTATATAAGCGAGGAAGAGAAATGAAATTGATTATGTCAAAGAACTCAGAGAGTGAAATATGGAAACTATCAAAACCAACAGAAAGGAAAATGCATGAGAAGATAAGAAAATCCAATGTGAAAACTGGGGAAAGATTCACTGAAAATGTCAAATACTTCAAGGCAGCCATAGGAAAGTACATGCTGTTTCCCTGGGGAGAAAAGACTGCTCCATATCAGCAGAAAATTGAGGACTTGTAAATACAGATGCAGTTTATAGAATGCCATTTAAACATATGGCCATTGTTTTCTACGCTCGAGTATTTGGAGTCTAACTAATTGACTTTGAGAGACCATCCCACCAGCCCTGAAGCACACTGGGTCTCAAGAATTAACACAAGCTAAAACCCTTGAATGGGGGGGTCAGTGTCTGGTTCATCATTTTTATCTCCCCAGCACTTATTAAAGTACTTTGTTCATAATAGGTACTCAATAAATTTATGATAAAAATAATACCGATCCTGCTAGAGAAAATAAGTCTTTTCTACCACCTTAATAATCAAATGTGCTCTAAAGTAAATTAAATGTTTTTTGACAGTGAAATAATACAAAACAGCAGGTAAACCATAGCACTGTACTTTGAGAGAACTGTCTAATATGGTATTGCAAATATTTGTTGTGCTCAGTAAATGAAAGCTTTATTCAGAGAGTCCGTATGGAATGAGAGAAGCTCTGCACTAAGAGAATCAGATACCTACTCTACGTCTTATAGGCTATTTAGTCATGGAATCTTCCACAAATCACTTTATCTCTCTGACCCTAGGCTTTCCAATCCAGAAAATGAAGCTGTTAAACTAGAAATCCCTAAGACCTCTTCCAGCTCTGTCATACAGTCTCTGATGTGAATCCATGAAAACACTAAACATAACCTCTGATATTCTTAGACTTCACTTTATTTAAAATAGATTTTCTTCCAAGGTGTGGTTAAAACAAACAAACAAACAGGAAATAAAATTTCCTGGAACAGCCCAGCAGGGCTTTCGTAACTAGGTAGTGATATACCACAAACACCAGCAGAACCATATGAACTTGGTGAAGGCAAAATTGCTGCCTCGTCAATTAGTGTGCATGAAAAGACCCATTAGGGAATAATGGGGTTCAAACCCGTGGGACAGCATCAAGACAGAGCTGATGGAATAGCAGCACTGCATTGTGCCTGTTCTCCCACAAACAGACATGCAAGCCTGGTAGTGGAAGGAAGGCAATGGAAATGAACAGACGATAACCTCTGCTAGTGGGTGCCTATCCCACCCCTCCACTTCCATCCTGTGGAAAGCACAGCCTCGATGGAGACCTACGGTTTGAAACAATTGGCTCTTTTATGACAGGGTAACAATTCCCTGTCCTTGTCAGGTGTACTACAGTCAGTTTCTGTTAAGTTAAAAGGTGCCAAAAAGATCAAGGAAAACAGGCAATGAAACCAAAATAGTGTTAACTGAAATGAATGTGAAAAAGCAAAAAGAATTGTGTAGCCCTTATGACTTGGAGGTGCACATAAATTCAACATCTCTGCAGCTACAGAAATTTATAGCCTTCCATGGATTTCAACATTTCAAATTGCCTTTGCTAAATCAGAAATGGCTCCACAATATAAGAATTATATATAACATGAACCATTGGTAAAAAGCATAGCGGCTTCTTTTTTATTCTTTCTAATAGTGCATGCTTTACAAATCCCAAATGAAGAAAAACCCTCTATGATTCCTTGGCACAGAATCATACCACACAAAAGGTATCTTCTGGAATAAACAATCCATTTCTGTGGAACTCAAAGTTCTGTATTGCAAATGAAGACTCTCTAGAGTCAGACTTTGTTTTTTAACTTTGATCATTAACTTTTTCTCTTACATGTCTGATTAGGTTTAATGAGTTAGCTAAGTTAATGAAGTGTGATGTCCCATTAAATATATCAACTGACAACAATTAATTCCTCAGAGAATGTTCTCTGTTGATTGATTATATTTATCAGTGTAGTAGAATTTAAGTGATGTAAATCTCTTAGCAGAAAATAGGAGTTGCAAATTCTGGGAGTTTAATTCAAAGAAAATGATTATTTTCTATAAGTGAACTTTGTTCATCAGTTCAGTGAATGAGCCTATTGTCAACAAATTAATGAAAACTTCACAAAAACAAGTTATCAGTCAATGGAAAAAATGTCCTCTATCATCGAAAGTCTTAGCTAGGAGCCCCTAATTGTGTAGAGTACTTCTATGTAGTTGCATTAGATCTAAGTAGTACATCACTGTGCTACATCTAAATAAGAAGCAGTGTGAAGTTTAGAGGTTTAGAAAGCAAGCCCAGAAATATAGAGAAAATGTAAGTACCTTTGAATTTAGGGAAATCTCAAATCCCTTTATTCATTTTTGGTAATAGACCAAGTTTCCCCAAAGCACCTGTCACAGGAAGCCTGCAAACTTTCTCACAAATCACCTCAGTAGTAATGGGCCATCACAGATTTCTTAAGTGATCCTGATACAAATAGTACAGGATTTCCCAGGAGATCAAAACCCAGTTAAATCACCTCAGTGAGTGAAATTAACCAATGCAGGAAGATCCTAGTTGGAAAAGACCAAACAACTGTTTAAACATAAATAGCTTGATAATAAGCAATAAGCAAAATGACAGAAGAATTCAAAGTTATCATTTGTAAAATACATCTATAGTTAGAATTCTGAGTCTAATTAATCCAGATTATTACAGGGATTAGCGTTAGATGCGGAGAGAAAGCAGTTAATGGATGCAAGCATACAAGTATGGTTGATAGTAAGAAAACTCTTTCTCATTTCCTTGCACACTTCACTACAGTTCCCGCAAGTTGATACATTTGGTAAGACTGAAGAGCATTTACCCACGTATTCATTGAATGAACACAGCAACACAGAGCCCGGCTTGTCCTTGATATATGCATTTGTAGGATCTTTCTGATAACAGAATAACCTTTCTTGGTTCTTATAAATTACTAAACAGCTGAGAGTCCTCAACAGAAAAAACTGTGTATTCAATTAAGTAGGTGTTTAATGTTTGCAGGCTTATCAAAGAGGCATCCTCGAATCCTGTTCATTTAACCAATCCATGAATGTAAGCAGCATTTGTTAGCTATTGTCAATGGTATATTTTGGGTTGTTTGTTTTTATGGTGCCTAAACCAGGATGTAAAAGCAAATGATCAGTGATAGTCATTTTACATATTCAAGTAAAATATTTAACAAATACATTAATTGAATCAAGCCCTCCACATCCCATCCATAACCTTGAAGTTAGTATAAAAGGTTTTCACGATTACCCGAGCAAAAAAATAATAAACTTACAGGGGTGAAAAGTATACCTTACCTCTTCTGTATCTATGTGAGAAACGACTGTTGAATCCTGACAGTAGATGAAAGTGAAATATTCCCAATTAGAGTGAGAGTCACTGGCTAGCCCAGCCATTGAAATTAATAGGCACCTGCTCATCTAAAGGGCCTGAAGTGGTTAGGCGTGTGGCAGACGAGAAAAGCATGAAAGTCCAGTTCTACCTATAACACTTCCCCTTTGTTTCTTTCCCTCCTTACTCCCAAGATTAGATCCATCTGCTAGTGCCTCCCTTCAATACTCCTCATTTCAGAAAAGCAGAAAGAAGACGACTAAACACTGGTTTAAGCATAAAGTATTTTCCTGGTTGCCAAATAAAACTGTTTTAACTAAGTAGGATAAATCCTCTGTTTAGTACGGCCATTCATTATTGCACAATTCTTGCTGTCATTTAAACATTCCATTTAAATGTAGCAGATTCTGGATATTTAAACAAATAATAAGCAAGTAAAATGTTATATTAATTCTTCTTAAATATTATAACTAGCTCCACGTTACTATTCTCTGTGCAGTCCAATGTCTCCCAAAGCGTGGACTAAACACCATCTTAAACATCAGAATCACCTGGGGGTAAGGAGCAGTATTAGAAACACAAATTCCTGGGCCCATACCTACTGAATCAGAATGTCTTGGAGAGGACCATGGAATCTGCATTGTTAATAAACACCCCTAGTGATCATTAGGCACTAAAATCTGAGACTTACTGTCATATCAATGAACCCTTAAATTCTCTCTTTAAAAAAAAAAACTCTTTGTGAACCATCACCACAAATGAAGGCATGAATGATAAGGACATTTCATAAAATTACAAATGTACAAAAGAGGTTAGTTGCCTGAAATATGCTGAGTTACTACTATTCCACACTGTACCTTGTATTTATCTTCAAGTACAGCACTTACCACAATGTTTTATGCCATAATGTATTTGATATATCAATTTTTCCTACTTGGCTATAGGCTATTAGACAGCAGTATCAGTGTCTTACTTTATTTTCCTAGAGCCAAAAAACAGTGTTAATTATACATACTGAAATGAAGGAATAAAAGAATAAATATTGTGCCTATTAAGTAAGCTTATTCAGATATATGAGTTACTTAGAGAAACTCCACTTAAAGTTGCCTGAAGAGCAACACAGTATATTTCATTCCATCTAAGATGCCACTGAGTATAAGACATACCATTATTTTATATACTACCAAGAAAAAAACTCTGGAAAATAAATGTGACATCACCATTGATTATAAGATACAACCCAATTTCAAGGATAATAAAAATGTGAAAAAGTGTGTGTCTTAGTATCAATATAATAGGGGACTTATTATATGGTACCCTGGTAGCCAGAAAGAGTAAATACACTGCCACAGAAAGTGGTTTTCTTGATTATATCATCCATTTATTCCTGACTAACCATATTACCATGTAAAGCAAGTAGGGTACATACTTCATTTCAGGAAGCACAGTCTGAGAAATTCTGCATAAAGACA
This sequence comes from Orcinus orca, assembly GCF_937001465.1. Lineage (NCBI taxonomy): Eukaryota > Metazoa > Chordata > Mammalia > Artiodactyla > Delphinidae > Orcinus > Orcinus orca. Next base: position 123,179,625 of record NC_064559.1, read on the forward strand.
CTTTTCCCATTGAACACTGTCCAAAGCACATGCAACTCACTGTAAAATGTGAGTCTCAACAGACCTTGATTAATTGATCATCCAAATAGGTTGCTTGTCTCTCCACCTAGTGTGCATTTGTTTAGGCCACAGAGCTCTGCGATATGAGCCTTAAATTGTATTCAGTGCTTAAATGGGAGTAATAAAAATAAGTGGGTGGGCCAGGGATTGAAGCCATCTATTTAAATGAATTTTAAACCTAATTAGGTGACTAATTGTGTGTCAGAACTCAGTTGGTGTACAACACGCACATCTGGTTAATGATGATTTATTCTAAAATTTTTCATTCAGATTGCTTTGTTTTCCATTTTCGATGAGTCAGATCACTAAAAGAACAGCCTTAATTTTGAGAATGTTCTCCTTTTTAATCATTCTCTGTCTATTAAATTTGCAGAAATTTAGAGACATCACAAAATAGAACCCAAAGTTACAAAATGAAAAGTAAGAAAATTTGCTATTCAAAGCCCTCCCTAGAGCCTTACATGTGGTACATAATTGAAGAGGTAAATTCTGGGTCATATTTGTCAAACACAAAGTACTACACTGGTAATTATCAATATTTCAAAACAAAAGGAGAATTGTGTGGGTAAAACTTCTTGCAGGTCTATGTAGTATGGCAGTAAATAAACTCCTCTAATTTCCCTAAATGAATTTTTGGGGACCATGGAGGCAAAGACAATAAAAAATTAAACCAAACATATTTTACTCAACTAGCCCAACAAAGAGACGGAATTACGGTATCCAAGAAATAAAACGCAGATAATTAATCTTTTGGAAAGTTCACATGAATCAGACCTGGTAGACAGATCTTAGGATCTTGGTCTCCTCATTGGCCTTCCTTCCTAAAATACTGACCTTACTGGGATGCAGAAGGTAGGAGGGAGGTGAGAAGGAGTTGTCTAGCACATGATACAGAGAGGACCCCTCCTTCCAGATGAAGGCTGGACTCTGTACATTCAGGAAATTAAGGAGAGAATGTCAGAGTCTCTTCACCCTCTTATTCTCCACTATGGTCTCCTCACTTTTTCACTGGCCCCTTGTATCAAACTGTTCCTTTTCTTTACCAGCCTCTCTGCCATCCCCAACCAGTATTCTGCATTCATGAAAGCAATGTATAACCTTTATGTTAACCTTAGGCAGAAACGGAATTTTTATTCCAGCCTCACCACTGACTCCATTCTGTGATCTTAGGAAAGCTCAATCCTTCTGATCTGTGCAATGAACATAATACCTATTTCAAGAGTTAGTATAAATATTAAAGAAGATAATGTATGTGAATACCTAACTTTATGCCTGGCATATATTTATGGAACCGCCTCCAACAAATATCTTTAAAAGCGTACTCTGAGTCACTTGAACTGGGTTGGTATATAGGTGAGCTAAGGGTGGAATAGTGAACCAAACAGACTTGGTACCCCCTTTAGAGCCTGAGGTCCACAGATGGGATAGAGAATTAAACAATTATAATAAATCACCCTAGTGCTCTAAAAATGGAATTACAGGGAGCTTAGTGAGGCACCTGTACTGGTCTAGCAGGCGGCAGAAAACATTACTAAAAGGTATGTAAGAATTAGTCACACGCCACCTAGGGGGGAAGATTGTTCTAGGCAGAGAAAGCAGTTGAGTGAAGGCTGTGTTTATTTCAGAAAGTGAAAGAAGTTGTGTTTATATGGGATTGGCAGCTTGTGTGCAAGAAGAAAGAGCCCAAATGGAAAATAAAGATCTCCTAAGGAGTTTGGACTTCGCTGTAAGCAACAGACACAAGTAAGATACCTTTAAATCAAAGAGGGTCGTGATCAGAATCGAATTCTAGAATGATCACTTTGCTTTAGTGTGAAAAATGGATTGCAATGGAGCAAGACAGAAGGGAGAGATTCATGCTGGAAGAGTTATGTCATTCTAGAAGGGAGTGGATGGAGACATGACCTGGGAAAGGGAAAACTGGGGATAATTAAAGGTAGACGTGGGAAAATAATTGAAGATATCATAAAAAGACAGTTGGTAATTTATTTGGATGTATCGGTGGGGAGAAGTGGAGAGGGGCAGAAAGGAGTGATGAAATTGAGAAGGCAAGGAGTCAGGCTTCAACAACTGCGTGAATGATAGGGCCTTTCACTGGGAAACCAGAGAAGGGAAGAAGGAGGAAATCTGTTTTAGATATTCTTAGAATTCCTAGAATTCTTAGACTGCCACTCAGGAGACAGGTGAGTTCACCATGAGGACGTGACCAGTTGGCAACTGGCTGGCAGTTGTATAAATGGGTGTGACGTTTAGGAGAGAGTTTGGGTATGTGTCAACATTATTTTTTAAATATGTTTTATTTATTAACTCATTCTGGATTTTTGCCTAAGATGATCTCTCGAACCTAAAGAGGTCATACTTTCTCAGGTCATTGGAGTCAAAAAAATGGCAAAACACTGTTGTAAGGGTAATGAGGAAAGCCTCTAAGTGTTTGCCAGCTCTGTTCCCAAGACACCTATAATTTTTCTGAAGAATGGTTTTCCTGATCTCAGTATGCAAAGACAGTAAACCACATTTGTTGTATAAAAAATTGATTTTGCTCAATGTACGCTATATATCTGCCATTTTCTCAAAACATTTCTCCATGTCAGCAAATCTGAAAAGGCTGCCACAGCAGATTACCGCAGCTAACATATAGCAGGCTTTAGCAAATGTGGTCTGAGGGAAAGAAATGAAAAGTGGAGGCTTTCTGTACTGAAGAGCTAAGAGAGCAAGCCGGGTTCTCTGTATTCTGTAAGAGAAACAGGTCTGCAGCACAGCAAGCTTGAGGAAATATTCTGCAAAGATCTTGCACAAATCGAACAGAACATAAAAGAGTGTGTGCTGATTAGTGCACAATTGCAAACACAACTGGAGCTTTCCTTATTCATTTTCTACTCTGGAAAGCTCTGCTGGGCACTCTATAACCATGAACAATTTCTTTGCCAATTGCATCATGGGCTTAAGAAAATATTTTTCATAACCATCTCAGGAACAGATTTTCCCCTGATGTTTGCCATATCCTTTGGGGTTTAATCAATGCTTTGCTTTTGAAATTCATTTTCTAGTTTCAGTCCATGAGCAGCACTTAAATTTAAAACCAGCAGACAGTTCTCTTCTGAGAAAATAATGATGCTATGTTTCAGATGCTCATTAATGAAGACCAACAACGAAAACACGCCAAGTCCAAAATCATTTCATCTCTCTTCCCATTTACATCTGAATCTGGGTTTTGCCACATTCTTTATGAAGTTTCCACTGTCCACCTTGGGAATCATTTCTTTGTACATATCAAGGGTGCATAGCTCACTGGCCACATCTGAAGTCTACTTATACACAATAAGTAAGGATTATTGTTTCTCTGACAAATACAACTTTAACTTTTCTCTTCCTCCTCTACGTTAAAATATACTTTTGCTGCACAACTTCCAGCAAAAATTATGGGTTAGGATATGTAGAAAATCACTAACTAGTCTTCTTTATACTAGTAAAACTCTAAATTGCACTTTGCTCACCTAGTGTGTCTTCATAAGAACTTAATCTCCTCCTTTCTTTAGAACACATTTATATGGCTCACTAGAAAAGTGTGTAATTTCAACTCATGCTGAGGATAGAGAATGGGAATTTTAAAATACAATAATAATGATACTTTAGCCATAATAACAATAATAATGGCTACAAGTTATTGAGGATGTCCTGTATAGAGCTTGGCTAAGAGATTAACATAATTAAAAAAATTTTTTTAACTCCACAAAATCCAAGGGAGATAGATATTCGTTTTAATCAAATATGCTTTTTAACCCCATTGGTTAACCCTTCCTAGGGTCCTGGGGCAGGCTGAGCACACAACACCCAATGCCTGACGGGTGAGATTGATAATTAGTCACAAATACTGACAGCCTAGGGGAGGAGGATACCACGTGCCACACAGGGCCACCTGGGCTGCATGCAGGGACAGAAGCAGGGCTTGGGAGGCAGGCTTTGCAGTGTCGAGAGGGTGAGGGGCCCCTGGTTCTGATGGGAGCATGTGACTGGCTTCTTTGAATAATCCTGTGGGCTGGCAGGGAACTACATCCACAGGGATCAGCAGAAGTGGCACTTGGCCAATTTGGTAAGGAAGCAGGCTTGGCTAGGAGGCCTTACCCATGGGAGCAGAGGACGGAGGAGAACTTGGGCTCAGGATATCTGAGTCCCTTCCAATTTCAGCAGATGTCAAGGCAGCACTTATTTTAAACCTTAATTTTAGACCTTACACTCTAAGATTTTTTTCACATTACCAGATGTAGAGACTGAAATTCAGAGAGGATTGATGATATTCGGGGTGACACAGGTGGCAAATGGTACAGCCAGGATGTAGATCTAGTTTTCTTAGCCTCCAAAGATTAAGAACTATTTAGTTTTTGTCTTAAATCAGTATTTTGTGTTATATTTTTAATCTTGCTCTATCTTCCTTTTGAGATACAATAGAATTCTCTGTTTAAAATCTAATCACATTGACTTTACCTTAATAAAGGCAAACACCTAAATCCTGCTTAGGAATTGTGGTAGGCAGAATAATGGCCCCTTAAAGATGTCTATGTCCTAATTTCTGGAACCTATGACTATGTCACCCTTCATGACAAAAGGGACTTTAAAGATGTGATTAAGTTAAGCATCCACAGATGAGGAGATTATCCCGAACTACCCAAGTGGGCCTAATGTAATCACAGATGGGTCCTTGTAAGTGAAAGAGGGAGGAAGGAGAACCAGAGAAAGAATGCGATGACAGAAGCAGAGGTCAGAGCCATGCAATTTCTGGCTTGGAGCCATGAGCGCAGGCATTTAGGTAGTCTCTAGTAGCTGGAAAAGGGAGAGCAACAGATTCTCCCCTAGAGCCTCCAGAAGGAACCAGCCTTGCCAACGCATTGACTTTAGCCTGTGAGATCCATTTCAGATTTCTGACCTCCAGAACTGTAATATAATATACTTATTTTGTTTTTAAACCTTTCAGTTTGTGATAATTTGTTACAGCAGCCACAGGAAACTAATACAGTCATGGTAACCATCAACACTTATTTCAAACTTTGTTTTTTTCTTCTCCCACATCTCCAATTTCCCCGTAGGAGATTTTGATAGCCATGAACACTAACCTCTGCTCCTGTGGTCTCTCATAGGTGATTTCAATGTCCCTCTCTACTCAGCTTCTCCACATTCTACCTTATCTCCAGCATCCTACTTCACTTTATTACTTCCCCAATTCACCTCTTATTTTCTTCTCAAGGATTCTCATTCCCATTTTGTTTCTGCTTCCTACTTCCTTTAATGTAAACCTCAGGCCTTTCTGCCTTCAACTTTTATTTTACTGATTCCTTCATGCTCTATGCTTCTTCTATCCACTTCTGTGCTTCTTCTCCCTCTCTGATCTACTAACACTATCTATTATTCAACCCAGGACTTGGCTTAAAGGTATTTCCTTTTAAGTCTTCCTTATTCCTCAGACATGGTTAGTACCTCTTGCTCATACAAGATGTGAGCAATCATATCACTGTTTTTGTAGCACTGTAATTTACTAAATAGTTTTCCATTAAGATCTATCTTTCCCATTAGACACAATTCTTGCTCAAGGATGGTTAGTGTCTTGTTTATAACTGTATCTCTAACATTGGGCCAACTATCTGGTACATAGCATATGTTCAATAAATAGTTGTTGAATGAATAAATAAATACAAAGTCTCACCGGTACTTTCTATAACTCAGAAGACAATACAACCATCTTTTATTCTAATACTAAAAGGAAAATTTTCTCAATAATCATAATTAAGAGGAAATAGAATATTATAATCAACAACACTGGTGCAATAACTGGAACATTTATATTGGCATTCAAGACATACTCAACATTTATGTGATAGTCAACATTTATGTGAGTGCATTCATACACACACACATATACACATACACACAAAACGAATTTCATAGAGCCATTCTTCATGATATTCCACTGTAAAGCTAAAATTTCAAACTAAAATACCATTGAGTACTATCAGTTCTACAGCTGGGCCAATAAAATATGGTAGAATTTATATCAGATTACAGGTCACTGAATACAAGACTGACTTCCATCAGGGCTAGCTTCATGGGTACACAACCTAAGAAGTGGCACAGGGCCCCAAACTCAGGACGATCTCACACCCAGTTTAATTCTCTACCTTTACTGTCTTGAAATTCTTAATAATTATTGAACAAGGAGTCCCATGTCTTCATTTTGCACTGGAATTCACAAATGATGTAGTCAGTCCTGTTCCTCATGGATGGATTCATTCCACAATAGCTTTTAAGATCCTATTATACATCAAGCCCCATTTGTGGGGATACAAAATATGAATAAGATGATGTCTTCACAGATGGTATAGAGAGCCAAATAAATATTTACAAATAATTACAAAATAATATGACAAAGTCTATAATGGAGGCAAATGAAAAGGACTGTTGGAACACTAAGGGTGAAGTTAAGGATGCTGCCTGAGAGCTCTCAGGGAGGCTTCTCAGAAGAGATTACAACTGAGTTGAATCCTCAAGAATGAAAAGGAATTCTCCAATGGAAAGGGTCATTACTAATGTAGTGACTAAAATTACTTAATAGATGGATAAGAAATAGCAGGATAATAGGGCTGTCACCAACTACTTTCCAAGGTCAGAGGGTATCCAATATGTGCATTTCATTACCCCCCAAGAACAAATCCAAGACTGCTTCCCCATAACAACCCAGTTAGGAAACAAACAGACTGTCCACTTCTTTGCAGTTTACAAAGTTCTGTGCAGGTGAGATGGGGAGAGGATGATAAACAGTGAGCACAGAGCAAAAGGGATCTGCTAGAATTAACTGACAAGGACAGAACAGAAGGCCCAGGCAATATGACAGGCTACTTGGTACAGCTTTCTAAGCATCCAAAGAATCTTAGCCAGGGCACTCACATGGGTCCTCCCTCTTTCTGAAACTTCTCCAGGGTCAGCCTGTTGATTCTTTGGCACCTCTCTGATGACTCTCTCACTTTCTCCCTCTTTTCTCACCTCCTCTTAATCTTAGGTTAATCCTTCCCTCTACAACTTTTTCCAGTGTTTCTCAAAGGGAGGCCCTCCCTCTCTTCTCAAAATCTCTTTGTGTTTTTTTTCACATTATTCTTTAATAGCATATTAACCCCTGAGCCCGAATCATTAACAATTAAATAACCAGTTCTCCTTTCTTTAAAGGGTCAGAGGGCTTAATATTTAAAACATCCCAGGAGATGAAGAATAATATTTGTGTCCTATCCTTCTGGTACAGAAGAAAACTAAAGAGTTAACTCTCTACCTAAGAGAGTCTGCAATTGTTCATGGAGCACAAGATGGAAGATTCTGGCTCAGAATCCTTGGGGCAGGTCTTAAGAGATCCTGATGGGACCATTTAGCATCAGTGAATTCTTATGGTTAAGGTGGAAATTTTGGCTTCATCTTCTCCAAACTCTTCCCTTTTCTAAAAGAATAGCCTAAATCTGGTCTGGTCATCTCTTAAAGATCTAGAAGTTATGGCTCTGGAATCTGTGCTGTCCACTTTTCTGTTAAAAGATTTATCTCAGGGGAAATGGCAATGCCTAGACCTTGCTCAGAGAGATGTAGATAAATTTGTGATTCTGAGGAATTATAACAAACTGGATCATTTTCAGGACTTTCCACTTCTAAGCCAAATGTCAACTCCTTATTGGAACAAAGGAAAGAGCCTTAGTTTTGCTGTCAGAGAGCTAGAAGGATGCCTGTACCCAAACAGCATATTGGTGGATATTTCTGTCCAATATTAGAATCTCCAACTTTTAGTTCATTTTGATATCAATGTTATACTGGTCTCACAAAACAATTTGGGAAGTGTTCCTTTTTTCTATTCTCTAGAAGAGTTTGTGAAAGATTGATTCTATTTATTCCTAACTTACACATGTGTCCGAAAATACATTATTTGAAAATGCCAATTCTCTCCCAATTGATCTAAAGATTTAATGGAATCTCAATAAAAAATCCCAGCAGTTTGTGTGTGTATGTGTGTATAAATTGACAAGCTGATTGTGAAATTTATATAAAAATAAGAAGGGCCAAGAATACCCAAGGTAATCTTGAAGAACAAAGCTGGGGACTTGTATTGACAGATATCAGGACTCACTATAAAACTATACTGTTCTATTAATGTAAGAACAGAAAAACTATCAATAGTACAGACAGGAGATTCCCACAACCAGTGCCATATATACATATTGTATCAGCTTGCACTCAGGACAGGATTTCTCACATTACTTGCATCTAACACCCTATGCCTTCTGTTCCCAAGGAGAGTTGGATAATCAGGGAAGAAGTCACTAACCGGTCTTCTTGATGCATTGGCATAAGTGGAAAAGCCACAGTTTGCAGAGATACCTGAACACCTTAGCAAAACCCCCAGATGTCCAGCTGCAGACCTCAAGAAGAAAATGGTGGAAGGTCTACAGCACACTGTTGTCTCCATATCTTGCCATACCTGTGGATGTACTGCCAAGCACCTGGTGGTGGCCTAGGGCTGCTACTGGCCAGCAAGGGTAGAAGTCAGTAAGAGAAGCTAGACATGGACATAGGAAGAAAGAGGAAAGCTAGAATCCACCAGCACCATGTGTCTTTCCATGGCCATATCTAAGAAGACTTCCAAAGAACAATGGTAACATCCTCATTTTTTCCTTCCAAATCTTGTGCGAGTTCCTCTATTAACCAACTCTAATGGAAACCATTCAAAGAAGGAGATTCTGGGGAAAGTGCTTCTCACCTTAACCAAGTTAACACAGAAGAATTCAACATATATGGACACCTGCTTGACGACAAATGTAACAATGCAGAAAGTGCAATGCAGAAAGAATGATCTTTTCAATAAATGTTCCTGGATCAATTAGATATCCTTATGGGAAAAGAATAAATCTTGATACCTAGCTCACACCATAAACAAAATCAATATCAGATGGATTATAGACCTATATGTTCATGATAAAACAAAATTTTACAAGGAAACATAGACCAATATCTTCATAACATTGAGGTAGGCAGAAATTTCTTAAACAGGACAAAAAAGCATTAATTACAAAGGCTAAAATTTTGATTAAATTGACTGTATTAAAATTAATAATCACTGTTCATCAGAAAAACGCTACTTCATTGGAGGAAGCAAGCAAGGTGGCAGGAGTGCCAGCAAAACATTCAAAGTCACAGATTTTACAACCTAATCTCAGATGTAACATTCTATCACTGTTGCTATATTCTATAGATTAAAAGCAAGTCACTGGGTCCAGCATACACACAAGTGAGGGTTGTAGATTACATAAAGGCATGACTATCAGGACAGCTAGAACTCTCAAACACTGTTGATAGAAGTATACATTGTTACAACTGTCTTGGAAAATATTTTGGTAGTATTTATTCAAGTTGAATATATACATAACCTCTGACCCAGCAATTCCACCTCTTTGTAGATGACCAAACAAAACGTATTCATGTGTTCATTCAAAGAAATGTAAAAAAAAAAAGAAAAGTTCAAAGCAACACTGTCCATGACAGCCAAACCAATTTAAATGTCAATTACTAGTAACATGCATAAATAAATTGTGTCATATTTGTACAAAGTCAGTACAACAATGAGGATGATTAAATTACAATTATATCTAACAATATGGATAAATCTATCAAATATAACTTGAATAAAATAAGTTAGAAAATCAAGGGAGCATACCACACAATTCCATTTATATAAAGTTCAAGTCAAAGTAATCTATGGTGTTAAAAGTTAGAAGAGGTTACTCTTGGAGCATTGACTACAAGGGAACATAAAAGGGCTTCTGGGGTTTTGCTCAAAAACTTTCTATAACTTCACATCTCATTCAGAACTCACTGAACCACTAGAGACTATATGATTTGTACCTAAACTGCCCCTACTTTCTCTTTGTCGTCATTTACTATTCTCCTCACTCACTACTCTAGGTTCCTTGAACTCTCCAACCATACTTCTACTTCAAGACCTTGTCTCTTATTGTTGTTTTGCCTGTAAACTTCTTCCCCCAGATTGTGAAATGCATTGCATTCTCACCTTTTTCAGGCTTTGTTCAAACGCAGCCCTATCAAAGAGGACTTCCTTAATTACTCTATGTAAGCTTGTCTTTAATCTCCTTCATTTTTTACCATGCAGTTATCAATATCCAGTATATAATACATTTACTTGCCTAATATCTGCCCTCCTCCACTACAGTGTAAACTCCATGAGCAGGGATTTTGGTTTTTTATTACTGTTTTCATGGAATCTAGAACAGTGCCTTACATGTAGTAGCCACTCTTTAATTTTTTGTGAGATGAATAAAGAGACCAGGAAGCCCTGTAAGAGATGAGGAAGGATCACAGAAACTGAGCCAGGATGAGTACAGACAGGAACCAGGGAAAATCACGTGCCATGGAGAGGCTACCCATTAGGGTTAGTGAAAAGGAAGGAGTTAGTGTTCCATGTTCAATACCTTAAGACCAAGAGGCATGGAGAAGGCAATATTCACTTGATGCAGGTGTTAATATCCCATGAGTTCATTCTGAGAAAGATGAGAACAAGAACCAGTATGAATACTTCTGGGTAGCAGTAGTTCTCCCCATAAGGAATAAATCCGAGTCTTGCTTGCATCAGGGTAATCTTAGACTACAGAAGACACCACTCAGGCTTCCTGAGTGCTTTTTATGTCAATAGAGTTCATTCCCTCTGATAAATGCCTAATGGAAGGGTTCATAGACATCTTTAAAAAATAATTCATATAAATAGAAAGTAATGAAATCAGACTTTCAAGGAACTTATAGTACATCAAACAAATTGTTTAATTGATTATTGTAGCCATTAGGGTAAGATGGCTGTTCATAACTACTGTTAAGATTATTGCTTTGGTAGATGAATTTATCTACGGAAAGTGGCAGCTTTTAATCAGTTGCCACTATATTGGTCACAAATAGAAACAATATGACAAATGTTACCAATGAACACTTAGTTCATAATTCTTTTTATTCCATGTTCCTATTTGTCTCAGGTCATTTGATTCACAGATTTATCTAATTCACATAAGCAGCTCATATGCCGACATTAGCAGTCTTCCTTTATATTTCCATTATTTGCACTCTGAAGTGTTTTATCTTCCCCATTGTCTCTATGGATTAATCACCATTTACAATATTAAGACGAATGCGTTTTGTCTGGAGTTTTCAACTCCTAATAAACAATGAACCCGATGTAATATAAGTCAGTATTTAAATGCATACATCCTGTAATAACAAGATTACATTCAATTTGGTTATTAGCCCTTTATGATAGCATCTGTCTTCTAATTGCATTTTTAATGGTAGTTGCTCATGCATTTCATCATCTGAGAGAACCTAAGAGATGGTGTAAATAGATGTCTTGTGAACAGAACACATCAACATGTTAGCTAAGTATAAATACCCACATATAACCAGGAGATAGCACTTCAAATCTGACCTTCAAACTTCTTTTCAGGAAACCATAATGTGTGTTTAGGTGTGGCACAGAAAACTATGCATTTATTTATAATCTGGCAGTTTACATATAAAATATTTCAAGAAGTGTCTGAATGCATGTTTATTTAACATAACCATGTATTTACAAATCAAGAGGAATAGCATGAAATAGTTCTTTTTCTTGCTAGCATGTTAAATTCAAATAAAATCATACATCATGAATTAATTATGTAAAATTAGGGCAAATAACTACCATTAGGAAAAAGTAAGTGTGAAGGAGCCTCTATATAAACTGCATTGAAAAAAGCAATATTGACCTTGTTTATTTTCCTCTTCCAAATTATTAAACTTCTGTGGCTACTAAAGGAAAGTAGCAAGCATATACAACTCAATTTGACCTTCCATTAATAAATCAATCTCAGTTTTAGGCCTACAATTGCCCAAAATAAGGAAACTCCCCTTTTTATAAAATTAACACAATATTTTCTCAAAAAATCCATGTCTTTTCTCAAAACAAACAAATAAACAAACAGACTTACTTCTGGTATTTCCAACTTCATTTACACTTTATATACTCACTCATTACTTCATTTATTGAGAATCTAATATGTACTTCATCTTAGCATTTATTTCTTATCCCTGCCTGGTTCCCAATGGCCATGATGCTACACAGAAACTGCCCAAAGATCCTTATCTCAAGCCCCCAAACAGCCTGCGTTTTCCCCTGAAGCATTCTTGGTTTTCAAATTGCTATTTTCTTTCCTTTGTCCCATCTCACTATCGAAGCCCCACGTTTGCCTTAATGATTCTAGCTGGGGAAATGCAGGCAAAAAAATCTACTTATGCTAATATTCACTAAAGTAAGAATGAATAAATTATTGGACCCCAATCATTCCCTACGTACCTTCTGCTTAAAAGCCAATAAGAGTTAAATCAAACACTCTGGAATATGGTGGGCATGCCAACAAAATGACAGTGAAGGTAGGCAGGGTATTAGAAATTTGAGTAGACACTGTCCTCTAGCAGAATAAAATCTTATGATGTGGGTATGTTCCACCATTTCTGTCATTGGTTGAAGACGGCTTCTGGAACCATGTTCTCTCCTTAGAGGCATAGTGTGCTCTTACAACCAGAAAGAAAGCCCTGGGATATAGTCTCAGGTGTTAACAATGCTCAGCCTTTAGTGGGTAGAGTTTCGGGCTGTGAGATGGAGTAAACAAAAAGCATCTGCTACATAAAGGAAGACAGTTAAGAACAATGAACAATCTCACGATTATCTTCTCCCATACCTAAGTCTTCACAAGTGGGAATGAGTCAGTAAACCTAATGCATCATCAATATTATTCCAACAAATCACCATCGTCTTCATTCAAAATGTTTACTGAGTCCTCTGTGCAAATCTCTGGGTGGAAGAATATAAAAGAGTAGAGAAATAGTATAGGCCTTCTAGAAATATACTAGTAAGATACGGTTATAAGGATAATTACAAAAGAATAAATGAGTTAATAGCAGCACAAGATAATATGTTTTATATAGCCTAAGTATTATTAATTCATAGACATTTTAGCAGCAATCAACCTTAGATATTCTTCAGTCTGGCTCCACTATGGAGTCATAGAGGTTAAGTGGGTTGTCCAATGTTGCATGACTTAAAACTGGCGCCAAAACTCCTCATATTGAAAATAAGTGTTGGAAGTAATTAAAGAAAGTAACTCGGTCAATATAAAGCCAAGACAGGAAGAGAGGTCATTGTTTCTCTTTCAATACATGTACCATTTTATATTGTAATATCCAAAATCAATGGTGGTGGGTGGGTCTGTATTCATCCGGTGAAAACAATCTTCAGTAGAGTAAAAATGAGCCCTGAGTTTTGCTGCTGTCAGGTTTCATAATGACCAGCAGCAGGAAAACATAAGCCTGTTTTGAACATGCTGTGATCCATTTTACTGGTCAGAACAACTGGTCATCATGTAATGAGGTTCTGAAATATCTGCCTCTGCTCTTTATTCTTCATTTATTAAATGAATTAGGGAAGTTCTCACATATTAGTTAGTATTTGTGAAGACAAGATTAAAAGAATTAAATGACTATCCAACTTTGAAATGAAGAATCTTGCTTATGAGAAATATTATTCTCTTATTCGAAGTTTCATAGAAGAAAATAGCCATTCTTAGAAGGATAAAGAGATGAGGATGCCACTAAAATATAAAGAAACTAATTTTCCTCAGTGGCCAAAGGGGGAACTAGGGAAAAAAGATACAAACAAAGTAATTTCTTAGGTAAGTAAATGAAAATTGCATTCACTTTCACAATATTGTTGATTTTTTCAGTTAAAATTCCCAAGTATATACACCACTTCAGAGTCACCAAGGTTACCCCTTTGAACATCTTCACGAAGGACAAAAAATAATTATTGGCCTACAAGAATGGCCAGTTGATCTCTTCTGAAGGGCCAACAGAAACCACATAGATATTCATTAAGAAATGTTCAAAGCTCATACATTATCAACATGGATAGTAGTGGCAAGCAGATGTCAGAGAAATGAATATAGGATGAAATCACAAAACACTCAGAAAAGTATGAAGTGGTAAAAACACAAGGTGATAAAAACTATCCAGGATGCTTTCCTAAAGAGTAGATCTGTTCAAGTAAATGTGGTAGAAATTTTAAAAAATAATAATAAGTTCAGTGAAGTGACTCACTGGGTATTAGCAAATCCCAAATGAGTTTGAAATTTGTGCCACATAGTCTTCTCATATAGAGAAATCCAGTGGAGATGGAGAGGGTGGAGGGGCTGCGGGGAGGAGGAAGTCTAGTTAGTAATAAGCAACCAAGTGCCTTACTTAATTTAGCCAAATGCTTGCTTTATAGCTGGTAGTCAATATACATTTGCTGTAGAAAACAAGAAAAAAAGAAGAAATTTGCTTTCCAGACAGAATCTAAACTGATGAGGTAATCAAGAGAAGACCATAATTAATTTAGAAATAAGGAAGAACTGATCCATTAATATATAAAACTCTGTATTAGGGTCATGAATGTTTAGAAGAGAAATTCGTTTGAGGAAGTGTTGGAAACAGGAGTATTCATCTCAATTTAGAATTATATAAGCATTAAGATGGACAAAATGAAGCTTCTCTTTTGTAGGGCACAAGATGGAAATTATGAACTTTCACTTGGGGATTTCCTTTTTTTAATTATACAAAAAAATTATATACTGTGAAGTTCAAACAGTCTCTCAAAGCTTTAGCCACATCTCAATTAAACAGCACTGGGAATTGCATAAGGAACCCTGCTAGAAATGAGAACAAGTATGTAAAAGCAACTTTGATCAAGTTAAGATTTGTTTCCAAAGTAGAATTTTAAAAATAAAGAAATGGAAAAAATGGTTCTTGTCTTTTACTGTTTTGTCAACTTAACTTGAATCTTATGCCCAGCTCATTAATTATGTAGTATCCTCGCTGTTTGAGTGAAATATTGTAGCTATGAGTTTGTGCCTGCCCAACACATTTCCTATCTTTCTATAACTGGGAACAACATGCCCTCTTTTTTTCAGGAACCATATAAATAATGATACCCTCTACTTCCTCAGTCAAGGTAGAGGCATTTGGCATAGTACTGCCTATCAACATACCCTATTCCTCTGGCCAGGAAGAGGCCCATGGTATAAACAAGGGCTGTAAGAATCAAGAATTTTTGAGATTAGCCTGACAGAAAGGGTGCTCAATCAACATTAGTTAAAAGAATGTCAGTCAACTGAATGAATAAGTTATGGGAATAAGCTAGACCTTTTTCTTTGCTTTAGAGTCTGATGCTAGGAGAATATCACCCTGGGCTTCTCCAGCCTTTATTAACTTACTAGAAGAAGCTCATCATCAGTAGATAGATGATAATGATGCTGAGATTAAAGGAAAGCAGAGACAAGTATTACTAAGAGGTGAATGAAGAGAAAAAAATATTCATGGAACCCTCCTGGAATTTCTGGTTTTGTGACTAATAAATTTCCTTTTCAGTGGAGTTGATCTAAGTTTCTACCACTTGCCCAAAGAAGCTCATGACGAAAACCACAATATTCAGTAGGGCTTTAACAGACCCTCAGAGTGCCTAGCAGAAATGGAAGTGATCAAACAAGCAATCATTATAGATTTAAATAAAATGTATTTCATCATAGATGTAAATAAAATTAAAAATTGCTGCTGGAATAAGCAAAATTTTGCTCATGGTGCACTTTCAGTTCACAGTTACTTTCACATCAAGTCTAATAATATTACTTTAGAAAAAAATAGATAATATTAAGTTCATATATACTGTATATCCTGTATAATATAGAAGACTCTAAAAGGATAAATGTTTACTATTTCATTTTCATGATTTAAGACTTTCCTATCGTATTAAAAACATTTACAACTTATTAGCAACTGCCTCTTGCATTTCCTGCTTTCTTATTTCTTTGGAAGGCTATTTTAAATTTACCATCAATTGATGAGTTTCATCTTACGGACATTAAGTTTCAGAATCATAAGTTCAGATTCCCACAAGGCTGTAAAACAGGCTTTACTCCATGGTAGGCTTAAGAGTGTTTTAAACTATAATTCTGGTGAAACTAATTCTCCTTATCAGCCTCTGGAAATCAAGCCACAACTGTAAATTACTCCTCTGAGTGTAGAAGATGAGTAGGAAGAAAACACCTCAACTGTAATTCAACATTCATCTGATAAATATCTATGGAGTTCACCATGATAGAAGTATTGTTCTAAGTTCTAGAGATAAAACCATGAAGAAGGAGAAAGAACTCCAATATTGTAATTGGAGACAGAGCTAATAAAGTAAACAAACGAATGAGATAATTTCAGATAGAGATAACAAAATTTAAAACATACTGTAATAGAAAATGGTCAGGTTAGGGAAATCCACTGTGAGGAGATGATGTAAAAGCTGAGATCTGAATGAAGGTCACCAGACACTGAAATTGGGAGACATGCATTCTGAGCAGAGGGAACTGATATGCAAATGCTCTAAGAGGCAGTGTGTTTGAAATTCAAGAAAAGTATATGGATACTAATGTAGCTGGAGTGTGGGGAGCAAAAGGAGAGTGGTAGGTGATGAGGTCAGAGAGCTCTATGGGCATTGGTAAGTTTGAGAAGCCACTGAGGAGTTTTAGATGAGGAGTGACACTATCTAATGTCCCTTTCAGAAGGGTCACTGGCTCGAATGGGAGGCTGGATTGTAGGGCTCAAGATTAGAATGAAAGATATCAGTAGGAAGCTATTATGATAGTCCAGGGGAGACATGATGGTAGCTTCGGCTAAAAGGTTCAAATGAAGTGAAGTGGAATAGTACAGGATCCTTTGAGAAGTAAAGACTATGAGATTTGTAAGATGCAGTTGAAGAAGAAAAGAGGAATCAAGGAATCTCATAACTACATCTGACGATCAACTTTAAGAATGTGACTCTAGATAACATGGTATACTTACCAGATTTCCAAGTTAAACTAAATTATTAAATTTACTCTCGTTTTCAGGACTCTTAATGTCATAAAGTAAAAATGACTAAGCCAAAAAAATAATTAAGAATGTGTATGACCAAATTTCTTTGCAAGAAAAATAATCACTTTTAAAAGCATTGTTAGGAAGAAGTAGATGATGGCAGTTTGAATATTGAGGTCTTTAAATTGACAACGTTATACAACCTTATACGGAAATCCCCTTCTGAACATTTTTTAGACCTTCTCTCTGTATCACTTAAAATGATATTTAATTATTCTCTCTCATTTTCGTGTATAGGATTTACATCTTATTAAATTGTAAGTTTATACTCCTTATATCCTCTCCATAATTTAACACATTTTTTTCTCACAATACTGGCTCAATAAACATTTTTCAGTATACAAATTATTTCCTTTTAGAGAAACGTCTCCCTCGTCTTCACTTTTTCACAGTTTACTCATTCTTCCAGGACAATTAATCAACAGCCCCTGCATATGCCTTCTCTGCTGTCTCCTCAGTCCTCCCAGAGCATTTCATCCTCACCAGTTTCATTGATCGACTCTTGATTCTTCTCTTAGCATTGTGGTTGCTGGGCCACAACTGGTCCCTCCATCACTAATGGAACTTCATGTCCCATACTCTAAAAGTGAGCATCTCAACTGACAAAGAGAATCTTAATGTTTTACTCCCCTGGGCAAACACTGAAATCCCTTCATAGATCTTGAATATTTTTTTCTCCTGTACAAATCCAATAACCCTTTAAAAGATCCTAATGTTTTACTAGACAACAGTTGTGACCAGTATGGCATTTCAAATGCTATATCTCAAATTTGGAATTTCTATGGTAATTTTTTTCAAATAGTCCAAAGCTCATTAAGGAATGACAGACTCCTCTTTCCTTCTGCTACTGACCATTCACCATAGTTCATCTCCCCTACCCAAGTGCATGAGGCACCTCCTTTCCTGCAGAACACAAGACAAATCTGGAAAAGGGTCTTTTATACTTAAGTGTAAAAGGAAGCCTGTAACTTTGATGTGTTTAAGAAGCAGTGTGTGGCATCCCCCAGAGCCTGGCTGGTGGGTACTCTCCTCCTTCCTTCTTGAAATACATTTCTATCAACAGCACAACCTTTTAAAGTTTTGTGGTGTTTTTACAATATCTCACCTTCCCTACTGAACTATAAACTCTTAGACCAGTGCTAATAACCACCACAGGGTGTTCAGAAAATATTTGTTTAATCAATTATTGCATACACTTAATTAAAAAACAAATCAATGAATGAAAAAATGAATAAACGTCTTGATGGCTAACATTTGACTATGAAGGCAGTCTCATTTGGGCCAAATTTTTAAAAACTTTTAATACAGTCAGATTTGCATTAGAAAGCCTCCTTTTTGCAAACACTCCAGGGGAACTGTGCAAAGTCACTTTGAAGGTAAATGCCATCAAATATTAATAAGATAAGCCAAGGGAAACAAGCTTGTAGTTTAGCCCAGATAAAAAGAACATATTTTTCCCCTGAAGTATGACTACATACAAGAATTTAAAGCTCCCTTCTAGATGCCAGACAGAGGCATGTGTGCAGCAAAGCTGATTAGGGAAAGCAGAGTGAGTGAGGCATATTGGTAAGAATGAGTGGGTGGAAAACCCCTCATACGGTGAACAAGAATCTTAGAAGATGCTGCTATTTTTCTCATTGGATTTTCTTCTCAGAATATACTTACTTCCATATCTACCCTAAGGTAGAAATAAATTTAAAGTTCTATTTTAACAAGCCTTCAATCACACTGTAACCTTCTAAAATAACAAAAGCAGGGCTTCCCTGGTGGCGCAGTGGTTAAGAATCTGCCTGCCGATGCAGGGGACACGGGTTCGAGCCCTGGTCAGGAAAGATCCCACATGCCGCAGAGCAACTGGGCCCATAAGCCACAGCTACCGAGCCTGCGCTCTGGAGCCCACGAGCCACAACAACTGAAGCCCGCGTGCTTAGAGCTCGTGCTCCGCAACAAGAGAAGCCACCTCAATGAGGAGCCTGCGCACTGCAGTGAGTAGTAGCTCCCGCTCGCCCAAACTAGAGCAGCAATGAAGACCCAACGCAGCCAAAAAAAAAAAAAAAAGTCTAGGATCTCTACTCTATGGTCAGAAAGGTTTCACATATTCTGACCAAAGAAGAAAGAGAAGGGGTGTCTTGGTCTGACAGAGCAGCAGCAAGCCTGGCTGGAAATGGAAGAAAACAGGTCCCACAAGGTCCCCACTCAAATGAGTTTCCAGTGAATTGTGAAATGTATCTTATTGGCTCAAGAAATTAAACACTGTAGAAAGAGCCAATTAGTCATTAAACAAGAGCTGTATGTCCTAGTTCCTCCCCACAGCATCTGCCTGCTATGCCCAGGGAGTCATCACCAGCTCTAGGACTGGTCTTACATCATAGACTACCTGTGGTAGTAACAAAAGCATTGGATTGTCAAAAGAGCTGGATTCTAATTCTAACTCTCCAACTTATTAACTGGTTGGCCTCAGCCAAATCATTCACTTCTCTGAGACTTATTTTACTTACCTGGAGTAAAAATACAATAACAATCTGATATTGTTATCAGATATCAATCCCACAGGACTATATGCATATATGTAAGATATAAGCAGAATAAACTCCAGCCTACACAGTGTGTTGAGATAAGCCTTCTGCCACCCAAAATTCTCTCCCACATGCTTAGATAAATGTTGACATTATGTAAATAAAAAAGCCTTGGGCTTCCCTGGTGGCGCAGTGGTTGAGAGTCCGCCTGCCGATGCAGGGGACACGGGTTCGTGCCCTGGCCCGGGAGGATCCCACATGCCACGGAGCGGCTGGGCCCATGAGCCATGGCTGCTGGGCCTGCGCGTCCGGAGCCTGTGCTCCGCAATGGGAGAGGCCACAACAGTGAGAGGCCCGCATACCACAAAAAAAAAAAAAAAAAAAAAACCTTACATGTAAAAGTATAAACTTTGAATTTCAGGAAACATGTCATTGACTAATTAATAATAATTAATTAGCCACTGACTAATTAATAATATGATGTAATTAACATGATGTCATATTTTCCCTGAGTATATCCAGTGTAGCCCCTCTCCTGTCAGAGAGCTCCAGTAAAGAATGGACCAAGTGAACCTATGCTAAAGGAAAGACAACTGTGCATTGAGCCAGAAGGAAAATAAGAGAATCAATCTGAGAAAGAAGATATACAGATTTCCAACAAACACATGAAAGGATGCTCAATACCACTAATCATCAGAGAAATGCAAATCAAAACTACAATGAGGTATCACCTCACATCAGTCAGAATGCCCATCATCAAAAAGTCTACAAACAATAAATGCTGGAGAGGGTGTGGAGAAAAGGGAACCCTCTTGCACTGCTGGTGGGAATGTAAATTGATACAGCCACTATGGAGAACAGTATGGAGGTTCCTTAAAAAACTAAAAATAGAATTACCATATGACCCAGCAATCCCCCTACTGGGCATATACCCTGAGAAAACCATAATTCAAAAAGAGTCATGTACCACAATGTTCACTGCAGCTCTATTTACAATAGCCAGGACATGGAAGCAACCTAAGTGTCCATCGACATATAAATGGATAAAGAAGATGTGGCACATATATACAATGGAATATTACTCAGCCATAAAAAGAAACGAAATTGAGTTATTTGTAGTGAGGTGGATGGAACTAGAGTCTGTCATACAGAGTGAAGTCAGAAAGAGAAAAACAAATACTGTATGCTAACACATATATATGGAATCTTAAAAAAAAAAAAAAAGATGGTTCTGAAGAACCTGGGGGCAGGACAGGAATAAGGACGCAGACATAGAGGATGGACTTGAGGACAAGGGGAGGGGGAAGGGTAAGCTGGGACGAAGTGAGAGAGTGGCATGGACATACATACACTACCAAATGTAAAATAGATAGCTAGTGGGAAGCAGCCTCATAGCACAGGGAGATCAGCTCAGTGCTTTGTGACCACCTAGAGGGGTGGGATAGGGAGGGTGGGAGGGAGACGCAAGAGGGAGGAGATACGGGGTTACATGTATATGTATGGCTGATTCACTTTGTTATACAGCAGAAACTAACACAACATTGTAAAGCAATTATACTCTAATAAAAGTGTTAAAAAAAAAAGAATGGACCAAGTGAGCCCATGCTAAAGGAAAGACAACCATGCATTAAGCCAGAAGGAAAATAAAAGAATCAATCTGAGAAAGAATGTCAAAAATCAAGCTTAGATATTGTGTCTAAAAGTGCTCCTCCAAGCTGACAGCATTTAGGGTGTTAATTGTATTAGGGTGTAATTAAGGATTAGTAATCTCAGCAGTGCCATTGGTACCTCCCGGCCACTAGGGGGGGACCAGCAATGCCCTGCTCTATAAAAGGAAAAGGCTTGTTTCAAAGTCAAAAGGAAAAGGCTTGTTTCAAAGTCAAGTCTGGACTTATCGAAGGGCAGGAATTATTTTGATTTTATAGGGCCACAGGAACCCTTGCCATCAAATTATTCCTCTGAAATATAGAAAGAAAAAATGGCAGTTCTATTCCCTAGAAAGAAAAATGAAACAAAACACAAATTCAGGAATTAAAAATCAGATATTCTGAGCATAACTGCCTTAAAAATTCATTTGCTAATCAGTGGATTAAACTAGAGACAGCACCCCGTATATTGTCTCCAGGTAATGCACACATTTATTTATTTTTAAATTTGATATTCCATAGATATTTATTTCCATGTGTGTCCCACATGGGCCAGAGAACTTGAATATGCCTTTGCTTTTGCGCTAAGTGATAGGACCTGACCACTTGCAGCACATGTGCATGGCAAAATGGCACTGCTATACTGCTTGCTTTTCTTTTCCTCTAAACTTGTATGTGTGTATATATATATATGTATATATATACACATTTTTGTTTATGTATATGTGTACACACTATATATAAATAATATATATAAACAATATTTATAACTATTTGATACATGCAAAAGTAAATAACATCTATATAAATATTGAAGAATATTAATAGAAAAAAAATAAAAACTCTGCACCAACTAGAACATAACTTTAAAATGTCTGTTGTCTTCTTCCCAAACCCAATTGCCTGTTTCTACTCATACTGATTCACTACTATTAATATTGTGTTTATCACTTCAGTGCTTTTTAAAAAATTTGTATCACACCTATGTGTACTTTTAACAATACATATTTTTAATTTCTTGGAATTTTATTAAAATTATATCATTTTGTATGTTGCTTCTTGTGATTTTTTTTTCTTTCAAAAATATGCCTCCATGATTCATCCATTTTTTCCATGTAGGTGTCATTCATTCTTACTACTAAATAGTACTCCATGGTGGAGAATATCACACTGTATTTAATTACTATCTTCTTATTGGACATTTGGGCTGTTTCTACCTTTTGCTCTCATAATCAGTTAACAATTCTGCTATGAGCATTCTTGCTTATGCCCCTTAGGACACAGAGGCACATACCTAGGAGGAGAATTTCTGGTTCATAAGTTGTGTACATCTTCAGCTTTCAAGAAAATACTAAATTGCTTCCAAATTTGTGATTCCACTTTATACTCCCACTAACAATGTGTGAGAGTTCTCATCGCTCCACATCCTTACCAAGAGATTGGCATTGTCAGACTTCTATTTTTTTTTAAGTTTTTCTAGTTTTGTCTTTTACATTTCATTACATTTTCTCTTTCACCCTGATATATAAAAATGCAACTGCATTTTTTAAATGGGTCTTATATCTAGCCACCTAGCTAAACTCTCTTATTAGCCTTAATAAATTATGTGAACAATCATATCATCTCTGTAATTATTGTGCATGTTCCTTTCTATAGTAGGCTGAATAATGGCCCCCCAAAGATGTCAACATCCAAATCCCCAGAACGTGTTAATATGTTACCTTCCATTGTAAGACGGACTTTGCAGATGTGATTGTGAAAGATCTTAAGATGGGGAGATTATCCTGAATTATCCCAGTGGGCCCAAATAATAACCAGTATCCTTCTAAGAAAGCAGAAGAAGATTGGATTACAATAGTAGATGTACCAAAGAAACCACAAGATTGTAGTGATAGGAGGAGGGGGATCATGAGGCAAGGAATACAGGCTTCTAGAAGCTGAGAAAGATAAGGAAACAGAATCTCCCCTCAGAGTCTCCAGAAGGAACTAGCCTGCCAACACCTTGACTTTAGCCCAGTGAGATTGATTTTGGGCTTCTGACCTCCAGAGCTATAAGATAATAAATTATTGTTGTTTTCAGCTACTAAATTTGTGGTAATTTGTTAAAACAGCCATAAGAAAACAATACACTTTCCTTTTTATTTCTTTTTCTTCCCTTAATTCTTTGACTAGAAATTCTAGCCAAATATTTTATTCTGACTACATGCTTTTCTAACAGATTCTTAAATATGATAGGAAGAAAAACTTATAATACTCTAGACATTTTCGGATTTATTAACTATAGGATATTTCCAAAGAAAGATCCAAATTATTTTCTAAAGTCTATAATTTTAGTCTGGAACATGTACTTTCAAATATTCCAGGCACACTGCCTTTAATGATAACCTCCTACTTCTCATGTCTATAATAATGAGCTGGTCCGTATATATTCTTTTTTTCATATATATTCTTTATTTGTGATTGATTGATACTTTATCTCTGGAAAGGACTGAGGTATCAAAATAGTTAGAATAGGAAGATTAAAAATAACAACAAAAGAGCACAGCATTCTAAGGAGGAGAGAAAATAGATGTACCAGGTGCCTGGGATGAGTAGTGAGCACAGTGGGAATTCTGAGAACACTGTCACTTTGGAGAACTTAATTTGCAAGTCAGAGATTGACCTGCCCATCAGCCAAATGTGAGAGTATCTTTCTAGATGTATAAATAGCCATAATTATTAATAACTATGGCATCATGAAGAAGTGGGAGTCAACTGTAATTGACACCATAGTCAGTAAAATTTGGAAAATTTCCATCAAAGTAAAGCCATTGTCACTCTGTTTATAATGTAATAATTTTAGTATGTAAACCTGATCATTTTTCCATTGAATACAGAGCTTAAATTAATATTAAATATGATTCAACAGAAAGATGCAGAAAAAAGCTAAAGTTCACTTTTGTGCTTTTTATGACTTTATACCATAATTCTTATCATCTTCCTGAGGGGAAGTATTATATATTCTATTTTCCATGATTGAGACATATACATTGAATCTACTGATTCACTCCAATAAGAACTGGATAATCAATGGATTGTAAATGCTTATGTACAGAAGTTCTCTGAGAAAACAGTGAAATTAAAAAGAAGGGGCAGTTGTACTTCCTACTTCCTCAGTAAGGACTAGAATAATCATAAAACTATTAACTAGAAGTGTAAGAAAGAGTACCCTAAAAAGTTTATTTCGTACTCCCTAAGATCTGGTTAGATTTTGTTAAACAGTTCAGAGTTTTTGAAATCCCCGTTGCCTTTCCTAGTCTAGTCTTGTGTGATAAAAGCTGACTTCTTGGGTTTTCATAGCAGTTAGTTCAGCTCATACATATTTTGGAGACTTACACCCAAGGTAGCCAAGAAGATTTCTTGCCTCAGGTTCAGGAATCTGCTTACCAGCTTTTCTCATAAGTTGTACCTTCCTTTTACTTTATTCCTGAAGAGCCAGCTCATTACACTGGATTTCCTTCTGTAAAGGAAAACATCAACACAAAGAAAATTTATTTCCCTCAGTGAGTATTTTTATGTGTTGACCAGGTGCTACTTTAACCTTCTCACTCATAGCTAGCCTGCTCCCAAACCAACTTGTATGTCTAATGCATAAAATCAAAATAGAGGAAAGGACACATAAAGGTTTCACTTTTAAAGGTACCACTTACTCCTTGCTCAGGATTGAATGTAGAACCATCAGTGGGAGGAGTAAAGAAATGTCTCCATTATCCTGACATAGACTGATGAAAACTCTTCCCAGTTTGAACATTCTCCTAGGATCTGTTGGCTCAGTCTGACTTTTGAGGCCCCAGGTCTGGTGGCTTAAACAAAGTGGAAAATAGGAGGCGAAGATGTGACTTCCAAGACTGAGCTCTGATGTAGGCCTCAGGAAAGAGTAATAATAACAATAAAAACATTATTATTTTTATTATTATTATTAATACCTAACAGTTCTTTATAATCTAATATGAACCAGCCATTTAGAACTTTTCATGTACTTTGTGTATTCTAATTTATGTGATCCTCGTAACAACTCCATGAGTTAGTTACCGATAAAAAAATGAGATGATGTAAAATGCCCGAAGTCATGGAACTATAAACTGTGCCGCCTCTTAAAAGTTCATGAAGTGGTAGTATTATCCAGGCAGCTCATCAGGACAGGAGTCAAGATAGTGATTTAATGTAGAACCCTATGTGGAAGTTGACTACAAATGCCCCTCATCCTGGTGGTGGTAGCTAGTCTGTGTGGAGCCCAAATCCAGTGGAGGAGAGAGCTGCCATATGCAGAGTAGTGTACTATACTCTAAGAGGACTATATAAGAAATACAATACATTGTTTCTACGTTCTGAAGGTAAGCTTAGATATTCACATAAACAATTAACTAGTAATTCAATCCAATATGTATTTATTTCATTCAATTCAATAAACATTTGCTTGAGCTTACTTTATTTTACAAACTGACTAAAGATTGCCAAAATCAGGATCTGCATTCAAGAAGAAGAAAGATGAAGAAGTTGTGGGATCTGTTTGAAGGACCTCAAGGTTTGGTGGGAAAAAGCAGATGTCAATCAGCAATTAAAATTTCAATGCAGTCAATGCATTCAGGCACTAGGTGCCCAAGAAGAAGATGTGACTGGCATTTCCTAAAAGATCAAGGAATGCTTGCCAGGGGAGGTAATGCTTAAGCTAAATCTTAAAGGATACATTTTTAATATTTCTATGAAGGGAATATTTCTCATTTGAAAACATACATTTTCATTCCTAAATAAAATCATTGATTGTATATGGCATCTCCTCGGTACATCATGGATATGCAAACCTGAAAGTAGCTCATTCATGACACAATTTAACTTTATATGTTACAAATCAATGGCATTTGGAAAATCAATTTAGTGAAAGGCCAGCTGCCAGGGCAAAGGACACGTGTTTTCACATCAGTACCTTTCTGCTGGCTAATACAAAAGCTAAGTCAATGACTAGATCAATGCCATTAATAAAGAGATTTCACAGGTTTAATCCATTGTAATACCTTATTTTTACACATTTAAAGAATCTAAGGATTTGGAAATACATTGTGGGTTCTTGTCAATATTTTTGAAATAAGATCAAGATCCAATATTTTGACATATTCATCAGTAGTGTTCCACTTCAGATGCATTCATTCTTTCACTACATCCTTACTGAATACCCACTCAGTACCAGGTACTGTCCTGGGCATGGAGTATACAGTACAGCAGTTCACAAGGCAAGCAAGAGTCTAGTTTCAGGAAGGCTACACTCAAATGGAGAAAGACTGACAATAACCATGTAAGAAATGAATAAATAAGCTGCTTTTACATAAGAACTAGAAGATAAATAAGTGCCATGAAGAAAATAAATAAAACAAGATGGTGGCTTAGAGAATGAATTGGGAGCTGTAGAAGGAAGCTATTTGAGCAAGGATGGCCCCAAAATCTTGGTATGAAAATATGACATTTTTATCTAACACTAGAATGTTGAAAAAAGTACCAACTATGAAATATACAGTAAAGAAAATGCCAGGCAGTAGGAACAGCAAGTGCAGAGGCTAAGAGACAGAGGGGATCTTGGAGTGCTTGAGGGACAGAAGGAAAATGAGAGTGGCTGGAGAACAGTGTAAAAAAATGAGAGTGGTCAGAGATGAGACCAGAGAAGACAGCTATAGACAGATCAGAGAGGGTTTTAGAAAATAAGGTAAGAAGTCTGGATTTTCTTCCAATTGGCATGGAATGCCATTGGAGGAGTATAAGCAAAGTAATGATGTGATTAGATTTAAACGTTTAAAAAACTGTTCGAGCTACTGTGAAGAGAATTGACTATAGATTAAGAATGAAAGCAGGAAAATCAATTAAGAGGCAAGTACAGCTGGGCAAATAAGACATGAGGGTGGGTCAGACTACAGTTGTAGGAGTTGGTGGGGTATGATCACATTCATGATGTGTTTTGGAAGTAGAGCTGGCAACATATTTGTGAATTGGGTTTTTGGTTTGGGGGCCTGGATGATAAAGATAAGACTCAGAAAGAAACTAAAAAAGAATTGTTATCTTTTGCCATGTTAAGTTTGTAATGTCTATTGTATATCTGAGTGAAGATGCTAAACAAGCTTCTAGAAATGTGATTCTAGAATTCAGAGAAAAGATATGGAAAAGGGGATTTATATTTGAGAGTTATCATCACATAGGTAGTATTTGAATCCATGGAACTGAATGATATTATAAAAGAAAAAATATTTTTAAAAAGGAAAGGACACACATAGACCCCTGTGATTTCCAACATTTAAAGATCTGGCAGGGGAGGAAAAGAAGTAAGGGAGATTGAGGAAGAACATCAGTGAGGTAGCAGGAAACCAAGTAAATGTGATATCATGAAGGTCTAGAAAAGAATTTCAAAAAGGAGCATTTTGTCAGATAACTGACTCTAAGATGTCGTGAATTAGAGGGCCCTGGTGACCTTGATAAGAACAAGGTCACTTTCAGAAATGTGGTGGCAATGAAAGCCAGATCAGTGGAATATGGTAACTAGCTATTGCTGTGTAATAAACCACTACAGAACTCAGTGGCTTAAAATAACAATTATTTCTCACAAGTCTATGGATCATCTGGGTGGCTCTGCTCATCTGGACAAGTCTCAGCTGATCTCAACAGGGTTAGCTCATGTAACTGCAATTAACCAGTGAGTATTCTAGGGGTCGGCTGCTCTAGAATAGCCTCAAGTGGAACAATGTTTTGCAGGGTTTCTCAACCACCCAAAGGACTGTCCTGGCTTGTTTTCAGAATGGTGGCAGGGTTCCAAGAAAGAGGGCAGAAGGGCACAAGGCTTCCTGAAACATTGGCTGAAAACTGGCACACCATCATTTCTCTCACAACCTATTGGCAAAGGCAAGTCCAAGTCCTCCCGGAAACAGAGTGGGTGAGAGACTACAAAGTTAGAGACCAAAGGGCATGCATACAAGGAGGCTATTAATTAGGGCCCACAATGTAATGAAGTTTCCATATGTGGGCAAAAGGGTCGAGAAGAAAATAGAAAGAAAGTGCATAGAGACAGCATTCTGCTTCAAAAAGTCAAATACATGGGTGGGTGCCAAACTAAAGATGCTGTGGAGTGAAGGACTCTATTCTGTTTGTCTAGTAGGTTTTTCTTTTTTAAAATAGACATGAATGATTGTGTTCATTGGCTGATTGAAATGACTGAGGACAGAGAGAGTTCAGGAGAGAAAAGGATTCCTGTGGGAACAGTCTATGAGTAGATCAGCTAAAATCAGAGGGGTTGGCCTTACGCAGATGCAGGGGCATGTCTTCAAGAGCAACAGAAGGGAAGGAAGAGCATGTGCACACCTGGTCTCCCTCATGTTAAACTGGATGTTAATTTCAGAATTCTTAGGGATTAAGAAAAGTGTACCAAACCGGTTTACAGGGCAGAAATTGAGACACAGGTGTAGAGAACAAACGTATGGACGCCAAGGGAGGAAAGCAGTGGCGGGGGGATGAATTGGGAGATTCGGATTCACATGTATACACTAATATGTATAAAATGGGTAACTAATAAGAACCTGCTGTATAAAAAAATAAATAAAATTAAATTTAAAAAAAAGTGTACCAGTTCAGGGAAATCTTATTTTTTACAAAAAGACTTGTTTACAATTCAAAATTATAGAGAAACTGTTCATACCAGGTGAATTTACTTCTGCTAGGCAATAAAGCTACTGAGAGACAAAGACAAAATATGTTCTGAAGAGAAATCAGCTGGGATCAATGTCTTGATTCCAGAAATCAAAATATTCCACAATGACTTGCACATCCAGTGATGTGTTCACTGGGAAGTCACTCTCCAATGTAAAATACTGATTTAGATCCACAGTACAAACTTGCATTATTACTGTACTCCTAGAGTGTTACATTTTGAATGTGCACTATTGCAACATCCTTTATTTGACTAATCACTTGATCACTTGATCAACTGAACAGCCATTCAGTTAAAGATGGTTTAAATTTACAAACCACAGCATTCATGAAAAATTCATCAGCTCACTGCTGAGAGATGTTGAGCTAATTGTTCATGATGTGGGTCAAATATCTTTGAGTGCCTAAGACCGTTTAGGGAAATTTGTGCACATGGAGATGGTTGGGCGAGAAAAACCTCACAAAGTTAAACTTCAAAAGTCTGAGTTTATTATGTAAAATTTTACAAAAGTTTAAAATTGTACAAAATTTTAGGCATTAAGTTGCAGATTGAGAGGGATGTGTGGCTGACAATGAACATGACATATATAGTAACTGTCTCAAAATCAGAAACGCTCTTTCACTCAAACCAGGTTCTGATTTCACTGGGAACTCAGGCAGACCAAATATCTTAAAGCTGAACTTATGTCAATTGTTAGGTCTTTATTTTCACATTAGTTAAAGCCAATGCAACAGGACTCTTAGGTCAAGAACAAAAGCTTTCTAATTTCAAAAGCCTTCCTGTAAATCCTTCCTATATATGATTTCATCTTTATGTAGATTGCCTCAGGCTGCCTGTGAGGATCCTAACAGGTCAGGTCATTAGCAATTAAAAGACAGGACAGGCTTCTTTAAGGAGTTCTTGATTTCCATTTTCCATCGGTGCTTTGTGACCACCTAGAGGGGTGTGATAGGGAGGGTGGGAGGGAGATGCAAGAGGGAGGAGATATGGGGATATATGTATATGTTCAGCTGATTCACTTTGTGATACAGCAGAAACTAACACACCATTGTAAAGCAATTATACTCCAATAAAGATGTTATTTAAAAAAAAAGAAAGAAAGAAAACATTCTAAAATCAAAACTGTTTCCAGTATTCTCCATCTGACCCTAGGAATACCTAATTGTACTGAAGCCAGCACACTATGAGAAGGATGTGAAGGTAGGAAATATATATAAAGTTGGAGGTTTATACAGTAAGGCAGAGTCATCACAAAAACACCAATCAGCAACCAGGAGCATGTGGAATGAGGAAAAAGAAAGAGAGAGATGAACAGACCAGAGGCAGATAAGAAATAAATTTAATTCACTTTCGTAAACACTTACTGAGCAGCTACCATGAGCCAGACAAGGTTCAGAAATAGAAGTTGGGAAGGGGTACAAGGCAAGATAGACATAATAGCATATGATATTAATGGAATGCAATGGTAAGGCGTACACAGGATTCCATGGGTCCCCAAAAGAGGGGCACTTGATTAAGTCTGGGGCACCGGAGGGTGTATACTAGAAGGTATATTTTCGGAGCTGTATCTTAAAGGGATGGATAAGAGCTAGAGAGGTAAAATAGAAGAAGATTTTAAGGTGAGACCAAGTAGAGGTCCAAGGGCATGAAATATCATAATATCTTATAAGGATATTACAAGCAGTAAGGCTAGAGTGGTTAGTAAGCCATATCATGTAGAACCTTGTTTTCTAAGTCTAAACTTTATCCAGTAGGTAATGGTAATTCTTTTCAGCACAAGAGTCAAATGATTTGACGGGATCAAGACTGGAGACCAGAAATCAGTGAGAATTAATGCATGAGTTTAGGAGAAGGAAATAGTGTAGAGTAACGTTTGTAGGATTCGGTATATAAATGGAAATAGAGGTCATTCTATGGAAAGAGAGGTGGAACAGGAGGAAGGTCACTGCGAGAGATGCCACACCAACAGAAATATGTCATGATCAATAGGCCTGACAGACACACTAGCTTTCAGTCCTGGAAATTTTAACATCTTTCCTTTGCAAGCACAAGTCCACTTAGAGATGATCCCAGAGGGCTGTGAAGAGTCTAAAACAGATATACAGGCAGTTTGTACCATTAGAAAACACCTACGGCACTTTTTTCATGGAAATATCAGGGAGTACATAAATGAAACATCTTGTTTCTGAGCATCTGAGAGATAAAATGACATACACATGCTAGGATAACTGAGTAGTGACCATAAACACATCCATATCTACAGATTGCTGGTGAAAATATGTAACCTTTCAGTTTAAAGTAGGTTGTTCTTTGGCCAGATCAAATGCATGAAGGCAAAACTACCAATCTCCATGTTCAGCTTTTGCTATGATCAAAAGCAGACTAAAAATATTTGACAACCTCAGTTCCAATTTCTCCTCACCAATGAAACTCAGTATTTGTGCTTCAACTCTTCCTTAAAACTTTTCCACTAACCTTTGATTACCTTGATGCAGCTAATCAATTAAAGCCATTTAGGAAATTATTAACTGAGGGTCAGGATTTTGAAGGTTCGAATGGTATTGGGAATAGTAATAATTGAATATATCGAATAAGTCATTCACTATCGCTGCACTGATATGGTAAAACTCTATAAAGTACAGCCTACCAATATTTGAGTCAAAATTTCATGAGATCCCATTTATGGAAAAATAATATCCTGGGCTGTAATAAGATCCAACACTTTAGTTGGAAGACAGAACTTGAATAGCAGAGCTTATTACATAATCTGAAATCTAGAATGTCTCTAGAAAGCTTTAAAAGATGTAGCTCTAACATATTTTTCAGCTGTCCTGAAAAAGCTAAATCTTCTTTTTTTCAATCGTGAAATCTCTGCATCTATCATCAGGTTAAATGTCAGTCACCAAGTTCTGCTCCTGCAGTTCTTATAAAGTCAAGTTCCTAGTAATTAAAGAGACAACTACTCATGTTACAGCTGTAAGATCAGCTCTCTAATAGGAAAGCAAACATCTCACAAAGACTGAGATCAAATTCTTTTAATGCGCTTTCAACTTGCTGTAGAGGAGATCTATTCCAAGCATAAACACAAGCCTCCAGAAATAGTTTTTTTATGATGCTCTTAAATGTCTAAGAGGTGTTCAACATCCGCTGTGAACTGGTGAACCTAAAAGGGATTTAAGGGTATTTATAAGTGTGATGCCATATAGTACAACACATACACACACATACACAT
This sequence comes from Orcinus orca, assembly GCF_937001465.1. Lineage (NCBI taxonomy): Eukaryota > Metazoa > Chordata > Mammalia > Artiodactyla > Delphinidae > Orcinus > Orcinus orca. Next base: position 123,211,842 of record NC_064559.1, read on the forward strand.
ATCTGATGCAGGCATAGTTATTGCACCATCATCCCTGTAAAAAACTACTTGTATAGTACCATAAGGCCCCCAAAAAAAGATTTTTAAATTTTACAACCGAAAAAATAACTACAAAATGGATTATAGTGACTCTATAAAATCAATAGTTAGCCACATTAACACAAAAACATTTAGGAATTGAAAGGCACGCTGGTTTGTAATGTTGAATTTTTTAGTTAGAAATGTGTTTTATTGTCTTCATTTAAAAATCCTAAATAATAAACATATTCCTCAACAGTATACATTCTTCATAATGTTGATATTAAAAAAATCATTTCAATTTTGAAAGTGCTTTTGGAGTCCTTTGTTAGGCCTTGGGGAGTGGTGATTTCACAACTTCCCAACCAAGCATTTAAATTATCATGCTGGGCTTTCCTGGTGGCACAGTGGCTGAGAGTCCGCCTTCCGATGCAGGGAACACGGGTTCGTGCCCCGGTCCGGGAAGATCCCACATGCTGCGGAGCGGCTAGGCCCGTGAGCCATGGCCACTGAGCCTGCGCGTCCGGAGCCTGTGCTCCGCAACGGGAGAGGCCACAACAGTGACAGGCCTGCGTACCGCAAAAAAAAAAAAATTATCATGCTTAAACAAAAGCAAATCTCTATTTATGTAGCAGATATGGTCTTAAAGAACTCTTTAAAAACAGAATTTCTTAATAAATGACAATGTAGTAAATAAATGGGGAACCGGCCAGTTAAGTAAAATATATAGTTAATTTTTTAATATGGTAAATCTTTTGATAAAATAGAAAAGGAAGACCTTTTAGTATATCTGTTTTGTAAGTTAAGATTTTGTGTATGAGATTTTCTTAAACTGGGGCAGATTTGTATACCTTATGGCTGAGGAAGAAACGATTCTAATTGCATGAGTTGAGACTTTGGTGAGATTGTTCAATCTTTTTTTTTTTTTTTTTTTTTGCGGTACGCGGGCCTCTCACTGTTGTGGCCTCTCCCGTTGCGGAGCACAGGCTCCGGAGGTGCAGGCTCAGCGGCCATGGCTCACGGGCCCAGCTGCTCCGCGGCATATGGGATCTTCCCGGACCGGGGCACGAACCCGTGTCCCCTGCAAAGGCAGGCGGACTCTCAACCACTGCGCCACCAGGCAAGCCCTGTTTAATCTTTTTAACACTGAGTGGGGTGCTTTAAAAAATATATCACTTCTTCTATGATGGCTTACCAGATTATTGCCTACATTTCTCCTTTTGGTTACCACAAATATCCATGTAACAGGAATCATTTTTAGCTGTAAATAACAGAACCCATTCCATCCAAGATACACAGAAAAAGAATATATTAAAGGTTATGAGGTCACTTATACAATATCAAGGAAGGCTGGAGATATCTGGCCTGCAGACTATATAGCCAGGAAGAAGAGTCCAATTACACTGATAGAATGCCCCAGTAAGGCTCCACTGTCACCACCACAGCAGTACAGTTTGTACTGCCCATGCAGAGCATGGAACTGTACACTCAGAACTCTGTGTGTGTGTGACTTCTGAAAGCTCATTGTCTCTCCGTTGTTCTCACAAGAATTAATTCTCTGCATGTGACATTTTCATGTCGCTCTCTTCTGAAATGACTCCCAGGTGGGTTCTCTCCAATCTACATTCTCACTCTAATGGAAAGTAGGAAAGCATTTCTGTCTTCTACCTCAGAATGATCTACCATAAGGTGAGAGATTTTAAGTGGGGAATTCAGAAGGAGCTAGGAAGACCATAAACAAGACAAATATTCACTCTAGTCTCTTCCCGGCATCAATATATTCCATTTTTCTATGCCTAAATTTCCAAGCATTTATACCACAACAACAAATGTTCATATCTAACAAGATGAAACTACTCTTTTTAATATGAAAATGCATTCACTCTCTTCCTGAAAGGGGGACTGCCCAAAAAGTCATTGGTTACTTCATCGGCTCCAAGTCCAGAACCAACTGGCCTCACGCTAACAGTCTGCAACAAATGGATGAAATTGAGAAGTCAACCATCACCATTAGGTACAGTTAAATTAAGTAGGTGAAATAGCAAGGGAATTGTAGCAAGAAATAGAAGCATATTAATGAATGTGAAATTTCTAAATATTTAACAATTGGCTCCTATGAGCAAAGATTGTTCTCTACTGCAAGAAAACTAAGCATCCAACAGTGATGTTAGTCAAACCAGCCTTAGAGGGTGCCACCATGGTATACCACCATGACCACTTTATTTACTGTCTCATTGAGTAAGCACTGGTTTAGCTGGGAAAAGGCTACAGACAAAATGGTTATCATGTACACCTAATTATCAAGAGCCTCTTCTATAATGAAGGGTATTTGCTGGATATTCAAATATTCTCACACTACCTAATCTGAAAGAATAATCCACATGTTTCTCTCACAGACTTTCTTTTCATGAAACTTCCTGTCTGTTCATTCAAAGATACTAGGTTATCCAGCTGAAGCATTAGCATCTCCCCATGAATCACTGTAAATGCATACCTCAAGCATCTGTCCTTCTAGACAAAATGAGCATGAGGCCTACTATTCAACCAGCTATACATTGAGATTTCCCTTCCCCCAAGTGTTCAGAGCCTCTTCAGTGTGGGGTTACAATGCTGCAACTGTCCACTTTCAGCTAGTGCCAGTGTAGTATTAATGAATCTACTTTTAACTTTTGCCTTCTTCAGTCAAAGGTCACTGGGATAGGATGATGAAGGATAGCTAGGAATGTAAGCCCCCTGCTAATAGAATTTACTTTTTGTCATATTGAAGCATATTCCTGGTTTGCCAGGCAAAGTACCAGTTTATTCTAGTTGTCCCAGTATAATTATTAGTAGTGCCCTTTTTACTCTCAAAAGTGTCCTGGCTTGGAGACTTCCCTGGTGGAGCAGTGGTTAAGAATCTGCCTGCCAATGCAGGGGACACAGGTTAGAGCCCTGGTCCAGGAAGATCCCACATGCCACGGAGCAACTAAGGTCATGCACCACAACTACTGAGGCTGCGCTCTAGAGCCCGTGAGCCACAACTACTGAAGCCCGCATGCCTAGAACCTGTGCTCCGTGGCAAAAGAAGCCACTGCAATGAGAAGCCCATGCACCGCAACGAACAGTAGCCCCAGCTCGCCAAAACTAGAGAAAGCCTGCGTGCAGCAACGAAGACCTAATGTAGCCAAAGATAAATAAATAAATAAATTTATTTTTTTTAAAAGTGTCCCAGTTTGGATAATAAATTATATATTCACCCTACACATATACTATTTTCACTTGATAATAAAGTGCTACTGGGCATGCCTAACTTTTCTTCTTGGTGGACTGGCTTACCAAGTTATGCACAGCATAAGCATGGCCAATGGCCAACTGTTTAAACGCTACTAGAAACTATTAATAAGAAGAGAATAGTTACTTGTCAAAGAAGGCACAGTTTTGCTCCAAATCTCTAGGAATCTCTGCTGTGATTCTCCGAACAGTGATTTCCACAAGCACCCTAATAGGCTACATATACTTTGAATATCATTGTATCCACTTAGTCATGAGAACTAAATGGTAAAATAAATTGTACTATAGCTTGGCTCTGCTGGAGAGGCTTTCCTTGGTGTAGGGCCCTCTCATATCTGGCATTTTGGGTAACAGGGTGAATTATTCAGAGGCTCACTCCCATATCTGACAGGCATTTCTCCAATATAAGTGGGCCCACCAAACTTGTGCCATTTTACTAGTAGTACGGTACTACGTAAAAGGTGCAACTTCTTTTACTTTGAAGGCAGTCTCTTAGCAGGTCTCTTAATAGATCCATTAAAAGGTAAATGGAGCTGGAGGCCCTCATATCTTTTTGTGTTTCATCGGCCCACCTCTGGCACTGCACACGAAGGCACTAGAATACCTGATACTCCCTGATCTCATAGTCCTTTCAGCATGATGGCATCAAGGTACTAGAATATATGATATCCTGTGAAACAGTGAGAAAATTAGGGTGCCTGAAGACTACATTTTATGTCTTGAATCTGAAGAGTTAACATGACCCTGAGATAGGATGAGGAAAATGAATTGCTCTCACTGTAAGGTTAAAGAAAACTGCTTCTTTTTTTCTCTGTATATTGGAATAGATAAAAATCAAGAGTTATATTGTAGATGCCACGGACTCTGTTAATTTGTTCCAATAAAAAGATAACTTCTATGCCCGGGCCGGTGCAGTGGGTACCGGGGCCCCGGCGGCTGCGGGGCTTACTTACCGCAGCGCCCGGTAGGAATGGGAGTCGCCTCACGTGGGAGAGGCTGCGAAGGCATAATTAAAAGGAAAACCTCCTTGTTATTCTTATAAATGCTTGGTTAAACTATCAGAAATGGAATTAAATAATAAAGCTGAAGGAAGCCATCCAAAAAAAAAAAAAGATAACATCTGGAACAGCAAATGAAAATTAGTCACTATCTGAATAAGCTGCTGAAATTATGTCAATTTTTTTAAAACCAATATGCCTTCTGCATGGCCAAACTGGTAAGGTAAATGAGGTTTCCACTGATTGGTTTTGGCTTTAAGTCTGTGTTGAAGGCACTGGACACAGTTACCCTATAAATGAGTGCAAGTTTAGGGAAAGTATGGTGGAAGATTTAAGCAATCTTATGACGTTATCACAGAACCTTCCCCAAACACACCACGCCTTCCTCTTTTTTTTCTTCTTTCTTTTTTTTCCCAGAGTGCCTGTTTCTGTTAATGGACTTAGTTTTTGGAATTGAAGAATTCCCATGACTATCCATCATGGGGGTCCAAGACAAGCCTCTTTTTACCAGACTTAGAATCTTTGGTTGTTTTCGGTTTTCCAGTTCAAGTGAGACTTTAGAAGGCTACCTATCTATTTCAATCCCAATGACCCTGTAATCAATTAGGCATCCCTAAATATGCTTGCAGGTCATATAATTCTGAATATGACTCTACCTTTGCTGCCTGTAATGGAAACCATAACCACTTATGCCACTCTTAAGATCCATCATTCCCATCGAAATCGTAGAACCCATTTTAATCCTGCCCCAATCACTTAGGTAAATTATTTAAGCTCTAAATTAAAATGACTGGTATTTTAGCAGGTTGTTTCTTCTTCTTGCACTTGCTATTTCTATAATACCTTACAGTTACCATGAATAAAATGAGTTAAAACACACTAAGTATTTAGAACAGTACCTGGCATAAAGAAAGTGTTCAATGTCAGCTATTATTTTTTTTTTCTTTTGAATTATTTTTCCCTTTTTTTGGTAACGGTTTAAATATATGACTAGGTATGGCACCTTACGTGAACTGACTTAAGAGATTCTATCTCTTCTGTTTAGTCTAACAAGACCTATTTTCTTACTAAATAAAACCGTTTTTCCTTTGTCCAGATTGATATCACCCTGTCTGAATGATAGAGGCCCTGAAGCACCAGGAAGTCTGCGTGTTTGCAATTTACTGATGTTTACATGTAGGGTTAGAATAAACAACACAATTCTTCCAGAATTCGTTGGTAATCATCTTTTTTTACACTAAAATAGATAGTTCTCTCTAAGAGATTCACTAGAGGTGTCATAGAGCATTGTGGCTTTGAAAAGACCAGAGTTCAAATCCTGGTTCTGCCACTTGCTGGCTATTGTTCATTTAGCAAGTTTCTTAAACTCTTTCAATTCTATCACATAAGAATTGAATTTTATTATATGTAAAATGCCCAGCAAAGAACTTCTCACTCTTAACATTATTATTAATAGCCTCAACACAAAATCATTTTTGTTATTACACATACAGTTATAGTGAATGTCCTTTAAAACAAATTACAAATAACCCAGTAAACAGAAGGTGAAACTAACAGCTTTAGAGTATTACGTTGGATGGCTTTAGATCACAGATAAAGGTGTCCTAGTCCATAGCAGTAATTGATGATCTTTATTCACAAAGGAAGAAAACAACACATTTCCCTCACACATCACTAGGTCTGAGTTATGGAGGCATTCATTATTTTGAGTACCTCCCATTCCTCACTACCATCCATAAAGTGTTTTCTCACCTTGCACCCTTGACAACATGAAAAGTGAAAATACAGCTTCTAAATACCATACGGCAATTAGCGTAATGATCCTTCCACGTACAGGGCACTGGACTGCTCTCCACACCACCCCATTTCAGCTGACTAGGAAGGCTGCCGTAGGGTGCTACTTAAAAAGGCAATTTCCTATAAAAGCTATGGAAAGAAATTGTCTGTTGAAAAATACCACTAGAAATTGAGCTTGCATCTGTCTTACCAAAAATGTTAAATTCTCCCAGCAGTTTTTTGAATTCTATTCCAAAGTAATATTAAACCATTTAAGACAACACTGCATAATTCAAAAGAAAAGAATGGATAGACTGTAGGAAGGAAAATTGTATAATACTGTGGTTTAATGTAATAGAAGTCAGCATTATCTGGATCTTTCTAACCATAATTTCAGCCATTAAAGCACCAGGGACTCCATCAGTAGAGACACTATATTCTGACTCAATTACATTGTGCATTAAAAGTAGTGGTTTACAGCATCTATTAGACTTGTCATTACCCTTGTGCCATACTCGATTGACCAAAGGGGTGGAGGAAACCCTCTCTCCTAAGGGAAAAGAAAACTAAGAAGCAAATTCAGTGGAATGCATAATAGGTGTTCCTTGGGAGAATGCTTTAGTTTTCAGTTCATTTCTTCATAAGATGAACGTTCCCACCAAAAGCATCAGAGTAAACAGCATGCCTCATTATTCCTTTCCACTGTTCATACAGCACGCATGTAGGTATAATGCTGATTAATGCAAAAAAAATTACAATATTCAATGACTTTGAATAAGCAGTGGAGGAAGCAAACCTTTCCTAGATTCCATGAATAAAAACCTCTCTAATAAAGCTTATGTTGGAGGATGATGGCTCCAGCTACCCTAGCAAAGGAGGCAGAGTCCCCTTTCCTATGAATAGCTGGGCTCATGTGTGATGTTGGGAACAACACAAGCCCATACATCACTCTGAAGTGACAAGGCAAATAAATAGCAATTGAGAAAATAAGTTCTTCAGATACATATCATTTGGTGGGCATTCGATAATCTCAAAAAGCACATATGGGAATTGTATGTATAGGCTCTTATGGTCTGTAACTAAAAAAGCTTTGATTTTACAAATTATTTTCCTCTAGAAACCAGAAGCATGGTATTTCAGATGGAACAATGCCCTAATGTAATTAGTTTGGGCCTTCCAGTAAAGATTTGTCAAAAATAATAATAATACATATAGATTAAATAGTAATAATTATTATAGACTAAATAAATAGGTAAATTTTTCATGTGGATATTTTGCCATAACCTGACTCTCAAAATAACGAAGAAACAGAACACCAATGTTGGTTTTCACAGCTGCAAAAGAAGTAAAACATGTTACTTTTTTTTTAAACATAATACCAATTAGTTTATACCTTCACAAAATGAAGAAGATTAAAATAGTGCAATTCACATGGTACAAAACCCACTAAACAGAGAGCTGAGGAAAACCCTAAAGATCAAGAGGCACCTACTTCATAATTTCTCTTCCTGACATTAAAGAGAAGAAATATACCCCATCTGCATTTAGGGGTGAGGGTACTAGAGCCAATCTCCAATCTTCTTACCATGGGGTTACACTTTATTTGCATTGGATCCTGGTTTAGGTCCACTAATTCATGTTCCTTTTTTTTGTCTTTATTAGTTATTTTATCCTTTTGCTTTTTCTGGAGAACTTTCTAGGAGGTAAATTTTCTGAGTATTTAGTTGCATGTTTGTAAAAGACACCTGATTATTAATTTAAAACATGTTACTTTTAATAGAATCAGAAATGTTAAAGGTGATTTAGATCCATAATATCCAAACTGGACTAGTCTTCAGAATTATTTACAGTGCTTCCTAGGCACTATCCCAGACACGCTGTTTTGGGCTGAATTATGTCCCCTCAAAATTCATGTGTTGAATTCCTAACCATCACTATCTCAGAATGTGCCTATTTTTGAAGATATGGTCTTCAAAGAGGTAATTAATGAGGAGTAAGGTCATTAAGGTGAGCCCTAAACCAATATGACTGGTTTTCTTATAAGTGTAGATTAGGACACAGACAGGCAGAGAGGAAAGTTCATGTGAAAACAGTGGAAGAAGAGGCTCTCTACAAGCCAACGAGAAAGGGCTCAGAAGGAATCAACCCTGCTAATACCTTGATCTCAGACTCCTAGCCCCCAGAATCTTGAGAAAATTAATTTCTGTTGTTTAAGCCACCCAATCTGTGGTACTTTGTTGTTAGGGTAGCCATAGCAGACTAATATACCCACTAAATCAAAATCTCTAAGTATTGGCCAAATAATTTTTCTCTTTTAAAATATCCCTAGGATTACATATCCAAAGGAAATGAAAACAGGATATCAAAGAGATGTCTGCCATCCCGCTTTTATTGCAGCATTACTTGCAATAGCCAAGATATGGAAATAACTTAAATGTCTGTCAAAGATGAGTGGATAAAGAAGATCTGATATATATATATATAAATCACACAAGTGAATATTATTCACCCATGAGAAAGAAGGAAATCCTATTTGTGACAACATGTATGGAACTTGAGGGCATTATGCTAAGTGAAATAAATCAGACAGAGGAAGACAAATACTGTATGGTATCACTTATATGTGGAATCTGAAAAAGCTGAACTTGTAGAAACAAAGAATAGAATGGTAGTTACCATGGGCTGGGGGTGGGAGAAGCAGGGAGATATTAGTCAACAGTTACAAACTTCCAGTTGGAAGTTGGAAGATGAATAAATTCTGGGACATCTAATGCCCATCACTGTGATTACATTTAGTAATAATGCATTATATACTTGAAAGTTGTTCAGACAATAGACCTTAAATGTTCTCACCACAAAAAAGAAACGGTAATTATGTGACATGATGGAGGTGTTAGCTAACCTATGGTGGTAGTCATTTGCAATATATAACTGTATCAAACCAAAATATATACCTTAAACTTACAAAATGTTATATGACAATTATATCTCAATAAAGCTGGGGGAAAAATATCTCCAGGTGATTTTGCTAATTGGCCAGGCTTAGATCAACCCCACCATCCAGAAGTTGAATTCAGTTACTTATCAATTCATTTTGCCTTGTTTTGTTTTGATTTTTGAGAGAACAATTACCAAGCATGTGCTGACCTAGGAATAGTTCCAGACACTGGGGATACAGATGAATAAGACATGATAATTGCATTCAAAGAGCTCACCATTTAAAGGATATAGATATAAGATGTGGAATTAACACAGAGCACAGAGTATCAAAGGGATACGGACGAAGGGCACTTAAAGTCTGCAGAGGTCAGGGAAAGCTTCTTGAAAGAGGCAGTGTTTGAGATGTGCATTAAAATATGGTTAGAGGTAAAGCAAGTAAAGAAAACTGGAGGAAGAGAGAATGCAAATATTAGCAACACTTATTTTATAGCTGAGGAAAATGAGGCCCAAGTGGGTTAGGCAGTTCCCCAAGGTCATAAATGCTGCAAGCAGAAGAGCAGAGATTTTAACCCAAGTAACCTGACCTCATGCCCCAGGCTCTTCCCAGCTTACTTCCTCTGTGCTTCACCAAATTTTCCTCCCTCCATCCTTATCTTAGTCTATTCAGGCTGCTATAACAGAATACCATAGACTGGGTGACTTAGAAACAAGAGAAAGTTATTTCTTATGGCTCTGGAGGCTGGGGAGTCCAAGACCAAGGTGCTAACAGATATAGTGTCTGATGAGGACCCTCTTCCTGGTACATAACTGGTGACATTTCCTGTGTCCTCACATGGTACAAGGAGCAAGGAATCTTTCTGAAGCTTCTTTTGTAAAGTCACTAATCCCATTCATGAGGGTTCCACCCTTATGACCTAATCACCTCCTAAAGGCCCCACCTCCTAACACCACCTGCAGGATTAAGATTTCAACATTTGACTCTTGGGGGACATAAACATTCAGACCATAGCTGTATAAACATTTCAAATGTTATCACACGATACACTTTAAATATGTGTGTTTTATTGTATTATTCATATATCAATAGAGCTATTTTTAAAAATCCATCAGTTTGAAAAGCTTTCAGGTAAAGATACATGGTTAAAAAATTATGAAGTCATAACAATAATTAAAAAAGACAACTGCCAATGACACACAATCTAAATATCCCATATAATAAGTTAATGTGTAATGTTTTATAATACAGATTAAGACCTTCATACATAAATACATTAAGATATGGTGAGTCCAACATATTTTTAGCGGGTGGGAAGCTAAAGATGCTTTGAAACTTCATCAAAGGGCCTGCATCAAAGAACCGGGCTCCATCTGGAGGCTGGAATATATATGAACGTCTTTGGCGGCCACTGACAGGAAGGGATCCTAAGAACAAACGAAAGTGATCATTTAGGGCTGACAGCCTTATAAATGCTCCTCTATACTTATAGGAAGGACATAAATCATAATTGAGCTATTAAATCAGGAGAGCGAAGTTTGAGTCCCATAATTAATGCACAGTGGTTCACTCCACTATTCTCTCTACTTTGAAATTTTCCATAATAACCAAATACATTTTGGTTCAGTCACACAGTAGACTATTAAGTGGTCTCTAAAACTCCTATTTTCAAAGAACATTTAATAACCTGAAGAACAGCTCAAAATAAAATGCTAAGGGCAAAAGGCAGAATTAAAATTAAGTATGTATCATGATCCCAATTATTGGTGTATGTGTTTACAAACAAGAAGATGAATCAAAACGTCTGCAGTGTGACCTCCGTGTGAGGGGACCATGAGTGATAATTGTTTTCTTCTTTTTATCTCTATTTTAAAAATTATCTCCAGTCAACACAGAATATTAAGTATATATAATAAAGTGTGTATGTGTGCTTATAAAGTTTAGTATTAATTGACTAAGCTGTTTGAGGTAAAAGTAGAGAATGAGAAACTTTGGAGCCTCTCTCCAGGCCTATAATTTTACAGCATGTCTCAAATCTAGCTTCACATTAGAAAGACATAGGTTATCTTTAAAAAATTCTAATGCCTAAGCCCCATTCAAAGAGCTGGTGATGTAACTGGTCTTGAGTAGAGTCCAAGTATGAGTTTTATTTCTCCTTGTTTTAGAGTTTTTGTTCGGGTTTTGGTGGGGGGGAGAGTGGGTATTTGTTTTTTACTTCTCTCCAAGTGAATCTAGTTTGAAGTTAGGATTAAAAATCAGTGCTCTATATGTGTGGATCAACTATTATTTACCAAGCACTATACCTTGCTAGAGTGAAATGTACATGGAAATGCACAAACTTGAGAAAAGAAGCATGGAGATCACTTGGAGATAGAGGGGAAAAACAAATCATCACTGTAAACTTCCTAGCTAGAAGCAATTGGAACACAATTAGCAGAGATTCTATATCTGTATGTACACAAAGCTTCCATAGCGATATTCTGAATTCCCTCATGGTCATCTGCTAGAAGTTTATTCAGGTAAGTTCAGAGAATGTGACAAATAATTCCACTTGCTAATAATTTCAGCTGTTTGTGTACAGGAGCATGTATTGATTCCACTGAACTCTACGTAGAGACTGCGATTTGGCCATTCTTCTCTCCTGATGTCCTTAGTCAGACCAATAGGCTGGAAGCTACCATGCTGGTTAGGAAAATGGATGCTGATTATCAAGAGGAATTAGGGATGCTACTGTGCAATGGGGACAGGAGGAGTAAAGTCTGGAACCAATGGGCTCCTCTAGGTTGCTGGCTAGTTCCACCTTATCCAGTAATAAATTTTAGAAAAGCTATAGCAATCTAATATAGGGAGACCCTCTTAGCCCTAGAAGAACTGACTGAGGGCAAAGAAATTAGATAATGGACAAGGGAATGAAGGAATTAAGAATTAGGAATGTCCCTCCCCTTACCCAGTAACTAAAGTTTTTCCTTTCCATGTTCCCTACTATTTTATATAGGATGAGCTGGTGATGATAAACCTTATAAATTTGATACATATTTAAGTATATCAATACAGAATAGTGACTGAACTAGAGGATTTATGAACATCGCCTAGATGGGTAATGATTGATGAGATTTTAAGCCTCCCCTCTCTTCAATTATGAAAAGAATAGTTATTTTATATTATGTTCCTTTAATATGAACAATGCTGCTGGCTCCCATTGTTACAGGCAAGTTTAAATCTATGAAGAAGAATACATACGCATGTGAGGTTGCCTAAGGGTGACTGCAGCAGACACCACAGATTGATTCCCTCAAGGCCACTGCAGCAGCCTTACAGTATATCTCCCTGTTCATTAGAGGTTAGAAAATTGTCTACATTTCCCAAGTTCCCTGTATCTAGGTTATACATTTGACTACATTCCCCTAACAGACTCACTTATGAGACTTTGATGGTAGAGGCAAGATTATGAGCAGGGGCTGCACAGATCTAACAAACAAGTTCAAGGAGGGCTTAGAATTTCAACAGCAGCACTTGAGGAGGTTTGGTGAATAGGTGTAGAACAACAGAGGGCAGAAGTACAATTTCTTGGCTTCTTTCAGAACAGAGAAACGATGTATTTGGGCATTTCTTCTACTTGTAACACCTGTGTGTGTATACAACATTGATCCAGTGCACACTCAGAAATTCTCTGAGCCAATTAAAACTCTGTAATAAATTTCCTCCCATTTAAACTAACCAGAATGATTTTGACTGTAACTAAAAACACTGACTAATATAAGGAGATAGTGATATATATATAACTGAGATGCTGATAGACTAAAACTGTGTTTATATAGCCTTTATACTAACCTGCTAGAACAAGACCAAGTTTATATATTATTTATATAACTTACATTATAATAATGTATGAATTATGTTTACATTAAATTTATATTAAGCAAGTCAGAATGCTCTCTTGGCCTGTAATTATGGTGGGGAGGGGGAGCCTTAAAATTTAAATAAGACTTTCTCATTTACTGAAGGCTTACATGTGAGTTGAAATGAAAAAGGCAACTACGAGACAGAAGCTGGGCAAATACCACATCTTAGTTCTTAACAAATTAAATTATAAACTGTCTTTAATATAAGAGCACAGTCTAAGTCATCTTCCAAGAATTGTCTTAAAAACAGAGGGGAAGAAATGATCTCATGACACTTGGGTAGGAAAGGTGAGACCTCTAGTTACTCAGAGAAGAGAAGAAAATGAATCTTCAATTCCTAACTTGGCAAACGTCAAAAAAGGTATTTTAAAAAGATGCTAATAACATCAATTTGAAAGAGCTCTCAGTATTTGTAAACTATTGAAGATCTTTACAGTGTTTTCCCATTTGAATAAAACATTACATCTCTTTGTTACTTGAAATTTCAAATTTTAGAATATGTGACATGAAGCTCTGTTAATTATGGAGGCTGCTTTTTTCTTCAGAATCTCTGGATGACTAAGACAGATATGACAACCAGGTGTTATATCATTGTATAAATGTACAGTTGATTGAATGACTGTGTCCAGAGAATGGCATACCATGTTTTGTCCTCTGCCTTGTTCTTTTCAGTATTTTCAACAATGACAAGAAAGTAGATTAAACTAGAGGGACTACATCACAGTAAGAGGCTCCACTATAGCCAAGGAAACCATCAACAAAATGAAAAAGCAACCTATGAAATAGGAGAAAATATTTGCAAGTCATATATCTGATAAGGGGTTGATATCCAAAATATAGAAAGAATTCATACAATAACAAAACAAAACAATCCAAATAGAGAAGAAAAGGAAATAAAAGGAATCCAAATTGGAAAAGAAGTAAAGCTGTCACTGTTTGCAGATGACATGATACTATACACAGAGAATCCTAAAGATGCTACCAGACAACTAGAGCTAATCAATGAATTTGGTAAAGTAGCAGGATACAAAATTAATGCACAGAAATCTCTGGCATTCGTATACACTAATGATGAAAAATCTGAAAGTGAAATCAAGAAAACACTCCCACTTACCATTGCAACAAAAAGAATAAAATATCTAGGAATAAACCTATCTAAGGAGACAAAAGACCTGTATGCAGAAAATTATAAGACACTGATGAAAGAAATTAAAGATGATATAAATAGATGGAGAGATATACCATGTTCTTGTATTGGAAGAATCAACATTGTAAAAATGACTCTACTACCCAAAGCAAGCTACAGATTCAACGCAATCCCTATCAAATTACCACTGGCAGTTTTCACAGAACTAGAACAAAAAATTTCACAATTTGTATGGAAACACAAAAGACCTCGAATAGCCAAAGCAATCTTGAGAATGAAAAACGGAGCTGGAGGAATCAGGCTCCCTGACTTCAGATTATACTACAAAGCTACAGTAATCAAGACAGTATGGTACTGGCACAAAAACAGATAGATCAATGGAACAAGACAGAAAGCCCAGAGATAAACCCACACACATATGGTCACCTTATCTTTGATAAAGGAGGCAGGAATGTACAGTGGAGAAAGGACAGCCTCTTCAATAAGTGGTGCTGGGAAAACTGGACAGGTACATGTAAAAGTATGAGATTAGATCACTCCCTAACACCATACACAAAAATAAGCTCAAAATGGATTAAAAACCTAAATGTAAGGCCAGAAACTATCAAACTCTTAGACGAAAACATAGGCAGAACACTCTATGACATAAAACACAGCAAGATCCCTTTTGACCCACCTCCTAGAGAAATGGAAATAAAAACAAAAATAAACAAACGGGACCTAATGAAACTTCAAAGCTTTTGCACAGCAAAGGAAACCATAAAAAAGACAAAAAGACAACCCTCAGAATGGGAGAAAATATTTTCAAATGAAGCAACTGACAAAGGATTAATCTCCAAAATTTACAAGCAGCTCATGCAGCTCAATAACAAAAAAACAAACAACCCAATCCAAAAATGGGCAGAAGACCTAAATAGACATTTCTCCAAAGAAGATATACAGACTGCCAACAAACACATGAAAGAATGCTCAACATCATTAATCATTAGAGAAATGCAAATCAAAACTGCAATGAGATATCTCACACTGGTCAGAATGGCCATCATCTAAAAATCTAGAAACAATAAATGCTGGAGAGGGTGTGGAGAAAAGGGAACACTCTTGCACTGCTGGTGGGAATGTGAATTGGTACAGCCACTATGGAGAACAGTATGGAGGTTCCTTAAAAAACTACAAATAGAACTACCATATGACCAGCAATCCCACTACTGGGCATATACCCTGAGAAAACCATAATTCAAAAAGAGTCATGTACCAAAATGTTCATTGCAGCTCTATTTACAATAGCCAGGAGATGGAAACAACCTAAGTGTCCATCAACGGATGAATGGATAAAGAAGATGTGGCACATATATACAATGGAATATTACTCAGCCATAAAAAGAAACGAAATTGAGCTATTTGCAGTGAGGTGGATAGACCTAGAGACTGCCATACAGAGTGAAGTAAGTCAGAAAGAGAAAGACAAATACCGTATGCTAACACATATATATGGAATTTAAGAAAAAAAAATGTCATGAAGAACCTAGGGGTAAGACAGGAATAAAGACACAGACCTACTAGAGAATGGACTTGAGGATATGGGGAGGGGGAAGGGTAAGCTGTGACAAAGCGAGAGAGAGGCATGGACATATATACACTACCAAACGTAAGGTAGATAGCTAGTGGGAAGCAGCCGCATAGCATAGGGAGATCAGCTCGGTGCTTTGTGACCACCTAGAGGGGTGGGATAGGGAGGGTCGGAGGGAGGACGACACAAGAGGGAAGAGATATGGGAACATATGTATATGTATAACTGATTCACTTTGTTATAAATCAGACACTAACACACCATTGTAAAGCAATTATACTCCAATAAAGATGTAAAATTAAATAAATAAATAAATAAATAAAAGGTACAGAGGAACTGAATAGACGTTTTTCCAGAAGACATTGAAGTGGCCAACAGATGCATGAAAAGCGCTCAATTTCACTAATCATCAGGGAAATGCAAATGAAAACCACAGTAAGGGGGTGGGGCTAATGGCAGACTCTAGGAGGGCTCACGCCATGGAGTACTTCCTAGAACTTCTGTTGCCAATATCCTTGGTCCCCATGGTGAGCCACAGCCACCCTCTGCTTCTGCAGAAGACCCTCCAACACTAGCAGTTTCCAAATCTGTGGATTCAACCAACCATGGATCAAAAATATTCAGAGGAAAAAATTCCAGAAAGTTCCAAAAAGCCAAACTTGAATTTGCTGCACACTGGATAATCTTTAAATAGGTTTCCCACCGTGTATTAAATCCAGCTAAAGAATGTGGTTTCAAGTTTGATTCCACAAAGGATGTGGCTTAATTTGGTGTCTATGGATCAGTTCTCACCTCGGTTAAGCCTCCCCTAATCCTGTTCGTCAGAATCAATTGCTTCGGGACTTCCCTGGTGGCACAGTGGTTAAGAATCCGCTTGCCAATGCAAGGGACATAGGTTTGATCCCTGGTCCGGGAAGATCCCATATGCCATGGAGCAACTAAGCCCGTGAAACACAACTATTGAGCCTGCACTCTAGAGCCCACAAGCCACAACTACTGAGCCCGTGAGCCATAACTACTGAAGTCCACAAGCCTGGAGCCCTTGCTCCGCAATAAGAGAAGCCACCACAATGAGAAGCCCGCACACCGCAATGAAGAGTAGCCCCGGCTGGCTGCAACTAGAGGAAGCCCACACGCAGCAACAAAGACCCAATGCAGCCAAAAATAAATAAATAAGTTAATTAATTAATTAATTAAAAAAAGAAGAAGAATCAATTGCTTCTTCCCCTAAGCTCTCCCAGTAGGGTATTTGTATCTCTAGTATTTAGTTATTTGCCTAATTGTCTTATCTGTTACTAGAAGGAAGAAGGGACTCTCTTATTCATCTCTATGCCTCCCTAAGCACCTAGCATATGCCTTGTACATAGTAGGTCTCAAAACATTTTTGCTGGATTAAAAATAATTTCATAGATGAAACAGAATTTGTAATACCCATGATATCCTGAGACCTTAATGCATATTTTAAGAAGTATGCACTTTAACAGTATGGGTGTGTGAGTATTTGGTGGTACTCCCGTGTGAAATCTGCCTAGATTTTTTTTTTTCAAACAGGATTTTCATCAGCCAGGCAGCTTTTAGTGTTCGAAACCTTATCACTACCAGCAGTAAATTTCTTTGAAAATGCCAAGTGAGGGTCATCGGGCTAATGGATTTAGTTACTATGATATTCTAGGAAATTATGCCATCCAACTTGCCAGAAGTTGTTTCAAGGTCAAATAATGAAATATCTAAGTAGATTACAAAGGTGCCTGGAAGATTCTTTTTTGACAGTCTTGCCTGTTTCTACACCTGTATTCCCAACTCTGATTACATATTTCTGTTCTCCAATGTTCAGATGTACTTTCTTTACCACTCTTTCTATTTATAATTAGGATCCAGCACTTATTTGAATTTTCATCTCACTGGATATTTCAGAAAATTTTACCCTTTGAGCAGCACTTCTTTGGCTCTAAAAACCAAGGAATAAAACCAGGAGGATGAAATAATAACACTTCATTTGGAAATGGCTTCCTCTAGAGCAAGTGAACTCTGATCAGGAATTAGAATATGATCACACAGGTGCACTGAATGGGCTGAACAAACTCTCTTCTTACTGACAGGTGTGTAATGATTGGCAAGTATTAGACAATGGAAAATACAGCTCCCCCTCAGTCAGTTCCTCCGAAAACATTATCCCTCCCTGGCCACTTCCTGTCCAGTTATTCACTCAAGACAGGTCTTCAATCACCTGGCCAATTATAAAACACACCACTAGCTACCTGATTACTCTCTGGCTTCCTATTTACTTTGACAGATCTCTGATCATTGGGTTCATTAAAGGAAAAAACACCATCATGGAAAGACATTAAGTGTATAACAAAGGCCCCAGCTTAAGCATAAGTGGCGCTCAAGTATGTTTCAAAATGCCCCAATAGACTGTATATATATTCTATGAAGGCAGAGACCATCTCTCTTATATTTTCTGAGCTACACCTCTGTCTTCGTTGTCACTTTTGGGCTTATTGGTTTGACATTTCTCCTGTTTTGTTTTGTTTTTTCTTGGCGCAACAGTTTTTTTTTAATTAAAAAAAATTTTTTTAATTGAAGCATAGTTGATTTACAGTATTATATTAGCTTCAGGTATACAACATGGTGATTCAAAAGTTTATAGATTATACTCAATTTAAAGTTATTATAAAATATTGGCTATATTCCTTGTGCTGTACAATATATCCTTGTAGCTTATTTATTTTATACATAGTGGTTTGTATCTCTTAATCCCCTACCTTTTTTCCTCCCCCACTTCCCTCTCTCAGCTGGTAACCACTTGTTTTCTATATCTGTGAGTCTGTTTCTGTTTTGCTACACACATTCGTTTCTCCAGTTTAATTCCACATTTCGTTTTGGCTTTGTTTGATTCCACATGACTTCTTTGAACTCCATACCACATGTGTTAGTGGCACTTTGGGGAATCAAGGAGGAAGAGTGCTAGATGGGGCGGGGGGCGGGGATGGAGGGCCACAAAGTAGGGGAGATAAGACGTCAGCAGCTTTCAGATGTATGATGATAAGGGGATGGAGAATCAGTGAGGGATGTATTTGGGGATGAGATTTCAGGGCTGCAGCCACCAACCCCCACCCCAGGAATCCTTGGTTTTTAGGGAGGGTGCTGGACTTTTCATTGTATAAGTAATGGTGATTTACATCATTTTATAATTGGATATTACACGAAAGAGTGGCTTCAGAAGACTGGAGAACTTGGCAGCATTTGGGTATTGGAGCAGGGTTTTTTTTACATTGTTATTCAAGTCTCTTAAGTATTCTGTTGTCTTCTAGCAATTGTTTTTTATATACAGCTGTGCTTGTTAAAAATCCTGGGTTGGATTTTAACCTGGTTGAAGAGGAAAATCAAAGAGGGAGGCAGAGAAGCCTTTCTTTACCTCTGTGCCAAGGGAGTATATGAGAATTTTTACACAAGATGTAGCCCTGGATTTGATTCGGGAAAATACCAGAGAAGGCTATAATTGAGTTCCTATAAAGAAATAAGTTCTTTAATTCAATATCATCTTTTACTTACCAAGAAGAACATGCCATCACAGTGTGCCAGGAAAGTAGAATTCTGTTATGTTTACCTTGAAGTGCTGGGTGTAATGAAGTCATTGGCAAGCGCTATTTATTTTTTAAAGGCAAGCACAAGAAAAATAATAAAACTCAAACTTCTACATTTCTATTGATCACAGGATGCAGATCTTATTCATTGTTTATCTGTCAAGAAATGGGAATATATAGTTTTAAAAAATGTTAAAACTTTGATCTTCTCTTCCTCTCCAGTAAATTCTCTGAGTATTTGAAAAGGTGGAAAGATTAGAGAAAACTTTTCTTTTGATGTCTAGACACAATTTCGTTATAATCATAGCAAACATGTTTTGTTT
The DNA here is from genome assembly GCF_937001465.1 of Orcinus orca. Taxonomy (NCBI): domain Eukaryota; kingdom Metazoa; phylum Chordata; class Mammalia; order Artiodactyla; family Delphinidae; genus Orcinus; species Orcinus orca. Next base: position 123,231,368 of record NC_064559.1, read on the forward strand.
TTGAAGAAGCAGTGCAGAATATGGTGTCAATGCTGGGATAAAGTATACACTGGGAATACAGAAGTGTTACGTAGAGTCTTCAGACACTAACACTTGGAGTTTGTAATAAATTTGGGGAAAACACATTTATTGAGTTAAGTAATAAATTGTAAGAACTAGACTTACTTGTAGTCTGTAACATGTTCAACCAAACAATAAATATGCTTGTAACGTGAAAAAAAAAAAAAAAAAAAACACAGTGAGGCATTACCTCACACCTGTCAGAATGACTATCATCAAAAAGATGAGATAGGGCTTCCCTGGTGGCGCAGTGGTTGGGAGTCTGCCTGCCAATGCAGGGGACACGGGTTCGAGCCCTGGTCTGGGAAGATCCCACATGCCGCGGAGCAACTAGGCCCGTGAGCCACAACTACCGAGCCTGCGCGTCTGGAGCTTGTGCTCCACAACAAGAGAGGCCGCGATAGTGAGAGGCCCGCGCACCGCGATGAAGAGTGGTCCCCGCTTGCCACAACTAGAGAAAGCCCTCGCACAGAAACGAAGACCCAACACAGCCAAAAATAAATAAATAAAATAAAAATAGATCTCCTTAAAGTGGAAAGAATCACCCTATGAATAATGTTATAAAAAAAAAAAAAAAAAGATGAGATAAAAAGTGTTGATGAGGATGTAGAGAAAAGAGAAACCTTGTGCACACTAAGTGGGTTTGTTAATTGGTACAGCCACTATAAGAAACAGTAAGGAGGCTCCTCAAAAAATTAAAAACAGTACTACCATACAATCCAGCAATCCCACTTCTGGGTATATATCCCAAGGAAATGAAGACAAGATCTCAAATAGATATCTGCTCTCCCGTGTACATTGCAGCATTATTTATAATAGTCAAGATACTTAAACAACCTAAGTGTCAGTCAATGAATGAAGAAGATACACACATACACACACACACACACACACACACACACACACACACACACACACTGGAATATTTTTTCATTCTTTTCAATTTTTTATGTTTTTATTTTTTAAAAAATTTTATTTTAATATAGTTGATTTACAATGTTGTGTTAGTGTCAGGTGTATAGCAAAGTGGTTCAGTTATATCTATGTATAAATATATACATTAGGGGCTTCCCTGGTGGCGCAGTGGTTGAGAGTCCGCCTGCCGATGCAGGGGACACGGGTTTGTGACCCGGTCCGGGAAGATCCCACATGCCGCGGAGCGGCTGGGCCCGTGAGCCATGGCCGCTGAGCCTGCACGTCCAGAGCCTGTGCTCCGCAATGGGAGAGGCCACAGCAGTGAGAGGCCCACATACCGCAAAAAAAAAAAAAAATATATATATATATATATATAATTTTTTCACATTCTTTTTCATTATAGGTTATTACAAGACATTGAGTATAGTTCCCTGTGCTATACAGTAAGTCCTTGTTGGTTATCTACTTTATGTATAGTAGGGTGTATCTGTTAATCCCAAACTCCTAATTTAATCCTCCCTACCCCCCTTTGGTAACCATAAATTTGTTTTCTATGTCTGTGAGTTTTCTATGTCTGAGTCTATTTCTGCTTTGTAGATAAGTTCATTTGTATCATTTTTTTTAGAGTCCACATATAAGTGATATCATATGATATTTGTTTTTGTCTGGCTTACTTCATTTAGTATCATAATCTCTAGGTCCATCCATGTTGTTGCAAATGGCATTATTTCATTATTTTCTGTGGTTGAGTAATATTCTATTGTGTAGAATTCATTCGTCAATGGAAACTTAGGTTGCTTTCATGTCTTGGTTATTATATACAGTGCTGCTGTGAACATTGGGGTGCATGTATTTTTTGAATTATGTTTTTCTCTGGATATGTGCCCAGGAGTGGGATTGCAGGATCATATGGTAGCTCTATTTTAGTTTTTTAAGGAACCTCTATACTGTTCTTCATAGTGGCTGCACCAGTTTACATTCCCACCGAATAGGAGGGTTCCTTTTTCTCTACACCCTCTCCAGCATTTATTAATATTATTTGTAGACTTCTTAATGATGGTCATTCTGACCAGTGTGAGGTGATACCTCATGGTAGTTTTGATTTGCTTTTCTCTAATAATTAGCCATGTTGAGCATCTCTTCTGTGCCTTTTGGCCATCTGTATGTCTTCTTTGTAGAAATGTCTATTTAGATCTTCTGCCCATTTTTTATTGGGTTGTTTGGTTTTTTGATAATGAGCTGTATGAGCTGTTTGTATATTTTGGAGATTAATTCCTTGTCACTCGCATTATTTGCAAATGTTTCTCCCCTTCTGTAGGTTGTCTTTTTGTTTTGTTTATGGTTTCCTTTGCTATGCAAAAGCTTTTAAGTTTAATTAGGTCCTACTTGTTTATTTTTCTTTTTATTTCCATTACCCTAGGAGACAGATCCAAAAAGATATTGCTGTGATTTATATCACAGAGTGTTCTGCATATGTTTTCCTCTAGGAGTTTTATAGTAGCTGGTCTCACATTTAGGTCTTTAGTCCATTTTGAGTTTATTTTTCAAACAACGGAATATTATTAAGCCATGCGAAAGAAAAATCCTGCCATTTGAAACAATTTGGATGGAATTTGAGGGTACTTTGCTAAGTGAAATAAATCAGACAGAGAAAGACCAATACTGCATGGCATTACTTATACGTGGAATCTTAAGAAAAAACCAAAAAGTTAAACTCAGAGAGTAGAAATGTTGTTGCCAGGGGCTGGGAGGTGGGAGAAGTAGAGAAAGGTTGGTAAAATGGTGCAAACTTTCAGCTATAAGATGACAAAGGTCCAAGGATCTAAAGTATAGCATGGCAACTAGGTAACTGTAGTTGCTAAACTGTATTGTAGAATTGAAATTTGCTAAAAGAGTAGAACTTAAATGTTCTCACTAAAAAAAAAAAAAAAGACAAATATAAGAGGTTATAGATGTGTTAATTAACTAGATTGAGGTACACTTTCAATATCTTACAATTGTCTTTGTCACTTGTTCCTCAATAAAAGTGAAAAAATAAAAAATAAGTAAAGCATATACATGGTGCAACCTTATTAAATCTTTATAGGACATAAATCAGTACCTATAAAGTGAATTCAAGAAACAATAAAGATGGACCACATGTGAATAATAAAATTTAGTTTTAAAAAATATGAACTCCACAACTGTAGGATAAGGGGATATGAACAGAAAATATCTCTGTCAAAAAACTATAAGTTAGGGTAAACCTAAGATGAATATGAGTCAGTAGTAAAATAAGAAGTTCAGGAAAGAATTGATTTAATTTCAGTTTGCATAGCTAAAAATATAGAGCTCAGGAAAAGAGGAGTCACATGTGCTCTCTTCCTGAATAAATCCATCTTGGGAATACTAAGTTCCAGTCTAAAGATGACACCTTAAGAGAGACATTGAGAAATGGATGCATCTCCAGAGGACTAAAACCAAGATGGTGAGAGGAGAGGATCTGGAATCAAGGCATTTGTGGGATGCTTGAAAGAGCTGCATCTGTCTCACCTGGGAAAGACAGAGCTGCTTCTAAACATTCAAAAGAAGTGTCCTTGTTGAAACAGGATTAAATTTACCCTAGGAGGCTTCTTAAAACTAAGATCAGTTAGTTATATAATTATAACTATATTATAATAGTTATATTATATTATAATTATATTATACTATATTATATAGTATATATAGTTATACTATATTATAATCATTGGCTACTATAACCAAATGACCCCAAGTCCTCTAGCTTTCTCTGATCATCTTTTCCTTTAATATCCAAACAACACAGCACTCCTCCCTTCCCCATATTTCCATGATTTCCTGGAGGAAGGAGGAAGTTGCTTTCATTCTACAAGACATTTTCTCTACTCTACCCTGTTATGTCTGCTCTCAGCTTTTTCTTGTGTGCTGCTCTGGTTGACTCACCCTTTTCCTACAACTGTCCTAGATTTTCTCATCCCAAACAATCTCTTTCATTTCACAAAGCACCATTACACAATTCTATTATGAAACAGGCTTTAACTGAAACCTTTAGTTTGCTGAGTAGCCTTACCGCACAAAGCCAAAAGAAAGGGAAAAAAAAAAAAAGGCTGTAATTAAATATCAAAAACCAATGTTCTGTTAAAAAGAAAAACACTGGCCCAAAACGGACTCACTTATGTCAGGCCATACCACCAAACCCGGGCTTAATACCTAGCCTAATTGAAGCTTCATCCTCCCCTAGAAGGGGAGTCTTAACTAATCAGTCAGGAATTTTCTCGTCAGCACCAATGAGGTAATCTGTCACTTGGGCCCTCTCCATCCCCCAAAGGAAGATGAAGTAATCTGCCACATAGCCCCCTTTCTTCCCCCGTAGGTAACCGGTCATCTAAGCCTGAAATAATCTTTTTAGTTGATAACTTCCTTGTCCTGCTGTTGGAAACTCTCGCTTTTCTGTAGCCCTTTGGAGTTCCTCTCTACTTGCTAGAAAGGATGCTGCAGGATTCATGAATCGTTGAATAAAGCCAATTAGATCTCTAAAATTTACTCAGTTGAATTTTTGTTATTTAACATTGTTAGAGTTGATCTGCCCATCACCACGTTTTTTGGACACGTTTATATTCTTGTTTCTTCCCTGAATCCCAGAACTGCAAACTCCAGTCTTTAGATCATGACCAGATCAAAACCAAGTTCCTATTCCTTAATTAAACTTTATTCTCTTTTACTCATTTTTCCCCTTCCATATACAATATCATGGGTCTTGCTTTCATAATTTTTCAAAATTTGTTTTCCTACAGAAAAGGGACTTCTAGCCATACTTCCAACTTTATGCAAAGAACCACTTAAAATGTTGAAGGTTCTGGTCACCAACTGTCATGTGTGTGTGTGTGTGTGTGTGTGTGTGTGTGTGTGTGTGTGTGTGTGTGTGTGTGTGTGTGTGTGTGTGTGTGTGTGTGTGTGAGGGGAGGTTTCCCATACCACCAACAAGCAATTCTTGGATACCAGCAGGGTGTACAAGAATTCAACTCAATTTGAACACTACCTAGCCAGAGATAACGACAGATTTCCAAAGGCTAAGGATTCAGTCTTACAAGACTGCCCCACCCACCGACTTCAGACGCCAGTCACCAGCCCAGGTTGTCATCTGTGCTTTAGACCAACCTGCACCAATCCCAATAGGTCATCTAACCCAGTAGATCAGATGTTCCAATGACTCCTTGTCCTGGGGTTCAATTACAGTAGTCCCCGCTTATCTGCAGGGAATACATTTCAAGACCCCAGAGGATGCCTGAAGCCACAGATAGTACCAAACACTACATGTATTATGGTTGCTTTTTCTTTTTTTTTGCATTTTCATATTTTTTTATTGAAATGCACTTAATTTACAATGTTGTGTTAGTTTCAGGTGTACAGAAAAGTGATTCTGTTTTATGTGTGTGTGTATATATATATATTATTTTCCAGATTCTTTTCCCTTATAGGTTACTATAAGATTTTGAATATAGTTCCCTGTGCTATGCAGTAGGTCTCTGTTGTTTATTTTATATATAGTAGTGTTTATCTGTTAATCCCAAACCCCTAATTTATCCCTCCATCCTCCCACATTCCCCTTTGGTAACCATAAGTTTGTTTTCAATGACTCTGAGTCTATTTCTGTTTTGTAAATAAGTTCACTTGTGTCATTTTTTAGATTCCACATATAAGTGATATCATATGATATTTGTCTTTCTCTGTCTGACTTACTTCAGTTAGTATGATAATCTCTAGGTCCATCCATGTTGCTGCAAATGGCATTGTTTCATTCTTTCTTTTTTACGGCTGAGTAATATTCCATTGTACATATGTACCACATCTTCTTTATCCATTCATCTGTTGACGCGAAACCATGCAACCCAGATTGGGAATTGAACCCACAGTCTTTTAATTGAGATCACACACCTGGTCTAAGGACTTAATGAAGCTCAGGTTCTTGATGTCTTATCGCAGAAAGAATTGAGTGAAAGACAAAGTGATAAGTAAGAAATGGGTTTATTTGGGCTTCCCTGGTGGCGCAGTGGTTGGGTCTGCCTGCTGATGCAAGGGACGCAGGTTCGTGCCCCAGTCCGGGAAGATCCCACATGCCACGGAGCGGCTGGGTCCGTGAGCCATGGCCGCTGAGCCTGCGCGTCTGGAGCCTGTGCTCCGCAACGGGAGAGGCCACAACAGTGAGAGGCCTACGTACCACAAAAAAAATAAAAAAAGAAAAAAAAGAAAAAAAAAGAAATGGATTTATTTAGAGAGAAACACACTCCACAGATGGAGTGTGGGCCATCTCAGAAAGAGTGTGGGCCATCTCAGAAAGAGTGTGGGCCATCTCAGAAGGCAAGAGGCCCCGAAATATGGGGTGGTTAGTTTTTATGGGCTGGGTAATTTCATAGGCTAATGAGCAGGAGGATTATTCCAAGTATTTTGGGGAAGGGGCAGAGATTTCCAGGAATTGGGCCACCGCCCACTTTTTGATCTTTGATGCTTGGCCTCGGAACTGTCATGGCGCTGGTGGGTGTGTCAGTTAGCTTATGCTAATGTATTACAATGAGCATATAATGAGGCTTAAGGTCCACTGGAAGTCAAATCTTCCACCATCTTGGACCTAGTTGGTTCTAACCAGTTTTTGTCATGTCCTATGGCTACGTCCTTCTTTTGCTTTTTAAACAATTATTTTATTTATTTATTTATTTAGGCTGCTCCAGGTCTTAGTTGCGGCATGCAGGATCTTCATTGCGGCATGCGGTATCTTTAGTTGCAGCATGTGGGATCTTTTAGTTGCAGCATGCTGGCTTCTTAGTTGTGACATGTGGATTCTTAGTTGTGGCATGCGAACTCTTAGTTGCAGCAGGCATTCAAGATCTAGTTCCCCAACCACGGATTGAACCTAGGCTCCCCTCATTGGGAGCCCAGAGTCTTACCCAGTGGACCACCAGGCAAGTCCCTATGTCATTCTTTTAAAGGTTGTACCCTGCCCCTTTCCCTCCTGTTTCAGATGGACACTAAGGTTGCTTCAGTGTCTTGGCTATTGTATATAGTGCTGCAGTGAACATTGTGGTACATGTCTCTTTTTGAATTATGGTTTTCTCTGGGTGTATGCCCAGTAGTGGGAGTGCAGGATCATATGGTAACTCTATTGTTAGTTTTTTAAGGAACCTCCATACTCTTCTCCATAGTGGTTGCTATGATAAAGTTTAATTTATAAATCAGGTGCAGTAAGAAACTAACAGCTGCTAATAATAAAACAGAACAGTTATAACAATATACTGTTATAAACGTTATGTGAATGTGGTCTCTCCTTTCAAACTGTTGCCTTGTACAAATTTAATGCCTGTTCCATCTTAACTAAGCACTTATGCAATGTGGCCATAATTTTTGCAGTTTGAGGTGCTACAGCAAAGCTAGCATGGATTTTTTTTCCTTCTTAACAATTTCACAGATTTGTTCATACCACAGATTTTAAAAACCTCAGCATACGACTTTTTTCTTTCTTTATTAAGTGGAGAATTTTTACCTTTTCACCTAGAGGTGAAAAGCTTCTCTTTGGCAAATCCAAATTGGCAGCATCACTAACACCTGCACTTTGGGGCCATTATTAAGTCAAGTAAGGGTTGCTTGAACACAAGCACTATAATACCATGACAGTCGATCTGATAACCCAGGTGGCTGCTAAGTGACTAACGAATGGGTAGCATATATAATATAGATACGCTGGACACAGGGATGATTCATGTCCCATGCAGGATGGAGCAGGACAGCATGAGATATCATCACACTAGTCAGAGTGGCACTCAATTTAAAACTTATGATTGTTTATTTCTGGAATTTTCCTTTTAATATTTTCAGACCATGGTTGACCTTGGGTAACTGAAATGAAGAAAAGTGAAACCACAGATAATGGGGGACTACGGTGATTTGCTAATGCAGCTCACAGAACTCAGAAAAACATCTTATTTACTAGATTACTGGTTTATTATAAAAGGATGTTGGCCTGAAATAAATGGAATGCCAGATATTTCTTTAGCAAAGATGGGTTTACTCAGGATCAGCAGAGAATTGCAATTCGGGGTCTGCAATCGTGGCAAATCACATGCAAATCCCCACACAGCAATGGAAGAATACATTTAGAGAGGGAAAAGGAATTTGGGAGGGCCGCAGTAAACAAAGAGTCCATGGCTTTCTATTGGCTGGGTCCTTGTCAGAAAAGAAGAAGAGTCATTCTTCCTCCTGTTGGCCCTGCTATCATCACAGGGCATGAGAGCTCTGTCTTCTGGTCTCCCAACTCTATTTAATTGAGGCTTCTATTTATTAATTTTTTACAAGGATATAACTCAGGAACAACCAGATGGAAGAGATGCAGGGCAAGGTATGGGGAAAGGGCGCCACTCTCTGGGAATCTCCACATGTTCACCAATGCAGAAGCTCTCCGAACTCTATCTTTTGGGGGGTTTATGGAGGCTTATTACTTAGGCATAATTGATTAAATCATTGGCCGTTGGTGACTGATTCAACCTTCAGCCACTCTCCCAGTCTGGAGGTCAGGGAGCTAAGACTAAAAGTTCCAACCCTGTAACCACGATTGGCTCCACTGACAACAAGTCCCCATCCTTAGGTGGGGTTTAAAAGTCACCTCATTAAAAGTCACCTTTGTCTCTTCTTAGGAAATTCCAAGGGTTTTAGGAGCTCTGTGCCAGAAACTGGGATGAAGACCAAATATGTTTTTCTTTTTTTTTTTGCGGTATGCGGGCCTCTCACTGTTGTGGCCTCTCCCGCTTCGGCACACAGGCTCCGGACGCGCAGGCTCAGCAGCCATGGCTCACGGGCCCAGCCGCTCCGCGGCATGTGGGATCTTCCCGGACTGGGGCACGAACCCGTGTCCCCTGCATCGGCAGGCGGCCTCTCAACCACTGCGCCACCAGGGAAGCCCCCAAATATGTATTTTTTATTAGAAATCATAATATCACAGGCCTAAACTTTTTATTTAGAACTTCACAAATTACAAATTTCTTAGAAGGGCTCAAGATTAATCTTACTGTGCTCCCCTCCATCACTACTGCTCTGAAAGCAGAAGAGTAAATAGGTGATAGAAGATTGAGTCTCCTCTTACCCAAAGCAACCCCCAGGTGGGGTATAACAATAATTTTTGTTGTTACATTAGGAAGAGCTTTCCAACTCTAGAAGTGTATGGCTCTATTAGTTCCTGTATCATTGATAGTGAAACGCTATGAACACCCCTTGTGGAATGAAAACATCACATAACACAGAAGAAAAAACATCACATAACACAGAAGAAAAAAGGAAAAACAAGACAAACTAAGTCTAAGTGGCTTCTTCTGTCCAACTAATATTTTACCAATGAGCAGTACAAGAACAGTGCACTTTGTTCATCTTTACTCAGTCCAAAGAAACTGTATTTTAATGAGAACTGCCTCATTTACTTCTTTATAATCCTCTGCTAATCTTTAAGTTTGAGTTAATGACATTTCTCACAAAGAACAACTCCAATCTTTGAGCCACGGTCATCCAACCCAATTCAAATCTTTAAAACATTTTCCTCTCAGCTATTTCTGGTTCCTAAGTAATTTCTCTAATTCTCAAAGTAATCCTCATTTAGTAGAAGACTCCTCTTTATGGAAACCAAAGTCCCTTTCCTAATTACGATTGTCCATTTAAGTAGGGCTAGTTCTAATAGGGGGTTTTATTAAAAGAATTTAAAGGGTATCAAACTCTGCCTTTCTGTACTGTGGCATAGCTGACACATCAATGTTCCTAGTTCAATAATCGAGCTATATATGTTCCTAGCTGCATATATATCTACATAATAAATTTAGCTACAGGAATTACTGACAATCCTAATAAGTCAAAATTAATCAAATGTAGCATTACATGTCAACATATGTTCTACATTTTTTTTCTTGTGAATATAAAATAATGAGTCTAGACGTGGCATATTGGCATTGGGAAATTCAAACCATTTGTGTCTTCATTAAAACCTACCTCTCTAGCAATTTTTAGATAATTATTATAACCACAGAGGTTTTCATTATAGTCTCTTAACCACAATGGTTTTGAGGTAAAGGCCATCTGTGCTGTTTTCTAGTCTCCAAAATATGAAGGCAGATTCTCTCTAAAGTCGAGCCCCAACTTCTGTATCAGCTTGACACACTAAGATATTGCCTTTCTCCCAGATACCCTCGGTTAGGGCAATCCCAATAAATGCCTAAGATTCTCTAGGTGTAGTTCCAGGCACATGGCTTCTGATAAGTCATTTCATTAGGGATGAAGTTAAAGATGCAGCAAGGTGAGTCAGCCCAGGTATTCACTCTGGTCACTGCTCCCTCAGGCACTACCACTGGAAAAGTGCATTATATTTCAGGTCAATGGGGAAATGCCCAAGTTTCCTCCAGAGTCCTAAAATCGTATCACTTAGTCCACAACATTTTGCAAGTTACTTCAAACATCATGAACATTATTAGGCTTCAAAATTTATAGACCCTCATCATTAAACCATAAATGACAACCCGATCCACTCGCATTTTCTTTTCTTTGATAACTGTCATTATTAGGTATATTTACAACGTGCTGTTATTTACTGATATTATAACACTTATTTCTCATAAAAATCTTACTATGTGGTGATTGCTTTCTCCTTTAAAAAATGAGGAAAATAAGGCCGAGATTGGTTGCTCAGGACAACTTTCTCATAAGTGACAGAGACAGGAATCTAAAGTCGTATTCTGAATCTTCCACTATTCCCACTGTATCTCACTGTCTCCTCTTTTAAAGCATTACACCATTCAAGCATTATAACATAGTCTTATTATCTGTAAGTGTATTTCCATCTGCACTGAGATGCTTCAGACATACTCTTGGGGCCAGTTGCTACTTTCCCTGTGGCATCTGTGGCCTCATTCCCACTTCTTTAAGTACCTAGAATACCAAAAATAAAGCTCCAAGACATGCCCACAATTAGCTGGAAATTAGAATCCAATCACAAGCTATTGTTCGAGGCCCCTTGAGAAGTATGGGGGGAGGAAAGAAAACTAGTTGCTGGCTTTCTAGCTCTCTCACAGTTTCACAACCACTTCAGTGACCTTTAATCTGACTGAGTCACTATTTTTGCTATTTTTTAGCATTACTGAGCTTTGTAAATTGCATAATATATATACACTATCAAACAGTAATTTTTCAAGAATATACTCAATGCTGACAAGTTTGTTGTAAGAATGGCATTCTCATACACTTCAAGAAGCAAAGCAACCTTTCTTAAAAACCTTGGCTCTATGTATTCAGAACTTTAAACATTTAAATGTTTATGACATTTGAACAAGTAATCCCCACTTCTGGAAATCTATCATAAGGAAATAATCAGAAAAGCAAACAAAAAATATTGTTATAGTCTTATTTTGAATAGTGACAAAGTGGAAAAAAAGGAAATGGTTAAATTATGGTATTCATGCAACTAAACATTACAAAACCATTAAATTTTATGCCAATAATGAATTTTAAATTACATTTTTAATTTTAAAAGTAGAGGGTAAAATTGCAGACTGTAGCACTTCGGTATATTTTTTTTTAGTGGAAGGAAATGCCAAAGTCAAAAGCAGTAGGATTGAGAAACTAAAAAGAAAGAACGAAAAGGAGAGATTTTACTTTCTAAAATTTTCTAGAAAAGGCAAAAAAAAAAATGTGATAATATAGTGAGTAGAAAATATGCTGAAAATTCCTTGTGAACAATTTATGTACCTAGAAAGTCCTTGAATGGTAGCTTTTAAATCCCTCCTGACCTCACTTAGGACTCAGTGCAACTGGGACATTATAGCTTTTTTCCTTTTTTCACTACGATTTATTGTAATCGGGTTTTACTGCATTCCATTAGCAAAAATATAAGCCTAAGTATGTGTTTTCTGGTAATTAATACTCTGCTTTTGGCCTAATACTGCTTCTTGCACCTAAGGCATGAACTACTGGCCCTAAAACACATGCCCTATTGATTCTCACCATTAGACTTGCAACTCTAATCCTACCTAGGCAAATTACAAGGCCTCTGGAATCCAGCAGTTGAACCATCTGAATCTAAGAAAAAGAATGTGTCCCTGATGCTATCATTTGGGATCTTCATTCCCCACAAAAAATAAATATTGAATGAGATTTGTATAAGTTAACAGTTGCTACAATACTACTATTAATAAACTACCCCCCAAATCAGCCTTTATTTAGCTCACAAGTCTGCATAAGCAATTTAGACTAGGTGGACCTACTGGTATCAGCTGGACTTGCTTGCCCATCTGGGGTTGGCTTGCTATCAGTGCAGAGACCTGACTTGCCCCTCATGTCTCTCACATCCCTCCAGCGAGCTAGGCTGAGTGTGTTCCCTTAAGAAAGGCACAGGTTCAAGAGCAGAAGCAGCAGTAACAAGCACTTTTTTGAATGTCTACATACATCAGATCTGCAAATTACATGGCCAAACTCAGAATCCAGAGACAGAAAGAAACTTTGCCTCTTTAGTGAGAGGACCTACAAAGTCACAAATCAAAGGTCATGAATAAAAGGAGGAGTAAAGTATTGGGGCCACTTATGTAATTAATCTACCATAAAGGCGCATCTAGATTCCTATTATACCCAACTAATCTCTTTTTCAGCAAGAAGTTTATATCATTGACACAGTGGCTCACAATTTCCCCAGAGGTGATTAGTGTCTTGAGAAACCTAAAGCAAGGATGAAATTGGCCAAGATATTTTAAAAACAAAAACCCTTGCTACTCTTGTCACCTTAGACACTGTTATACATTCCCCTAATTGGCAACCACTCATGGGTGAAGCAGGGTGTATTGAAAGTTAACATTAAACATATACATATATTATATAAATTAAAATATTAAAATAATAATGAAAAAATATAAATAAATTAAATGGATTAATTTAATTGAAATCAAAATTATGTGAGGAAAATACATCAATTTGTAAATTAGTTATTATTTTTATGATAGAGGAAGGAAAATGAAGGCTATTAATAAAACCAAAGCTTTTTCAACAGAATTTGCTAGTCACTTCCTTCAAAAATGGTTGTCTTTTTCTTTCCCTTACACTGAAATAGTGCTATGCCGTTTATGATTCCCAAGCAACTAAGCCTATATACTGATTGATCACCTATCTTTACTTCTAGACCTGACCCATGTACAAGAAATTCTCATGTACACCGCACAAGACAGGTCTTCTAGGATATAAGCGTCCTCAAGGAGGGTAGCCCAGAATTGCAACAGGGTGAGAGCGGAAGCTGCGAAAACTTTTGAGGTCTAGGCTCAGAAGGAAAAGAGCATCCTTTCCACTGCATTTTATTGCTTCAAGCAAGAAACAAGGTCATCCTACATTCAAGGGGTAAAGAAATAAACTCACCTCTTGATGAGAGAGGTGACAAAGTAACATTGCAAAGGGGTGTAAGTATTGGGACAGGAGAAATTATTGAAGTCATTTGTGCAAAGTTTCTATCACAAATGATGGTAATCATACCCATTTCACAGTGTTAGCATAAGGATCTGAGAAATAAATAAAAACACTTTATACATTATTTACAATTAGAAATAACACATTGAATTTAAAAGGAAAATGTCCATGAGGGTTTGAAATCTGCAGATAGTCTGGGTATAATCATACTTATTAGGTCTGACTAGTGGCTCAACACCTGCCCCAGTGATCCTTGCCATTCTCCTTCCCCAGAATTCCCTTCTAAAGTATGTGGGGTGGGCTGGTGAGTTGGTTTAAATATACATCCAACTGCATGTTTTCTCCATGATTTTGGTTTTGCCTTCATCTATAGATTTTTACTTAAAAGTAAGAAAGGGGACTTCTTTCTCTATATTATCGTCAGAGATTCAGAAAGTTTCTTTACTGAAATGGTTGCTATATGCCTATTTTGCTCTATATCTATTTCAATTTGCTTCCAGGACGTCTCTTCCCAGTTCATCATTTACTTTTTTTTGAATGAAGTACGACTTTTATCTCCTTAAGACTATAAAATATATATGAAAAGTTTTCCCAAAATGTGAGCTTGTTTCACCACCACCACTGCTGCTGCTGCTGCTTACCTAATAACTCCCTGGTCCTAACCCAGCTGACAACCCAGCAAAGAGCAGCCTTCAAGCCACCACAGCCTATGGAGAAATCCCATACTTGTTTCATGTAGTGGGTTGCTTTACGAATAATGGCCCCCAAAAAGCTATGTCCGAGTTCTAATCCCTGGAACCTGTAAAGAAGACTTTATTTGGAAAAAGCATCTTTGAAGATGTAATTAAGCTACGGATCTTGAGATGAGATCATCTTGAGATGAGATCATCCAATGACAGACACCCTTATAAGAAAGGATACAAAAAGATGCAGGGAAGAAGACCATGGCTGAAGACAGGCTGAGATGGGCTTTATCCTGCCATAAGCCAAGGAATTTCTGGAGTCACAAGAAGCTGGAAGAGACAAGGAAGGATTCTCTCCTAGACCCTTCAGATGGAGCATGACCTGCGGATACCTTGGTTTCAGACTTCTGGCCTCCAGAACTGTGAGAGAACACATTTCAGTTTTTTAAGCCATCTAGTTTGTGATGATTTGTTATGACAGTGCTAGAAACTAATATACTTCGCTTGAACATTACCAAGATCCACACAGGTAGAAACCAACAGAATAGTCCCTGGACTTGAGCTGTCTTTGATTGGGAAGATAACTTCTATCTCCTTTGGCCCCAGTTGTATGACTGAGTCACTCAATGATCCATTCCATCACTCCAGCCAGGAGATATCCTGGCAGGGAGCCTAGCCGCTGCACACACACACACAAACCTGTCATTATAACATTCATACTTCATGGCCCCTACTTCCTGAGCTGATAACACAAAAATGCTTATTGCAAAATTGATTCTTATACCCCTTTCTATATCTTATCAGGAAGGGAAATTTGGGAGTTCCCAAGGTTTAAAATATAAGTAGTTGAGGATGCTATGCATTTTTATGAATGCACGACTTATGTGTACATGCATATGTGAAGTTGTGGGCAACCAATGTAAGATTCCTGATAGTATTTATACTGGTGATTTACTGCTGTGGAACAAAGTACTCCAAAACTCAGTGGCTTAAACCAACAAACATTTATTATGTCACATTACCTGTGCATCAGGAATTCCAGTGTAGCTTAACTGAGCAGCTCTAGCTCAGAGGTGCTCATAAGGTTGCAGTTCAGATGTCAGCTGGAGTGAAATCACCTGAAGGCTTGGCTGGGGCTGAGGGATCTGCCTCCCAGATTGCTTGTTCATGTGGCTGTTAGCAGAGGGTTGCAATTCCTTACTGGCTACTTGTCAGAGGTCTCAAATCCTCACCACATGGGCCCCTCCTCAAAACATGGCAGCTGGGTTGCGTCGGGGTACATTATCAGAGAGTGGAGGGTTAGGGGGCAGAAGAAACAATGCCTTTTGAAAACTTACTTTGGGGGTGACATATCATCACTTGTACAGAATTCTGCTGGTTGAACTTACCACCCCTGATACCTGAACACCAGGAGGCAGGGATCATTGAGGGACATTCTAGAGGATGGGTATCCCAGTCACTTTTTCTAAAAGTAGTTGTTAACTTTCAGATTAGGTTTTTCTAGTCCTTGGGATACTTAATATAATCATTCTCCTCATTCCCACTCTGAAAGGGTTAGGCTATATATTTTTTAATCTTCAGAATTTAAAAAAGTAGAATTAAAATAATTATTATTCTTTCTAGTGTCTAACATTCTGCGTGAAGTAAGGTAGACAAAAATTAGAAGACAGAAGAAAATCTCAGTTACTTTCATAACATTTTATATCAATGGATTATGAGATGGTGTTCTCTACTAGCTAACTAGTTTCACTCTACAGATATTTTCTCATCATCAAAATAGATAGTAAGACAATATTTTCATTAATTACATGAGATATGGTACCAAACTAAAATGCATTTTAAAATCATTGTTAGACAGACTAACTACAGGACTGGAAAAACAGACCTTGGCACCTGGTTCGAGAAGGGACAGGGTTATACAAAATAAATGCCATACATCTCCAATGTTCAAAACAAATAATTCACAGTTGTTAAGAGGACTCTTAATGACATCTTCTTAGAATGTTCTTTTCTTTGGGGAAAGCTTTGTGACATCCATCTGGATCTCAAAGGCAAATCTCACCCCTCAAAACATAACAATCACAAGCCATAATTGCCCAAGGTAATATGGTAGTACGTATCAACTCTTTCGTTAACACTAGAATTACGAAGGTGTTCTGCACAATAATTTCACACACTGAATTATAATTTTGCATTATTTCACTTCTCTCATCAATCATTTCCTCACAAATTTAAATATAAAAGAAAGAAAGAAATTCTAGTTGGTATGCATATTCAACCCCTAATTTTTTTTCAAATACAGAACTACAAAGTAATTGGTAACATCTGTTGTCATTGACTGTTTTCATGATTTGTGTGGTACCTAAAAATTTATTGTAACTAAAAACAGAACACAATTAGCTTTATTTTTTTTTTCAGATAGTGATTCCAAGAATGCAGCAACAGCATCTGTGACTATAACTAATCAGGGAGTCACTCAGCAGAAATATGGTACAACCACATGTGGCTGATACACTGAAAATTACAGCTAACCATAAAGTATTGTTTTTTTTAAATAAGCCTCCAGGCCATAGCCAGCTGGATTGCTGCACAATCCCTGGAAATCTTGGATAGTTCAAAGCAAACTTTCAAAAGAAATTTTTAAAAAAGCAAAACAAAACAGAAACCAGTCTTCACCTATGGAAATGATCTAGAGTCAGGACCTCCCTTTAGCACCAGCAAAGACTCTGTGAAAGCATGTATCTGCCTGTGGTAGAAAACACCAAACTAGCAGTTGCAGATACATGATGTATTAAAATTATTTCAACATTTATTGTGATATAAATCTTCTGTCTGTGTGGGCAGAGAGGAGATGGTATAATTCTCAATGACAACAAAAATTCTGATGTTTGTTTTTAGTTTACTCATCCATTACTATAAGCATTACTAGTAAGGCCACAAGTGTCTTTTGCCTTCGGTATCCTCAGGACAGCTACATAAAAGAGAGAGTGATTCAACACCACCAGTGATGAAGAATGAGTTAGATAAGGTCAATAAACTGACAACTCTAGCAAAAATCCTACTAAAGTTGCCTTAGATTCTTTAGCAGCTTCAACAACATGGATATATCCTTATAATGTTCAATCTTATTTGTAAGATCAGAATATAGTATTGAAGTCTCAGAGTTGGACCCTGAATTTCATCTATTTTCTTTTTTATAACTGTATTGAGCACCTTCTATGTGCCTCTCTTTAGGGTGAAAGCTCCAGTAGTGAACAAGACATTGTCACCATTCTCAAGAAGACTGAAGTCTAGTATAGACAGCAGCCAAGGAAATAGGTATTTATAAGATAATGTGATAAGCACTACAGGAAAGATATATACAGTTGTGATGGGAACCCTGAGTTTCAAAGCAGGAAAAACTTCCCATAGGAAGTTCATCTCAGAAGTAGGGACAGGACAAGTCCAGCTTTAAGTACAAGGTCTGAGGGCAAGAGACAACCTGGTGTGCTAAGGGAATGTATGTAGTGCTGCATGAAGTGGAGAAGAGTGAAGATGTATATCAATGAAAAAAATGGCATCAAGTGAGCAAGATAAGAAAGAAGAATCCAATCAGGCAATAAAAAGATTTGTTGAATGTAACCTTGCAGCAAAAAGATTAGCTCTAACTAGTTAAAAGAGTGAGCAATTCTATCTATCAAAATCAGGGGATGACAAAAAAGCATTTTTTTTGTTAGAAAGACAAAAAAAGCAAAGATATATACAGTATACATATCATATACACATACAAAAAAGCATGGCTTGAAAAAATTTTCTTAAAAAGGATAGAGGGTGCTCAGCATATTTACCTGTGGCTTGGGCTGAAGCATTCTGAGACTCTACTCCAGACAGCCAGAGATGTGTTACAGAACAGAACCTAACTCTGGTCCGCTTGCCTACCTTGCAGCAAAGCCAAACTACGTGTCGGTTGTGGTGAAGGAAAGTACAGCGTTTATTGCAGGGCACCAAGCATGGCAATGGGAGAAAGCCTCAGATCCACTCCAACTTGGGGTCTGAATCAGAGTTTTTTTAAAAAGAGGAAGAACAAAGAGGCTAGAATTGATTATTGTCTATGATATTTCTGTGATATTTCTTAATTGTAGTTTCTGGAGTCAGGATGTTTCTGGTTTACAATTCTCTGGCCAGGTGGTCCATGGCTCAGGGTCTTTGAGCTCATCTTGCCCTGGAGAAATAACCTGAGTTTGTATGATAATAATGTTATCTATAATAGCAAACTTAGTACTTTAAAAATGTTAGGGGCTTCCCTGGTGGCGCAGTGGTTGAGAGTCCGCCTGCCGATGCAGGGGACACAGGTTCGTACCCCGGTCTGGGAAGATCCCACATGCCACGGAGCAGCTGGGCCCGTGAGCCATGGCCGCTGAGCCTATGCGTCCTGAGCCTGTGCTCCGCAACGGGAGAGGCCCGCGTACCGCAAAAAAAAAAAAAAAAAAAATGTTATCCACAACAGCAATTTTAGTCATCTGACTCTAGTTGATTAGTGTTCAGTTAGCATAGGACTGAGGTCACAGAAGACAAAAAATGGAATAAAGTTTTGAATAGAGAGATTAATCATAAACTTGGTAAGGGAACTCAGTATTAGGGGGACTCAGCTTCAGCTGGGTAAGTGGTTTTGCAACCCCAGAAATGTTAGGAATAATTTTTGGAAGCATTTTAAAAGTTTGTAATTTTTTACCAAAACTGGTCTGGAATGGAGATGTTTTTCATGCTATAATTTACAACTTCCTCTGTGAATAAATTCCCACTTTTTATAAAATGCATAAACAATTTTTTGATGAACTTTATAGGGATTCAGGCTTGTTCTACTAGTAACTAGTTCATTCTCAGCATACTGTCAATGGTCAGTCAAGAAGCTTAATCAGACATTAAAAAAAAAACCTAATGTACTAAAGTATGAATTCTTAAAAAATTAAGAACATGACTCTCATAAAAATATAAAATGAATACTGCCAAAAATTTTATTTAACTTATTAATTAATGAGAAAATCAATAAGGTGTTACAACTGGTTCAAAGGAGAATCTGAAGCACAGACATATATATAGGCAATCAGGACTGCTAAAATGAATTTGCTAATAGATGAAAACTGATTAATAGTTTAAAGAGCAATGTTTGAGATGATCTTTTTCTACAAAGTAGAAATGAGTTTGAAACTGACAAGCACCCGTGGGGCTCCTGGGCACAGAAGCCTTTCCATGTTCCCCATTTCTTGTTTGCAGGGAACAGACTCCAGCCTCCATGACCTTCTCTGAGTTCCAAAGGGCAGATTCGAACAGTTGCTAATCCGGGAAGGGAAGGGATGCTGAGTCAAGGGAGGAACAGCCAAGAAACAATAGTGCAGCCTTGGGGCAGGGTCCTGGTTCCACCTCAAAGGACACACATAACAATATCTTTAGGCCCTTTTATAGAATTAAAACCAACAAATGGAAGATGTCAGCATTCTTCATTCCAGAGAAGACCACTTGAGGCCAGATTAAAGGAGCCAGAGAAGCTCATCAAAGACCACTTGAGACCAGATTAAAGGAGTGCAGGTCCTACACACGCCCTAATCCTTATCAGCAACCCTGCCCTTGAACCATTGCTATAAAACTCCTCACCAAATCTTCTTGGGTTGGGACACACAGTTTTTGAGGGGCATGAGCCCCTGTGTACGCCACTGCCTGGCAAAGCAATAAAGCTATTCTTTTCTACTTCACCCGAAACTCTGTCGCTGAGTTTTGATTTGGCACCAGTGCACAGAGGTCAAGTTTTCGGCATCAAGTTGTGTCTCTACAGGACACAATTCACTTGCATTGCTGTGAATGAGAATAATTTGAGAAATATCGGTTTTCTATAACTAAATTTCTACCCCTACAGCTTTGTAAAATTGTCATAGAAAGACAATCAAAGGGGCACAGCCCTAAAAAGTCAAATAATCTCTGAAGGGAATCCTCAACACGCCTTTAAAAGCACAATCATTTCTTTGGCCCATTTCTAAACCTTTGAATTTTTTTCTTAACAAATCTAACATTAATCACGCAACTGTTTTTTTTTCCTGTATAATATCCCTACAGAAAATGCATATTTTAATTGGTCTACTAGGAACCTTTTCCTTTATATCAAGATGAAAATAAAACCTTCACACATTCTCATAACTAAATTGCCTGAAAGGTTTTGCTTCACATTTTTAAAAGTTCCAAATGTTTAAGAGAATCTGACATAATAGCCTTGTGATCTGACACTGAAATATCTAATTGAGGGACTGCCCTGGTGGTCCAGTGGGTAAGACTCTGCTCTCCCAATGCAGGGGACCCGGGTTCAATCCCTGGCCCGGGAACTGGATCCTGCATGCATACTGCAACCAAGGGTCCACATGCTGCAACTAAAGATCCCACATCCCTCAACAAAGATCCCGTGTGACACAACGAAGACACTGCGCAGCCAAAATAAATAAATAAATATTTTTAAAAAAATAAGTAACATAAAAGCTCTGCGATACCCTATTTAAAAAAAAAAGAAATATCTAGTTGATATCTTTATTTTAATGTAAAGGATATAAAAGAGTTAAGTTTGTGGCCAGGATATGAATTTTTTTTTTTTTGCAGTACGCGGGCCTCTCACTGTTGTGGCCTCTCGCGTTGCGGAGCACAGGCTCCGGACGCGCTGGCTCAGTGGCCATGGCTCACGGGACTAGCCGCTCCGCAGCATGTGGGATCTTCCCGGACCGGGGCACGAACCTGTGTCCCCTGCATCAGCAGGCAGACTCTCAACCACTGCGCCACCAGGGAAGCCCAGGATATGAATTTTTAAAGGAACCTACCCACAACATTTATGTTAGATTTATCAGATTTATAAAATTTAAGTGCTTAGAAAGTCTATTTTTAAAGCTTTAGTTGGAGGAAGGGTAAGCTGAGACGAAGTGAGAGAGTGGCATTGACATATATACACTACCAAATGTCATATAGATAGCTAGTGGGAAGCAGCCGCATAGCACAGGGAGATCAGCTGGGTGCTTTGTGACCACCTAGAGGGGTTGGATAGGGAGGGTGGGAGGGAGACACAAGAGGGAGGGGATACGGGGATATATGTATACATATAGCTGATTCACTTTGTTATACAGCAGCAACTAACAGAACAATGTAAAGCAATTATACTCCAATAAAGATGTTAAAAAAAAGCATATTTGCACAACAATATGAGCGTACCTAATGACACTGAACTAATTATACACTTCAAAATGGTAAAAATGGTAAGCTTTATGTTATGTATATTTTGCTATAATAAAAAAGCACATTTACTTGTTTTTTAAAGTGTCTAAGATCAAGATATTTAAAACTTTTAAATGTACTTTGAAACACTTAAGAGAATTTAAAATAACTAAATTTTAGATGGAGTTATTGCAGGGGATAATCTAATCTACTACTTTATGAATTAAATTATTATTAATTTTTAAAAAGTTGAAGGTCATAATTCCTGTTTTTAACATTAGATTTACAAATAAAATTAAGAAGTTGTGGATTTTGAGTAGAAGGATAATAAGATGAGGCAGGAGAGCTAAAGAGAAACCAGGTCACAATAATGAGTTTAGATTGTATCTTGTGAGTAACAGGGAGCTACTAAAGTAAAGCAATAAGAGCAAATACAGCAGTAGCATGTTTGCACCTTAAAAAGTATCACTCTGACTTGCTCTGTGAAGAAAAGAAGGGAGGAAGACTAAATTGTGGGAAAAAATATTACAGGTTATTGCTATTATTCAGATAAAATATAATGATAATCAGGACTATAGCAATGAAACAGTAATTATAACCAATTTATATTGAGCACCTATTTATGGGTCAGGAGTTCTTTTAAGCACTTCACGTGCTAACTCATTTTATCCTTGTATCAATGTCATAAGGCAGGTACTACTAATACCTTACACAGCAAAAGAATTAATCCTCCACTCAGTATCATAGTTCAAAGTTATAGGGAAATTCTAAGAATACATGATTTAGCAAATGCCTTATCAGCCCAACTGGGGAAATGAGAAGCGGGAAATCAGTTAATATTGTTTAAAGATAAACTGAGTCATATCAAACATTTTAATAGTTTATTTGAGCAAAAATCTATTTGAATCAGGCGGCACCAAACCAGAAGTAGTTAGGAACATGCCACTGACAGTTGCTTGAGGAGAGACTTTTATAGAAGGAATGCAGAAGAAAAGTAAAGGAATTATTGATTGTCTATAGCTTTAAGCCTTAGTTGGCTGCTCATGACTGATTGTCCTTAGGTTTCAATTTCATAACCTTGAGGTCCTTACAGGCTTAGATTTTGGTTTGCTTACACAGGTGTCCAGGGCATTAAAGCCACCTCAGCCTAATGGCCTCCTTGTTTAATTAATTTAACAATATCAAAATGCAAACAAAGAATAATCAACTCTTTACTTCTTAAAGTTCCAACTTCAAAGGAGAATGGGTTCAATATGGAAAGATTGTACCCAAGAGCAGTTCATACTGATTCAAACAACCAGTTATTAACTTAAAAAGAAATCAAGTTCCAAATATACAAATAATTGATTTAGAAAGAAACAAATTAATTGCTTGTGATAAGATATTTGAAGGAAGAGTTAGTTTTTGATTTATTTGTTTGTGCCTATAGTGGTTGTGGTGTTCTATCTCCCAAGAAATCTTGTTTCACTAAATGACTAAACAAATGAGAGAAACTTGAAAAATGGGTAAAATTTTACATATGCCATGAAACCTTACAGGTCATATTTTCTCTCTCCATGATAGCTTCAAATTGCTGGTGATAAAAAAAGAACTAAATGGCTTGTCTCTTATAAAATGTGAGATTTTGAAATCTGCATGTGTAAAACTATCAGATCTTCAAATGCTTCCCCTGAGCTCAAGGAATTGCAGGGTTCCAGGATTTCGTTGTCCCGAAGTACACTCACTGGCCAACCCATCCTCAACCTCACCTTGCTCAGTTGCATGTAAAAGCACCAGAGGGGTATTAAAAGGCTTGATTTTTATAAGAGAGAGAGAGATGGAGCCTCTGGGTAATGTTTTTTCTTTCCTAGTGGTAAGGAAACACATTGTCTGCTTTATGTTTGCAATGCAATTGTTTGTCACAGGGCCCAGCAGTAAGGACAGGTTAAGAATCACAGGATGGGAGATATATGAAATGTAGCCAATATTCAATCCATGAGTCGTTCAGTTTATTGCAAACAATTAGTACACAACACAAATTAGTCTCCAAGGAGAAGTCCTGGAAGCAGGTGTCATAGCACAAGCAGCAATCTGGCAACAGGTCTCTTGACCTGCCTGAGTGGGAAGCAGCCCTCTGCTGCAACAGGGCCTCCAGCAGCACTGGTCTGGAACAGCTCTCAGCGGCATGGAGATGGGTCCTCCAGCGAAAAGACTTCAAGTCACTAGGCTCGGTGGCCTCTTTTTAAGGAGCAGCACTTATTCCAGGAGAGGGGGTCATGGCTCTATCAGTTGCTCCTCCTGTTCCAGTGACACTTATCGCCCATCAAATTTCTCATCTAAAGTAACACGCTCAGTTTATCACTCTGAGACACCTGCAGTCTTACAGCAGATGTTTTAAAACCACTGATATATTGAAGTTCACATTGGCCACTGGGACTACATTTTGAACTGCCTCACAGAGTTTAACACAGCTTAAATCCTATAAGTTTCACACAAGATGAGTAGGAATCAGAACACAAAATAAATCACATTAAAACAGCAATACAATGGGTTGGGGCAAGAGAAAAGGGAGTGTCTCTAAACAGGTCTGACTCATACCTTGAAGAACACATGACTGATCTGACTCCTTCTGGATATTCTAAAAGAATGCTATTCTAAAGTTCTACCAGATTTTCCCTTTAATAATAGTCTGCAAATTAGGCAGAAAGCTTTAAATGTGCAAGCCAAAGGCAATACCTGCTGTCTCAGGACCAGCTCAACATCCTGCTCCACAGACTGGTTCATGCATTACAAACCGTCCCGATGACTGTCTATTATCATGTGGTATTTTCACCCATCCCTGCAGTGTCTGCATCAATTGACTAGAATATTCATCCTCCTCTCTTAACTGAGACTCCCTAAAATATGCTCACTAGAAATTCCTGGAAATAAATTACCAAAAATTTTATACATCCCTAGTCAGCACTTTAGAATATCATATTTTAGCATATTCTCTTTTTAACAACAAAAAGCTTCTTTGGGGAAAAAAAATCATGACTGTGGATTTAGAGTGTGGTCATAATGCTGGTTTAAGTTTTTGCCTTCTTAGGTAACTTCACTTGCATTACCAGTACACACTGCCTGACATTAAATGGTAAAACAATTGGGCTCCACAACAAAGATTTGAAATATTTCAACCCACTAAAAATGAAGCAACAGTCATTACAATATCCCAACTGCTTTAAAGGGACTGTAAGTAGTGAAAGTCTAGTATCAGGTGGAAAATAGTACCATGTAGTGGAAAGAGCACAATTTTGTTCTAAGACTTGAGTTCAAACCAAGTTTTTCTGTTAATCTGTACTGTGATCTCAAGAAGTTAATGTCAGGAAGGAGAAATTTTTCCTTTTCTCTTCCCTTTTTTTCTTGTTCTTTTGGCTGGTCAAATTAAATGATGTAAGGCAGATTAACAGGAGAAAATCAAATTTAATTTCATATGTGTGGGAATCCCACATATATGACAGGTTCAGAGATAGATAAAAAGGTAAAATGAGGTATATATGTCGTCCTGAGCTAAGAAATGGGATAAGGACCTGGGGATTACAAGGACAGGAGGGTCATTAACAGGCACAAGAAGAGTAGATGTTTGGTTATTATATGTTCACCCTACCACATAGATGGGGCCAATTAGATAAAATTTATCTCTGGTAATAACTCTTTTTCTGGGAAAACTCCCCAATTCAAATTCTTCTAGGTGGTTAAGGGAGGGGTAGTAGTTTCCCTTGAGCCCCTAGGGTCTCCATTGCCTTTAGCTCAAAATAATCTTCATGCCCAAGTGGCACATCTTGGGGAGGTCTGTTCTGAACCCTTCCATTAACTTAAATATCTGCGTCTTAGTTTTACCATTAACAAAACAGGAGCTATGATAATTGCCCTTTAAATCATTATGAAGTTTATTTAAAAAAATATAAAATACCTGGCTTGTGACAGGCATTATTGTCACTTTCAGTATCAGTATTCTCAAGCAACTGCTCTCTTGAAAATCTATAAAAAAACATGTAAGCCAAGTAGAAAACACATTTGAGAAACAATAGAAAATTATCTCTCATAAAACTCCTAGAAGAGAACACAGGCAAAACATTCTCTGACATAAATCAATGTTTTCTTAGGTCAGTGTCCCAAGGCAATAGAAATAAAAGCAAAATTAAACAAATGGGACTGAACCAAACTTGTAGGTTTTGCGCAGAATAAGAAATCATAAACAAGACAAAAAGACAACCTATGGACTGGGAGAAAATATTTGCAAACAATGCGACCAACAAGGGCTTTATTTCCAAAATTTATAAACAGCTCATACAACTCAATAACAAAAAAAAAAACAACCCAATCAAAAAATGGGCAGAAGACCTAATAGACATTTCTCTAAAGAAGAATACAGATGGTCCGTAGGCACATGAAAAGATGCTCAACTTCTCTTATTATTAGAGAAATGTAAATCAAAACTACAAGGAGGTATCACCTCACACCGGTCATAATGGCTATCATTAAAAAATCTACAAATAATAAATGCTGGGGAGGGTGTGGAGAAAAGAGAACTCTCCTACATTGTTGGTGGGAATGTAAATTGCTGTAGCCACTATGGAAAACAGTACAGAGGTTCCTTAAAAAACTAAAAATAGAGTTACCATAGGATCCAGCAATCCCAATCCTGAACATATATCTGCAGAAAACTCTATTTCAAAAAGATACATGCACCTCAATGTTCATAGCAGCACTATTTACAATAGCCAAGACATGGAAACAACCTAAATGTCCATGGACAAATGAATGAATAAGGAAGATGTGAGATATATATATATATGTGTGTGTGTGTGTTGTGTATATATATATATATATATACACAACACACACACACACACACACACACACACACACGATGGAATACCACTCAGCCATAAAAAAAGAATGAAATAATGCCATTTGCAGCATCATGGTTGGACCTAGAGATTCTCACACTAAATGAAGTAAGTCAGAAAGAGAAAGACAAATATATATGATATCACTTATATGTGGAATCTAAAATATGATACAAATGAACTTATTTATAAAACAGAAACAGACTCATAGACATAGAAAACAAATTTATGGTTAAAAGGGGAAAGGGGGTGGGAGAGGGATAAATTAGGACTTTGAGATTAGCACATACAAATTACTATATACAAAACAGATAAACAATAAGGTCCCACTGTATAGCCAGGGAACTATATTTAATATCCTATAATAAACCATAATGGAAAAGAATATGAAAAAGAACATATATATAAAAAAAAATAGAAAATTGTCTCAAGCACCTCCATTAAGGAATGAGTTGACTCAATTTTAACAAAGGCTTCAGAACCATAGTCTATAGAAAAACAAATGTTTTCAGTAAACTGATTACAGCTCCAAAAGAAAAGCCATTCTTCACACTTTCAAAATATGAACATAAAGGCAGCTGTCAGCCATGTTTACAGCAGCAGGATTTTTTAATTGGAAGAGATGATAAGACACATTGTACAGGGAACTCTACTCAATATTCTTTGAGAACCTATATGAGAAAAGAATCTGAAAAAGAATGAATGTATGTATATGTATAACTGAATCACTTTGCTGTGCACCTGAAACTAACACAACATGGTAAATCAACTATACTCCAATAAAATTTTTAAAAAAGATACACTGTATTTGCAAAAAACATAAATAATCAAATAATATCCATGACTTTGCAAAACATGGCCTTCTTCCAAGCACCTACTGAAGCTACCAAATGATCCTAAAGATTCAGCGAATATCCTACACATCACTTAAAAACTATTGAGAAAATTCCAGCACATTTCCTTCAAGTCCTCAGTGAATAATGACATGTCTACACTGATAATATCATGCTAACTAAGACATATTCATGCTGTTTTCTCTGTTTTAGACATTTGTGTTTACTCCATCATAGAGCATAACTCAGTGTTTTATACATAATAAGTATTTCATAACTACTTTATAGAAAATAGACACAGTGAACACAAATGAAATTCTTTAATCAAACAAAGGAAGATTTCACTTTAAAAGGTAAAATACTATTGAAACATCCATATTAAACATGAGCTTTGATTTGAGAGGATTACAGCTTGTGAGTCAAATAATTACAGGTTTCATATTTTGCATATTTATTTCCAAGTCTATTTTCTATCTATCTTTTGTCTGCAAAAATTTTGGACTCATTTGATCACATAAAGATCCCTGAATTTCTCAGATCCGTTCTCTTCTAATATGAAAAAATTAGTATTTTATCACGGAAGTCATAATGCCACAAATAGCTGTTGTAAAAACTTTCCATGACCTTACATATGTGAAAACATTAATGAATTGCAAAAGTCAAAATTGGTGTTCCTCATTTTGGCGCATAAAAAACAAGAGTGTGTCCCATGATGAATCACCCAGGGAATGTGCACCAGAGCCAACAGGCAGTCAGGAGAAGCAGCTGCTTTCTTGGCAGCAGAAGTGACAGCATCTGGAGCATCTGTGTAGCAGACTGCATCGAGGTGCTATGATTCTCCCCTGAAATGCTACTAAAGCAACTTATGCCTGACTATCACATGAAAAGTGCCATAGTTATTTTCTCACAGTTTACAAAGGGACTAGAAAAGACATATGTTACCAGCACATTAGGATCACTTTCCTATACAAGACTTCATAAAGATCCAAAATCAAGCTCTCTACCAAAATAAATTGGCTTCAACAAATAGAAGTTTCCTTCCCATAGGAAGTCCAGGATAGGCAAACAAAAACTGATACGGTGGCTTCATTATCACCTGGAACTTGTACTACTTTCAGTTCTATGTCATGATTACTTATACTTGGTCCAACATGGTGCTCCAAACATCACTTCTGAGTCCTAAAGAGTAGGAAGAAAGTAGGGGGAAGCAGGATCAAAGTATACCTATCACCTATCTTAAGAAAGTTTCCCAGAAGCTGCCACACACTTCCATTTGTATCCCTGTGGCTAGACCTTAGACATATGACCATACCTAGTTACAAATGTAGTCCTTATTCAGCTGATCATGTGCCTAGGAAAAATTGGGAGTTCCAAGAAGAAGAAATGGATATTAGGATGAGCAACACTCATCATTTTACCAGCCACAGCAGGTAAAATGTCAAGAATTTGAGTAGATTATAAGACAAAGAATATTTTCAAATGTGGGTGTTAAGAGTACAGATCTAGAAAGAAAGGAAACACTATGGTGCTTGGCTTTGCTATTGATTTCATGAATCAGTACAACTTGAATTTGCAGAGTTCTCTTAAAACATTTCTGAGGTCCTCACACATTAGAAATTATTTTCAATGCCATAAGTTTCACAGCCCTAGATTAGTCTCCAATCAATCACAAGTGGCTAGAATCCCTTGTAAGACTTACTTTGGTCAGATATTCTTCTACTTGGTCAGAATGCCTTTGATTACCAAATTAAGATTTAGATGTCAAGCAGGTGCCAAGGGAGTAGAAAAAGTTGAAATGGGTGGTAAATGAAGACCTAGAATAAGAAATTTTAAGGTGGGGGCTGGCAATAGTGGATTAACACCTAAACACCCACTCTCTACTCTCCTCCCAACTCTCTATCATCCAAGATCAGGCCAATTCATCATGATACACTAGAATACAAGCCAGCCAAGTATGACACCAGCCCCAAACACTATTCAACCAGTGTGCAGAAACAAATGTCTCCATTTGGCAAAACATGACAGTTTCAATAATACTGTCAGTAATAGTAATAAACTCAATATTAATAATAAACCCAAATGAGGAATACAGTTCAATCACTGAGGTACTTGGCAGAAAGAAGAAGCAAACCTCTTGGCAGTCACTTGTGTCATGTTTTTGAATATTCACAGACTATGAATTTCTTCCTTTCTCTTTTAAGGTAGAAGATAATTATTTTTCAAAAGAAGGCAGGTTTTTCACCTTGGTCTCAAAAGTTGGCAACGGTTTTTAGCCATTCCAGGAACATTGTTTTTTGTTTTGCTTGCTTGTATTTGGTTTTACTTTTTTAATGTGAAAATACAATGGTCGTGGGGGGGGGCGGTTCTTCCCTACCACTATTTGATAGCAGTTTTAGCACAATTATCCCATAGGGTCATCACAAGGCACTCCTGCTTTCTGTCAGTGCTTCTATGTATAATATCGTGATTCAACATCACAAACTGATGACAGGTATTCACAAGGATTTTCTAGGGAAAACATGTTCTATCCCAATTATTTGCAAAAGGAAAGGGAACTTCTCTTAATAGAGTGTCGTAGCCAGCCTCCAAGATGGCCCCAGTGATCCTCACCTCCTTGTATTCATGTCCTGTGTTAGTCTCCTTTTATGCTGAATCAGTGCTGGTCTATGTGATAACTAAAATATGGCAGACATGACCATACGTGACTTCCAAGGATAGGCTGTCACAGTATTGAAGCTTTGGTAGTTTTGGATGGCTTACTTTGATGGAAACCAGCCATCATATCATTAGGACAGTCAACAAGCCCTGTGGAGAGGCCTACAGGGAGAAGAACTGAGACGTCCCACCAGCAGTCCACTCTAACTTGCCAGCCACAGGAAATAATTACTTTGGTGGAGGATCCTCCAGCTTCAGTCAAGCCTTCAGATCACTGTAGCCCCAACTGACATGTGACTGCTGTAGGAGTCTTCAAACCAGAACAGTCCAGCCAAACTGTTTCCAAATCCCTAACTCCCAGAAATAGTGATAGACAATAAAAGTTTAGGTTGTTTTTAAGCCTCTTAATTTAGGGGCAATGTGTTACACAGTAATAGATAACTAACACAATCATACAACTCTCCTTTATAGCTTTTACCCACTGGTTAATTCCCACAGGGACATACATTGACCAGCATCTCCCTTCAAATACTCCTTAAAAACACATACACACACACTCAAGTATAATCAGACTGAATGTTTGACAGTATTGAGTTAAATTGCATTGATCACTCCAGAAGGCTAGTATGAGACTAACATGGCCTGACTAATCCTATGGTTATGCCTTCCCCTCTCTCAAAGACATCAGAAAATATCTCCACAATGTCATATTTTAAAATAGTCATGTTGGTCCAATGAATCAAGGAGACAACATAGGGTTTGGGGAGATGTAGCCTCCTCCAGCTGACTTTCAAGTTATCAGTCTGTGAAAAATGTCTCTCATTTTTTTAGGTGTCTTCATGTATCTGCCATATCTTAGCCATTTAGTTCCCTCTTGTTTCAGAAAAGGTAATCAATCTTCTCAGCCAGGGATGTGCCCCATACCCTTAATCACTGCTCACTAGTGCCACCTCCTGGACGTCTGACCCTTTGTAAATATTAAATCAGTGACGGTATCATTTCTTGTCTAAAGACATCTAAGAAAGGCTTTCAGTGCAACATAGTTATGCTCACATTTTAGTCTCTTTGGTTTATTTAGGCAGCAAGAACTTAGCCCAACATACAGTAAACCATGATATTCCAATAGGGCTTAGCTAATAATTGAGACAACAGAATGGAGTTTCTATTCATAGCTTCTCTCAAAGTCTAATTCTCCTTCTGGAACCAGCTAGCTGCGTGACTTGGAACAGACCACCGGAGTTTCTCATGCCACCATTTAAAATAAATGCAGATGTGCTGATCTACTTATTTAAAATGGGGAAAAATTTAACCAAATTATTTTAAATTATAAAGTTAAACTATGCCAGCATAAAAATGTTCAGTGTGGTGATTTAAGGTAAATTCTCACAAGCACACACCCCCTCTTTATGATACATATTTTGAAAGTTAAAACTCAAGCAATATTCCCTGGTGGCGCAGTGGTTGAGAGTCCGCCTGCCGATGCAGGGGACACGGGTTCGTGCCCCGGTCTGGGAAGATCCCACATGCCGCGGAGCGGCTGGGCCTGTGAGCCATGGCCGCTGAGCCTGCACCTCCGGAGCCTGTGCTCCGCAACGGGAGAGGCCACAACAGTGAGAGGCCCGCGTACCGCAAAAAAAAAAAAAAAAAAAAAAAAAAAACTTAAGCAATAAAAGTTATCCTTAATAATTTACAACCTTAATGTCATACTCCCTCTGTACTTCTAAGCAAATACTGTGACTTCCTTTCTTAACCAATCCATATCTAAATCAGAATACCTAATCTGTTCAGTGTGACTCCTCCTGTTTTCAAATGTACATCTGTATCTCTGATTAGATTTATAATTTACCTAGGCCTATTCCCCCATTTTCAAAATATATGCTTGAATCGCTTCTCAATGTATATTGTAAATCTGTATATTTGTGAGTATAGGATACCCCTCTTTAATGGATCCCAAAACAACTCCTGGAAAGGGGGGTGTTGCTCTTGGGTTGTATTCCTATGTAAAAGAGAATTTGTAAAACTGATGTATTCGAAACTGAGACGAATAGTCACCTGGTTTCTGACTGGCAAATGTTGTCTTTTCTGCCTGCATGCATATCCTGAGTAAATGATAAAAACCATGTTTCAAAAATGTCTGAATGTCTGCCCCTAAACAAGACAAAATGTCTTGTTTCCACAAGTGAAAATGTTGACAGCTCTCTACTAAACATTTGCACAGCCATTATCCTTTCAACAAACAGTACACCATCATGAACACCATATTTATTTAGCATGCTTGTTCTTCAGTCATCCCACCAAAAATAAATAACACACACACACACACACACACACAGAATTTTCTAACTTCTCACGGAATGCAAATGTTGGTAGCTGTTTACTTAAATCCTGTTTGAACAGTTCTTTTTTACTGCTTCAGTTCTTCTTATCAAACCTTTAAGAAACAATGCTATACATACTTAAAACAGCCTGATGGGGGGAGAAAGCATTCCTAGTGATTCCCAATGTTCAGCAATAGCTCTCAGAAACTAGCTTTAACAAGATACCAGCAAATGATTGGTTAAAAGAGACTGGATATGTAAATTCTATGGCACACATTTAAATTCCCTGCCTACCCCAGAATGTCTTTCACATGCCTTGACCTGAGAGGTCAATTTCACTCCAATAAGATTGAGATATAGTATCTCAATAAAGGAAAATCTCCAGTGTGCTACAATCTTTGTGCTTTTGTGTGTGTGTGTGTGCTATCTATCCTTGGAACAAATTCTGTCTGAGCGGATCAACTTTTTAATGTCCAGTGGCTTTGGCTGACAGATCACATCCAACACGGACACTTACCCAGGATGAGGAGGGGAGAGTGGGCGGTGGATTGACAGTGAGCCAGCTTGTGGACCATATGCAAATGAAACAGCTTGTAGTCAAGTCTGCTTGTTCCTCCCACTCTCACATCCTCTTCAACTTGCAGCCCAGCTGTCAGTGCTGTCCAACTCCCTCTCCCATGCCAACTAGAGAATACCACCTAGATAGCCTAGCCTATTTTTTTCTTTCTGCCTCCTATGGAGTCTCCACCTCCCCACTGTGCAAGGAGCAGGCACCCCAAGTGTTTCACGTCATTATTTTGCTATTCGCCATCTCATGCTGCTCATTTAATTTTAGCAGTGTGCGTGTGAAGAATTGTCCATTTATAGTCTTAAAAGGCAAGAGAAGCCGCTAGGCTTGCTCAGTATTTGAATGTTCCTTTCCAGTAACAATGCGAGCTGTCTGGTTTGATGGATATTTGGAGCTGTGATCTTTGACATATAAAATGTCATACACAGCTTTTAAATCCTAGGACTGAGTTATTTGGGGGTAAAAATAAAAAACACCTTCCCAGTGGTTATATTTCTTAATGATTAATACTTATAAAAAAAGATAACAGAGAATTCCCTGGTGGCGCAGTGGTTAAGAATCCGCCTGCCAATGCAGGGGACACAGGTTCGAGCCCTGGTCCAGGAAGATCCCACATGCCATGAAGCAACTAAGCCAGTGCGCCACAACTACTGAGTCTGTGTGCCACAACTACTGAAGCCTGCATGCCTAGAGCCCATGCTGTGCAACAAGAAAAGCCACCACAGTGAGAAGCCTGTGCACCGCAACGAAGAGTAGCCCCCGCTTGCCGCAACTAGAGAAAGCCCATGCGCAGCAACGAAGACCCAGTGCAGCCATAAATAAATAAATAAATTTATTTATTTAAAAAAAAAAAAACAGATGCTGTGATACAGAAAAATATCAGTTGACAAGGGGTAGCTCTTCACATGTATTGCAGGAATTTCATTTTCATCCTACTTGCCCCTCCAGTTCCTCCTCACTGTCCCCTATTTTACCAAGGAAACTTTGAAATGGAAAAAGGGGAGAAGCCAGAATGATTCTTTCCTTTTTCAGCCCAAATGGTAATCAATCATATTTCCCTTCTTTTCCACAATAGCAGATCAACACACACACACACACACACACACACACACACACACACACACACACACACAAATGCTTTGCTTTCTTAAGGCTTTGTGAGAAAAATGGATGAGGATGGGTGAGTGGAAGAGAAAGGCTTCTGAGGGTAGAATTATTGTGTAACTGGATGCACCACACCTACTCCAAAGAGAGAGCAGGCATCACTTCCAAAGAACACACACTTCCTGTTGCTACTCTCCACTGAAGTTTTTAAAAATAGATTTTATATTTAGAAGAATTTTAGATTCACAGCAAAACTGAGCAGAAGGTACAGAAAGTTCCCATACACCTCCTGTTCCCACAGACACAGAACCTCCTCCATTATCAACATCCCTCAACTGAGGTACATCTGTTAACAACTGATGAATCTACATTGCCACATCATTATTACCCGAAGTCCATTGTTTACATTAGGGTTCTCTCTTGCTGTTGTACATTCTATGGATTTTGACAAATGTATAATGAGATGCATCTACCATTATATTATTGTACAGAGCAGTTTTACTGCCCTAAAAACCTTCTCTGCTCTGCCTGTTCGCCCGTTCCCCCCACACAACCCCTGCCGACCACTTGTTTTACTTTCTCCATATTTTACTTTTTCCAGAATGTCATATAGTTGGAATCATATGGTTTGTAGACTTTCCAGACTGACCTCTTTCACTTAGAAATATACATTTAAGTTTCTTCCATGGATTTTCCACTGCATTTTTGTTGATTATAGATGTGGGTACTAACCAAATCCAAGGGCACAGTTAAAGTGAACACAGGGTCCAGGGACTAGGTGACATAAAGTTCCCAAGAAAAAACTAGAAAGAACACAGTAAAGCAGTGTCTTCCCTTGTCTTTAATGCCGCTCTCTATTTTAGCAATTTCAAACAAAATATCAAAAACAAAGTGGGAGGCTGAGAGGCACAGTGAAAAGAGCCAGAGAGACCTGGCTGGACTCTCACTCCTGTGTACCTGTGAGATTTTTGGCAAGTTTCTTAGGCTTTCTGATGCTCAGTTTTCTCGCCTATAAAAAGAGAGTATTCTTAGGATTTCATACAATACCAGCCCAGTACACCACAAGCACTCAAAAAAATTATTATAGTATCATAATGCAGATTTGTGGCAGTATATAATGATTAACAGTGAGGCATTCTCTCCCCAGGAACTTAAAGCTGAAGAAAATAAATGTTTTTTCTGAACTAGAAAAAAAGTGCAAATATGATGATTGTATTAACCACCTGCGGATTTTAACTAATAGATCTAAAGAATTTAGGAACACTCAAAACTGAAATCAAAGTGATTTGATTGAAATTGGGCAAGCAAGAGCCATTTCAACTGAATTGTACCATGCCTAAAGAAGGACTAAATGAACTAAAGGAGGATGCTCAATGAAAAAAAAAAAAAAGACACCAACATCCCAGAGATTAGCAGCAGTTTCCTGCCTACCTGGGGAGAGTGACAGGGAATATGGAGCATGTGAACACCCCAGATAAGTTACCCAATTCTAGAGCAGGTATGATTCATTGAGCCTACCTGGCTTGGATGAAATATGCCTTAACATTATTCCAGCTTCCTCTGCACTGATTACAGGTTTACTGAACAACTTTCTGATTATTCATTTGGCTTCTGGGTATATTGATTCCAGAGCTGAAAAAGTGTCCGTAATAGCAAGCTCCACCATCTCACTCTAGAAAATAACATTTCCCATTGTATATTTATAAGTTGTAGATCTGGGTTAATCTACTTCAATCTTTGATTGATATACTTCTTCAAGTCCAGTGAATACTGGGACACTGAAGGATTCAGAGGTGGTCTGAACCACCGTAAATTCACCAGATGATTGGTCTTTTGTAGTCAGCCCGTCTTTTCTTGGTGGCATCTTACCTTCCTCTCACTACTTCTATGCCCTATCCCTTTCTACTTCTAATAGTAATTAATGTCAAGTAAATATAATGTTTAATTTCCATTTGAAGGTAGAGGAATTTTTCAAGTGAAAATGCTCTCACAGGAGACAAAAAGAAGGAGATGATCCCTTAGGTCAATAGAATAGGAAAGAAATTCCTCCAATTTTTCCGTTATTTCAGTGGGGGGTGCGGGGATAATTCTCAAAGCAAAAATTCTCAAGTAAAGTAAAATATAACAAATTTTAAAACAAGAAGATAAGAGATATGTCACAAAAGAACACGATAGGAAACTATCCCAATGATCTCAGAAGTGTAGGCAATACTTCTCAAAGCAAAATTAAAATGTAAAATAAATAAATAAAATGTAAACATTTTATTTTTCTTGTTTTACTTTTTTTAATTGTAATTTATTTTATTTTGAATTTTTGAATTTTATTTATTTTTTTATACAGCAGGTTCTTATTAGTCATCCATTTTATACACATCAGTGTATACATGTCAATCCCAATCTCCCAATTCATCACATCACCACCCCCGCCCCCACTTCCCCCCTTGGTGTCCATACGTTTGTTCTCTACATCTGTGTCTCAATTTCTGCCCTGCAAACTGGTTCATCTGTACCATTTTTCTAGGTTCCACATATATGTGTTAATATATTTGTTTTTCTCTTTCTGACTTACTTCTCCCTGTATGACAGTCTCTAGATCCATCCACGTCTCTACAAATGACCCAATTTTGTTCCTTTTTATGGCTGAGTAATATTCCACTGTATATATATACCACATCTTCTTTATCCATTTGTCTGTCAATGAGTATTTAGGTTGCTTCCATGACCTGGCTATTGTAAATAGAGCTGCAATGAACATTGGGGTGCATGTGTCTTTCTGAATTATGGTTTTCTCTGGGTATATGCCCAGTAGTGGGATTGCTGGGTCATATGGTAGTTCTATTTGTAGTTTTTTAAGGAACCTCCATACTGTTCTCCATAGTGGCTGTATCAATTTACATTTCCACCAACAATGCAAGAGGGTTCCCTTTTCTCCACACCCTCTCCAGCATTTGTTGTTTGTAGATTTTCTGATGATGCCCATTCTAACTGGTGTGAGGTGATAATACCTCATTATAGTTTTGATTTGCATTTCTCTAATAATTAGTGATGTTGAGCAGCTTTTCATGTGCTTCTTGGTCATTGTATGTCTTCTTTGGAGAAATGTCTATTTAGGTCTTCTGCCCATTTTTGGATTGGGCTGTTTGTTTTTTTAATACTGAGCCGCATGAGCTGTTTATATATTTTGGAGATTAATCCTTGTCCATTGATTCATTTGAAAATATTTTCTCCCATTCTGAGGGCTGTCTTTTCATCTTGTTTATGGTTTCCTTTACTGTGCAAAAGCTTTTAAGTTTCATTAGGTCCCATTTGTTTATTTTTGTTTTTATTTCCATTACTCTAGGAGGTGGATCAAAAAAGATCTTGCTCTGATTTATGTCAAAGAGTGTTCTTCCTATGTTTTCCTCTAAGAGTTTTATAGTGTCCAGTCTTACATTTAGGTCTCTAATCCATTTTGAGTTTATTTTTGTGTATGGTGTTAGAGAAAGTTGCAGGATACAAAATTAATGCACAGAAATCTCTTGCATTCCTATACACTAATGATGAAAAATCTGAAAGAAAAATTAAGGAAACATTCCCATTTACCAATGCAACACAAAGAATAAAATACCTAGGAATAAACCTACCTAGGGAGACAAAAGACCTGTATGCAGAAAACTATAAGACACTGATGAAAGAAATTAAAGACGATACTAACAAATGGAGAGATATACCATGTTCTTGGATTGGAAGAATCAATATTGTGAAAATGACTATACTACCCCAAGCAATCTACAGATTCAAGGCAATCCTTATCAAATTACCAATGGCATTTTTTACAGAACTAGAACAAAAAATCTTAAAATTTGTATGGAGACACAAAAGACCCCGAATAGCCAAAGCAGTCTTGAGGGAAAAAAACAGAGCTGGGGGAATCAGACCCTGACTTCAGACTATACTACAAAGCTACAGTAATCAAGACAATATGGTACTGGCACAAAAACAGAAACATAGATCAACGGAACAAGGTAGAAAGCCCAGAGATAAACCCACGCACCTATGGTCAACTAATCTATGACAAAAGAGGCAAGGATATACAATGGAGAAAAGACAGTCTCTTCAATAAGTGTTGCTGGGAAAACTGGACAGCTACATGTAAAAGAATTTTAAAACAAGGAAAAGTAAAATATGTGCCGCCGCCCCCGCCCCCGCCCAGCCAGAAAGAAAGATACAGGGAACACTATTTTCAGAAAGGGTTATTCTGAAAAACAAAAATAAAGATCTCCTTGTTACAGGGCTTGCAGAATAGAAATTTACAGAATTTAAGATAAATGGCCTTAAAAGCTGAACCAAATTGAATACATTTTAGTGGACTATTCAAGATAGAGAACTACTTCTCAGGTCCTTTGGAAAATAATGGAATTCAAGTGCAGTACTAATCCAATAAGAATTTTCAAGAGTCAATATCAGCTACTTACCATGGTGACAGCCCCAAAGCCATTATTATTTTTTTTAAAAGCCATTATTATTGACTCCACTTCCACTACTCAGAAGTATTGCTTTTCTATTAAACTATGGCTTTAGGGGATATTTAGACCTCTTCCCCCTAAGCATCCCTCATAATTTATTCCATCTGGAAGATTTGCATGAAGGATAACTTAAAATCTTTAGTCTCTATTCTCTCCTGCTGCCGAAGTATAACTCCCATTAGCACTAATGAAAGCTATCTGTTCATCCCAAGCAGTGTACTGCTCTTAAGTGTTCAAGAGCCAAAATGTTTCATGTCCTCTGAGAGAAGCAGCATTAAAGAGAACTTGTATACAATATATTAAGGTTAAAATGCAAAGTGTGAATTGTTTTCCAGATGACAGTATTCTTTAAAAAGTATGTCACGTTTCTGTCAAAAAAACAAGTTTCTCACAGACTCACTGGGGAAAAAAGGAGTCCTAACCAACTTTGAACATACACAAAGAATAAGAAATACTTCTCTTTTAAAAAGGAAGTTTGCAGTTTGAGATTGCTATTCTTACCTTTTTTTTCAAGAGGAGAAAGATATTTGTGCTCTAAGAGTGTAATACTTTATCTATGGAGTATCCCTTGCCTAAGTTCAGAAGCTCACCAAATCTTGTATAGGCCCTATATCTCCTTTAGCTATATTATTAGAAGGTTAGAAAAATTTGTTTGTAAATTCGTGACTAAAAGCCTGTCATTTCCCATCTCCATGGTACTCAACTGCTGTTCTCTTCCTTTTCTAGCCAGTGTGCCGCTGGACTGAATATCCCCAAATCACACTCCAAGCAGCCTGCCGCCGTTTCTTCTGACAGCCTCACCAACCTTGGAGCTTCCTCCTGCAGGTTCTCCTGGCCAGCTGGTGAGCTCATCTGGATCACCAAAACCTCAGGACTGCTAAAAGAGTAAGTCTGTTCCAAGTCCCCCCAACCCCTTAGTGAAGCAAAGAGGATATTTAGTGTTCCCTGAAAACACAGAAACAATCCTGAAGAAAATAAAGGATTTCATCATATTTTGGAATCAAATGGCTGTTCAAAATACTGGGATAGTCTCCAAGTTTTGATGTGGGGAAAAATCTGGTTATCACAACATTATCACTGAGGCTGTATGCGGCACAAAACATTGATATAAAGCAACATCACTGCTGATTAAACACTATTAGCATATTCAGTTGGAAACACAAATGTAAACACAGATTTCCAATGTTTGCATCACGTACAACTGCAATACTCATCTTTGTGTAGGGGTGAGAAAATAGAGACTCAGAGACAGAAGAAAAGCTAGTGTGCACACTCAAAGAATGTATAAATGAATACTTAAAGTGGCTTAGGAGGTCTTATTTATTTTTAAAAGAAACTGGTTAAGCTCTCTTTTATTTTTTCTTTACAGCTTGTAGCTATTATGTAATTGTGATCTTGCCAAGTGGAATGTGGCTGGGAGCATATGTTTAATAAAAGTGTGTGCAGGCATGCACACACACACACACAACATTAAAGCAACGCTGTGGTCTCCTCTTAAACTGACAGATGCAAGGCACTGTGGGAACTGAGGCACTCCTCTATTTTAACTCTCCACATTATGTTCAGGCACTTGGAGTTTGAGTACATCAGAGCAAAGGGAAATAAGTAAGCCTTATGCACATCAAGAACAGTAAGAGCTGACAGGCAGTCTAGTGCAGTTACTGTTGTTGGCCCAGATTTCTTTTAGTGTTTTTCCCCCCAGGGTTGATTTCATACATTTTCAAGGTGCCAGAAATTCTGTGTTGTTTCCTCTGCACTGACCTCTACCAGGCTCACCATCCATTTATAGCCCACCCCTACAACCATCCAGACTTTAGCACAGGTATTTTGCAACTCTAGTTCCACCTCACTTTCCCTCCCCCAAATTCCTAATTTGTTGTGGCAAGCCACCTCAAATTCTTCATGGAAAAATGTTGTCTAGAAATAATTTTAAAATGTGCATGCATATTCATGGAGAAACATATTAAGATAATATTAAAGTCATGTTTATATTGGGCTGAAGTAGCTCTATATCCTATGCTCTGAAGACATCAGGGATGGAACACTGAAAAAGCCTGAGGTTCAAAAACCTGAATTCATATCCGAATTTTGTTTCTACCAAATGATATAATAACTGTGTAATTTTTTCCTAGCCACTTAACCTTTGTAAGCTTCAATTTCTTAATTTGTAAGATGGAATAGTTGCTATACATAAGTGGTTTTCAATTTTTTTAGTAATAAAACACTTTATTTCATGTGAAAGCCTACCCAGAACCAATATTCAGAAGAACCAAAATCATAGCAGCTCAAGTTGAAGCTGGATGGACTGTGGTGTTCCTTCTCTACAAACTTCTCTTTCAGCTCCCACTTCACCTTTATGGTTACCACCACATCTTCTAGCACCTCTTCTGTGAAACCTTGAGTGTTCTGAGGAATACTATTGAAAACCTGTGAAATACATCATCTCCATGGACCCACTCAAATTGAAATTATTTTATCCTATATATACTGAGAACAGCATGGCTTAGCTGGGTCTTTTAATCAGGGTCCCACGAGTTTGCAATCAAGGTTATCAGCTGGGCTGCATTCACATCTGGAGGCTTGACTGAGGAAGAATCTACTTCCAAGCTCTTTCAGGTTGTTGGCAGAATTCATTTTCTTATACTTGTAGAACTAAAGACCCATTTCTTACTGGCTATTGACTGGAGGTCCCCTTCTAGTTCTAGAGGCCACTCACAGTTTCCTGCTATGTGACTCTCTTCATAGGCAATTCACAACATGGCAGTTGTTCTTCAAGGCCAGCAGACTCTGCTAAGAGGGACTGATATATAATGAAATATAATCATGAAAAGTACCTACTCCATCACTTTTTCCATATTCCGTTGGTTAGAAGCAAGTCACAGGTTTCAACAACACCCACAAAGCGGGAATTCTATTTCCCTTCTCTCAGCCTCGGTCTTCTCAAATGTAAGAATGGAGCAAATAATAATAATAATACCATTATATTATTGAGAGGAATAAATGAGATATTATGTGGAAAGCTTAATAAGGAATTGAGCACCTAATAGGCTTTCAGTAAGTTAGACACTGTTTAACTGCTTATTATGTAGAGTCCTAAGTCTATTCAAACTTGGCTTTAGTATAAGGCAGCTCATTAAAAGAAATTGAAGGTAGGTGGGAATCTACAATAAGACTTCATTTTTAAATTTCTTTTTTCTTTTATTTTTGACTGTGTTGGGTCTTCATTGCTGCGCGCGGGCTTTCTCTAGTTGCGGTGAGCGGGGGCTACTCTTCATTGCGGTGCATGGGCTTCTCATTGTGGTGGCTTCTCTTGTTGCAGAACATGGGCTCTAGGCACGTGGGTTTCAGTAGTTGTGGCACATGGGCTCATTAGTTGTGGCTCACAGGTTCTAGAGCGCAGGCTCAGTAGTTGTGGCGCACGGGCTTAGCTGCTCCGTGGCATGTGGGATCTTCCCGGACCAGGGCTCGAACCATGTCCCCTGCATTGGCAGGTGGATTCTTAACCACTGCGCCACCAGGGAAACCCTAAACTTTTTAATATTTGTGGGAAAAAATATTTTAAATGTGATGGGAAACTTATTAAACCTGAAATATTTTACCCAATCTAGGAGCAGCTGAAGATTTACACAAGCTTGTTAGTTATCTATTACCACATAATAAATTACCCTCAAATTTAGTAACTTAAAACAACATTTATTGGCTCACACAATTTCTGACAGTCAGGGATCAAAGAGTGGCATAGCTAGCAGCTTCTGACTCAGGGTGTCTCTCAAGGTTGCAGTCAAGATGTCAGCTGGGGTTTAATCATCTGAAGGGCCTGAAGAATCCACTTCCAAGCTCATTCACATGGATGTTGTCAGGAGACTTCAGTTCTTCACTATGTGGGTCTCTTCTTCCAGGGTTGCTCAAACAACATGGCATCTGGCTTCCCCCAGAGTGAGTGATGAGAGAGAAGAGAGGGACCCAGGATGGAAGCTGCAGTCTTTTAATAACTAATTTCAAAAGTGATATACTTTTGCTGCATTCTATTTTTTAGAAGCAAGTCACTAAGTCTAGTCCACATTCAAGCAGTAGGAAATTAAGCTTTTCTTCTTTAAGTGAAGAGTACCAAAAAATTTGTAAATATACCTTTTAAATGACCACAAGTATTATTGTTGTCTTGAGATTTTTTGGTGTTTGTTTGTAATTTTCTTGGCCATGGATGAACCAAATTTGGCACCCAAAATTGAGTCATTTCCTGGGAAAGATGCAACGGAAAGATTAGCTGAGACCACTACGTATTTTAGCTTTTGGCATCTTCTCCAGTTCCTACAACTCAAGCATATATATGTATGATTTCTTATAAGGAATTGGCTCACATGATTATAAAACCTGAGAAGTCCAGATCCAGAAGAGCCAGGTTTTTTTCTATTGAGGCCTTCAATAGATTGGATGAGGCCCACAGATATGTGGGAGAGCAATCTGATTTACTCAGTATACAGATTCAACTATTACTTTCATTCAGAGAAACCACATAGACAAACCCAGAAATAATGTTTAACCAAATATCTGGGCACCCTGTGGACCAGTCAAGAGGTGACTTGCTCCTAACCAAATGAATACTGCAAAGGTGATGGGATGTATGTGATTGCGTTATATAAGATTATAACATTCCTCTTTCGAGATTTTCTTCGACGAAGGCAGCCATGTTGAGAAGGCCCACTGGGCAATGATCTGAGAGTGGCCTCCAGCTGACAGAAAGTAAGGAACTGAGGTCTTCATTCCAACTACCTACAAGGAACTGAATGCTGCCAATAATCATGTGCCCTTAGAATCAGATCCTACCACAGTGATGCCTCAGATGAGATAGCAGTACCAGGCGAAACTTTGACTACAGTGTTGTAAGACCCTAAAGCAGAGGACTCAACTCTGCCA
Source organism: Orcinus orca (assembly GCF_937001465.1). NCBI lineage: Eukaryota > Metazoa > Chordata > Mammalia > Artiodactyla > Delphinidae > Orcinus > Orcinus orca. The sequence goes on from NC_064559.1 coordinate 123,274,480, forward strand.
TTCCTAGATTCCTTACCCCAAAACACTGTGAGATAATAAATACGTGTTGTTTAAAACCTCTAAGTTTGTGAAAATATAGTTACACAGCAATAGAGAACTAATATAATCCCCTTTTAGGCCATTCTTCCCCCTAAAATGAAGGGTAGAACATTATCATCTGGACATATGATTAATCCAGTTCTGCACAGCTGGATGATGTGTTCTGGTTGTCTGTAGAGCTTCTGATGGTAGTCATTCCAACACTTAAAAGTATCAGGTTTTCTTGTTTTTTGTGGAAAATTCATTAATTGCTTCATTTCACAGAACAGTGACCTCTCCACAGCATTCAAGACCCTGAAAACCATACAACTGAGCACTGAAAAACATATACTAACTGAAGAATAGTAATCATAATTTGTAGTCCATGCATAATACAGGAACCAAGAGAAAACATCCCATCCCAAACCAAAGAGCCTGTAAAACCAAATATGGGAATATAAGCCAAATTACCTAATTTCATCATGTCTTTGTTCCCTGGGTATTTTTTGTAATATAAAATATCCTGGAGAGGTCTACAGGTCTACAGGTCTACAGGTCTACAATATTCTTCTCCTAAGACGGTATACATTCTACCTCCAGATGCCAATAACCTAAAATTTAGCAATATCACCTGTCTAATTTCAGAAACCTCTCCTGTAAGTTCCACAACCTCAATGGCATTCTCTAGCTCTCATGCCATACATTGAAACACTGCATGTAGGATTATCTACATTTGTGTGGGCTTTTGTAAAGTATAAACTGAAGAAGTTTGGGGGCAGAGGAAAGATGTCCAAAATTCTCTTTCAATGTTTGAATGCAAACTGGGACCCAATTTTTCTAATTTTTGAGTTTAATTATCTAAATAACCCTTTTTTTCCTGAGAAGAGAAACTGACGGGCTAAAATGGACCTTGGGTAATATCTGAAGGCAGTCATCAGACTACCAAGATAAGACATCTCTACAAAGTTTGTGGGGATAGTCAATAATCTTTTGTGACACAAATCCAATCCCAGTCATTATGAAACAACCACTGATCTATTTTCGGCCACAATGCCTCATGTGGTTGTCATATATTATGCAATGTTTTAGTACCACTAATTAAGAATGGCCCTGTGCCAGGAGATAAAATTTGTCATACAGAGACCATCAGTTAAATCTAAAGCAAAAAATGCTTAGGGCTGTCCTAACTGGCATACCTTTCTTATAAGGTCTGAAAAGGTGAGACAGCCTCTGAATACTTACCATCTGACCTCCAGCTCTTTTCCAAGCTCTAATTCTATGAAAGTTCTATAGCAAAGTCTAGCTCCTGTGGAAGGTCCCCAGGTGTAATTTCTCTGGGGAGAGAAACCTACCATTTTAGGTATGATGGAATTTAGGGTTTTAGATTTCTGGCTGTTTGGCCTGTTGTGATTTTTTGCCATATGAAAAGTTGCTTAGTGGGTTGACTTTTCTTACTCAAGAAACTAACTGGAACTGGTACCGTGCATGCAAAGGAAAGTGCATACAAACAAAGCTTCTAGGGATTATGCACTCTGAGCATCAAACAGTTCCTCAGTTCCTGGTTTTAATGGTTATTTTTACCATCACATGCTTTCTGTGGGCCAAGTTCATAGTTTCTTAAGTTATACAATTCTCCAAAAATCTTAATAGGCTTCTGTTCTATTTGCTTCCAATCAATTCCTAGTCATGAATCCAAGCCTTCCATAACTTGTTGTTTCTCAAGACTATTCCTCTTTCTCTTCCAACTTAATGGAATTTGCGTTGAGGTCTTCTGAAACAACAGCTTGAAAGGGAGGTAATATCCTTAATGTAGTATCTGCTGCCCAGATTAGTCATTTGTTTAACTGTAAACTCAATGGGTTTTTGCCATTCAAGGCTTTTTGTAACTTTATTTCCTAAAGTTTGGTGTCTAGAAGTAGTTGGCTCTTCCATCTCTGTAAGGTGACAAATTTCTGAACTTTCTCTACTCTCGTTAATTCTACTTGCACAGAACTCATTTATTTCTTTTAAAACACCTTGCTAAGTGCATCAGTAAGCAATCAATGCATACTAATACTCTTGCTCTTCCCAGACATTTTCACTAAAGTTATGGGGATTCAGTAAGAACTTGGTCTGTCTGCCTTCCATGTTATCACAAACAAGAGTTTTATAAAACCTTATTCCCATTTTTAACAGCCTCTCATGTATGTTTTCTCACCACTCACTATTTAAGCTCTAACGCAGTGTCACTATGTTAAGTTTTTGTTATGGCATAACTCCATTTCAATTCTGTATTAGTTAACATAATACTAAAAGCTATAGCAAATTTCATTGCTTTTACATGATAGATGTTTGGGGGTTTTCTTGCTCATATAACAGCAGTTAGTGTTGCTGGTGAACTTAAGGTTCTTTCTTTGTTGGAAAAGAATTTGGAGACAAAGTGATAGGTAAGAATCAGATTTATTTCAAGAAAAACACACTCCACAGACAGAGTGCAGGCTATCTGGGAAAGCAAGAGGCAAGAGGCAAGAGGCCTTGAAATATGGTGTGGTTAATTTTTATGGGCTGGGTAATTTCATAGGCTAATGAGTGGGAGGATTATTCTAATTCTTTTGGGCAAGGGGCGGGGATTTCCAGGAATTGGGCCACCACCCACTTTTTGACCTTTTATGGTTGGCCTCAGAACTGTCATGGCAGGGGTAGGTGTGTCATTTAGCATGCTAATGTATTACAATGAGCATATGAGGCACAAGGTCCACTGGAAGTTGAATCTTCCACCATCTTGGACCTACTTGGTTCTAACCAGTCTTTGTCATGTACTATGGCTATAACATTCTTTTAAAGGTTGTGTCCTGCCCCCTTCCCTCCTGTTTCATTAGTACATAAACAGGTGGAGGGGACAGTCTTGTTCTGTGGTAGGCAGAATAAGGCCTTCCAAACATGTCCACATGCTGATCCTCTAAACCTACAAATACGTTACCTTACATGGTAAAAGGGACTTTGCAAATGATATTAATTTAAGGATCTTGAAATGGAGATTATCATGAATATCCAGGTGGGCCCAATGTAATCACAAGGGTCTTTATAAGAGGGAGGCAGGAGGGTCAGAGTGAGAGAAGGAGTTGTGACTATAGAAACAGAGGTCAGAATGATGAGAGCAAGGAGCTATGAGCCAAGCAATTCAAGTCACCTCTGGAAGCTGGAAAAGGCAAGGAACAGATTCTTCCCTAGAGCCTCCAAAAGGAGCACAGCGCTGCTGACCCATTTTAGATTTCTGACCTTCAGAACAGTAAGATAATAAATCTGTGTTGTCTTAAGCCACTAAGTTTGTGGTAATTTGTTTTAGCAGCAATAGGAAACTAATAAATACATCTACAGAGTCAGCTAGGCATCCAAACCGAAAATCTACTGTCTTTAAAATGTAAACTCAAAGTTTTGCCTGAAGTTTATCTCTATCACAACCAGCTGAAAAAAGAAAGAGTATAAAGCATTTCCCAAGAAAAGATGTATGGACTAGGCACCTAGAGACACCTAGATATATTAGGGGATGGATTATATAGGCTCTGGCTGGGAAGCTCCTTCCAATAACTCCATTCGTAATGGATGTGGAAGCATGAATGCTGGTGGCAAGCTAGCCATCGTGCCACAACCCCAGACTGAGAACAGGGCAGCTAGGTGAATCTGTATGTACTAGATGGTAAGCTCCCACACTCCCTTCCCTCAGTTGATTATCAGAAACTGGCAGCAGGCTTAATCACCCCCAAATACTCAGAGATTAGAGGAGTCTCTTCTGGAGGAACTGAGCAGCCCAAGAGAAAAAACACACAAATATGGATATTTAATATTCAGGGATTCCCACACACATACCACATCTGACCACTCTGCACATCATTTGACAAGTCTCTCCCCCACCCCTCCCACCCAGCTGCACAAAAAGATTTCAATCATCTTTTTAGTGTCATAAATACAAAAGAAGAGTCAAGGATCACCAGACACTTTAGAAAAGCCTCCAATAGGAAAGACAAAGACCAAGAAAAACAAACAGGAAGGGGAAATTTGAAGAAACAATGGCAATGCATTGGTTGGTGGCACAAAGGAAAGTTAAAATTTAAATTAGTATCTTCTGAGAAATAAGAATATATATTGAATTCATGAAACCAGAAGGAAAAATACATTAAAAAATGAAAAAAAAGAACTCTTAGAAACTAAAAATGTGACAGCAAAATTTAATTTTAGAGTGAAAGATTAAGTTATGACTATATTATAATACACGGAACAAAATATCAGAATTGAAAAACTGGAGAGAAAAGATGAGAGCCCTATAGGTTTGCAGTAAAAGTAGCTACATTCATCAAATATTCCACTATATTTCCCATCACACTTGGGACTAGGCAGGGTTGTGTGACTAGTCATGTCCAATGAAGTGTGAGCAGAAGACATATGTTACCTCCAGGCTGAAACAGAGAAAATTCTCCACTCTTTTATCTGTTTGATAAAAAGCTTTGCAGCAAATGGTGGTGCCTCCATCAGCTGGGTACCTGTGTGACCATGTGGAGCAGAAGGAATCTCACTCAATTCACGCTGAACATGAGTATGAGACAAACAGTTGTTGGGTTAAGCACTAAAACTTCACAACAGAAATTTATAACAGCAAAACCTGGCCCATACAAGAATCAATCCAGGAGGTTCAACATGTGACTAACAGGAATTTCAGAACAAGAACACTAAAAACACTGCTGTTTTTTAAATATAACTTTATGCTTCTACTTCTACTTTATAAACAATATACAGTCATTAATTTGATAAACATTGGAAGATATTTAATAAGATAATCTTAGTATTCAGATTGGAAAAAAGTTAAAGATTGATACTAGCAATATTTGCAAGATAATAGGAAAATGGGCAGGCTCATGCATTACTGATGGGCTCAAAAACCAGTAGGACTTTTTAGGAAAGTAATATGGTACTGTCAATTAAACTTTAAATTTACACACCAGTTATTCCAATTCTAAGTGTCTTCAGAAATACACTAGTATATCTACCAGAGTATTCTTAGAATAATACCAGGGAATTCCCTGGTGGCGCAGTGGTTAAGAATCCGCCTGCCAATGCAGGGGACACAGGTTCAAGCCCTGGACCGGGAAGATCCCACATGCCACAGAGCAACTAAGCCCATGTGCCATAACTACTGAGCCTACACTCTAGAGCCTGTGAGCCACAACTACTGAAGCCCACGTGCCACAACTACTGAAGCCCATGCGCCAACAGCCCGTGCTCCACAACAACAGAAACCACCACAATGAAAGTCTGCGTACCACAACGAAGAGTAGTCCCCTCTCACCACAACTAGAGAAAGCCCATGCACAGCAATGAAGACCCAATGCAGCCAAAAGTAAATTAATTAATTTAAAAAAATACCATAAATTAGAAATTACCCAAATACCAGTTGGGAAACAGTTGTATATAAAGTACATCCATACTCATCAATGCATGGAATAATATGAAGTGCATGGGGTTTTTTTGAAGAAGTAGATGTATGTGTATGGATATGAAAAAATGTCCATGGGACTTCCCGGGTGGTGCAGTGGTTGGGAATCTGCCTGCCAATGCAGGGGACATGGGTTCGAGCCATGGTCCGGGAAGATCCCACATGCCATGGAGCAACTAAGCCTGTGCACCACAACTACTGAAGCCTGCGCGTCTAGGGCCTGTGCTCTGCAACAAGAGAAGCCACTGTAAGGAGAAGCCCACGCACCGCAACGAAGAGTAGCCCCACTCACCGCAACTAGAGAAAGCCCGCACACAGCAACGAAGACCCAATGCAGCCAAAAATAAATAAATAAATAAATTTAAAAAGAAAAAATGTCCATGATAAATTGTTGAGCAGATAGAACAAGACACAGAACAATATATATAGTATGATTTCCCATTTATGTAACTAAAAAAGGGAAAGAGAATCTGCATATGTGAGTGTGTGTGTGTGTGTGTGTGTGTGTGCGCGCGTGCATGCGCACATGTGCGTGCGCTGAGAGGGATAAAAAGATAAAAGGCTATAATGTTTACCATCTTCTTTCCTCTCCATCACCATCACAAAGAAGAGAGATGGGGCTTCCCTGGTGGCACAGTCGTTGAGAATCTGCCTGCTAATGCAGGGGACACGGGTTCGAGCCCTGATCTGGAAGGAGCCCACATGCCACGGAGCAACTAGGCCCATGAGCCACAACTACTGAGCCTGCGTGTCTGGAGCCTGTGCTCCGCAGCAAGAGAGGCTGCGCGATAGTGAGAAGCCCGCGCACTGCAATGAAGAGTGGCCCCTGCTTGCCACAACTAGAGAAAGCCCTCGCACAGAAATGAAGACCCAACACAGCAAAAATAAATAAATTAATTAATAAACGCATACCCCCAACATCTTCTTTAAAAAAAAAAAAGAAGAAGAAGAAGAGAGATGAAGCTGAATTACTTGCTCTGTCAGCTTCAAGACCCTACTTTGCTTTGCAGAATCTAGGTATTGAAGGAAGAGAAAAACTGATTGAGTAATAGAAAACTACACCAGAGAGAGGGTTGGTCTGGACTGAATTGGGTGGAGAATTTAGAAAGCTTGGAGTGAGAAAGGAGTGAATCTTTAAAGCACTGCTATGGGTGTGAACAATATTGAAATAAGAACTTGGGGAAAGAAGTTTTTGAAAGAAATTCTGTGATGCATGGGAATGTTCTCCTCTTTGGATATTTTTATGCAAGACTGGAATATGATTCACATTACTTTGAATTATTTTCTTGGATACTAGATTGTTTTTTTTTTTCATGTAATCAGATCTTTGGGTATACAAGGATTATAACTGTATTATAGACAGATCAGAAGGTAACATATAAAGATATACAGAGATAATCTACAAAGATGAAAACATATTTATGTTTCATGTTTAGGAAAATTTATTGAGGAATAGACATCAAACTGCTAACGGCAGAAATCTCTACAGTGTCAAACTAGGTGAGGGAAGGCAGAACATACGGTCAGTAGGACTTTTTTTATACATGCATATATGCATTGTTTGTAATATGATTTTTAACTGAAACAAATGAAGAAAATAAATGCAAGCTATTACTTCTTAGAAAATGTGACATTTTCTTATTTATGACTGTTAATTAAAAACTATATCTTATAGGTAATTTTTTTTCTTCATTTCAAATACCTCTCCTAGTCAACAGACTATGTTTATGTGCATATACAGGTCGCAGAGGTCCTTCAACTAAAACATTAAAATAATTGAGGCAAAGATGTCTTTAAAGCTTAAAATAAGCATGTAATTATTCAATTCGCCTACTCAATTTTCAAGTATAGACACATAGTGAAAGCTCAGTTTTCACTAAAAATTTTCTTTCTGGAAAAGCTCTTTCTGGACATGTTTAGTTTTCTACTCTCTAAACATGAATATTCAAAGAAAACATTTTTATATTGTGTTGTCAGATCTTTTCATGTACGGGCTAGAAGAAAATGACATCTTAAACGATGTCAGACAAAGTAACACTCCGTACATACTTAATAAGTAACATTTTTAAGGTAATACGATTTTAAATTCGACAATAATGACTCCAAATACAGAGGAAAGTGTGTGAAGTCTAGATATGAGATATGAACTCTAGCGCCATCTAGCAAACATGATGGGTAACGTCACTAACATTCTCTGTAACAGATCTAACAAAGCAAGGTTGTGTTCTTGAGTTCTACGCTGTCAACCTTGGAAATCCCACTTAAGCATTCTTTAGTCTTTCTAGAGTTCTGAACGTGGTTTATAGCCCTTTAAAAGGCAAGGGGAAAAGACACTTTTCAATTCCATCGGGCCTAGTACAGAAAGGTGTCTTAGAAAAGAATAAACACCACTTAACTATAAATTTGATACTATATAAATGTATTCACCCTCAGAAGAACATTGATATCTTTTTATTTCTTAATAAAAGCATAATGTTGCTAAATTTACTAACTTGTAATCTGGGCTATTTTCAGTCATTAAAGTAAACAAGAAAAAAAACCTCAGACTCCCACCCAGCACACACACACACTTACTTTAATTTACTGATATTTTAATACCTACTCATATGTAATACTTGTCAATCTATCCAAACCTCAGCTACGCAATGATTTTCAAGCAAAAGTATACATTTAAGCTCACATTTGTGAACAAAATGAGTTAAACACAAAAGCCTCTTGGCCTTCCAAGACCTTGAGGTCTAAATAATATGAAAACATAGTACCTGATACTTTGCTGATAAAATTGCTCAAGTAAGGGGCTATAAACATATGTTTTAATGATGAAATCCCAAATGTCATAATCCCAGATGGATTTCAGCAATAATGTAAAAAGTTCCATTTTATAACAGAGAAGACATGAATGAATGACTAGAAGAATTAATAAATAAAACTTCTATTATCACCATGTTATCAACCACAGAAAACATTTCAAAAACAATATTAATTTATTACTTTCTACTTATGAAGAACTTCTTCAAGAAACTCATTATGTTTGCAGCCTTCAAAATGCTTATATGATGTTGCTTTTACTGCTCCCTAGCAGCAAGAAAAATATGGGTAATAATATGACTCTATTTGGCTAAAACACATAGCCTTTTATATCTTCACATAAAGAGAAATGTAGAAGATGTTGCTTAATTATGAATGTCCAACAAAATAAGATATTATTTATATCAGTCAGGGTCCTATCAGGACCTATATCACAAAGATTATACAGGAGTTTATGGGGAATGTTTAATATAAATGTTTATTAAATTCAACAAGGGATTGGCTAGTGAAAAGCGAAGAAAACACCAAGGAATACAAAAATTACAGATAAAGGAGCAGCCACTACCCTTAGGGCTGAGCTATTGCCCCACATAAGAGTCTCCCCCAACAAGGGCTAACCCACTCCCTCACTGGAGAGGGAGGATCTGTGGCTCATTGGTTGGTAGAGAAGTTGCTGAAGTCCTGTGCCAGCAGAGCTTGCCAGAAAGTTGCCCTCTGGTGTCCTGGAGGAAAGCCATCCACAAGGTTGTCCTTCGGCAGTGGCTCTGCTGCAAAGCCACCTGAAGGGGTGCCAGGAGAAGCTGCACTGATGCTACAGGAATCTGATGCTAGAGAACTTGCACAGGCGGCCAAAGCCAGACCTTGGAGAAGCCATGTGTGCTACAGGAGTCTGGAGAGAGGTGCACACTGGGCCTAATATAAGGAAGTCCTTCCTCCAGTGTCCCTGCAGCGCCCTTCAATGGCAAATCGTAACAACTTGTCAGCTGGCAAACAGAGCCCAGCTCCACTCTCACAGAACAGGCATCACAGTGTGAATTTGGAGCTGAGAGGCAATAAATTCATACCTGGTGCACAATTCTTTAATTGTACCCATTGTCACACATCACATCATGCTTTAGGAATTGCTTATTCTCAGCTCACTGGTTTTCTGAAGCTTAATTTCCACAAGAGGTTTCTTATTGGTTTAGCTGCCTTTAATCTCCACTTTTAAATCTATAAAGCACTATCAGATTGATTTCCCTAAACCATCATTTCACTTTGTCTTTATGCTGCTCCAAAGCCTTCAAAGGACTCATATTGCCTAGAGTAGTGCTCCTAAACTTCTTAAATATGAAAACCCCTTTACAATATCAACAATTTTGTACAGGTCACCACATGATAGTAGCCTTACTATTAGAACACTTTAATTAAAAAAATAGATGATACATGCTGCAATAAATTTAGACATATACAATTAATCTGTATTTTGCTAAGTCACATCACCTACAGTCAAGTACAAACCGTAGCTCATATCATGGGACAGACATATCTGTTCCGTGTCCAGGCTACGCACGGTATGCATATGGATCAGAGAGCCCCTGACGATAATAACTCCAGGGTCCCAGAGGCCTCAGGCCCACAAGTGGGGACCCACTAACCTAAAATCCATTCCCATCCCTTCAACTCACCATTGAGCTGTTCATAATCTGACCCAATCTATCTTTATAACTTTATCTGTCACTGACTTTCCACATGACTTCAGTCAATTTGCTATAATCCCTGCACCCTGAACACATTTTGGAATACCCTAAGCCCTGGTTCCACCTGGAATACACACCTTCCTTCTTCCTTCTTATCCAAATCTCACTTCTCTTTAAGACCCACATTATATCCCTCTTTCAGCTGCTTTTCTTGGCTACTGCAGAAGATGTGTCTGTTGATTCTCAGAAACATCACTGCCCTCTAAGCCCTCTCCTGCATGGAAGGGGATAAATTCAGGAAATTACACTTCCAGGCTCTTTTCAGCAGAGCTCATTGGATTCTATCAATAAGGGGCTGACCTGGAAGGCAGGATGAACAGGTCATTACTCCCCTAGATCCTCTGCAGGTAAGTGAGGTGGAACTCCCAGATGGCAATGTGAGGTTTGGCCGGGGACACTCCCTTCTCTATGCCCTTTTTGCGCTCTGTACCTGACTCTACCACATCACTTATCACACTGTATTTTGATTATGAGTTTATCTGATTATTTCCTCCAGCAGAACAAGCGCTCCACAAGGATAAACATGATCTCCTGAGAATCAGCCACTCCAATGTTGCAGACAGCTGAGCTCATCAGTGGCAGCTTCCCTGTGAACCCTGCACTTCCAGGTCTCCTAAAAGCCAGCACTCCCAGCCCTTTCAACACTTGTGTAAGTCTCTCAGGCCCTGCATTTAACCCCTTTCTATTCAAAATACCTATAGCAGCTTTCACTCCCCTAAATTGCTATAAGGCCTTATCATAGTCGTTTTACTGCTTATACAGTTAGTTATCTTTTCATATGTATTCAGATTGTCTTCACAACTAAGCTACTGAAAGAAAGGGCTGAGTTTTATATTTCTTTATGTACAATGTCACATCTTCCCTTGAAAGCAGTTTTTCAATAAATGATTACTGATTTGACTCATTTAATTAAATATAGGGATAAATAAGACTGAGCTGATAGTCTATCAGACTTACATCTTAGAAAAAATGGACAGACTTTCAAACTGCCAAGTCAATACTTAAACGTTTCAGTGGTTTAGGACTTTTCAATGGTTCTTAACTTTCTGCCCTTCAGTAAACTAATTTACCTATTTTGAATTAAGTTTCTGACTTCCAATCTAAATATCCGTAACCATTTTTGGATGAACAACTTTGGGGAAGTTAGGCTATCACAGCACTTCCTGCATTACATTTTGGTCCTAAGCATTTCATATTTCTCTACATGTTAAATCTCCTTACCTCTATCAGATCTTACCTAACTACCCTTAAAGTCTACCTTTTCCCCACTTCTTTTTCTTTCTACCACCAGGTATAAAAATAATATAAAGAAATATCTTTTTTCAAATGTGAAGTATAAAGCTTTTATCCTTGATCTGCAAATATATCTTTTGCTGTTTCTGTAAATCTAACTGTAATAAGTTGAATACTGTTCCTCAAAATTCATGTCCACCCAGAATCTAAAATGTGAACTTATTCTGAAATAAGGTCTTTGCAGACATAAAATTAGTTAATGACCTTAAGATGAAATCATGCTGTGGGTTTAGAGTGAGCCCTACATCCAATGACTAGTGTCTTTATAACAAGAGGAGAGAATCAGAGAGACACAGGGGAAAAGGCCATGAAAAGACCAAGGCAGAGATTAGAGTGATGCTACTACAAACCAAGAAACGTCCAGGGCCACCAGAAACTGGAAGAGGCAAGGAAGGATTCTCCCCTAGAATCTTCCGAGCATGCCTCGGAAGCATGGCTCTGCTGATACCTTGTTCTAAGCCACACAGTTTGTGATACTTTGTATGGCAGCCCTAGAAAACTAATACACTAGTATTGCTGGTATTTTTCATTAAAGTCAAAACAACTTTATAGGCATAAATGAATGTATTACATTGTGAGTAAGTTGACATCACTGTACATGCTGCTAAGTACAAAGTATTCCTAATACATACCCGCTACTCTTTTAGGACCACCTCTAGTGATGTAAACAAAGCATTTCCTGGTGAAAGGACTTCCTGGCTAAATAGTTTATTAGGAGAATCAATCTGACATTTGACATTTCAAAGTTGGTTTCAAAGAGAATTACATTGGTAAAATTAAACTATTTTCTACTTTCTAAAGATAATAATTTAGTAATTACAAAAAAACCTTTAAAATTCAGTGAAGACATAATGCTCTTTTCCCTCTGGGGATAGAGCAGCTGAAAAAACATTGCACAGCCTACAAGCATACATGCTTCTCCTCCCGAACACATCAGACCTTCTGAGGTTTGTATTCTAAGGGATGCTATAGAATACAAATTCCCAGGCAGAGTTAGACACCCGCTTCTCAGGGCCCTCTCTGAACTCCGTAGGCAGCTCTATGGTTATCACATTATTTTGTTATTATTGGTTTACCTGATTGTTCCTCCCAACAGACTGAGAACCCCGCAAGGGCAGGAATGTGTATAACTCATTCTCATATTCCCGGGCCCTGGCACCATGTCTGGCAGCACTTGGTGCTTGATAAATACTGAACTAATTAAACTGTTGACCTTACTCTGGTCATAAGGGAGTAGACAAATTTAAAACACACTGACAAACTGCAGTCCTGAAATTGAGCATTTATTCTTAAATCAGATGCAGCAGACATATTTTTATTTACAAAATATATTTTATATACTGCCCCTTTCTCAAAAGAAAGCAGCAAGACTCAGCAATTAATTATCCAAACCTAATGAGGGAAACGTTCACAAGTGACTGCAGCCTGGTATTTATCAGAAAGATATAACAGCCTGGATGGTGGCAAGGACAAGACATTTTCCCTCTTCAGGCGCCATCCTCCCATACAGCAGGTTTTAAGAACAATGGGAATGTGTAGCTGAAGGACAATGAGTTTTGCCTAGAAGTCAAACAAAGCCAGAGGTTCAATCTTCCAAATTCTTTGGCCTGGGGTTTTAACCAGATTCCACACCTCCTACATTTAAAATTGATAATAAATATGTAAATATTCTAAGGTGGGTCTAAAGTTTTTTTAATCCTCAAAATTGGTAGGTCAAGAGAACACACGCTATAGCTAGTATACCTGTCTCTGAGATCACACCAGCAGTCTAATTCTAGGCCACTGTTAATGGCTTTACAGAGCAACCTCAAAAACTGTTCCAGGAAAAAAATTCATGAAAAGTGAAGAAACTGGGAGATTTGGGACAGGGATCCCAAAGATGAAACATGAAGAGTCTTGGTTGCAGGAAGTTGACTAAGAGGGGTCTTAAAGAAGAACTACTCTTGCCAGGTTTTCCCAGTTTGCAGTTGGCAGCCTCTGAGATGGCCCCAATGATCCCTGCCTCCTACTATTCATGCCCTGTGAAGTCCCCTCCCCTTGTGTGGGCTGGACCTAGTGACTGGTTTCTAACAAGGAGGCTACAGCACAAGTAACAGGACGTCAATTCTGGGATGAGGTTACAAAGAGATTGTGCCTTCCATCTTGGGCTGCCCTCCCTCCCTCCCAATCCTGCACATTCACTCTGAAGAAAGCCAGTGGCCATGGTGTGAGCTGTCCTATGGAGTCTCCTTTGGCAAGGAACTCAGGCCTTCCATCCGACACCCGACTAGGAACCGAGTTGAGCCATCAACCACTTGAGTGAGCTTGCGGGATCCATGCCTGATTGACCCTTGAGATAACTGCAACGCTGGCCACCTTGATTTCAGCCTTGTGAGAGACCCGGAAGCAGAGGCACTCAGCTAAGCCACACCAGATTCCTAACCCACAGAAAACATGTGATAATAAATGCTTGTTTTTGTAAGCCATTAAGTTTTGGAGTAACTTGTTACATAGCAATACATAACTAATATATAGCAACTCCTATTTATAATACTAAGTTCTTCCTTACTTCTCAAACACATATCCTGATTTTTGTTTGTGTGAGGTCATCTGACCCCTTGGATGGAAGTAGAGACCACTCTCTTAGGAGCTAAGTACTTTTTTGGATACGTAAATTCAGGGAGCAAATCCTTATAATCAAGGATTGGCCTATCGCCCTTCCCAAAAGGCCAATCAAGCAGAATGTGGTGAAACTGACCGTAGGGTAGTCTTCCTAACACCAGAAACCATAGCAGCTGCAGTATCAACCCATTCACTCATCATCTCATGAACGGTAGTGGAAACAAAATCATTTTATTCTTTAAACATACAACTGTATGTTCATTAATCTTTTCAATGCAGTGTTTTTATAGGGAACTGGAAAGCACCAAGAACTGCTTCTCTCTTCTGAATCACTAGAGATGCCCTCTACATGCACAAAATTGATACTAAGCACTTATTCTGTGAAGGAACATAATTGCTTGGCTGCTATGAGACATTTCTTTTCAGATTCTATTCATTGCTTACTCTTTTCCCCAAACAATTTCCCTTTTACGCAAACTTTCCTAAACAATACAGTATTTTATTAGATAATGTTTACTAACAAACTGAAGGCCTGGGTAACTATTAAAAAAGATAATGTATTCAATTACAACAGCTTAATTACAATGTGACTTTTCATAGAATTCTAGCTTGCAATTTTATCTGATAGCAATGTCAAGGGTTGTTCAAAGTAAGAATTGCACATTTAGTTCTTTCCAGATTTAACCAGATGAGCTGGACAACACAGGGCTTGGACATGGATTCGTGGTCTCTAGGCTTTTACAAATAATGCTGGTATGTTTTATGATGGGAAAATATCATATTAGAATACCCATTTAGGGGCTTCTCTGGTGGTACAGTGGTTAAGAATCCACCTGCCAATGCAGGGGACACGGGTTCGAGTCCTGGTCTGGGAAGATCCCACATGCCGTGGAGGAACTGAGCCCATGTGCCATAACTACTGAGCCCACGTGACACAACTATTGAAGCCTGTGCACCTAGAGCCCGTGCTCTGCAACAAGAGAAGCCACCACAATGAGAAGCCAGTGCACCACAGCAAAGAGCAGCCCCTGCTCACTGCAACTAGAGAAAGCCCGTGCGCAGCAATGAAGACCCAACGCAACCAAAAATAAAATAAATAAATTTATAAAAAATTTAAAAAAGGAACACCCATTTAGAACATGCACGTGTTTAGGTCTCTCAACCTAAGCTACCACCATGAAATTTTGTGTTAATGGTTCTCAAGTAGGGGAAAGAGCAGAATTTGTCATTGGAGGTCTGTTCCACATTCTCTTTTCTACTTTTTCAATATACCAATATATCTAAAGCTGAAGATACACATGAATTCTTCTCCTTGAATCTTTTTTTGAAGTCCCCTTTTTGAATGGATAGAGTGTTTTGAAGACTCACTTAACTTCTCACTCTCCCTATATCAATCCTGAGCCAGTGACATGATTAAATGATGGTTTTGTCCTGCTGGAAGACTGATTAGGATGCCTGCCACCATCTACAAAATTGCCGTTAACCTATCTCTTGGACAAATATAAACAAATCACTAGCTTCAAATACTGGCAGCTGTTGAAACAATGTTAAGGCTGTCATTAGACCTCACCTTGGCTTATTGATAGTAATTTAAGTCAGGCCTTTCTTGACACTGTATTTTTCTTATTATATCTCACATCATTGTTAAAGCATTATAGATTCTTTTCCTTGAAATCTTGTTCCCTATTCAAAGAAGGAATAGATGTTGCTTCATTCACTAAACTCTGCTTAATTATCTACTACCTTTATATAGATATGTAACACCTCAGGTAAAGTGAGCTGGCAATAATCTGGAAATCTGTCAGAGAAAAATCTGAATTACACAGGTGTTTGGAACCAAACTGACTCTTCAGTTCTAAGTTATTTGTTTGCTTCAGTTTAGTGCTTTAACTTTGCCTCTGGTCAGATGGCCTCATCCCCAAACACCAGGCTTTCACCTTACCATCTGTTCTCCAAACTACCACCAGAAAGATTAGTCTAAAATACAAATATTTTCTCACTCCACTACTTAAAATTGTTCAGTGCATCCCACTACCTTCAGGATAAGGTTGATACCCCTTAGAATGACACATAAGGCCTTTAATTACCTGGATTACCTGGATCCTACCAGCCTCTTCATCTCACTCTCTGTCCACTTACTTCACAACCTACTCTTCAGCCACACTAAGCCACTTGCAGTTCTAACTTTACCACATTCTCTCACACCCTGTGTCTTACGCCTTTTGTTCCTTCTGCCTAGGTCACTGTCCAGCTTAACATCTTTACCTTAATCACCCAGCACTACACCTTCTTCAGATCTCATCTCAGGTCACTTTCACCTAGAAACGCCTTCACTTTTGCTTCCGATATCAACTAAATATCTTTCCTATTTTCTTACTTAGCGTTCTATTCTAACCTTGATTATCACATTTATCACACTGTATCTTTGTTGACAATTTATATCTCTCAATCCTCAACTAATTGTGAAGTCCTGTGGACAGGTGTTGCATCCTACTTGTTTTGTCTTAACTGAAAAACTAGCATTGTGTCTGGAATGTAGTAGGCACTCAGTAAATGTTTGTTGAATTAGCTAGTATGTTTATAATGTCTCAGAAGTAGTTTTGGGAAAAGATCTTTTTTTTTAAAGAATGCTAAGAGAAAAGAGTTATAGCAGGACAAATTACTCAGAAATTACCGTTTTTGGGGGGTCTTATTAAATAAAAGCATTTGTAAACTTTGGGAAACATATATCCCATGAGACTCTGAAGGAATCAGTTGTCAATCAAATGCTGGAAAGGTCAGCATGATAACAAGTCTTTTGATCAGATAAAAGCCAAAGTTACCCAAACTAAAAACAAAATATTAATGCATATCATTGAAATATGAAATAAAGAAACATCAAGCATTATATATATACATTGTAAACTAAATGTGAAAAAATAACTTCTCTTCAAGAATTCCATCTTAGGATCTTCTTCAGGCCTATTCAGTGAAATTCACCATGCAATAAATTTTATATTATTAGAGGGTAAAATTTCCTGAGAAACAAACAATTCAATACTTTTCAACTTCTGGAATAAAAAGTAACCCCAAGTCTACAGTTTGAAACAGTAGTTATTTCAGAGATCTTCTTAGGATTAGTTTCATTTTGCCTTTCACTATTTTTTAAAATTGTCTAGTATAAAGAAAATCGTTACACTTTTTTCCCTCTATTGTGGGCTCAATGAGCTCTGCTGAAGGTAAAGTTAAAATCTGAAGGAATCAGAAATGGCGGAGACACCTAAGTACTTACACAGATAAATACTGTCTTATTTCTCTAAACTAAAAGAATTGGCCAAGTCTCCAAATTATAACCCACTGAGCTCTGTGGGTGCAAATCTGGGACAAGGTAAAGACCCAGATGCCATGGGTGACGCTGAGGAAAACCCACATAATCTCATGGACCTTACATCAAGGAACACATTTGATTTGGGCTATTTTGGAGGAGATCCAGAAGCAAACGTCTATTCTGCAGTGACCGTAGGATCCCAAATCACTCAACCTACTCTGGAAAATGAGCAGATGCCTATAATAATCCCATGCTAATCACAGTCAATGAAAACACATTAGTCTCATACACCACTGTATCCCCAGGATCTTGAGTAATACACAGCACAGAGCAGATGCTCAGAAAATATTTGTTGAATGAATGGATTAATTACTGAATAAATGAACGAGTAATGTCATACAACTAAACCATACTGCCCAGGACAACACTTAACTATATTCTACGTGTAGCCTATGGACCTTAAATTGGTTGTTTTTTTTTTTTTTTGCCCAGTGTATTCATCGCCAGCATCTTTCCACTCCCACCTGCACCCCCAGGAAGAGCCAAGTTGAAACAGTCTTCCCAGTCTGGACACTAACACACAAGTAAGCATTTGTGACAGGAATCAAAGTCTGACGGTACCCTCCTACTCCTTGAGCCACTTCCCAACTTAGCTCACCGGAAACCTCTTAAGAAGCCTTTCCTACTTCCTCCCTCCCATAGAAATGACTCCTTTCTTTGTATTCCCTCTGTACCCTGCATATGCTTAAACATTTCTAAATTATGAAATATGACATGAAGTGTATAAAATATTGTGTACAGTTTAACAAGTTATAACTACACAGTTTAACAAATTATAGTAGAGTGGATCCCTGTGTAACACTCATCAAGGTCAAGATAGTGAACATCATCAGCATCAGAGAATGCTGCTATCACTGGCAAAGCCCGTTGACTATTCCCGGGAAATGAAACTAGAATCTGGGTAATTTAAAAAGTCTAACCTTTCATTTTTCTTTTCCTCTGTGCGTAGTCTAGTTTCAGATGGTCATAGGGGGCCGTGTGAAGAGATCTGGCACCCAGCACTTCAGACCAGAGTTCTAGTGCACAAACAGCTGCGCCGACACCTCGGCTCCGAGGGACACAGGGCAGAAGCTCCACGAACGACACAGCAAGTCAAGATGGCGGCGGCAGCCCGTCCTCAGCGTCTCTGCACCCGGCACCGTGATCTAAAGCCGCAAGCTGCTGTGCCAGCCCGGCGAGAAATCCGCCCCTGAGAGAACTCCGCCCCCAAGAGAACTCCACCCCCTCCCCGCTGAAGAAAACCCTGTAAAGCAGCCGTACCTCTGGGCTGCTAGGGAGAGCCGGTACTCTACAGGATGATCTCGCCTCTCTCCATTCTTTCATCAAAGAATAAAACTTTCTGGGCGTCCCTGGTGGCGCAGTGGTTGAGAATCTGCCTGCCAATGTAGAGAACGCTGGTTCGAGCCCTGATTTGGGAAGATTCCAACCTGCCATGGAGCAACTGCGCCCGTGAGCCACACTTACTGAGCCTGCGCGTCTGGAGCCCGTGCTCTGGAACAAGAGAGGCCTGACAGTGAGAGACCCGCGCACTTGCGGCCCCTGCTCGCCACAACTGGAGAAAACCCTTGCGCAGAAACGAGAACCCAACACAGCCAAAAAGTAAATAAATAAATAAAATTAAAAGACAAAAAACTTTCTTTTGCTTGGTCTCATTCTATTGGCTCAGATGACACTGGGCAGAAGGATCCTTGTTCGGAACCAAATCAGGAGGATAAGCAACTTCCCCACCATGTTCCTTGCTCATCTCAAACTCTTGCCTCCCCTGAGGTAACCACTCTCCTGACTGTTAGGTTAATGTGTCCCTGCTTTGTTTCATAGTTTTGCGACAGAAGCAGGAACCCCTAATCAATGTGGGTTACTTTATCTGTTTTTGTCTTGTTTCTTTTGTTGATGTTATGTTGCACATAGCTGTAGTTTTAAATTTTTCACTACTGAATGTTATTCCATTACATGAATAAACCCGTTTGTCTATTCATTTTACTGTAGATGGATGTTTGGCAGGATCCCATTTGAGGCTATTGTACGCAACATTGCACATTCCTGTCAAGTGTACGGTAGTGCACATAAGTATGCATTTCAAAAATAGAACATATCTCTGAGAGAGGAATTTCTGGATATGCACGACTGCACATTACTGGATAGTGCCAAAGCATTTTCCAAAATGACTGGATCAGTGTTTACTGCCACCAGTTTTTGAAAGTTCTTATTGCTCCATGTTCTTGCCTTGGAATTGTCCTACTTTTAAATTTTCTCCAATCTTGTGGGTAAGCAATGGTTTCTCACTGAGGTTTTGATGTGCTTTTTCTGCTTCCCAATGAGGTTGAACGCCATTTTAAATGTACATTGGTCATTTGGATTTCCTCATTAGTGGATTCTCTTGCCCATTTTTCTATTGAATTGGCAGCAATGCTTTTGGGGTTCTTTTTAATCATTTGCAACAATTCTCTATGTATTCTGAATATTTTGGTTAAAATTGTTGGAAATATGTTCTCCCACCCTATGGTTGCTTTTTACTATCTTAATAGTGTATGTCAATGAAGGGAACTTAATTTTAATGAAATCAACTTTGTTGATCTTCTCCTTTTAGTTAGTGCCTTTTGCATCATTTTTAAAAAATTTATTTATTTTATTTATGTATTTTTGGCTGCATTGGGTCTTTGTTGCTGCACGCGGGCGAGTGAGGGCTACTCTTGGTTGTGGTGCGCAGGCTTCTCACTGCAGTGGCCTCTCTTGTTGCGGAGCTCGGGCTCTAGGCATGCGGGCTTCAGTAGTTGTGGCACGTGAGCTCAGTAGTTGTGGCTCGTGGGCTCTAGAGCACAAGCTCAGTAATGTGGCACACAGGCTTAGTTGCTCTGTGGCATGTGTGATCTTCCCAGACCAAGGCTCAAACCTGTGTCCCCTGCATTGGCAGGCAGATTCTTAACCACTGCACCACCAGGGAAGCCCTGTGTCATGTTTAAGAAATCATTTCCGTGCTCCCTTTGGCAGCACATATACTAAAATTGGAACGATACAGAGAAGATTAGCATGGCCCCTACACAAGGATGACATGCAAATTCATGAAGCGTTCCATATTTTTCCCACGCACATATGTTCACCTAATCTATGACAAAGGAGGTGAGAATATACAATGAAGAAAAGACAGTCTCTTCAATAAGTGGTGCTGGGAAAACTGGACAGCTACATGTAAAAGAATGAAATTAGAACATTCCCCAATACCATACACAGAAATAAAATGGATTAAAGACCTGAATGTAAGGCCAGACACTATAAAATTCTTAGAGGAAAACGTAGGCAGAACACTCTTTGACATAAATCGCAGCAGGATCTTTTTTGACCCACTTCCTAGAGTAATGAAAATAAAAACAAAAATTAACGAATGGGACCTAATGAAACTTAAAAGCTTTTGCACAGCAAAGGAAACCATAAATGAGATGAAAAGACAACCCCAGAATGGGAGAAAATATTTGCAAATGAAGCAACTGACAAAGGATTAATCTCCAAAATATACAAACAGCTCATGCAGCTCAATATCAAAAACACAAACAACCCAATCAAAAAATGGGCAGAAGACCTAAATAGACATTTCTCCAAAGAAGATATACAGATGGCCAATAAACACATGAAATTATTAGAGAAATGCAAACATTTAACATCACTAATTATTAGAGAAATGCAAATCAAAACTACAATGAGGTATCACTTTACACTGGTCAGAATGGCCATCATAAAAAATCTACAAACAAGTAATGCTGGAGAGGGTGTGGAGAAAAGGGAACCCTCTTGCACTGTTGGTGGGACTGTAAATTGATACAGCCACTATGGAGAACAGTATGGAGGTTCCATAAAGAACTAAAAACAGAACTAACATACGACCCAGCAATCCCACTACTGGGCATATACCCAGAGAAAACCATAATTCAGAAAGACACATGCACCCCAATATTCATTGCAGCACTATTTACAATAGCCAGGACATGGAAATAACCTAAATGTCCATCAACAGAGGAATGGATAAAGAAGATGTGGTACCTATATACAATGGAGTATTAGCCATAAAAAGGAATGAAATTGGGTCATTTGTAGAGATGTGGATGGACCTAGAGACTGTCATACAGAGTGAAGTAAGTCAGAAAGAGAAAAACGTATATCATATATTAACACATATATGCAGAATCTAGAAAAATGGTATAGATGATCTTATTTGCAAAGCAGATGTAGAGAGACAGATGTAGAGAACAAATGTATGGA
This sequence comes from Orcinus orca, assembly GCF_937001465.1. Lineage (NCBI taxonomy): Eukaryota > Metazoa > Chordata > Mammalia > Artiodactyla > Delphinidae > Orcinus > Orcinus orca. The sequence continues at coordinate 123,296,024 of NC_064559.1, forward strand.
CACCAAGGGAGGAAAGGGGGGATGGGATGAATTGGGAGACAGGGATGGATGTATATACACTATTGATACTATGTATAAGATAGATAACTAATGAGAACCTACTGTATAGCTCAGGGAACTCTACTCAGTGCTCTGTGGTGACCTAAATGGGAAGGAAATCCAAAAAAGTGGGTATACATGTATACATATATCTGATTCACTTTGCTGTACAGTAGAAACTCACACAACATTGTAAAGCAACTATACTCCAATAAAAGTTAATTTAAAAAAAGAAATCATTTCCTATCTAAGGTCATGAAGATATTCTCTTTTTTATCCAGTACAAGTTTGATTTTTTTTTTGATATGTAAGTCTGTAACCCACCTGAAATTGATTTTTGTGTTAGGTGTGACAGGAGATCCAATTTTTTTTTCTACAATAAATGTTGTCCAATAGTCCCAGAACCATTGTTGAAAATACTAACCTTTCCCCTACTGCTCTGCAGTGTTACTTTGCCATATGTATATGGTTCCATTCCTAGACACTCTATTCTCTTCATTCCCCTGTCTGTTTGTCCTTGTGCTAATACCACAGGGTATAAATTAATGTAGACTTATATTAACTTGGCTATTCTTTAATCTTTGTAGTTCCATATAAATTTTAGAATCAACTTTTCACATTCCACATACACACAAAAAAAAACCCTACTGCAATTTTTATTGGATTTGAACTAAATCCATAAATAAGTTTAGGGAAAAGACATTTTGGCAAATTTGAATCTTCTAGTCTATAACCAATATCTATTTCTCTATGTCAGTCTTTTTAGTTTATTTTAATAAAGTTTTATAGTTTTTTCCATAAATTTATTTCTAGATGTTTGATATTTTAATCCTAAGTGTCTTAAGCCTTTTCTCTTTTTCCAAGTCTTTCTCATACACAACAGAACTAACATTTTCCTTTCAAGGAAAGCATGCAGAAGCTTACTGATAAAACAATTGCACTCAAACAGGAATGCTGTTGCCCTTGACAACAATCTGGTCCACCAGCTAATTAGGCCATACCCTATACTGATGATATGCATGAAGCCACAGGCGTCCAATCAGCAGAGTCAGTGGAAAATGGGAAATTATAGGCTAGGTCTACAAGTATGCCTGGAAAATAGATGATGAGGAATCCTGCTGCGTAGCATAAGAAGAGTAGTCTGAACACACTTGCTACAGTGGTGGTTGTCTTTATTTCAATGTAAATTATAAATGTATAGCTGTTTGTTTTATTATTTTCATCATTTTTCAATTTACAATAAACCCTGTTAGCAGTAATGAGTTCAAAAGAATGGAGCAGTGTGTTTAATGAAAAAAATAAGTGCTACATCTTTATCTCTGAGAAAGTTAATGATGACCATGTAACTTGCAAAACTTGTCAACATTTACCAACCACTATGAAGGTCATAGTGATATCACTGAACACATACGAAGACACAAATCTGCTAAAGAATTCTCAGCTTCTGCAAAAATAGCTAAAAAGACTGAGTGGGAAAATAAGGATTCAACATGTGCTGCTGAAGAAAGTGCATATACACAAGACTGTGACGCTTATCTTTCCAATTAGAGCCAATGCCTGTTCTTCTAAATGAATTTCACTCCTTTTGATTGCAGGCTTTTTGTGCACATTCAAGGAGGGGAGCAATGGCTGTGAAGGAGCCGACTCCATTAGTAGCACCAGGACTTCACACACTGTTAGATGATGCCAACTTTACAGTGCTATTTCCAGATACTTTAAAGATTAAGAGACATACAGAGATTTTCAGGTGTGTATATGTACATCTATTAGTAAACTTGGCCTATTTCATACATATATTTGCATATGTTTCACTCTGATATGTCTAAGTGTGGATTTCTTTTTATTTGTCATCCTTAGGATATTTGAATCTGTGTATTTTACAAGTTACAGAAAATTCTCAGTCATTGTCTTCAGATATTCCACCTGTCACATTCTCTCTCTTTCCTCTGCTTCTTGGACTCCACTTATGGCAGCCCTTCTCACTGTATCCTCTATTTCTGTTATCCTTCCTTCAATATTTTCCATAAATTAGCTTCTCTCTACTTAATTGTGATTAATTTCTTCCATCATGTCATCCAGTTCACCAATTTTCTTATCAGTTTTGTCTAATCTGCTATTAAACTCATTCATTGTGCTCTTTATTTCAATTGTTGAAGTTACTTCTAAAATATATACTTTAATGCGCTATGTCACTCTTCATAATTTTCAGTTACCTGCCACGGTTTTATATTTGATGTTTATTTTCTCAGAACCATAGTAACCGTAGTTTCATAGTTTTTGTCTGATAATTTCAGTATCTACAGTCTTTATGGATCTGCTCCTATTACCTGAGGTTTCTCACCTAGAGGAGTCTTGTCCTTTGGATCTAGATGTTCTTATTGTAATGTTAAATATGTTATTTGAAAATTATTAGTAGTATCAATTTATTATCTTCCAAACAGGATTTTATAATGCTTTTGCCAAGCACCTGGGGAAACTAGGAATACAAGATCATTTGAATCCGAGTTCAGAGCTTGAGATTTTACACACACACACACACACACACACACACACACACACACACTGACATATTATTCAGCTATGAAAAGGAAGGAAATCTTTCCATTTGCATCAACATGGGTGAAACTGGAGGACATAATGCTAAGTGAAATAAGCCAGACACATGAAGAAGATATTGTATGATCTTAATTATATGTGGAGTCTTTAAAAAAAGAGTTGAATTCATTGAAACAGAGACTAGAACATAAGTTACCAGGGCTGGGCCAAGTAGGGAGGAGGGGAGGGGAAATAAGGGAGGTATTGGTCAAGGGTCAAGGGTATTGGTCAAAGTTGTTGGCCGTTATGTGGTATGAACAAGTCTAAAGAATAATACACAGCATGATGACCATAGTTAATAATACTGTATTGAAATTGAAGATATGATAAGAGAGTAGATTTCAGGTGTTCTCATCACACACACACACAAATAACTATGTGAGGAGACAACATGCTGATTAGCTTAACTATAATAATCATTTCACTATACCCATATATACATATCAAATCATGATATTGTACACCTTACACATACACAACTTTTGTTTAAAACTATATTTTAAAATGATTACATCCCAAGAGTCTGGAAAGAGTGTTGGATCCTTCTCAGGAGACCCGTCAGCAGTGCTCTGTGTGTCTCTTCTGATTTATCTCCTCTCACTCAACATCACACAGAATCTTCATCTATCTGGATATTAGAAAAAGTGCCTCTGACCCACAACATATTCTTCCAAATCTATCACTTAGGCCATAAATTCTGCCCACTGATCTCAGGACTAAGGCCTCTGATGCTCAAATTCCAGATTCTTACAACTCATAAGCCAAGACCTTCACTCTTGTTGCAGAGCCATGCTCTAAAAACCTTCCCTGGAGCTAATGAATGACCATGAGTAAATGTAAGAAGGTCAAGACTTCAAGGTAAGAAGAGATAGGAAGACACACATGTCAAAGGAGTTAATCCATTTACTGGAATATATTAAGCTTGTGGTTATCAGACATAATAATGATTTGATAAACATGATTTTTAAATTGCCACATTATTTGCTAATATAAACAGTGTATGTAATTTATCAGTAGAAACAGACTACACTGAAGTCTGCTTTCGTGTTGTTAGGACGAACAGTCTCTAGCCGTTGAGCCACTGAAACCTCAAGAAGCAACTTGCTGGAGCCCTGTCAAGTCCTCCCAGAATCTCCAGAGCTGGTTAGAGACAGAGCTTTTCCCTGGGGAGCCATTCAGTTGGGAGCATGGAGAGCGTCATGAAAAGGGCACAGGAAGGGCCACAGAACTGTACTCATTGTGAGAAAGCAAGAAAGTTCCACAATTTCTCAGACTTTGTTTCTTACACGTTAACGAAAAAAAGGGAATAGAGGGATTTCCCTGGCCATTGTCCAGTGGTTTAGACTGAGCACTTCCACTGCAGGGGGCGAGGGTTCAATCCCTAGTCACAGAACTAAGATCCCACATGCCACAAACCGTGGCCAAGAAAAAGGGGGAGGGGATAGAAATCCCTGTTTCTCAGAGTTATTTGAGAATCAATGACCTAATATGTGCAGTAGAACATAGCACAGCACTGGACACAAAGTACTTAATGAGTGTCAGTCACCTGTCCTTGTCTTTCTTCTAACAAGTCTCCAGACCTCTTAGAAAGAAGTTTTCCAGCTCGTACTGAATCACAGCTTCCACAGAAGCTACTCTATCTATGTCCATATATGCAGAGCCATGAAAAAGGTAATTTTTGTGCTTAGGTTTGATGCCCTTAAGCACATCTTTTTCCAAACAGCTTCTCCTCATCTACCCATGCCTGCTAATCCAGCAGTACTTTATAGGGTTCCGATTGCTCTGACTCTAAAACAACCTACTTTTGCTTCTGATAGCCCATAACAGGAAACATTTTTATAGAGTATAACGGAGAGGCTGGCAGCATAATGGAGACTCTAGAACAAGACTTAAAATGCTGCAGTTATCCGTCAGTCACACAACACAGAATGTCATGCATAAGAAACAGCTGATTTATTAGCCTGATGGAGCAGGCTGTGAATATGAAATGATAGGGTGCAGCCACAGACCAGCTGCAGTTGTGGGCCAACTCATGGGTGCCATTGACAATAATGCCAGAGATCAATTCTGACCAACACATGTTTATTTATCAGGAAAACTCTGAGAGATGACAAAGCACGGGAGCCAGCCAGCCCCACAGCGAAGACAACCAGTGTCCAGACTGAACTCTTTTGTCAGTTGGTAACAAATCTACTTTCCTCCGCGTGGTGATGCTACTAAATAAATAACATGAATAAAAATAAACTATTGGAAGCCTATTTCTCACATTACATTAGCGAGGATATTTGAGGATTTGTTTCATGGCTTTAATTCAGGCATATTTCCCCCCTCATCTTTTTCTGAAACAGCTAAATTTCTGTTTGTGACATTACCTATCTTAGGAATAGTTGTTTATAGCATGTGGAGAATGGGAATTGGTTAGCCAGCAAAACAAAAAGGGCAGATGATGTAAACATCGTAGGGCAGAGATGCTAAAAAGTTCAAAACTCCTCACCTTCTGAGCAACAATGCATTTCCTGAAAGGCAATCAAAAATGTACCACCTAGGGCTTCCCTGGTGGCACAGTGGTTGAGAGTCCGCCTGCCGATGCAAGGGACACGGGTTCGTGCCCCGGTCCGGGAAGATCCCACATGCCTCCAAGTGGCTAGGCCCGTGAGCCATGGCCACTGAGCCTGTGCGTCTGGAGCCTGTGCTCTGCAACAGGAGAGGCCACAACAGTGAGAGGCCCGCGTACTGAAAAAAAAAAAAAAAAAGAAATGCACCACCTATACTGGTTTGAGAGTAGTAATCCCCACATTCCAGCTGAATGTTAAGTACATACAAATTTCTAAAGCCTCTCATAATATTATTTTGACATTTTCTTTTCAAAATAATACTTACGTGATTTCATTTTGACCTGTATAGTGACTTTTTGATCCATAAGGATGTCACAGAATAACATACTGCTTAAATCATCAAATTACTGAGTATGTGCCTCAGACTATGTCCAGCCAAACTAAAGTTGAGCATTTCATGGGAAAAAACCTTGCTCAATGACCTAGATATTTCCCATCTTAAAATTCTTTAAGATAGTATTTCAAGTCAATTTTTATTTCCCCGCACAATCCATGATTGTGCCATGATTTCCTATTTCACTTTGCCAGTATTCACACAACATTAGGTGTAACATTTTACAAGAACCCACCACAACCAGTTAAGCCTGACTGGCTCTATAGACAGTGACTTTACTTTCTGAACCAGAAATATTATAGGACACATGGGCTGCCAGCAGGGCAGAGCACTTTGTATCCAACCTGTATCCTTGAAACAGTCTCTCCTCCAACAAATGAGTCCTCAAAACTGCCACTGGAATTATCTTCATAAAATTGAAATCTGATCAAGCCACACCAATGCTTTAACCCCTTTGAAATCTCTTCTTTTCCTGTAGGATAAAATCTAAACTTTTTGAGTGGGCAACAAAACTCCAAATAGCCTACCTCAAGACATCTCTTTCACCATTGCAGGTTCCATCCAGCCATTCCGAATTTCTCACCATGTCTTAACACAGCCTTTCCTAAATTCCATATCTTTGCACCTATATCCTCTCTCTGGAAATACTCTTCCCCACCACACAGACACACAGACACACACACACACACATACCACACGAGTACATAAGCACATGTACTCATCCTTCAAGACAAATTCTTTCCCATGTTCTCCCACGCAGTTAGCTGTTTCTAAACAACTTATCTGTGCCTCTATCAAGCATTCACCACATTTTATATCAACTTATCTATTTATACATTTAGGTCCTCTCCTAAGCTGGAGTTCACTATAGTTTTAGATAAACTATATTAAGGAATAACTCTAAATTATAACTGCTGGATTATGGAGTCTGCTTTCTCCCCACTGTCATTAGGTGGGTTCTATCATGATCAAGACAACCACTTGGGGGAGATGTTGTAAAGATGTTACCAGCATAGGATGGGTGAGGGGACAGACTAGTGAGTGACCTTTAATAACTCTAATAACGTTAATATCTGCAATAATTCTTCCAAACCTAAGATGATGAGTGCAACAACAGAAACAACCAGCATCGAAACAGCCTAGTTGTTTAATCAATAACCAGCAGTTGTAAAACCAGGGCTTCCATCAAGTTCCACTGTGTGGGAAGGCAGCATACTTACAGCTGTTCATTAGGCTGAAACTTCACATTAGATACAGCTTGGATTTAATAGCTGTGAATTTTCTATCTCTAGAAAGCTAATTAAAAGACCATCACTCCCCTTTTTGTTGGTTACTAAACAAGTTTAGGAAGTATACCTACTGAAGAAGTATGAGAAGTTAGAGAGGATTAATTTAGATAGGCGCTAATTCCAAAGAAGAGGAACAATAATAACAAAAAGCCTTTCTTTCCTTACACAGAAGTTCTCTTTGAATACAAATATAAACTCTAGGCAAAATGCTTTGGCCCAAATAATTAGACTCCTGCTGACAATCAGAGTCAGCGGTGGACTGATGTCATGCCAAAGGACACGCAGTCTGAGCCTTTAACGTGGAGTTCTAGGGCTAATTAGAAAAATTACACCATGCCACATCCAGTTCTGGAGTCAGTATTTCAGCTGCAGAAGGTGATAACAGTAATGTATGGTGTCACATCTTCAGTCTCAATCTAAGACAAAGAACAAAATACTTTTAAAAGAATTCCTGAAGAACAGAAGGGGTTTCAGCCTTACTTTCCTCTTCACAAACACCTGATAAAAGTGAGAGAAAACAGGGTTGCCTTCAACAAGCAAATCTTTCTCACTCTCAATTTTCATCCACCTGATTTGCAAATTAATTTTTCCCCTCTCCTCCTGGAAGTAAAACAATAAAAACCTAAGCCTCTTCTAGTCAGTTTCCAGTATAATGCAATACAGTGCCAGCTTTTGTTCCCAGAGCCTAAAACAGGCTGGGGAACCGCACACGTGCTCTCCAATGTCCATGGACGGCTGGAACTTAGAAAAGGTGCCTTCAGTTGACATAAGCTGTTTCAGCCTTGTCCAGAGTCTGAAGCCAGTTCTGTCCTGAGTGTCTCTCCTCAAACACTGGGGATACTGATCCTATTTGATTCTAAGCCCCAGTTTCCTACTAACTGCGACGACTTGAACTAGAATCCTGTCCTGCCTCTCCCTTCTCAGGAGGCTCCACACCACCGCAAGGATGCTAACACAGTTTTTCCAGAAGCAATCATCTAAACCAAACCTAGGTCATCAAAAAGCCATAGCCAAGAGGTAATCAGGAAAAAGAAGTTTCTAGGAGAAAAGAGGTCTCAGAAAGCATTGATCACAGACAGCATCTGATGAAAAATTTCCATTATCTCAGACAGTCAAAATTATCAAAATAACAGAGCCAGGCCGCCCTGGGAGCTCCGCCTCCGCCAGCGGGACCCAGCACGCTGCCTGGAGCGGTGCTCAGGGGGCCCAGGCCTGCTGGAGGCGTGGGGGGGCTGCCGCCTTCCGCCCCAAGAACCCCACGGGCCCTGCGGCGCAGTACCAGAGGCCTGTCAGGTCACCAGGCAGTCAGATGCCCATGGCTGGCTTGCAGGTGGGACCCCCTGCCGGCTCCCCATCTGGCGCAGCTGCTCCACTTCGACCTGGCATGCCACCCACCATGATGGAACCATTCCGAAAACTCCTGCTTGTGCCCCAGGACCAGCTCCCGATGCCTGCCCAGCGCCGGGGGTTAAAGAGGAGGAAGGTGGCAGATAAAGTTCTACCTCAGCGAACTTGGGAGCTTATCCCAGAGCCTCAGGCGTGCATGGATCTCTTGGCTTTTGAGCGGAAGCTGGACCAGACCATTGCTCGAGAGCGGATGGAGATCCAGGAGGCCATCAAAAGGCCTCTGACGCAAAAACGAAAGCTGCGGATCTATATTTCTAATATGTTCAGTCCCAGCAAGGCAGAAGGTGATAGTGCAGGAACCGCAGGGATCCCCGGGGGGAAACCCCGCAGGGGTCAAGGTGGCTTCCTGGGAACTCTGAGTAGAGGGAAAACTGCTGGATGATCTTAGGAAACAGAAGAGGAAATTTTCTTCATTCTTTTAGAGCCTCGTCATTGAGCTGGACAAGGAGCTGTACGGGCCTGACAACCACCTGCTGGAGTGGCACCGGATGCCCACCACCCGGGAGACAGATGGCTTCCAGGTGAAACCGCCTGGAGACCTCAACGTCAAGTGCACCTGCCTGCTCATGCTGGCTCATCAGCCTCCCCAGTACAAGTCGGACCCCCGACTGGGGAGGCTGCTGGGGGTGCACACGCAGACGAGGGCTGCCATCATGCAGGCCCTGCGGCTCTACATCAAACACAGCCAGCTGCAGGACGGCCACGAGCGGGAGTACGTCAACTGCAACCGGTACTTCCGCCAGATCTTCAGTTGTGGCCGACTGCGTTTCTCTGAGATTCCCATGAAGCTAGGCAGGTTGCCGCAGCATCCAGACCCCATTGTCGTCAACCATGTAATTAGCTTGGACCCTAACAACCAGAAGAAGACAGGCTGTTATGACATTGATGTGGAGGTGGATGACCCACTCAAGGCCCAGATGAGCAATTTTCTGGCCTCTACCACCAATCAGCAGGAGATTGCCTCCCTTGATGTCAAAATCCATGAGACCATTGAGTCCATCAACCAGCTGAAGACCCAGAGGGATCTCATGCTCAGTTTTCGCACTGACCCCCAGGACTTCATCCAGGAATGGCTCCGTTCCCAGCACTGGGACCTCAAGATTATCACTGATGTGATTGGGAATCCTGAGGAGGAGAGACAAGCTGCTTTCTACCAAAAGCCCTGGGCCCAGGAACCAGTGGGGAGGCACATCATTGCCAAGGTGCAGCAGCAAAGGCAGGAACTGGAACAGGTGCTGGGAACCCACCTGATCTAATTGCTCAGGGATCCCTTCCTTTCTTCCCAGCCCTGGAGCCACCCCTTCCTCAGCCTGGAAGGGGACCACCCTCTGGGGCACAGACATGTAGGATGAGGGGGTGAGGGGTGTCTCCTGTCACTCTCTGCTCCCCAGCTTTAGTTTCATAAGTGTAGTGATAGGATTCCTTGTTGCTTGGTCCCCAAGGCCTTACTACTTACACGTTGGCTTTAATTGGATTCACAGCAGAGGCCTCCTCTGCCCCCTGCAGGCAGGCCCAAGTAGGACCTGGAGGCCGTGCTTTGACATCATAATGGAGACCTTTCAGAACCAAAGGCCCCTGGCTTTGCTTGTTTACTGACCCCCTTGGGGCGAGTGTCAGCGCTGGCTCTGGGGAGCTTTGTGAGGAAGAGAGACACAGCTCACCCTCTTCCTAGCCTTTCCAAACCAAAGCTCTTTGCCATTCCTACCAGCCCAGCCTTGCTGCTGTTTTTTTTTTTTTCCTTTCCTTTGGGTATTTGCAGTATTCGTGGAGCAGATTTTTCTATGCGGGAGCCACTTTTTTTGTACAGGGGTAAGCTTGGGTTTTTCAGGGACCCCTACTTGGTGGCTCCTTCCTCATTTTCTTTTCCCAATCTATGCAAGCGGCTCTGGCCGCCATCGTCTCCTGAGAAGCCAGAGGGCTGCCACCCAAGCTCTTGGGCCCACGGGTAATGCCTCCTAGAGGGAGGACACACGAGTTCTCTGGTGTGGCCTGAGGCATGGGTGTGTGTGGGCAGGGGGAGGTGCAGGGAAGGTGCAGGGGAGAGGTGGGGGGGGGACTATCGTTGCCCTTCGGAGCTTGGTAAGGAGGGTAAACCTAGGGCTTGGCAAGTGCCACTTCTGGCAGGTTTGGAAATTTCCAAATAAATTTTTGTTTATTGGTGGTATAAATAAATAAATAAATAACAGAGCCATTACAAAGTTGCTCTTTCCTTATCAGTACATTTGAAGAAAATAACAGGTCTTGGTCTTAAGGTGTTCATTCAACTTACAGAGTTCAGTTCATCAGAAGCTCCACAATTTGTGTTTTCTTGTTGCCTCTTTCTGGAATCATTGAATATTTGAATATCTAGTGCTTATATATGAACCAAATGAAAGTTACTCTGAGACAAATATTACTCAAGCCAAATTATTTTAATGTCAAGTATGTTAATAGTGGCTTTTCAAAAGTGTAAACATGGGGAGCTCAGAGAGCAAGTTTAAGCATTCCTTTATCAAATAAAAAACATGGGTTTTGGCCCATTTTTTCTGCTGGAACAATAGATATCCAAGTGATACATACAGAGAAAGCGGCAGAGGTCATAACAGCTTTTGAATCTCATACTAGCCTGTTTCACTTCCTTCTCACAATTACCATTCTTCTTGTCTTTATCCTAGTGATAAAAACCAAAATAACACCTCCAAATCAGATATTGAAACCCAAGATTATTTATAGCTGCCCAATTTCTTATGACATAGTTACATTAGATTTGATCCAGTTCTGCATGACTAGGGAAATTAAGCATGAAGCACCTTCTTCAACCTACTTCTCTAGTATCTAGGATGCTTTGCAGCAATTCAACATGTGTGTGCTTTCTCTTTGGTGGAAAAAAAAAGAAAAACAAAGATGGCATCACCTGAAAAGCAAAAGAAGTGAGGGCCTAAGCCTGTGGAGGCAGCTTAATCACCTGCAAGCAGTTTATCATTCAACATAATAGCACAGGGCCTTAAAAAGCCTGCTCTGACACTCTCATTTGTCCTGTGATAGAATGCTCCCTGCATGGGAATTTAATATCCCCACTGCAATCAAACTTTGATGTGCACAGAATGTGTCTGTCATCTGTAAGCTGGAAGTCACAGTGCAACCCACTTCGCTGACCAGGACAGGGCCAGTCTGTTTCCCACAGGAAGGTTCTCAACCTCAGTTAGCACCTAAGACACAACGTTGGACACCCAGACCCCACCTCAGAATGCCCGAGACTAGGGCCTGGGCATTTTTTTCAAAGCTACACAGTGATTCTGTCACAGAGCTGCATCGAGAATCGCAGGGATGCAGTGTTGACCTTTCAGTGTCGTTGCTGGTGCATTGTTTTAAAATTCAGTCCAGGGACTGGGTGTATACTGCCTTCCAGAAAATGAAGGCAGCCTCTTTTGTGGAGGCTACATAATAGTTTTCCCTGGGGGTGATCAGCCCCCCGGGGAAACTCTGTGATGGAGCGTAAATCTCCCTTTTCATACAAACAAGCCAATCTCCTGGCTGTTCTGCTTCTCATTAGCCTGGGACAAAATCTCTTGTTCCAGGCAAAGTAGGTGTTATTATCATCATTTTATAAATAAAGAAATGGAAACCCTGAGAGGTAGAATGACTTGCCTACTTTCATACTACAGACTAAAAAGTGACTAGTTCAAAACGAGGATTAAGATTTTCTACCTCTAAGCTTTTTTCTGATTTTAAAATGTATTTTCTATTGTGTTAGGTTCACATGCAAACAAAATCTCAGGGTTAGGAAAGCAGGATGTCCTCTTTAAAAAAATAAAAAGCAGTTTATTTTAGAAAAGTGGTTCTCAGAATGTGGTTTCTGAATGAGCAGCTTGAGAATCACTTAGGGATTTGTTAGAAATGCAAATTCTCAGCCCACACCCTAGACCCAGAAAATGAGAACCTCTGGGTGTGGGCTAGCTCTCCAGGCAATTCTGAAATTTTAAGAACCACTGTTTTAGACAAAAGCCAAACTATAAACCCTTTCCCCCAAATTTTGTTGAAATAGAATCTCATAAAAATATTGTTTTAAAAACTCAAAGGTAAAGTCAGAGAGAAGTAATAGTTTTTGGAGAAGTAAATCAGCTTGGTTGCCAGAGGTGGAGTCTTCTTGGCTGGAAAATAATCATTAGACAATTGTGGGAAATCATCCCCAAATATTTTTCTCTCTTGAGAAGACATTTAAGTAAAAGTTAAGGCCAACAGGCATAAACAGTTTAAAGGAAATATGTTGAGTAAAGAAAGAGAATTCTCTGGCAAGGAAGGTACTAGGGCTTAATTAGGTCCTCAAACTAGCAGAAAAAATGAAAAAAGGCCCTTAGGAGAGAGGTGGACAGGGTTACCAAATCTGTTTTCCTTTCCACTTGAGTACACAGCCCAGACTCCCTGGTAGTAGAGTGTGGCCCCAGGACTGAGTTCTGACTCCTGGACTATTAGTGGAAGGGGTGGACGCTACTTCCAGCCCAGCCCATTAAAATAAAAAATCTCTGTCGGGCTTCCCTGGTGGCGCAGTGGTTGAGAGTCCGCTTGCCGATGCAGGGGACATGGGTTCGTGCCCCGGTCCAGGAAGATCCCACATGCCGCGGAGCAGCTAGGCCTGTGAGCCATGGCCGCTGAGCCTGCACGTCTGGAGCCTATGCTCCGCAACGGGAGAGGCCACAACAGTGAGAGGCCCGCGTACCGCAAAAATAAATAAATAAATAAATAAATAAATAAAATCTCTGTCATAATACTCACTCTTCTTTCTTCTCACATTGGCCTACTGGAAGCAGAGGATTCAGCAGAAACCTCCATGGCTTTAAGGGACAGTAGATCCACAAGCTAGAAGGACCCAGAGTTCATAAGTCACCCTAGGGAATGCCACTACCACACACCTACACAAAAACACTCTATGAATGAGACAAATTCCCACTGGGCTAAGCCAGTGAAGTCTGGGGTTTGTTACAGACAGCATCTACCATGTGTAATCTAAGTCTTTGCGAGAGTCACTAAAATAAATGCATTTTTCGTCAAAGCAGCAATGTTTCATGCCGAGTTCTGATGCCTGCACCTCAAATGGCTATAGAGCAGTAGCTACGGAATTCCCTGTAGATCAAAAAGTGCCCCTGTAAGCAGCAGCCAAGCGCACCTGCACCTTGTGTTCTGTGAGCCCTCCCAGATAACACAGGGTCTCACTGCTCCTCTTCACCAGATTGCCCCTTCTGGAATTTGCCATTATATCCACGTGACGTTTAGAAGACAGAAAGGTGATCTATTTAGGGTCTGTATTTTAAGTCTAACACTAGTAATTGACCACAAACATCATTCATGATGAGTATGTTTTCAGAAATCTCTACTTCTCTCCTCAGTCCCACCTTTTGTTATGACATCCCCATTTTCCCTTAAGGCCCTATTATCTATCTTCCTTGAAGATGGCATACCTCTTTTTCAATATTCATTCATTGCTTAAAAAATTATTTGTCCAGTGGGGGAAATCGACAAGTCATCTTTTCAGTCTGTACACAGCTTCTGACATGGATGAGTCTTCCATCACACAAGTCTCTCCTGGTTTATTCCTATTCTCTGGCGCTTCCTCCTCTCTCTGCTTTGCATGACCATCCTTCTCTATCCAATAATTAAATGATATTAAGTGATGGAACTTCCTCAAGTCTCTGTCTTAGCCTTTCTCTCTCTCCAATTTCTATATTCAGGCTCTTATATCGACATCAACAACTTCTACTTTTGCCCACCTACACATGACTCTCAAATCTGTGAATATTTCTCAGGTACAGACCTTTCTTTGGCGTTCCAGACTCACATAACCAATTATCTACTAAACGTGTCTACTTGGATATCTCAAAGGCATTTTAAACACAACATAACACACAATTGGATTCATTGTTTCCAGCCTCATACCCCACCTCCATGTCTTCTTACAGTGACCGTTATCAGTGAACGACACAAGCTTCCATTCTGATAAGCAAGCCAGACATCTAAGAATCATCCTAGTCACCTCCCTCTTTCTTGCCCCTGATAGCTACTCCAAAACCACACCTTACTGATTTCACTTCCAAAGTACCTCCTGAATTCGTGTACTGCACCACGTCTCCTCTACAGTATCCCAACCCAAACTGCCCACATCTCTTGCTTGAATGATGGCATTGCTTTTCCTTTTTAAACCACCACCAAATAGTCCATTCTCTACAATGCACAGTGATTTTTTTCAAATTGCAAATCTGATCCCATCATTCCACTACTATTTAAAACTTATCAGAGGCTCTCCATCAATGCTAGGCTAAAGATACAAATGCTTAACATTGCCCACAAGACCCTACCTTGGCCTGGATCCCATCTGCCTGCCCAGCCTCATCTCAAAACCACCCTTTCACTTTCCCTCTGCAAGCCAACCACACTGGTTTTTTTCTTGAATGGGCATATTCCCTCCAACCACAGAACCTGGAACATACAAATTCCTTGGTCTCAAACAATTTCCTTACTTGTCTCATCTCCCTTTCACTTCTACTTTTAGATTTTATCTCACCTTGTTTCCCTTTCTCAGGGACCCTAGTGTGACCTCCATTTTATGATTAATGGCCCATTACTAAGTCCTCCTAGAATGGCTCTATCTCCACACTAATGATAGCTGTAAATTTGCATTAAATTGTAGGATTCTTTGCTTAATGTCTATTGCACTTGCTAAACTACAAGCTGCCCCTCAAAATCAGGAACCATGTCCACTTCTGTCCCACCACTGTACCCTAAGTCTCTCACTCATTTAACAAATATTTATGTGTCAGGAAATATTCTAGGTGCTAAGGACATAGTAATAACAAGACAGAGAAGTTTCCACCTGTTGTGGTATGTACATTGTAGTAATAGGAGACAGAAAATTAGAAAAATATTTTTTAAAATAAGAAAAATAATAGGTAATAATAAGTGCTATGCAGAGAATTCAAATAGGATCATATGACACAATGTGATTAAGATGTTTATTTCAGATTGAAAGAAAACCTTTTTGGAGTGGTGAAATTGAAAATTTTAGTTAAAATGAAACCAGTCATGTGAAGACTGATGAGGATAACCCTCCAGGAAGAGGGCTGTAAGATGGGAGCCAACACCTGACACAGGCTAGGCTCATTATGAATGTTTAATAAATATTAGTTGACTGTTGTCAGATAAGCAGGACCCAGTGAGGGGCTACTAACCCAGGCTTCTCTTCTTTAGCCTATGAGAGATGTAGGGGACAAAAGAAAAAGGGGCAGGTGACATGAATGGTGTCTGTTATAGTTGCTGTTGACTGATAGATCCTCAGTGCTGCTTTCCAGGGAAGCAAGATATGACACATTGATTTTTGTAATTTCTATTGTGAGATGGGGATGACTGGTCTTAGTGACAAGAGCGATTAAGTAACTTGCACACAGTAAGACTCTGGACAGGCTGAAGGAAAAGCTGTATCTGCTGTAACTATTACTGTTTTACTCAAATTATAGCTGACTCCAAGACCTGGCTTTGAACTTGGCACAGTATGGTTAAAACTATTTTCTTGATTTAGAAATTCTCCTTTCAAAGTTAAGCTAAGTGTGCAAACAAATTCATAACATCTAGAAGATCTTACAAACATAAAATATATTTTTTAAGTCTAGGATCATCTCATGTCTTCTTCCCTGCCCTTGCGTACTCTCTCAAATTGCAATAGTCCTTGGTTATTTTTCTCCTCCTCTAACTGTGGAGTAACAATAAAACTTTACACACTGAATGATGAATAAGACATGTTCTTCCCCAGGCAGAAAAGGGGATCAAAGCAAAGTATGTTACTCAAACCATCAGTCTTTTTCAAAAGCAAATGTTTCTTCCCAGGATGAACTAAAATATTTAAGGTTTCAAGAAAATATGGTCTGGAAATTCCTTTAAAGTTGTTGTTCAATTACATAAGTAAATTGTTCTATAGAATAAGAGTTTTAAAACAATCAGCTTTCAGATTCTTTTTCTACATGACTGTGTGTGTGTGTGTGTGTGTGTGTGTGTGTGTGTGTGTGTGAGAGAAAGAGAGAGAGAGAGAAAGAGAGAGATAAGAAAGAGAGGGACTTTGGAAATTTTCTAAATAAAACTGTAAATGAAAGAGCCTTTGCGGCTTTCTTTTTGAAAGATAATTTTTGATGACAAAACTTAAAGATGCTTCAGTTACTACAGATCATTATCATTAATGAACTAATAATCAGCCTTATGCTAACCAAATCAACTTATTCAATGGCAGTTCCTTTGGGAAATTTACTTATTTTCCCTGCTTTTCAACATCCTAGTCTGTAAGAGGGTGATAACATCACCTCCCTCACATTTAGATAATGCCGACAGCATCTAATACGTAGGCTACGAGTGGAAAGTGCAAAGGTAAAGATAAAAATTTCTATTACCATGATGTCTTCCTATGAGGAGAATAAGACTTTACAACTTGAAGGTAGGCAGTAGGAAACATATTTGGATTAAGTACATGGTCCACAGGGTACTGACATCACCAGTCAGTTGGTTTTCTGAGAATGTGACATAAGAAGTTGTTTTCCACTCTAGCTGATCATCAGAATCACCTGGGGAGTGTTTTCAAAAGTACAGATCCCCAAGGGACTCTGATAGTCAACCAGGTTTGGGAACAGCAAGTTGGAGGACATATTATAATGACTAATACTCTAGAGTATTTTTCACACATTATCTCTTATAAAGCTCATGACAACTCTTACTGTATTGAAAGGAGAACAGAATTTGCAGTCAAAACGACTGGACTTTAGCTCCCACCTAGTCACTTTTTTTTTCTCTCTCTAGTGGTGGTGCACGGGATTCTCTCTAGTTGTGGTGTGCGGGTTTTCTCTCTCTGGTTGTGGCACACAGGCTCCAGGGTGTGTGGGCTCTGTAGTTTGTGGCACGCGGGCTCTCCCACTGAGGTGCGCGAACTCAGTAGTTCTGACTCGCAGGCTTACTTGCCCCGTGGCATGTGGGATCTTAGTTCCCCAACCAGCGATCAAACCCACATCCCCTGCATTGGAAGGCAGATAGATTCTTTACCACTGGACCACCAGGGAAGTCCCCCAACCATGTCACTTTTTAGTGCACAAAAACTTAACTTCTGTGATTCTCACTTTCTTCACCTATACAATGAAAATTAAATGTAGTTATACCTGCCCTGCATGCCTGCTAGAACTTTTTTAAATGCCAAAGCACCTGAAAATATAAAGCATAATTATTAAAAATGAGAAATGGTGTCATTATTTGGGATGGGTTATGTGTCCTGAGTGTCTTTATTAAACAGTAAAGCTAAATAAAAATCTGGGCATCTGAAGGAAGATGTGGAAGTATCTATGGGTGTATGCAAAGATATGTGAGTGTGTTTATGACAATATTAGAGATAAGTTGTACCAAAAAGATTTTAGATGGTATCTACTTTAACAGCACTCATTTTTATTCAAGTTTTCCAATTGGCTGAATGAATTCAGTTTGAGTGTTAAAAGAAATATCTCAGGGACTTCCCTGGTGGCACAGTGGTTGAGAATCTGCCTGCTACTGCAGGGGACACGGGTTCGAGCCCTGGTCTGGGAGGATCCCACATGCCGTGGAGCAACTAGGCCCGTGAGCCACAACTACTGAGCCTGCGCATCTGGAGCCTGTGTTCCTCAACAAGAGAGGCCGCGATAGTGAGAGGCCCGTGCATCGCGATGAAGAGTGACCCCCGCTCGTCACAACTAGAGAAAGCCCTCACACAGAAATTAAGACCCAACACAGCAAAAATAAATAAATTAATTAATAAAACAAAGGACTAGTCTTTAAAAAAAAAAAAAGAAATATCTCAGTTTTAAATCTGAACTCTGGAAGAAAATTCATCTTCTAGAATGAAAGACAATATTTATGCATTAAATTAAAGTATTTGGGAAAACTACTGTCATTCTTTAAGTTTAACTTTTGCATTGTGAACTATTCTAAGAGTGTTTATAGTAAGAAACCATAATGGGATTCTCACCCCTCCTCTATATATAATTTTTGCTTGGTTTTACTTTAATAGTTTCCATTCTTCTAAATAACCACCTAAATTAGATTTTATAGTAAATGGGAGCACTTATAAAAGAAAAGAACAAAATTAAAAAGTCATGTGGTTTTTAGTGCATACGCTACAGAAATGAATATTTTTCCTGTGGATACAGAATCAGCTTTCACTTATGAGCCTAGATTATGGTTTATAAGACAATTACAATGGTTATGTGAAATAAGCATATAACTAGAATGCCAGCTTTAAGAAGAATGTGTATTACACTTCATCTGGAGAATAGACAGTGACCACTTATGGTCTAAGAGTAAAATATCCTCCTATTATTTTCTTAACTCTGGACATTAAAAATTAGAGCACCGGTGGAAAGAGCAAGGACATAAAAACGACACATTCTCTGAGACCAAAAATAATCCACATAAAATGAGTAAGAGCCATTGGCACCTAGAAAACATCCCAGAAGCAATTAGGAGACAGTCCATTGAAAAGGTAGTCACTGTAAAATTGGATATTGACATTGTAAAGATGTTTGGAAGGTATTTCAGTGAGGTAGAAAACTGCAATAGTTGAGTTTGGGGCCAACGCAGGGACTACAGAAAGGAGAGTTGGAAGAAAATATTTTAGTCGTGTGCCTCAGCCATGTCCAATGAAAGAGATAATCTGTTTGTTTGTTTTTCTTAAAATCCAAATTATGAGAAAAACAAAAAACAGAATTTTATCAAACTAATATATATCAAAGTTATTCCTAAAAATCCATTCCCTTTGCTTTAAACCTGAATTTCTCAAGCTCTATTTTCTTATGCCATTTGGTTTCTTAAGTGAACCCAGCCACAGAGAAACCTCAACTATAATTAGCAAAATATATCTCCTGTTGTAAATCAATATTAACTTTCTGAATTCAAAGAGGTCTCTTGAGAGTATGGTTAATGTCAATAAATCTCCCAAAGACTGATGAAACAGAGGATGCAGAGGAGTAATATAGAGGTAACTATGAAAAAATATAGTAATCAAGAAGCACCGTCTGTCTGCCTAAAACACACACACAGTCACATGCACAAATACATGCAAAGAACACCTTCAAATCTGAAAAGTCTTGGACCTCTGGAAATATACCCTCAAAATTGGGATTGCCAAATTTAGCAAATAAAAATACAGGATTCCCAGTTAAATTTGGATTTCAGATAAACAACAAAAAAATTATTAGTATAAACATGCCCCATGCAATATTTGCGACATACTTATGTTAAAATACTATTTGTTGCCTATCTGAAATTTAAATTTAACTGGGCCTCCTGCATTTTATCTGGCAACCCTACATAGAATTCTGTGTACTCAAATTTTAAAAACACACTAAAAATTAAATGCTGTCACTTTAGACAACCAACTGTCCCCAGCAATCATAACCTTATCACAAATATCATGACTGAAATCATATGATGGTCCTCTGATGGGAGATGAACATCCAGATGATCCTGAATATAAATATTTATCATTAAATGCAAACACAAAAATTTAAATTCTCATTCTGAAGATCAGAGACTATGTCCTCTCATCCCCCAAGGTAATCCTGGGACCATGGTGTATTATCAGGGTTCTCCAGAGAAACAGAACCAGCAAGAGAGACTGCTTGTGGAGGTTGGCATGTCCAAAATCTGCAGGGTAAGCCGGCAGGCTGGAGACCCAGTGAAGAGTTTCAGTTCAAGTTCAAAGGCTGTCAGCTAGCAGAATTCCCTCTTCTGGGGAGGTCAATCTTTTTCTATCAAGGCCTTCAATTGACTGAATGAGGCCCACCCACATTACGGAAGGTAATCTGCTTCACTCAAAGTCTAGTGATTTAAATGCCATTCTCATCTAAAAAGACACTGTCACAGAAACAACTAGAAAAATGTTTTACCTAATATCTCAGTACAGTGGCTGAACCAAGTTGACACATAAAATTAACCATCATACTCAGTTTGCTCTACATCATACTATAGTACACTGCACACCACATTTCCCACCAGAATCACAGTGACCCTCATCACCTGGCTTCTCTCCTGATACCCCAGTCTATATACTGATTCTCAATCTTTAGAGAATCTAAATATCACCTGAGAAGTGTCTAAGGAACACCTGAGACGTTTGTTAAAAATGAAATAGCTGAGCCCCACCTCCAAGATTCCAATATATTAAGTCTGGAGTGGGATCAAGAAATCAGAATTTTTAATAAGCACCCAGGAGATGTTTGGGGACCACTCTTTGAAAATACCACAATATTGAGTATAACTCAACGCAATATAGGATTTTAGTTAGAGTGAGGTATGTGGCAAAGACCTACAAATCACAGCTGAGTCAATTAGATTCCATGTTCTTCACATCTGTATCTGTGGAATCTATAGTTCTTTATTCAATTGAGCATTCCGTGTGCAATAAAATTTAGTGAGAACACCAGTAGGAATCCCCATAACTCTATCTTCCCTACTAACTCAATCCTTTTCTAGCTAGCCTGAAGGGAGTCGGTCTGGACTAAAAGTGTCCAGTGGGTCTGCCCCAGGAGAGACTCAAATTATTCCTGATTTGAATTCCTACACAAAGGCCCAGAGTAGTGAGAGTCACTGACCAAAACAACAAATTCAGGTAAGTCATATAATTGTTTTTACAAGCAACATCAAATTACTGAATTCAGGCTTATTTCTCTATGGTCCTTCCACCCTTTAACAAGATTTCATCTGCCTCATTTTAAAATGCATCTTAGAACCAAGAAGATAATGAGCTTTCATGTTAGAATTCTGATGATGATAGTAGTGACGTGTATCAGGAACTGTGAAGGGTCTGAGATTTCAATTTATTTGCAAACAAACAAGTTTCATGGATGTTGCTAAAGACATGAGTATCCTGGCTCAGAGACCCAGGACCTCATGATGCATGGGGCAACAGGCAGCATAAGTACTAGCATATTTACATCAGTTCCACCTGCCCCCAAGTCCCATAGAGGTGATGTGGATGGGCCCAGAGAGATGTGTACATGTGCAGTGAGTTGCATTTTAAAAGAAGAACCCTGGGCTTCCCTGGTGGCCCAGTGGTTAAGAATCCACCTGCCAATGCAGGAGACACGGGTTTGAGCCCTGGTCCAGGAAGATCCCACATGCCGTGGAGCAACTAAGCTCATGCACCACAACTATTGAGCCTGTGCTCTAGAGCCTGTGAACCACAACTACTGAAGCCGACACACCTAGAACCTGTGCTCTGCAACAAGAAAAGCCACTGCGATGAGAAGCCCACGCACCGCAACAAAGAGTAGCCCCCCACTCGCTACAACTAGAGGAAGCCCACGCGCAGCAACAGAGACCCAGCACAGCCAAAAATTAATTAATTAATTAATTAATTAAATTATTAAAAATAAAAAAATAAAAGAAGAACCCTGAGCTTAGGGATCTAAATCTTTTATAATGGGCAGTAAGTATATCTGTCCTTTGGTCTGGAGAGAGACACTGTCTCTGTGTTCCAAGCCTGTTTGCTATAGCAAGATTCTTTTTTTCTTTTTAAATTTTTTATTTATTTCTTTTTGGCTGCATTGGGTCTTCGTTGCTGCTTGCGGTCTTTCTCTAGTTGCAGAGAGCGGGGAGTACTCTTCATTGTGGTACGCAGGCTTCTCATTGCAGTGGCTTCTCTTGTTGCAGAGCACGGGCTCTAGTTGCGTGGGCTCTAGTAGTTGTGGCCCATGGGCTTAGTTACTCCATGGCATGTGGGATCTTCCCAGACCAGGGCTTGAACCTGTGTCCCCTGCATTGGCAGGTGGATTCTTAACCACTGCGCCACCAGGGAAGCCCTAGCAAGATTCTTAAAATGATCATCTGGAGCAAAGGGCAAATTGGTACCCTTGTTTATAGAAACTCACAGAACAGGAGAGACCCATAGGGAATTGTCTTCAAACAAAATGTTTGTTATTTGGTTTGTATGTTAGACTGCAAGTTGCATAGAGTCAGGCACATATGTTTTATGTTGCCAATTCCCCTGAATCTAGTATAGTGTTCTATAATTATTATTACATAAATTATATATAAATATAATTAATATATTAATAAGTATATAAACTAGCATTATATAAATATTTGTAGTATGACTGATAACTTTTTAAAATGTAAAGTATGAAACTGATGAAGGATAAATGAATATCTTCCATTACTACTGCTACTGTCTATCTATCTATCACCTCAGAAACAATGTTGTTTATGAGATGCCTCATTTATTTAGTAACAGCATTTGACAGTGGATTAAGAACAGGTGAAAACTAAGGTATTTAAGTTACATATTTAACATACAATATATTTCAATTCCAAAATAATTAACAGTGTGTAAAAATGTTAAAATTAAGCCAAAACTTATTAAATTTGAAGATTTGGTTTGAAAATCAACCTAAAAATTTCAAAAAGGATCTGATGTTCTGACTCATTCATTTATTTGACAAATATTAATTGATCAGCTCTTATATTTCAGACACTGCTCTAGGTGTTGGGCAGATACACTGCTCTAGATGTTTGCCCAATGAACAAAGCAGATAATAATTCCAACTTTCATGAAAATTTCATTCTAAAAGGGAAATCGGATGGCAAAGATAAAAGTAAAATACAGTGTATACCAGATTGTGATTAGTGCTAAGGAAAACAATAAAATAATGACGGGAATAGGAAATATTGGAAAGAGACATTGATTTTTTTTAAAAAAGACCTAAGAAAGGTTTTACTGAGATTTTTGTTGAGTAAAGATGTGAAGAAAGTGAGGGATCCAGCCTCACGGTTATCTGGGAGACTAACATTCAGGTCAGAGGAAATTGTAAATCCAACAATATTGAGACAGGCACAGCTAGGAGGCCAGTGTGACTGAACCAGCGTGATCTAGGGAAAGAGTTGGAACATATGAAGTTAGAGTTATTGATGAGGGGTTTAGAGGTGAAGATGAGGGAAGAGCATGTAAGGACTTGAGGTCATCATAAGGTTTTGGCTTTTACAGGACTGAGATGAGAAGCCAATGGATAACTTTGAAGAGAGAAGGAACATGACATATCTGTATTAGGGTTCTCCAGAGAAGCACAACTAATTAGACATATATAATATATATATTATTATATATAAATGGATATTATATATTCATTTGTATTCATATATGTGCATATATATACATACATATGCAGGGGAGGCTGGCAGGCTGGAGACTCAGGAAAGAATTGCAGTTTAAGTCCAAAGTCAGTCTGATATAGAACCAGGAAAAAATGATTTTGGAGATGAAGTCTGAAGGCAGTCTGCTGGAGAATTTTCTCTTCTCCAGGGGAGGTCAGCCTTTTGTTCTATTCAGACCTTCCACTGATTGATTAAAACCCACCCACATTATGGGCAATCTGCTTTTCTCAAAGTCCACCAATTTAAATATAAATCTCATTTAAAAACACCCTCACAGGAATACCCAGAAAATATGTGACCAAATATCTGGGCACTGTGGCCCAAACAAACTGACACATAAAATTAACCGTCACAGCATCTAGAAAGATGAATGAAGTGGAGGAAAGAACAGACTTGTTCTGTCAGGTAAAGATAACAGAACTTGTTCCTATGGATGAAAGCTATACCTAGGTAGATCAGAGTTTCATATAAAGAAAAATCACTTGATAAATAATTCTAGTAAAGTCTGTGTGTTATTTAGAAAAAATTATTACTGCATTGGTGGGTAGCTGAGCCAAGTGGCCAAGTTTCTTTCTCACCTGTCAATCCTGTGATTCTGTGATTTACCAACAGAGTTAATCACAGTATTTCAAAATTTCTGACTCTCAAATGGAAACACTTTTGCATGTTTAGACAAATGAATTACATCTTTCAGAGGAAATCCTTGATATTTCGTCCTTAACTGAGTAATACTTAGTGATACTGTATCTACTGTCTTAGGTTGCTTGGGCCGCCCTAACAAAATACCATAGACTGGGTGGCTTAAACCACAGAAATGTATTTCCTCACAGTTTCGGAGGCTAGAAGTCCCTAATCAAGGTGCTGACTCATTCAGTTCCCAGTGATAATTCTCTCCCTGGCTTGTAGACAGCCACATTCTCCCTCTGTCCTCCCATGGCAGAGAGAGGGAGGGAGACTGAGATTGAGAGACACCTCTCTCGTGTCTCTTCTTATGATGATACCAGTCCTATTGAATCAGGGTCCCCATCCTTTTGACCTCATTTAACCTTCATTACATCCATAAAGGCCCCATCTCCAAATACAGTCACATTGGGAGTTGGGGCTTCAACATATAACTTGGTGGGGGGTGGGGGTGGGGGGGGCAGTGGAAACAAACATTCAGTCCATAACATCAACCTATCTCTTTCTGCCAATAGCCAGCTCAGTAGGATTCATGTAAACATACTAATAAAAAAGAATTTACTGAGCTCTCCAATGTGAGACAGATTCTAATACTATGTCATTCCTGCTTTTGGCAATATGGGGACCCAGAGAAGTTGAGTGGCCTAGATTTCATCTAGCTTGTCATTTCTAATCAATTAGTTGTGGCTACCTGGAGCACTGTGCTGAGATCTCAGCTACAGGGTCGTTGTCTTTTAGTAAAGTCTTGCAGGATTATGGCTACATATTTGCATATACCTATCATGGACATAAAGGACTCTGAAGAAAGACAGGAATAATTATGTCATTATCCTAGTCTGGTCATCCAATGTGATTCTTTATTATTGTTTACATCAGCAAAAATAATAATGGGGGTAAGTTAGGTAAGTTATCTCTTCCCCTGCAAAAATATTCAACCACTACATATATGATTTAGGTATTTATTAGATGAGGTAGAAAGATGTTTGTGATGGATTTATTACGAGAAAAAGTGGGTTTCAAACTACACAAAGTATGCTCACATTTTTAAAATAGATTGTTGAGATGGAAAATATTGGGAAAGTATTTACAAATGTAAACACAAAGCAAGTCAGAGTTTTCTTCCTTCCTCCCTTCTTTATTTTCCTTCTCTTCTACTCCTTCCTGGGAGGACTTTTGAGTTTTGTCGTTATGTCATTATTGTTGTTGTTATAGTTATTTTACTTTATGTATTTTTTTAATTTTTGGCTGTGTTGGGTCTTCATTGCTGTGCGCGGGCTTTCTCTAGTTGCAGTGAGTGGGTGTTACTCTTCGTTGCAGTGCATGGGCTTCTCGTTGTGGTGGTGTCTCTTGTGGCAGAGCATGGGCTCTAGGCTCACAGGCTTCAGTAGTTGTGACATGAGGGTTCAGTAGTTGTGGCTCACACGCTCTAGAGCACAGGCTCAGTAGGCGCACGGGCTTAGTTGCTCCATGGCATGTGGGATCTTCCTGGGCCAGGGCTCAAACCCATGTCCCCTGCATTGGCAGGTAGATTCTTAACAACTGCACCACCAGGGATGTCCTGTAGTTATTTTTTTATTCCATTTTATTTTGTTTGTGTCTTTTTAAGGTAGGAAAAAAAGAGGCAGAGAATCTGCTAGCCTAGTAAGGCACTGAATTTATGCTATAAAAGGCATCAATATAACCAAAGTGTTTTTTTGTCCTATAAATGTTTAACTCTGTATAAAATTTCTTCCAAGGAAGAGCAGGATGAAAGGTGCTAGTACCACCCCTCCAGGAGGGGAAATCAATCAAACCAATAAACTAGGAGACAGGGAAAGAAGATAAAGAATTCTAAGACAAGAAGGAGACCAAAGACATAGAAGCAGCATAAGAGTCCATCAAGAGGTAAATGGATAAAGAAGATGTGTGTGTGTATATATATATATATATATACACACACAATGGAAACAACTCAGCCATAAACAAAGAATGAAATTTTGCCATTTGCAGCAACACAGATGGACTTGGAGGGCATTTTGTTAAGTGAAATAAGTCAGAGAAAGACAAATAGTGCATGATATCACTTATATGTGGAGTCTAAAACATACAACAAACTAGTGAATATAACAAAAAAGAAGCAGACTCACAGATACAGAGAACAAACTAGTGGTTACCCGTGGGGAGAGGGAAAAGGAGAGAGGAAATAAAGGGGTAGGGGATGAACAGGTACAACTACTATTAAGTGTAAAATAAACTACAAGGATATATTGTACAACACAAGGAATATAGCCAATATTTTATAATAATTATAAATGGAGTATAACCTTTAAAATTGTGAATCACTATACTGTATACCTGAAACTTACATAATATTGTACAGCAACTATACTTCGATAAAATGTTAAAAATGCAATTTTAGAGAACACAAAAAGAAAGGAGGCCAGAGGAAGCCCATCTGAGGCAAACCTAGATGGACTGACACATAACCCAAAATAGAAGCAAAGGACCATCCTGTCCCTCCTCCAAACTCTAGACGTATCCTGAACATCTAATAGTGACGGTTTCTTAATGCACCTCAACCTTAATAACCTTCAAGATGCCACTGACATAACTAAAGTGTGTGTGTTTTCAGAAATATCTGAAACAATGCCAGAGGCACTGTATACCACAGTGTTAATAGTAGTTATCCAAGAGTGGTGAGAGTATGCATAGTTTTTATTATTTTTGTTTATCTACATTTTCTAACTGTTCTGTGCAACAAGCATGTAGCGTTTTGAATAAGATTTTTTAGGTTATATCTATGACTTTAAGAGAGAGAGGAAAAGGCTGCAAGGGATATTCAGACAAAGAAACTCCAATATTCTCTGCATGTTCTTTCCTGCACAGCAAGCAGTAAAACATGTTATATACTTCTGGAAACTGTAAAGCTGGAAGGAATCTTAGAGGTGATATGGTCCCTCACTTCCACTGTGTAGGTGAAGGAACTCAGGCCTAGAGATCCCTAGTATCGTACCCAGTAAAGAGTCACAGCAGCAGAGAAAGGAAACAATTTAGATTTATTAATTCTTAACCCAATACTTTTATTAGGTGGCAGGAGAAGCAGTATCATTACAGTTTAGAGTTCTACGGTGTCTCTAATTATGTCCAAAAGTAAAAAATAAAAATGTGAGGATTTTTTGGCCAACAGCAAAAGAATAGAATCAGCAAAACTTTAAGGTATTAGTCCAATCAATTTGGAGAGGCCTTAAGTCAATGGCCAGTCTCCCAGGATGTGGTGGAGTGGATATGCATCTATAACATGCCCCTCTTTAAGTGCTGACGTCTGCACTATATTCTCTCCCTTTATAACGCCCTCCCTTGGGGGAAGCCCTGGGATTGGGTCACCAATGACCCTCTTATCCCCTCTAAAGAGAGTGAGGGAACATTATTATAAAACCCCAGCTTTTTTCAGTATCATATTTTTTAAATGTGCCTAACTGACACATAGACAACATTTTTCTTCTATCTCTCTTTTACACTTAAGAGTAGAACTTTAAAGAAAATTTTACAATAAAGCATGCCTCCACCCTGCCTCAGGTAAAATGAATGTGACGGTGTATACAAAGTTCTTTGAGCTCCCCAGACACAGACATCAGAAGCCAACAGCAGTTATCTTGCCCTCATGAAAAGTATCTGCTGAGCCTGGCAAGACTCCAAACCAGAAAGTAACTTTCCTGTATTTCTCAGTGAGGTCCAACCCCATTTGTATTTCTCAACTAGATACAGAAATTGAAACTAGGAACCAGTAGTTTGGGGGAGAATCAAATGCCAAAACTGTTCGGCAGCGTGGGTAAAAAATGAGGTGAGAGGTACAAAGAGGAAGCTCTCTGAAAGCAGAGAGTATAATTAAGTCAACTTTCAAATTTAACTTCTTTCTTTCCCACGTATTTCAAATCTGATGTCTTTCCCATAGGCCTGCAGATGGTGCCTCTAGGGTGGCCCTCACTGATCTCTGAAGGGTGAGACTGGAACTGAAACCCACAAGCCTTGCACCTGTGGGGTCAGCTTCATTCACAGTGTTGACCCTTGCTGATTTCCAAGACCTCCCCCAATAAATGTCACCCCCACAAGGAGCTCCTAGAACATCAGCCTCTCTTTAGTAGTCCAGTTTTAGGTACTGCTCCGAGTTGATCCAGGGCAGATACCTTAAGTCAGTACTCTGTTTAGTGAAACATGAGATGGATACTTGCTCTTTGACACATCTCATCCAGCAAAGGGAAGTTTAACTATTCATTTACAACTTGGGCTTCAATTAACATCTTTTGATTTTTAAAATGACTTAAATTGCCACAAAATAATGGTTCTACCCTTCCTCAGACAGATTCCATCACCTTGATTTTCCCATTTTTAGCCCAACTGCAATGAAAGCATGCAGAGGACATATTGGTAAGGCCAGGTTTAGGTCTTATCCTGCATAGGATGCCATTTTCTGCTGTAGGAGCTGTCCCCACACACAGAGGAAATTTTCCGGAGATTCCTGTGAATGGTAGAAATATTAGACCACATCTGTCGTAGGTAGAGGAAAGCTGTGGAGTAGAGGTAGAAATACCAGGAATTACTGAAAAAAAAAAAAAAGACCCTGAGTTCTGTCCACAATACTTACCCTCATTTTACAGAATTAAAAAACCTAGGCACAGAGAGGTTAACCTGGCCAAATGATACAACTAAATTATAAATATTCTTATAAATACTTTGTCAATATGTAAATCACATACATCTATTGAAACATTTAGTATTACTAAGTAATTATCATTCTAACAATTTAGGAACATATGCCTTAAAGAATAAAGAATGGAATTGATCATTTTGAAGAAGGTTTTGGGCTGGCAGTGAACCCAGACAACAGTTTTATACTGTTTGAGAACAGCAGCTCTTTGCATAGTAGAAATAGTCCTTACTCACAAGATAAACTCAGCTCCAGGGCAGAAAAGGATGTTTTATTTCAACTCTAAATATACGTTGAGTATCTACTATGAACTAATAATCCCCATGCTGAGCTGGTATGCCATAGAGACGTGTTTATTCTCTCTTTTTTCAAAATTCTGAGAGTCTAAGAAGGGTGAAGAGATAACCAGCTATAACATAATGCAGAGTAAAGAAGTGTTCAAATAGAGCTACAAGTGAGGAGAATTTGGGACCCACAGGAAGTAGCAAGATGACCAAGGAGATGTTCCAGAACTGTTTGCCCAACATTCACTTTTCAGCCACAACCGCAGACATGAGCACTGTCCCCTCCTCCACTTCCCAAAATAAGAATCAGCAATAATTACAGGTTTGAGTTGGAGATAAATTTAGCCCCTAGAAGGTGCTAACAAGATGAAAATGATTAGAGGAAATCCATGAAGGTTTCCTGGAGGAAGAGTGGATAAAGAACAAAATAAGGCGTGGTAGGGCGTGTCCAGCAGAAGGGAGAATGGTTCAGGCATGTTGGATGCCAAAAGGAAGTAAAAAAAAGGAGGAGGGAAAACAAACAAAAAGCAACATGGCCAAAACCTGTTTTAAGCCATTTGATAAATGGAGACAGAATAAAACCATCAGAATGAGCAAAATGGAAAACTCTTAAACAACCTGATGCTCTTGGGAAGTTATGCTTCTTGTTAAGTCTGAAAGGCAGACAGAAGACAGGCTTTGCACTCAAACGACATACAGTGTAGTTAGGAACGCAGGAAATGCCAAATATATGAAAAGTAAGTGCTTTGGGACAGAGGACACAGTAATCAGAGACTCAGAGGTTAAGAGGCAAGAAAGAAAGGGTCTATGGTTAAGCAAGGATGGGATAACTGGGGCTCAAGAGAGAAGTAAGGATGTGAAACACTTTGTAGTGAAAGCTAAAAAAGAGCGATTTGAGATTAAACTGCTATAAAGATACTCAAATGAAGCATATTATTCTGCGGTACAGAACACGTCCACCCAAAAACTCTAAAACCATCTGGACTCCAGAGACTTTCCCAGGATGTGAAATGGCAACCAGGTCCTCCATGAGTTAGAGAACAGTTCATTGAGGGTATGTACACTCTTAAAAAAAAAAATCATTTCCCTTATGCTCACCATATGTACCCCATGATGTCCAAAAGGCAAGTCCTATTTCAGAGGCTGGAGAATGATGCCTCTAATACAAGTGACACAATTAATTAGCAACATCTTCTGTGAAGGTGTTTATTAACTGTGCATTTCTGTGTTTAATTATTCAGATGTGTTGCATTTATATACAATAACTTTCAGAGAGTTCCATATACCTAGCATGGCATGGGAGTGGTCTTGTATTTAGAAAATGTGAAATCAATCTCTTTTGTTTAGAAAGTACAGTGGAAAACTATTATGCTTGTTTGGAAAGTGCTTTATTTATGCAAATATGCATTGTACTTACGTAGTAAATAATTAATATGCTTTCCATTCAAAACGCAAATAAAATAACTATAAAAACTTTCAAACCACTGTGTCTGTCATCTGACCAGACACAACCATTGCCATGGAAGCTTTCTGGAACTGGATTTAGGAAATGTAAATTAAAACCTAGTACTCTGGCCTCACCATGTTCTAATCAACTAGAAATGTTTAGCAAGCTTTTCCTGTAAAGGGTCAGAAAGTGAATATTTTTGGTTTTTGTGGGTCATACGATCTCTGTCAAAACTAAATTCTTCTGTTATAGTGCAAAAACCACCATAGACAATGTAATTGAAGGGGTGGCTGGCTGAGTTCCAATAAGACTTCATTTATGGAAAAGTTGGTGGACTGGGTTTGGCCATAGCCTGACCCCTGAACTAGGTATTGACATCAATCAGTAATAACAAACAAGGTTAAATAGTCCTCCTTTACAAGGGCTTAGTATGTGGGGACTATTGGTGATCATGGATGGAACGCTTTGCCTAAGCAAAGAAAGAGCCCTGGGGACTCCACATCAACATATCAGAAGAGTTTAAGAGATGGTATGAGAGTTACTACAAGGGATTAAAGATGCTTTTGTCACGAGGTCTCACCAGGGATTAGAAGAAGTCTGAATTTTCATTTCAGGATTCTATCCATTAAAAAGCATTTCTTCTAACTCCCACACACCCCTTCCCACTTCAGATCATCCCATATTTTCTCCAACAAAGGTGCTTTTAGCCTAAAGAATTCTTCACAAATTAAGCAAAGCTTAATTTCACCTCATAGACTGGGTTCAAAACCAATATACGGGGAAGGTTGACAGGCTGCATGTCTTCCTTTGTTCTCTGTGTACAATTTACTTCCTGAATTTTCTACTCTAGAACATATGAAATGTTTCAATTCCAATTATCTCCACAGGAATGAGGGCTTCCGCTTCCCTTATTTTATAGTTCGGAGGGGACTGAATATCCCCTGGGATGGTAAAAGATTTTCTAAGGGGGGGGGGGGAACAACTCCCTACAATAAAAGAGTTCTTTTTTTTTTTTTTTTTTGTGGTATGCGGGCCTCTCACTGTCGTGGCCTCTCCCGTTGCAGAGCACAGGCTCCGGACGCGCAGGCTCAGCGGCCATGGCTCACGGGCCCAGCTGCTCCGCGGCATGCGGGATCCTCCCGGATCGGGGCACGAACCCGTGTCCCCTGCATCGGCAGGCGGACTCTCAACCACTGCGCCACCAGGGAAGCCCCAATAAAAGAGTTCTTGATAAATAATTCTTCCTAATATTTTCAGTTGCTGCGTTTAGTATCCTTTACTCAAAAGAAATCACATGAAGAGTCTGGGAGAAGAATGCAAAGATTCTCATTTTAATTTTAATCACTCTTCTAAAACCCTGGAGTCATTAGCCTAGAAACAGGGTATACATTTTCTGAAGAGGCTACTCATCTTGCTTCCCAGCACTCAATCTGCTTCCCAGTGTTTCTCTGTCATTTTCCATCCATTCTGTTGAGCAAATCAATCCTTCATCAGGAAGGCAGCATCATTTATAATGAATTCTCCAGGAAGGGGTATTTATCTCACACCCAGACAATGGTAACCTTTCCAGTGGCTTCTCCATTTCTGCCCTGATGTGCCCTCTTAACATCTCAGTTCCTTAATATGGTATTGAACAGGCAGCAGGATGAAAGGACACGGAGGAACACTGTGAAATAGATGCACTTAAGGGTCTGAGACACTTGCCAGTGCGTGAGAGAAGAGAAATCTCTTATACTCTAGCACATTAGAATGATGTCAGGGGAAGCAAACAAGCAAGACTGAATCAGGAAAGATTTGAGATTGTACCTGTATCACAAAGAAGTGTTGAAAGGTTAACGGATGCCCAAGTGGTCAATTTAGGTTAAAACACAAGTGTGATGACAGACATTCGATACAGATGTCAATAGACTTGGGCTGATTGAAGTGACAAGTGCATAAGGACTGAATCTTAATGAAATCCTTTTTTGCCCTCACAAAATTGTATATATACAATATTTATATATACACATAGATCTTCTATATACATACAAATGTAGTTATGCATACATATAAATACACGTAAATATAATGATTACACTGAGTTTTAAAAACCACGCATTGTTTTAAAATAGACTAAAGAATTTTCCCAGACTATTCACTGTATCTAGGTGTGATTTTTATCACTATATAGTTCTGTATTTTCAAATGTTCTTTAGTAAGTAAATATAACTTTTATAATTAAAAAATTAACAGTAGTAAAAACCCTCTTTTCATTCCATTTCTTAAAAAAGTAAGATAGGCTCTCAGGAATGCCTCCTGAGATTCCTGCTGAGGAAAGACTGTCAACAGAAAAAGAACTGCAGACGACGAGTGCCTGTGCTTACACGGTGGTGGCGGAATGCCCCAAAGCCTTAATCCTGGGCCTATTTTATGCCTTAGAGGAAGGGAGGAAAGGTGGAATAGAGGATGTAGAATAAGGCAAAGGTCCTAAAATAAAGGAGGAATTAAAAAGCAGGCCGAGTGAAGTGTGAGTACAGGAAAGCAGGTGGGGCTCGCAGACCCTGAGAAGGGCCAGTCTAGAGACAGTTCTGCCCAAGTGTGAGGCAGGAAGGTGTGCCTTTTTTGGTCTTCAAATATTGTATTTATTCATGAACAGTGTAATAAACTTTTATCAGGATAATTCTCTTTACACCCTCCACCCCCATGGTCCTTGTCTTATATCTCACTTATATTTTTATTTTTAACCCCAAATACTGGTTATTTTGCTTTTAACAGTATCAATCTTTTAAAGAAACGTGTGTGTGTGTATGTGTGTGTGTAAATAAAAGCAGAAACAAAGAAAACTCTTGCCATAAAGTTCTATATCCAGCAGAATATCCTTCAAAAACCAAGGTGAAATAAAGACATTTTCAGAAAACCCAGCCAAATAAATGTGTCACCATCAATGCTGAGATACATGAAGTAATAAAATGAGTTGCTTAGGCTGAAGGGAAAAGATATCAAAGAGAACCCCAGACCTATAGGAAGGAATAAAGAGCTCCCAAAGCAGATATATGCATAAACATAAAAGGGAGGGTGTTGCTAATTCCGCTCTCCCTCCCTGCCCTCCAATCCGGGGGGGGTTCTCTCCTCTCATCCAGTGTCTTAGATTCTCTCCTGACTCACTACCTTAAAGACCTGATGAACTTTTCGGAATGAGTTTTAACTCCTATGGGTTAACTCCATCCAGTGATATTTGTTGACAAGAGGAAAACCCCTTCTGTGACTAAAGCCAAAAGAATGAAGACCACTGTGAGGAAAGTCACATATTAAAAAAGAGGAAGGGAAGAAGTGGGGGAAGGAAGTATTTCTTCTTCTAGGACTAGCTTCCTCCCTCCTACCTACACACCTCCACTAAAGTGGTGTAGTACATGCACCTGATCCTACCTCTTCCTAGCAGTGTAAACTAAGATAAGTCCTTAAGTTCAGTAGCCTCAGTTTAATCATCACTAGAATGGGTATAACAATGGCGTGTTCCTCATACTTTTGACTGTGGAGATTACATGAACTAATCCATGCAAAGTACTTAGAGCCTACCACATAGCACACAGACAGTAAATGTTAGCAATAATTATTATCACAATGTACACACAATACACATGTTCTGCGTCCCAAGGGAAATGAGAATCCTTCAGAATGGGACCCATGTCAGGGTTATCTTTGAGCCTAGTTGACATTAGGGGGTCCATGAATGTTGATTATTTTAATATATTGATGAAGTCAGGTATTGCATAGAAGAAAACTAAAATGTACATCCAAACACATCTCCCTAGACTTCCTGAAACCTGAGGAAAACCCAGTGCCACTCCTTCCAGGAAGTCTTCCCTGATTGTGTCCTAATCAGAGCTACGCGGTGCTATGAGCATCCCAGTTACACACTGAACTTTTCCCTTGTCCTCATTTTTTGAAAACTTTTGTTAGATTTTCTTCCTCATCACCAGAGAAAGCTTCTTCAGAGCAGCAACCATGTTCATCACTAAGTTTAATCACCACTTTCTCCTTAATTCCTTATACAATATTGGTACATGGTGGATGCTCAATAAGCACTTTTGAATGAATAAAAATAATATTATTACCATGTAATAACATTATTAAATTTAGTGAAGTCTTATATTGTTCAAAGTACTCATTTAATCCTCATGACTAGTGGTACTTTTATTAACCCCATTTTCTACACCAAAAAAAAAAAAAAATTGAAGCTCAGAAAGGAAAATTATGCTGAGTTCACACACACATAGGATGCAAGCCCAGGCCCATTTGGCTCATAACTGTGTTATACAAACTCTAAAGAGTTAGACCCAGGATCATATACAGAAAACTAGAGGGAGAAGTAGTGTTCATATACAAATTCCTTACCAGCTCTATTATTTATATTTTCCCAACCTAACTTTGTATTTTAATTAAATAGTGGATTTGATGGATATGTTCTGTGTAAGTCTTATTACTAAGAACCTCTGAGGAAAGAAAAGAGGTCAGCATATTTTAGTAGTTCTGTTTTGAGCAATGCTGGTGACAAAGGGGAAAAAAATCAATAAAGAAAATTGTGCATTAGGAAAGAAACATTGGGCTAATGGTAAATCAGAATGTTTTAAGCAGAAACCAGGCAAAACTGGATCTACTTAGGTCTTTCCACAGTTTAATTGGTTAAAATCCATGTGACAAAATTCAAGGGGAAATAACATATATTGGTGTTGGTGAGAGAGAGAACAGATTTAAAACATTTCTTGTAAATTTGAGTTGGTACCCAAGAACTTCAGTTCTCCCCTTTTTACCAGCATCCTTTGTGTCCAGCCAAGAGGAAATAGCCCTCAGCTTGCAGGAAAGCTCCAAGAGCAAGGGACCAGAGAACTGACACGATAAAGATGATACTCAAGAAAGGTCACAATCATCTGGGAGTGTATGAAGTGTCTCAGGAATGCGACGGGCCTCCGAACTAGTCAGAAACCTGATTTCATTTTGATTGTTGTAATGACACTCTATCAGACGACGTGGTGTGTGTGATATGATTGCATATATGATTTTGTGTGTGATATGGTGTGTGTGAGAGGGAGAGAGATTGTATGTATGTGTATGCTGTGGTGTATTTGTGATTGTGAATGTGTGTGTGATTGTGTGTGCATGTAAATACAATGAGAATCTATGTCAGAGACAGAAAGCAAAACTACCCCTCTGCTCAGCTAGGGGAACAGACAGACTGCGGCAAAAGACCAAGAACGACCAGCAACGACGCACTCACAAGCAGGATGGGGCAGAGGTTGAGAGCAAGGAAGTGTTCCCCAAGCCAAAGGATAGAAACTTCTCCTGAAGAAAACATAACTAGATCTAGGTTCAGGAAACCAAACAAAACAAAACAGTTCTTATGTAAATTATAGAAAAATTAGATATTGGTTTTTGCCTATCGGTTTGATAAATGTTAAGAAGACTGACAATATCTGGTTTAAGCAAAGGTGTGGGAGATATAGTGCTTTTGTAAACATCCAGCGGGAGTGTGTTTAGGACATTTCTGGAGGGCCATTAGCCACATGCACTACAACGTAAATCATGCATACTCTTCGACCCCACAATTCCACATTGGGAGATTTCTCATAGGAAATGAAAGGGTAAGTATGGAAAAATATAAGTGGAAAGATGTTCCTTGCAGCACCATGCATAACAGGGGCAATGCCCATCACTGAAAGATCTGTTAAATAAATAATAATAATGCTGTTTGAAGAGTGAGCTGTAGGTCTGTAGATAATGACTCAGGGAGATGCCCAATACATAGTGTTAAGGTAAAAGATCACATGACAAAACAAAAGTGTATTTTCGTTTCAGAGAAACAAAATTGTGTTCACATTTTTAGAAAATATTTGGAATGATTTATAACAAAATATTACCAGTGGGTTATGTCTGGGAGGTGATGACATTGTGGGGAGGGAAGAGAATTTCACTTTCTACTTTGTGCATAATGATTTTTTTCCTTAAAGAGTATATATCATTTTTGCAACTGGAGATTATCGTACTAAGTGAAGTAAGTCAGAAAGAAAGACAAATACCATATGATATCACTTATATGTGGAATCTAAAATATGGCACAAATGAACCTATCTACGAAATAGAAACAGACCCACAGACATAGAGAACAGACTTGTGGTTGCCAAGGAGGAGGGAGGAGGGGAGAGGGATGGACTGGGAGTTTGGGGTTAGTAGATGCAAACTATTACATTAAAAAAAATTTTTTTTTTCACCGCTCCACGTGGGATCTTAGCTCCCCGACCAGGGATTAAACTTGGGCCACTGCAGTGAAAGTGCCAAGTCCTAACCATTGGACCACCAGGGAATTCCCCAAACTATTACATTTAGAATGGATAAACAACAAGGTCCTACTGTATAGCAGAGGGAACTATATCCAATCTCCTGGGTTTTAAACCATAATGGAAAAGAATATTTAAAAAAATGTATACATTTGTATAACTGAGTCACTTTGCTGTATAGCAGAAATTAGCACATCATTGTAAATCAACTATACTTCACTTAAAAAAAAAAAAGAGTATGTATTATTTCTACATTTGGAAGAAAAACACCAGTAAGGATGTTGCCATTTAGGATGGAAAGAAAGGAGCTTTTTCTAATATGCCATAGTAGAGCAGATTCACTTTATGTCTCTCCATTTTAGGTTTGAGTCCCTGGCCAGATTCCCAAGCTATGTAAAAAACTAAAAGTTTGACTCCCTAGATTTCTGAATCTGTTTTCCCACTGATTCATAGCCTGATGTTTCTTATGCAGCCTGTGCATCTGCAGCCATCTTGGCAAAACAGAGCTGCCACAGTAGACAAGCAGGGAAGAAGTCCTTTCCTGAGAGCTCAGCTAGTGCTTGCTGACAAATAGAAAAGAAACAGCTTTGCTGTTTAGGACCTTATAGACGGTTTAATTTACTTTGATAGTAAAAATGAAAGCAAGGACTAAATATGCTCTTACAACAAAATCACCAATAGACATTAAGAATGCATGCTATTCAGCATACAAATATACAGATCACCTTTTTGTATTTGGCAATAATGTTTAGATTTCAAAGTGCATGGTAGAATAATGAAACAGTATCCTACTTCCAACAGTGCTGAAGCTCTATCCAGTTGTCTGGGGTTTTGTTTTCTGCCCGCGACTTGCTGAAATAGAGCACTTCATCATTCTCATCACTCATGGCAGGTCTTGTTTTCACAAAGTGCATGACCATACCTCCCTTCTGTGTGAAAGATAGTTTTTACTACAAGGAAAAGACACTTTCCACCTTACGAACCATAAAAAATTTCACTTTGTATCACATTTTCATGAAACATGAATTTAATCTTTATCTCTTGGCTTAACAATTTTCTAAGTGTTTTTTTTGTTTGTTTGTTTTTCACTTTTTATTGATCTTTAATCACTATGGTTTCCTAAAACATTTTACCTTTCTCTGGCTTCTCTCCTCTTCCACCACCACCTCCTATTTCCTTGTTATCCATAAATAAAATCCAAAGTATATTAGATTCATCCCGTTTAAAAGAATTCTTGAAGAAAAGCCTTTTAGAAATCAAGGAATTACACAGGCTAACTCTATAACTTATCTGTTTTGTAAAATTTCCCATTTTGAATGTGGATTCTTTTCTAATAGGATACATCTGTAGTTTTCTTTTCCTTGTTGTATCACTATAAAAAGTAAATAAGGAAAGTAAAGGAATATCTTGAGACAGTTTGCAAATTAATGACAGTTGAATCAGGAGCCCTAATTCTCAGTTACAACCAAGGTATGTTCACTATTAATCCATAGAAATTTTTTTTTAATTCCTGAAAATAGACCTTTCTATGAAGGAAAACACGGATCTATTGCTGGTGCTAATTTCTCTGAGAAGACTACAGGTCAGTTCTACCTGGTGTACAGCTTCTTTTTTCTGAGTAACACCAAAGACTTTTTTAATCTTCCTGGCATCAACACTTTGTCAATAACCTGAAGGAGGACATGAAGAAGCAGTGAAGCAAAAGTAAATAACTATGACCTCATATACAAAGCCTGAAATTAAAGGAAAACAGCCAGAAATACAACCCATATGGTCATTTTTCTTTGTACATGCTCAGATGACAACAGGAAAATATGCGAGGCACATACAGATGGGCAAAGGCAGGTACCAGACAAAATACATTGCAAACGATCCTAAACTAGGTTCAGCTCTGACTGCTGAATGACCTTGTATGAGGCGGGCAGCAGCTCTCAGCCTCAGTCTCCCTCGGTTGCTTGGAGTCTTGTTGTAAAAGATGCAAACACTACAGAGGTTTAAGGAGAACTGGAGTCTTCCTTCATCTGTTTGACATTTCTAGCCCTATGCCAGAGGATTGCTAGTACTTTGATGGGTATCTTTTTAATCCTTTTTTATGTCACCACATAGAGATAAATATAGAGAAAACATTTATCTTCTCATTGCATTAATAGACTTGTGGTAGATTGCATTATTGCTGTCTGCTATTGGCTCCCCTCCCTGAATGGATAGCACACACTGCTGCCTGTTGCTATATGATTTGCAGTATTTCCCAATAGGTACATTTGAGACCATGGAAATTTGCATATGCAATTGGAACTCCCCATCTGGATCTCAGAGAAGTACATTATGTGAAAATTTGGGGATTGTCATATGAGTGATGATGCAGATCTCTGAATAAGGGAACCATGGAGAAAGGCCAGTGTTCTATTTACTATGGCTGCATAATTACCCCCAAACTTAGTGTCTTAAAACTACAACGAAATTTAATGTTTTCTCACATGGTTGTGGGACTTCACTGGACCCCACCGGCCAGATCCTCCTCTGGCTTTCTCACATGGTTGCAGACAGAGGGAACCCACTTACTTACATGGTATCATGTGAGTATCTGGTATCATAGCTGGGAAGACTGGAGCATCTGGGGATCCTCTGATACTTTTCTCTATCTCCTTTTAGTCTATCCACCTGGTCTCTCCAGCATGGTGGCTTTAGAGTAGTTGGATCTCTTACACGATAGCTTGGGACTTCCAAGCTGCATGTCCCAGGAGAGAGCAAGTCACGCACAAGCTGCATCCCCTTTATGGGCTAGCCTCGGACGCCATGCAGCATCACTTCTGCTTCACACTGAGTCTAAGTAGCAGTTGTTAGTCTCCTTGGGAAAACAACCTCAAGAGAAGAGAGAACACGCCCCACCTCTTGGTAAGAAGGGTGTCTCAATTCAAGAAGCATATGGAGAATGGAATATGTATCTAGCCATTTTTGGAAAACATAGCCTCCCCTGGCAAGGTTTAGGAGGCTAGTAAAATGAGCTGGTAGAGATCATGTCAAAATCCCTGTGAGTTAAAAAATATTATCACCATCATTGGGACTTCCCTGGTGGTGCAGTGGTTAAGAATCCGCCTGCTAATTCAGGGGACATGGGTTCGAGCCTTGCCCTGGGAAGATCCCACATGCCACAGAGCAACTAAGCCTGTGTGCCACAACTACTTAGCCTGTGCTCTAGAGCCCGCTAGCCACAACTACTGAAGCCTGCGCACCTGGAGCCCGTGCTCTGCAACAAGAGAATCCACCGCAATAAGAAACCCGCGCACCACAACAAAGAGTAGCCCCCACTCGCCGCAACTAGAGAAAGCCCATGTACAGCAACAAAGACCCAAACCAGCCTAAATAAATAAATAAATTTATTAAAATATATATATATATTATCGCCATCATTAAAATAACTACTTAGATATTTTCACCCAACCTATTGGTAAAATTTGAGACGATTAGTATTAATTGAGTTATAATTATGCTTTTCTTTGTCATTAGGAGGAAGCATTTTACTCATCTTTATGTCACTTTAATCAGTATATTAATAAACATTTATAGGAATAAGTTCATTAATCCCTGCTACTCAAAGCTTTTTTTGCATGACCTTTTCAGAAGATGATTACTAAAAACATGTGAAGTACAGTATAAATAAGATTAATGGGAAGATTTTATTATAAATACATTGATAAAGTGTTCATAATAAACCTAATTTCCTTACCTTCTGGGGATAAATATCTAAGAGTAGAAATAGGACTATAAATGAAGTTATTTATCCAGAAAGCTGAAAGCTTCTGGGATCTGTGTACTGTAAAAAGCAAAAGGCCTCTTGGAGAATGGAGCTATATATATGAAAATGATCAGGTAGAGATTTTTATCAGCATTTCTGAATTATTTACATCAAATTGATTTCAGCTATTCTGTTAATACAATTCAGAAAATACAAAAAGAATTCTTATCTTCATCACCTTTCAGTAATGAAGATAAGAACACCTGAATAAAAATACTAGTATGAGATTTACAATTTTATGGAAGCTAATGTGCTAATTCATGGACACAATTTCTAGTTATCAAATGTTCCATTAGCTACTGGTTTGTGATACAAAAATTGCTATATCTATTGTATTAGATTAAAGTTAACTAAGCTATATAATGACACATTAATAGAAATGGAAAGCCCTTTGCCATCAAATTTGTACAGCTCCCAATGAAACAAAATAGTTTTCCTATTGAATGTCAAACCTTAATCTTTATATTAGTACTATACAAGAAGGATATTTTCAAAGGAGCTAAACATCACATTATTTTATATTTATAAGTCTCCATAGCTGAATATTATAAATTTAACATTTCACCTATTGGATAACAATAGCAAGAAGACCAAGTTTATTTGGGAATTAATTTAATTTAAGTACTATTATCTTGAAAAAAAGTTTTGAAATCATTGTGCCAAAACTTCTGGTCAGCTTGAAAATTTTGCATGTGCCATAAACACAACTCGATGTCCCTCGAAAATAGAACGCATTGGTTTATGTAACTGAAAGATCCGGGATAAATCTTCCTGTGCGCTGGTGTCAGCAACTTGGGTGATGCAGTCAGAGTCTCTTTTTCACTACGTA
The DNA here is from genome assembly GCF_937001465.1 of Orcinus orca. Classification (NCBI taxonomy): domain Eukaryota; kingdom Metazoa; phylum Chordata; class Mammalia; order Artiodactyla; family Delphinidae; genus Orcinus; species Orcinus orca. The sequence continues at coordinate 123,337,512 of NC_064559.1, forward strand.
TATCGAATGTAGTCTGCCTCTCAAGCGGAGCTCATCCAGTGTCGTGACTTAAAATACTGGCATTTGCTTTAAAACACTTTAGCAAGGGAGGAGAGAAGAGAGGGAGAAGGAGAGAAGAGTGGAGGGGAGAAGGATTGGGGAAAAAAAGAAAATGAGGCATGTACAATAGATGTGGCAAACTTGTGACAACTTTTGAATATGAGTGATAAGTATGTAGGGATTCATTACATTCTCATCCTTGAATTGTACATTTTTTACAATTTAAGTTCTAATCTATGAAGGATTGCTCAAAAAAGTGGTGGCATAAAACAAGGAAGAAGAAAGCACATGATCAAGGAGACAAGAGATCCCACACAGAAGAGAGGCGAGGTCCCAAGATGATTATGTGCAACAGGCCTAGAGAAAAAAAAAAAAAAAATTGGAGCAGAAGTATCTGTTCACCAGAGGGAAGTGGGGAGAAGGGTTGTGGTGACAACTAATAAATTAGCAGACATGTTAAACTGTTTGGGGAAAGCTTCTTAAACATGTACAGCAGATCTAGTAGAGCATTTGGAAAAAATTAGTGGGTATAAAGGAGATTATGGGACTGGAAAAATAAGGGAGTTTTAAATTCCAAGAGAAGATTTTTAAAAAACAAGAAGGAAAGTACAATCATAATATAATAGTAGGTTCTTCAGTAAAATATATTTACTTAGATCATAATAATAATGTAAAGGGCTTCCCCGGTAGTGCAGTGGCTAAGAATCCGCCTGTCAATGCAGGCGACACGGGTTTGAGCCCTGGTCCGGGAAGATCCCACATGCCGCAGAGCAACTAAACCTGTGTGCCACAACTACTGAGCCTGTGCTCTAGAGCCCGTGAGCTACAACTACTGAGCCCGCGTGCCACAACTACCGAAGCCCACATGCCTAGAGCCCGTGCTCTGCAACAAGAGAAGCCACCGGGATGAGAAGCCCGCACACCGCAACGAAGAACAGCCCCTGCTTGCCGCAACTAGAGGAAGCTCACGTGCAGCAATGAAGACTCAACACAGCCAAAAATAAATAAATAAAATTAAAAAGAAAAAAAAATAAAATGGTGAAATCCAAGTATCTGTAGCTGAGTTGATTGTATGGTACCAACATCAATTTCCTGGTTTAAAAAAATGATGATAATAATAATAATGTAGAGACTGAATTTTGACTTCACTAAAATTGTGGTCTTATTATTTATAGTGGGAAAAGGAAGGGAAGAAATTTGGAGGGTGGTGGAGAGCCAAGTCCTCAACTGTCACAAGAAGAAGCCAGTAAAAAAATTCTAAGTTAAAAAAAACTAAAAATTTAAATTATTTTTTAAAAATTTATACTTGGAAATGTCTAGCTAAGTTTTACCCTTTTCAGGAGTTTGTAAAGTGCCAAACACACCGAGCAAAAATGAGTATTAATGTCTGCCTTTGACCATGGCAGGAGACACAGTCTCAAACAGATCACCACTAAGGTACCCCTAGTCTTAGGAAAGAAGCCATTCACTGAGGGCTTTTAATTATCCTGCACCACAGTGGGGAATGAGGGTGGTCATCATTCAAAAACTTATTCTGATAAATTAATTAGCCAGCTTATAAAATGATGTATAAATCCGTGGAAGTGGAATGGATTTGAATTAGGTCTTAGTGTAATAAACATCACAAGTGTGTTTCTCTGAATCCTTTAAGGATGTTAATAGTTATGGGATTGTGGATTCAAATCAAGGGTGGTAGGGTAAATCTTGGTGCAATAGAGCACTGAAATAGACACCACAAGATCTGTCTTCTGACACCAAATAAATGAGCGACACTATTGTGTAACTTAAATACTCTGAGCCTCTGTTTCCTGGTCTTTAATTTCCTTCAAGTTTGAAAATATGATGATTTTGGACTTGGTTCTGATCAGAAATATCAGCGTATGTGAGCAGAAAATAGAGAGCTGCGTTTTCATTTTGTAGATGGTTTCCTTTGCTCTGCAAAACTTTTAAGTTTAATTAGGTTCCATTTGTTTATTTTTGCTTTTATTTCCTTTGCTTTAGGAAACAAATCCAAAATAATATCCCTGAGATTTATGTCAAAGAGTGTCCTGCCTGTGTTTTCCTCTAGGAGTTTTATGGTTTCTGGTCTTACATTTAGGTCTTTAATCCCTTTGGAGTTTATTTTTGTGTATGGTGTTAGAGAATCTTCCAATTTCATTCTTTGACATGTAGCTGTCCAGTCTTCTCAGCACCACTTAGTGAAGAGACTCTTTTCTCCATTGTATGCTCTTGCCTCCTGTGTTGTAGATTAACTGACCATAGGTGTGTGGGTTTATCTCTGGGCTTTCTATGCTGTTCCATTGATCTATGTGCCTGCTTTTGTGCCACATGTCTAAATTTTTCATTTTATCGTCTTTTGATGATCAGAAGAACTAAAATTTAGCACAGACAAAACAAAAATCATTTTGAATTTTAGGCCTGTTGTCTCATGTTTGTTTGGAATTATAACTGTTCAGAGCTCATAAAAAGAATATATTATATATATAATAAACACCTGCAGCACAAGCAAGATAAGAGCTAGGAGAGATTCTTTTGAAGCCAGAATATCCTGTCCTTTAAATTGCAGGTACATTTTGACACAAAGATACTCACACAAAAAAAATCTAAAAAGACAAGAGAAAACTGGCTCTGTGAGAAGGACTATTTGATCAGTTGAACAGATGAGGCCAAAACATTCACTTACTCTCTTTACCAGAGTCCATCTACTTGGCCTTGTGCTGCAAGGACTCAGGAAAAAAAATATTATCCCTTCCCTTGTGTGACCGGACAGATGCAGGGAAATAACATAAGTCAACAAAACGGTGCCAGGCTTTTGGGCCACACTGAAAACATCTCCGGGCTTTATGGTCTGTTTTGAGCTTCCAGAGAGTCTTCCTAATTTTTCCTGACTACCCTCTTCCACCTCCTGTACTATCTCTCCTCTAAATATGTACAAGCATGCACATCCCTCCTCTAAGTGTGCATGAAAATGCATTGCAGAGTCCTGGAGCGTGTAACAGGAGGACATGTGTGTCATTATGAATGTGGACAAGAGTTGTAACCAAACAGGCAGTGAACAACTTCCAAAAGGAATCTTCCTATCTGCTCACTTGTCACCAGCACTACCCAGGGAAGAGTGTTTTTCCTTTTTTTTTTTCCACTCAGCTGTTAGGTCCCAAAGTCCTTTTTATCTTTTCCTTTGGTATTCCTCCCACTGATGTCAACTGGCATAGAAAACTAGGAAGACAGTTTCCCCTACCCCAGAAGAGACAGGTCTAGCGGGTCAACAGCACATAATACACTACTGGGAATAGGAAATAGGAAGGAATCATAGAAGAGCTAGTGTTTACTGACTGCTTACCTATTAAGTATCAGATATTATGTTAAGTGATTATTATGTAATACTATTCATTATTATTATACCATTTGACAGATTAGGAACTTAAAGCCCCGAATGGTTAAGTCCCATTGTCTGAAGTCACCCAAATAGAAAGTGGCACACACGGCACCTGAACCCTTCTCTATCAAGCTCCAAAAATCTCAGTGCTTACCTCTGTGCCACCGTGATACCAATGGAGGGTAAGGATATGCCACTTCAGTCACCTGCTTACTACACAGAGCACACAGGAGTGGGTGATGGCTTAAAAGAGCTTCACACAGTTTAACAGAGCAGTTCACAAACCTTAGTGACATAAGAACTCTCCTGGGGAACTTGTTTAAAATAAATTTGTAGGTTCTTCTCCAAAGCTACTAATCCAAACCTTTGAGAGTAGGGCCTGGATAACCAGCATCTTTAACAAGCTCTACTGGTGATTCTTACATAGATGGCCTTTGTCCCACCTATGAAAAAACACTGGTTGAACAGCTCTTAACAGGCTATTCCTCTAATCCAGCAGTTCTCAAAATGAGATTCCCAGAGGAGTGAGCAACAGCAACACCTGGGAAGTTGTTAGAAATGTAAATCCTTTTTTTGTTGTTGTTGTTTTGTTTTTGCGGTACATGGGCCTCTCACTGTTGTGGCCTCTCCCGTTGCAGAGCACAGGCTCCGGACGCACAGGCTCAGCGGCCATGGCTCACGGGCCCAGCTGCTCCGCGGCATGTGGGATCTTCCCGGACCGGGGCACGAACCCGTGTCCCCTGCATTGGCAGGCGGACTGTCAACCACTGAGCCACCAGGAAAGCCCTAGAAATGTAAATTCTTGAACCTTACCCCAGATCTAAGACACTCTAGGGGTGAGACCCAGCAATGTTCGTTTTAACAAGACGATTTGGATGCACTTTAAACTATGAGAAAGAATGCTCTAACAATCTAACCTTTTATAAGGTTATCATGTAAAATATTATAATTTGTTTACCCAAACTCTGATTTGGCTATTAGAATATCCCTTTGCCCTTTGCATCCGTTCTTCTTTTTTTTCCCTTTGGCTGTGCAGCTTGTGGGATCTTAGTTCCCTGACCAGGGATTGAACCCCGGCCCTCGGCAGTGAAAGCCCAGAGTCCTAACCACTGGACCGCCAGGAATTCCCAAATATCCCTTTGTATATCAATACTTAATTGGAATTTTGCCTAACTAAAAAATTGGCTCTTCACCATCCTTCCTTCATCCAGTCCATTCTTCACAGTCTGTGAATGTCAGTCTGCAACACCATTGTGAGGAGAGTCCTGTGCTCAGTGACAGAAGGTTCATCATTATTCATTTAACAAATGAATATGTTGGATGCTAATCTCTAGAACCTGTGAATATGTTACCTCATACGGCAAAAGGGACTTTGCTCATGTGATACATTAAGGATCTTGAAATGGGTCACTACCCTGGATTACCCAGGAGGGCCTAAGGGTTCTTCTAAGAGGGAGGTAAGGACCCAGAGTCAGAGAAGGCAACGTGAGGATGAAAGGAGAGGTCAGAGTGATGTGGCATCACCAGGCAAGGAATGCAGGCAGCCTCTAGATGTGGGAAAAGGCAAGGGAATGGACTCTCCCCCAGAGACTCCAGCCCTGCCAACCTGGTCTTGTGTTCTGACATCCAGACTTTAAAAGAATAAATTTGTGTTGTGTTAAGCCACTATATTTGTAGTAATTTGTTGTAGTAGCAATAGGAAGGAAACTAATACATTAGACATCATCGAAATTAAGAATCAACGTTAAGAAAATAAGAAGTCGAGCTACAGACTGAGATAAAATAGTTACAGTGTATATATCTAATAAAAGACTTGTATCTAGAATATATAAAGACATCTTACAACTCAATGATAATAACACAACTCGATTTAAAAATGGGCAAAAAAAAAATGTTAACAGATACTTCACAGAAGATACCTGGATGGCCATAAACACATGAAAAGATGCCCAAAATGATTAGTTATGGGAAATGAAAATTAATACCAGGGTGAGATATTACTGAACACCCATTTGAATGGTTAAAATTAAAAAGATTATACCAACTGCTAAAGAACAACTGGAACTTTCAGACAGTGCTCAATGCTTGTAGGAGCATAAAATAGTAAAACCAGTTTGGAAAACAGTTTGTCAATTTCTTATAAAGTTAAACGTGTATTTACCTGTGACCCAGCAATTCCACTCCTTGGTATTTACTGGAAAAAATAAAAAGAGAAAAGCAAAGCAAAAGAAATCATATGCATACAATTATTCATAGTAGTTTTATTCATCATAGCCAAAAACTGGAAACACCCCAAATATTCACCAGTAGGTAAACAGGCACACAAAATGTGGTAGATCCAAACCATAGAATAGTACTCAGCAATAAAAAGGAACAAACTGCTAATATACACAACAATATAAGTGAATCCCCAAAACATTATGCTGAGGGTTTTTTTTTTTAAAAAAAGCCAGACACAAAAGAGTATATACAGTACAATTCCATCTATATGAAATTCTAGAAAAGGCAAACTAATATATAGTGGCAGAAAGCAAATCAGTCATTGCTTGGGCCTGGACGATGGTGAAGACTTGATGGCCAGGGGGGAGGAGGAAACTCTGTGCAATAATGGAAATGTTCTACACCTTAATTGTGGTGATAGTTACACTGATATATGCATTTGTACGTAAATAACTCCTCAGTGAAATTGCTGTTGAAGAGACATAGTGATTAATAAAATGTTGGGGAAAATGAATGTAAAATACCATTAAACTGAGATAAGGGCCACAGCCAGAGCAGCAGGAACAGGGGTCAGTCTGTCCAGTGGCTGCATGTGGCAGCAGCACGAGTCACCTTAAATGATCACTTAGAGTAGTTGGATAGACTTTCAGATTCTATTAGGGCCAGTCTCATAGGTAAGGCATTCTGCTTGTTCAATGCTTGACAAAAGTTTTCTAATGAGAAGTTGTTAGGTAATATATGAGAAAGTCAATTCTACATATTTGGGGAAAAAGAGATTTTACATACAAAATTTTACACTTTATACATACCTTGTACATCAGAGGACTGAACTAAATAGACTTGAGAGAGCTACCTGGAAATATTGTCAACAGGAAAGAGCTTCCTGAAATTGTTTTAATAGTAATAACTCTATTACAAAAACAAACGAGGAGAAGAACATAGTCTTTGTCAGAGCCTCAGGGATCCGCCACTTATTGTACCATCACCCCTTTGAAAATGGACAGCCTTGGGTTGACAGAGGCTCCCCACTGAGGCTGCAGCACGTGAATGAATAAATAAATTACTTCTTATTGGTGTTTATCTGAATTGGCTCAAGGCAATGCTGGTGTTGTCCTTTGCAATAACAATAGAAGAATTTGGATGTAGGCTACACAGTTGTAAGTACATGCATTACAATTAATCACAGAAGTTATTGTTAGGGATAATGATGCCTAGTTATTTCATCAGATGCTAAAACAATGCATTTGTAAGCTTGTGTGGCCCTCTTGACTTGGGGCAAGCCAAGCTACTTTTCTTTTGGAAACCTGCCTGTTAAAACTCAAGGTAGTAACCAAAACTCTAGCAAACACTCCTGATGCTACTTTTGTCCAGCTCTGTTCTGGCCGGTGAAGAGGAAGAATAAGAGGACATGACTTCTTCCACTCATTCATTCCTTTATCTAACTAGTAAAAGAGAGTCAGATAATGTTTGTTACAGTAATAGAATGGACTACCTCAGAGGGAGTTCAAAAAGAGGTGCATATCTAACCATAAGAAAGGGGTGGTGGAAAGGCTTCCTTGGTGGCTCAGTGGTTGAGAGTCCGCCTGCCGATGCAGGGGACGCGGGTTCGTGCCCCAGTCTGGGAGGATCCCACATGCCGCGGAGCAGCTGGGCCCGTGAGCCGTGGCCACTGAGCCTGAGCGTCCGGAGCCTGTGCTCCGCAATGGGAGAGGCCACGACAGTGAGAGGCCTGCGTACCGCAAAAAAAAAAAAAAGAAAGGGGTGGTTTATGGAGGTGTGCTGTACTAAAAATGGTCCCCAAAGATGACCACACCCTAAACTCTGGAACCTATGAATATATTGCAGGTGTGATTAAGTTAAGGACCTTGAGACAGGGAGATTATCTGGGGTTATCTGGGTAGGCCCTATAAGTTGGTGGGGTGGGGGGGCAATAGAATAAGAGTCAGAGAAGGAGATGGGATGATGGAAGCGGAGGTTGGAATAATGTGTCTGAAGATGGGAGAAGGGGCCACAAACAAAGGACCATGGGCAGCTGGAAAAGTCAGGGAAACAGATTCTCCCCTAGAGCCTCCAGGGGAAATGCAGTTCTGTTGATTCCTCATAAGATCCATTTTGGATTTCTTACCTCCAGAACTGTAGGATAATGAATCTGTCTTGTTTTAAGCCGCTGAATTTGTGATAATGTGTTAGAGCAACAGTAAGAAAGTAATACAGGCAGGATTCTAGATTCTATGAGAATTAGACCAAGAGACATGTATTTATGATTCTAAAATTCGAAATGTAAAATGTTGATGTATTAAGATCACTTGCAAATTCTATACCCACCATGCTCTTTCCAAACTCAAAAGACTGTATCCCTCCTTTAGTGTATATATGTGTGTGTTTTCAATTAATGTACACCCCACCTCGGTTTACAAACTGATGAAAATGAAATCAAGATACAGAAACAGAAAGGGGATATAAGGCCCCTCTTTCCCATTTGCCCTCATTAGTTCCGTCATTGCCCCACTTTGGCCACCAAAAACTCTAACTTATCTAACTCATTTGCTCATTTCACCTGGATCTGTTATACCATGTATCCTTGTATTCTTCCAACAAAAACAAGTTCTACTTTGCCTTTATGTAAATTACCAGGTCTCACTTCCTACCCCTAACACTGAGATAACACCTCATTTCCAAGAACCTACCTCCTACCTATTTTCATTACTTGAAAGAGCTAGCAGTTTGGCATAAAAGCTAGCATTTCTTATAAAATCCAGAGCAATAATTTTGGTGCCCCATTCTAACTGGGGTAAAGAATGGCCTCTGGAGGACCAGTCTAGCAAGGCTAATATGACCGGCCATTAAAATGTTAGGAAAGAAAGGGTGGAGACATTAATTGAGCATCTACTATGCACCAGACGCATTACATAAACATACATTTTATCCTTAAATGAGCTTGTGAAGTATTATTTTCTCTTTTTAGGTGAAGAAACAGAGGCACAGAGTGGTTAAGTCACTTGCCCAAGGCTACCCAACTAAAAAATGACAGTGCTAAGACCTGAACTCAGGTGTTCCCTGACATTTTTAGCTAAGTAACTGCAAAAGGATTTTGGGTAGCATAAAAAGCTTCCACCATCCGCGTGGGTGACTTGCCTTAGGTGCCCACAGTCCCAGGGTTGGCCCCTGCTCTTTGATGTAGAATCTTCAACTGCCACCTCATTCCAATCCCTGATTTTAATTCCACCCTCCATTTGATGGTGCATTTGTTTCTTGTCAGCCTGAGAGCAGGAAATGGAAGCAATCTCTTTTAGCACTTAGCACTTCAGTATTTTGCATCAAATGCAAAATCTGGTGGGTTTTCCCAGGCTCCTGCTCTGCTGTCAGCGCTCCCACCCAGCACCAGCTGCAGGAGGGAAAAATTACTTTTCTGTGGGACCGAGCTCAGAGGCCTGAGGAAAACACCAGAATCATTTCCTTGGGTTCCATCAAGAGCCAAAGCCTCTTGGCCAGAATCAGGGTCGACTTACAAGTGAGGGCAGGCTATCCAATGCCGTGATTCTCTCCTCCAGGGTCATAGGCCAAGCGTAAGCCCTAGAGAGGCAGGACAAAATGAGTCCAGACGCCCGGAAGAGAACTTGAGGCTAACCAAAAATTGGCCTCCTATTTTCTTTTTATTTATCCCAGAGAGACATCAAGAGAAATATACTGCTCTTACTAACCCCCAGTTCTCAGCGGAGGCAAAAAGAATCACACGCAACCATTCCCTAAAAGTCAATTTTGAAATAGGGGGCTCCACAAAATATCGAGCACGTAATTTTGTGTTTCTTGATAAATTGGGGTCAGAAAGTGTTACCATAATTGGCATATAGTATTTGTGTCCCTGGAGCCTAAATGTGTAGGGATGGGAATGGGGGTAATTAAGCACTCTTGTTTCTGGAGCTTGTTGGCCAGCAGCTCATTTATGCTTGATGACCATCCAGAAGACACCAGACCCATCTGCATATGCGTGTCATTCCGTGCCTGACTAATGCTTCCTGATGTGCTGTTGATTTAAGGTTAAAATCTCATACAGCGGAGAATTTCCCTGGTCTCCAAAGGTTCAAAAATAATGATGTGTGGACGATAAAGATGTGCCATTTATTTTATTCCTCTTCCTGCAGCAGAGACCAAAAAAGAAAAAAAAATTATTTAAAGGCAAAGATAAGAAAAAGGCACTTTAATACAATTACATTTTCAAAAGACTTGTCGAAAAAATATCTTCGGCTGCCAAGTCAGCAATTTTCCAAAGATATCCTAACAGGACAAAAGGATTAATGGAAAAGAAATTATCAGGGGAAATTTAACTGCAGTTTAAAGAACAGCAGGTGGTACGCAGCACATTATTACTTTTTTATTCATGACTTGCCTCAGAGACCCTCCCCCCAAAAATCTAACCAAACTGATAGTCGCCCAGTATTATGACCTTGTGAATACCAAATCTGTGCAATAATTATATCCGTCTGATCTGCTGTGCTCTGACTCACTACATCCTTTACTGCCTTCTTTAAAGCACGCAGCAAACAGCATCCTTCCTGATTTGTAGAGAGAATCTGAAGCATCAGGAGACAGAAAGACCTTCCAAGGAGCAGAGGAGAGGCCTGTGGGGAGAAATATGCCAAGAGCCCTCCCCTCTCCCACTCCCACCCCCATCCTCCCCTCCTCAGCCCACCCCCAATCCTCCATCATCAGCTATGACTCCTTTCTAACCCCCAGCCAAACAGAGCCTTCTTTCCATCCAGACAATGGGGAATGCCAACCAGGCTTGAGCAATTGGTTTAATGTGACTCCTGGGTTTTCCTTAGAGATTTTAATTTCAGAAGTTAGAAGATTTATGCCAAGGGGTGATTTGGTGAACATTTTTTATCTTGAAAAGTGCATGAATTTTGGTAAATTTCCATGGGAAATATAGCAGCACTATTCCTGTGCTTACATCAACTTTCCATTTATTCAAGACCTGCTTATCCAGTTTGTGTGTTATTTATATTTTTAATTCTCCTCTCTCTCACTGTCTACCTTTATAGCCATTTTAATGCTCTTGAAACTTTCATAGTAGCATGGCAAGGAATACATTTCACTACCTTATAGTGAAATACCGGAGTATGGGGAGAAATTTAAAATCCTAGTTACTTCATATTTTCAGCAATTTAATACAGTACATGGTGGGAGAGAATAAATCATTGCTATAATTAAAATTTGGTGATTGGGTGTACATTTTGTTTATTTTACTATTAATATTTCAAACAGTATTTAAGAGCTGACTATATGCAAAATATTCTGAAAAAGAATTATGTGATAGGAGAGAAAGAAGAAAAAGACATAGTCTGCAGCCTGATAATCACATCTTCTATTTGGTTAATGCAATTTTCAAACTGTTCTCACTTTGAAATAATATTTATTCCTTCGTAATACATATTGAACATCTACTGTGTATCAAGCTCTGAGATAGGTTCTGAATATACATTAAATTGCTCACTGGCAGAAATTGAGTCTCATTATTTTCAACTAAACATCCAGCTCTTAATGGCTACCATTTTACTGAGTACATGTCATATGCTAGGTACTAGATTAAGTAATTTATCAACAATAATGACACCCGGAATTCATTAACTTCATCAGAGCCAAGTTTTGTGTGCTGGGAGACAATTCCCAATGGGTCTCTTGCGTTCCTGCACATCTTGCAAACAGACGCCCTGACTGACTTTGTTCTGGACTGTCTTTTCTAGGACGTTTGTATAGCTAATAACCTTGGAAGATACAGAGATTTTTTCCATCGGGGCAAAGGTGCAGGTTTACTTTGGAGTTCCCCGAGATCAGGATTTCTCTCTGTAACAAACCCATGGCATGTGCAGGCTTCACCTGGCTCTCAGGGTTTTGCCTCATGGGAAGTAGAGCTCAGGTAACCAGCGTAATCGCTGATCCTCTAGCTACTGCTATTGCTATGAGTAAGAAAGTCATTCATCTCTGACCCAGGAGTTTTGTGTCTTTTGCCCAGCATCTGTGAAACTGTGGCAGGCTAACTTGTTAGCTTATAAGTAGGGTAAAACCACAGGCCCTTCGGAGTTCTTGACACTGTTGAGTGTTTTACCTATGTTACTTCACTTCCCAAGAAACTATTCATATTGTGCTGACTTTAGAGATAAAGAATCCAAGACTTAGAGATGTTAAAAACCTGCTCAAGGTCACAGAGCTGGTCTTCCCCTCCCACTTCCCAATACTTTTTGCTTATAGTGAATGCCCTACTTCCAGCCCAGGGTGCAATCGTCCAGAGTTATGAGTGTGAGAAATGCCTCTAAGGGAACACAATGATTGAGGCAGGGGACCCAGCAGGCCTGGGAGGGAAATAATAAGCCCTTTCTCAGTGAGTTGAGTTGCTTTGAGTTCTACAGATCAAGCTCCAGGCTTTGCTCTTGATGAAACAAACAGGACTAAAGTACTGAGTCGGAGGAACATTGAAGAGTCATGTTTTGGAAAGTGATTCTCTTGCAAGAGCTGTCACGGGGCAACAGGCTGGGCTTAGAAGCAAGAATGGGAGCCAAGTCAGAGAAGGGAGAGATGGCGGCACAGACAGCACCTGGAAGGCTATTACTGCCGCTCAGAACAGGGTGTGATGGGACTAGAGGCACACCCACAGTCAGCATTCTCACTTCAGAGCTACTGAGAATAAGGTGACCTATCAAACTCTAAGATCTGACTCATACTGAGAAGTTGCTCTGGAAATAAAAAAGCCTGTTGGCTGCCAAAGCTGTTGGCTTAGAGTATCTTTCCCATTTGACTCAGAAAGAGGACAGAGACCACAGGGATGGGCCTCTGAATATCCTCCCAGATGTAGATCTACTGACCAATGTTCAGTGCAGCGGCCTGAGCATTCCCAAGCTAACAGGCACTGTGGGCAATGATAGGAACCTGTCCCCTGAGAGAAAACAGGAAGTGGGACCCTAAGGTCTGACTTCTGCCACTAGAAGGCAGTTTCTCAATGAGATAGGCAGCATGGGCTGTCAGCATAGCCTCTCAGTAGGAAAATGAGAGTGTGAAAAGGATTTTCCTCGTATCAGAGGGCTTAGCGTGTCCCAAACTTGAATTGCACCCCCAGAGTGAGTCAGAATCCTAAAGAGCATATCTGGGGTGATTTACAGACTACCCTCCCAAATTCAGCAGATCTAAACACATGGACATTCCTGATTTCCACACACTGGGACATTTTTTTGTGATCCTCTGGGGAAAATTCACAAGTGCTATTAATAACCTTTGACTTAGAGATACATCACGGTCAAAGAGACGAAGTCATAATTAGGAAGTACAGTCGAAGAGGTAAAGGTCAGGCAGCGCACTAAAATACTGTGCAATATACAGAGCACTGTGCAGAAGTGCTGATGCAGGAGAAATGACTCTTGATTAAATCTGGTGCTTCAAATCACTGCTAATGCCATAAAATTTAATGGATTACAAAGGGAACCACAAACCACAAGGAAAGCTGTGGGAAACACAGCTTCAGTGACTCTCCTAATTAAGGCAAGTTCAGAACACATACACTGATTTTCTTTTTAATCCAAACCTTTAAAGATGGGATAAAAATGGCGTCTTTATTTAAACTTGCTTAACATAGCTTTCCATCCCCTCTTCTTGAAGAGAATTTACTACTCACATAAGGAACAGCCCTGGAGACTGCAGGGCTGTGTCTTTTCTTTACAGCCAGCAGAATGCGGACTTTGAAAAGTTCAAGCCAAATGTCCCCACAGTCCTCAGTCAGACTCCCTGCTTGGTGCTGTCAGTGCCGGACAGCAGCAGTGGAGGGCCAGCTTGGGTCAGCTCTCCCCATTGTCATTCTCTGTGGTCAGTCAAGGCTCCAAGAAGGACGCTAACGGGAGGTCTTGTTCTCTTTCTGCTTTGCTCGGTGAGGAAGATGATTGTTCAGCACATCGCGAGCAGCCTTAGCAGCTCTCCTCAGAACATGGCAGAAGGACCATCCCACCCCCTGATGGCAGTGCGTTCACTTGTCCCCCTCATTTTCATCCTGGGCACAGCTGCCAGGGTGAGCCACCCCAAAGATGCCTGAGCCTGTGACTTCACTTTACAAAAAAAGGTTCTTGGTTACACAAAATAGACATTAACTTTGGCTTTCTTAATTAGAAAAAGAATGTTCTGGAAGGAGGACCGAGAGGTCAGAGAATCAATATGCAGCCTAGGGAACCCGGCACAGAAAACAGACATGCATCAGGTGAGCAAAGCACAGCTAAGATGGGGGCACGGAAATGATCTACCCAGAACTCTGTTCTAGGCACCATTTCCTGTGTCAGAACCACAGCTCGGCTCACCACCACACTCGTGGACTCAATCTCTTTTCACTCTCAGGATTCAAAGTCCCAGGCTGGAGCATCCATCTGGCAGAACATGATCACACGCCTAACCCAGACCTGCCTGGTAGCTGTAGGGGAGAACGTCTGCCTCCAGAAACAGGATGGTCTTCAGATGGCAAGGAGCCACCGACTCAACACTCTTCAGAAAATCTCTATTACCTATGGCCTAGAGTCCAAATCCCATACCTGCTGTAGAAGTAAGGTGACAATGTGTCCCAGGTTTTCTGAGACAGCCTTATTTTAAATTTTTGTCCTTGAATAATTATTGGGACTTCTTTCACTCTCAAAAGAACCTGTTTTTTGTTTGTTTGTTTGTTTTGCGGTATGCGGGCCTCTCACTGTTGTGGCCTCTCCCGTTGCGGAGCAGAGGCTCCGGATGCGCAGGCTCAGCGGCCATGGCTCACGGGCCCAGCGGCTCCGCGGCCTGTGGGATCTTCCTGGACCGGGGCACGAACCCGTGTCCCCTGCATCGGCAGGCGGACTCTCAACCACTGCACCACCAGGGAAGCCCAAGAACCTGGGTTTTAAAAAATTATATGGTCACCCTACTTATGAAGTTCTTCATGACATGGCCCCTGCCTACCTTTTCAAGTTCACTATTCCCTGATCCATCTTTATTCTTCAGCATAACAAAAATATTATGATTCCTTACATACAGGTGTTATTATTACTTCCAAGTGTTTGCTCTCTGCCTGGAGTCTCCTTTACATGATTTCCATCCCATCCTTTAATATCCAAAAGTCTTTCTTGTGTTGTACGGGTTACTGAGTTATCTACATCCACCCTTGTTTTCTGTTTGTACATACATCGCTCCGTGTGTTTACCAGATTATATTGCAATCACCTATTTTGGAGTCTAATTGCTCCCTTAGACTGTGAGGTCTTTGTGGGGAGCTGTGACTTGCTTATCTTTGATGCCTCAGCGCCTAGCACAGTGTGTGACACATCTGAAAAATACGCGATGGATGTTTGAGTCCTGCAAGTTCGAAATAAAAGATTGGTCTGAAAATTATCATAATGGAGCAATAAATGGAAAGAGGAAAGAGAGGCAAGAAAAGACACAAAGGAGAGTTAAAGAAATTACTGGGCTGACCACACAAGGCAAAGGTGGTTAGTCATCCAAATCACAGACCTCAGAGTCATTCTTCGGATCAAACTCAGAGACCAAAGGGGTTCGATCTGATGGGTGGAATGGTGCAGAGCCTGAAAAAGTAGAGGAATGGTGTTTCCAGTTGATATGCTAGATTTTAGAGAAAAGCCCTGGGGTGCAATCCACAGACAGGCCACACAGCTCGGGGAGGATGAAAGAAACCTCAGGTCTGGAAGATGCATATACACCCCACCTCCTTCAGAGATAGCAAGCCCACCAGAGCAAGACCACTTCTTGATGTCCAGTTCCATGGTCAGGTCTGACTCCAGGCCCTGGACTAGTAGAAACTTCAGGTTAAGGAGCTGCAGCACCTGCCCTTCAGCAGGGCTGGGAAAGGTAGAGGCTGTCACCTGCAATTAATGGCAACTGCGAGCAAGGCTTTAGATAAACAAGATCTATTGGGAGGGGGCGGGCAGCATCCATATGCTTACCCTCCGAAGAATCCAATATATACGTTCTGATCTATTAAGTGACATGTTTATCTTCCTTCAAGGCAAAAAGGAACATCTGTCCCCAGGCTCTTGACTTAATTTCCATCGTGAACCCCAAGCTTCATCAGATGCCCAGTCAAGTCACAGAACGCGGAAAGCTTACCGGCCAGGGCAGCAAGAGAAGCCGCACGGAAACACCCCTTCAAAGTTCAAAATGGGCCCCCAGGTGTCCCCAGTATGTGTCCTCTGTCCAGCATTTTTTAATCTAAACTCTATTCCCTTGTTATTCATTTTGTTCTGTGTCTGGGCTTCTTCAGAAACAAATTAGTGCTTTTTCTCTCTTGATTCTAGCATAATGCTAGTCTTGTTGAGGAGAGGACAAAGACAGAAATGGTTAGGAGACTGCAAAAGAGATACAGAAAATGTTTTTTTGTTGTTGCTGTTTTTTGTTTTTTTGTTTTCTTAAATTTATTTTTGGCTGTGTTGGGTCTTCGTTGCTGCACATGAGCTTTCTCTAGTTGTGGCTCGCGGAGTCTAGAGAGCAGGCTCAGTAGTTGTGGCACACGGGCTTAGCTGCTCCGTGGCATGTGGGGTTTTCCCGGACCAGGGCTCAAACCCGTGTCCCCTGCATTGGCAGGTGGATTGTTAACCACTGCGCCACCAGGGAAGTCCCAGAAAATGTTTTTGATTGCCACCTGAGCGTTGTGATGGGTTTTGGAGTCAGACAGACCCATGCTCTAGTCTCAGTTCTCCTGGGGCCAGCTTCATGCTTTTCAATGAGCTACGTCGTACAGCCTTTATGTACCTGACTTTGCGTTAGGGTAGTTCTTTTCACGTAGTAAACATGCAGTAAGTATTAGCTATTATATAATTTCATGTACAAGGTATATTGGACAGTACTGGTCCCTAAACCAAGTAGCTGGAGGGTGAGTGAATCCCCCTCTTGCACTAAGCTTTGAACAATATGCATCTGTCTCTGTATCATCAATACAATTTGAAATCGAATTCCAAAACTCAGACTCTCAGTATGTCCAGAACTTGGAATGTCCCGATGACTAGAACACTGAGACCTTGCCAGTAACTTAGGGTTCTAAGCCCCTGATGTCTTAATAACATTTCTGTTTCCAAGATGTTTCATTATCATTTAGGAAAATAGCACCTTTAAGTACCTCCCTAACTTTCAAAGCCCCCTTGTGGGCAAACCATAAACTCTTTTTCAAAGGAGATGGTATCTAGTTTTGCAGAAGAAGGTTGTCTGTCTCACTGGCAAAATTCCATCAGCCTTGAATACTTTTTTTCTGCCTAGAAAATGACACATAATTAACTTATCCTCTAATAAATGCCAGCAAGGTTTTCCTGCAGAAAAACCTAAGTGATATTTCGAGCTATTCTTCCCTCTTAAAAGTCTCTCTTGCTGGAAGCCCTTCACTGAACTAAACCAGCCTTGAAATTTAAGATGCTGGTGTGCACTGCGGTAGGGGTCAAATGGCAATGCGGTTGTGAAATCAGGAGAGCTCACAGAGGAAGATCCAAATGGATGTTCTCTTCCTCAGTCCTTCCATCTCCTTATATTCTTGTGATTCTCTTGCTGCTATTTGGACAGTTTCCTCTTATGATTACACTGCATTTTGGCATCAGGCAGGTCTGCTCCCTTCCTTTTAAGGAGGGACTCAGGAGGCACCGTCCTTTTACAGCCTTTACCCAGGCAGGTCCCCAGATCTTTGGGACGCCAACCTGAGGCCAAATCAAGAAGGGCCTGTAGCCAGGAAACCCCTGAAATTGTCTCTAAGATTATTTATCTTTTCATTCACTATTGAAATAACTCCTCTTCCAGAATCACATGTAGATCTTCCTGACAGCTTCTGAATTTCCATACAGAAGGTGTTCAGTGGTTGGGCTTCCCTGGTGGCGCAGTGGTTGAGAGTCTGCCTGCTGATGCAGGGGACACGGGTTCGTGCCCCGGTCCAGGAAGATCCCACATGCTGCGGAGCGGCTGGGCCCGTGAGCCATGGCCGCTAAGCCTGCGCGTCCGGAGCCTGTGCTCAGCAATGAGAGGCAAAAAAGAAGGTGTTCAGTGGTAGCAATCTACTTAAAAAGATAGCTAAAGGACTGACCTTGAAGCTACTTTTGAATGGAAAGTACACAGTTTGCGGTTGCATTATATGTCCCACATCAGTTTTTTTAAATAGCAAATTTTTCTGAAGATGTATATATAATACATAACATTCTTTTAACTGTCCTTATCAAAGAATGGGTGGTTCATGGAGATTATGGGGGTTAAAGGCCCAAATCATCCCATGACACCATTATGGCTCCAGTCTTCTCCTAGACACTCTCAGTATACTCAGTGAAAAACATTTTCTTAATCTCTCCCTCCAATCTAGAGAATTTCCTCAGAGCTGAAGGCTGTAACCCAGGCCGTGGCACTGCGATGGCGCTGCTGCTGAGCCTGCACTGTCTGGTACCTCCTGGAACCCCCTACTCCACTGCTGGTTTCCTTCCTTACCTCTGCCCTCTCTACTCCCCTAACTCAAGGCAGATCGCTCCTAAACTTCCTGAGTCACTGGGGATCGTTGGATATGGTCGGTATGTCTCATTCAAGGAGAAACAATTCAAATTTTCTTGGTTGTCTAAAGAATTTGCTTCTAATTTATATCGTCCCCAGCTTCCCCAGATTTGGAAATAACTAAAGGCTAAAGTAACAAACCCAACATAATCCTTACCCTCCAAGGCTACACTGACCCCTCTTCAGTACTGTACTGGAAAAATGAGCCTGTGTCCACCTTACTTTCACCTCCAGGTCACCTCCTCTCCCCAGCAGTTCCCAATGTCTCAGGCAAACTGAGGTCCACTCCTGCTTGCCTTCCCCCCAACCCCACCCTTAGCTCTGGCTATTCTTTCCTCTACCACATGGTGGCACTGTTCCCCGACAGCTTTTCCCCTGCCCACGGGTTGAAAATGAAGCTCCCAGTAGAGTCCTCAGAGTTGCTGGAGGTGTTCTCCCTCAATCTGGATTTATGGTGAATATTGCTCCACATTAAACTCCCAGATTCAGCCCTTTCTTTCCGTTTTTATTGTTCCCTCTTCCAAGGACCTGGATAAGAAACTGTTTGAGAATACTTGAACCCCAGTAGGCTGCATTACATGAAAAAGTGCCCCCTCTCCATGAAACATGAACCAGAACCTAAGGACAGAGTTCAGTGCCTTGACTCTCCTAACTTAAAGCAAGTTTCCTGTTTCCTGCTGGAGGGAGTACAGCATCCTAAGGCCCACCCTTGAGTCAAAAGTCATTTGTACCATTTTCCCCAAGAGACCCTCATATAAATAGGACCCGTGATGGTCCCACTACAGATTTCTATCACATCCATAATTCTCACACCACCTCTTCCCCCAGCACAGAGGAGAAGACAAGGCTTTAAGATCAGATCTGTTGCTAAACTCAAGTTCTATCCTTACTGGTTAGTAGCCAAACATTCCTGCTAAGTCTCAGTTTCCTCAGATACAAAATGGGGATAATGATACTTAAGTCAGGGATTAAATGAGGTGTCTTATGCAAAGCACCTGACATGGTACTCACTGTATAGTAGATGCTCAATAAATGCTTGCTCCTTTTTCTTCTCTCCTTGTCCACATGCCAGGCTCCTTCATTCTGTAATCTTTGTTCAGACTCCAGGGCCCATCAAACTAATCTACTTTCAATATATAGCTCTATTTGTTTACATATCTAAACAGCAATTACCAGCATGATATACAGGAGATAAGGTTTTAACTGTAGGATTATGAAAAAAAAGACCAAACTGTTCTACTTTTTAGGATATGATTTTAATTGATTAATAAGATGAAGATAATAATAGTGGCTTAAACAAGGTTGAAGCTTTTCCTATCACAAACTGGGCTCATACGGTAAGAGCTGCTCACGTGGGCACCCAGGCTCCTTCTAGGTTGTCACTTATCCATCCCTAGAGTATTGCATTTGCTCTATAGCCCAAGATGCCTTGCCACTGTATCTGCATTGCAGCCATCAGAGAAAGGGGAAAGCAAAGAAGGAGGGTAAGCCGTATCTCCCTAAGGACACATGGAAGTTTCTCAGTTACACCCAGCTCCAAGGAGGCTGGGAGGTCAGACAGGCTGCTATGTATTCCAGTCAAAATGCTATTTCTATGGAGGAGAGAGAATAGTATGCGAGAAAACCAAGTTTCGGCCAGAGTGCTAATCAGGAGTTTTTCTCTGCCAAAATAAATAGCAAAGACAGGATAATAAACGTAAGCCAAAAACTATCCAAGCTGCAAGTGATGACCCATTTATTTCAAACAAATCCATAAAGAAAATTTAACATCAGCCTAGAACATATCTATAAGTGACAAAGACTTTCAGCTAAATCAAGGGAATATAGCCATATAAGAAAACATTAAACATTGTATCCTATAAAATCACCAATTCTTAGAGCTGGTAAGGATCCTAAAGGTGATTTAGTGAAAACCTTCCACTCAATGCAAACATTCTCTCTACTGTAATCTTGACGACAGCTATCCCATCTTTGCCAGAACACTTTCGGGGATAGTGCCTGCAGCTTTAAGGTCCACAGTCCCTGAGAGTTGTGGACAAAAGCAGAAAGGGCGAGCCAGCAAGGGACAGCGGTCAGAGCCTGCACCTAGGGTGCCCAGGCATGTGCATGGCCACGGTGTAAAAGCTTCAGCCCCGGAATCAATTAAGAGTATGAAGCATGGTGGAGGGAGAGGAGTTCCCATTGATTTGCATCTAGAGGTAAATTTTCATATATATATATAGAGAGAGAGATAGATAGTTAGATAGATAGATATAGATATATGTAATTTTTTTCCTGCAACATAGTTTTGAAAGCTCCAAAATAAATGATTTTTGCCAAAACTGTCTATACCTGAAAGGAGTAGCTGTCAATAATATTGCATTGAAGGTGACTATGAGATGTTTGGGTGGAGATTTCAAGTGAATACCTAGGAGTATGTATCTGGAGTTCAGGCAGAAGGTCGCTAAGTATATTTAATGAGCTACACAGAGGTTATACTCGAAGTATTGAGATAGAACTAAAAGAAGCTGGGAAAGAACCTCTCTTTTAGAGAATGGAAAGTAAAAATGTTAGAAAAGGAGGAAGATGAAGTGTTTTAATAAATAAATAAAAGAGAGGAAGGAAGGTGTGAATCTCTGGAGGAGCCCTCATTAAGAGGCAAGGAATTCCTGAGGTGTCAGCCCAGTGAGGGTTTCTGAGGTCAGGCTTAGACCTTCATTTAGGCCACAAGATGAGTCATTTTTAGCAATAATTTAAGGATCAGTTCCATGTTTTAGAGAGGGTGCAGTTAAGGGAAGGGAGAGTCTCTTTCCCAAGGCTAAGTAAGAAAATGAGGGGGTCAACAGCAGAGGACATCAGTGCCCAGGAGACTGGGATCTGACTGAGGTCACTGGCAGTTGAGTGTGGCAATGAGACAAGAAAATAGGATATGGAGAACAGGAGTGACCTAGGACAACCCAATTTGAAATAACAAGAAGGACGTGCTGGAAAAATGGCACAGTAGAGTCATTTGGGTTGGTTCCTTAATGTGACCTGTGACAATCAGAGTAAAATTTGTGAAACGTGAAAGACTTCCCTGGAAATGTCCAAAGATGTTGAGAAAGAAAACTGAGTGAAATACTAGACTTCCTTCAGGGGAGCCATGATCATTTGAATATAAAAGGTAATTTTGGGCTTCCCTGTTGGCGCAGTGGTTGAGAGTCCGCCTGCCAAAGCAGGGGACACGGGTTCGTGCCCCAGTCCAGGAAGATCCCACATGCCGTGGAGCGGCTGGGCCCGTGAGCCATGGCCGCTGAGCCTGCGCGACCAGAGCCTGTGCTCTGCAACGGGAGAGGCCACAACAGTGAGAGGCTCGCGTACTGCAAAAAAAAAAGAGAAAAAAAAAAAGAATTTTTGTGATAATAGCTTGGTAAGGCCTGGGATATACAGATAACAGAGAAGGAAAAAATTCCCAAGGTTTGGTTTAAATGGTGTCTCATGCTCTAGACAGAATGAGAAAGATGGAGATTAAAAAAAATGTCATCAGATGAGTGGCTGCTTTTATTAGTGACTTTCAAGAGCTGTTTAAGTAAATGGGGCAGAAAGCAAATTCAAGGGAGTGAAGAGAGGGGTGAATACTGAAAATGTGTAGGCAGCAAGAACTGACTATGCTTTCAAGAAGTTTGTGGAAAGAGGGAAGAGCTGGAATCACAGAAAACAGGATAAGGAGGCTGAAGGGAGGGCGGTTGGCAAAGAGAACGGAGGAGAATGTGAAGGGAGGCTGAAGAGATCCCCTAGGGGGCAGGGCTCAGCCTCCAGATCCAGCTAGTTCCTGCGGCGGGGCTCTGCCCTTTAGGAGCTGCATCATCCTGAGCATGAGACGTACCCTCTGTCAGGGTGATGTGAGATGTAAGTCAGGGAGTTCAGCTGAATGACTTAGCATGTGGGAACAGGGGCCTGGACAGGGATACAGGTTGAGAGACACCCAGGCAACAAGCTCCTCAGCTATGGGTAGCAGGAGGTGCCTGTTAGAAAAGAAGGGAGGGAAGACAGGAGTCAATCTAAGGGCAACTCTCTGGTCAGGTGACCTTTGTGACTGGACTGTCACCCTACCACCCATCACTCGCCACTGAAACAGGGCAGGGGACAGGCGAGAGCGTCTTGTGTTCCCATCTCCCTTTACTAAGATTTACACATATAGTTTCATTCAAAAGGCTCAAATAGCTTTTTCCTTAAAGATTCCAGTAATAAAATACAGACTCTGGGGGAATTAAAAAGTTGGCCATTGGTCAGCAGATAAATGGATAAACCAAATGCCGTATACCCATACGGTGCGATATCATTCAGCCTTATACAAAGGAAGTTCCGACATAGGCTATAATGTGATGAGCCTTGAAAATATTATATTAAGTGAAATTAGCCAAAGAAAAAGGGACAAATATATTATTCACTTATATGAAGTCACTAGCATAGGCAGATTCATAAAAACAGAAAGGAGATTGGAGGTTACCAGAGACTGGAAGGGAAGTAGAGGGTCATTGCTTAATGGTTACAGAGTTTCTGTTTGGGGTGATGAAAAGGTTTTAGAAATAGAGAGTGGTGATGATTGCATAACATCGTAAATGTGATCAATGCTACTGAATTATACACATAAAAGTGGTTAAAATGACAAAGATTAAGTTATATATATTTTACCACATTAAAACAAATTTTTAAAAGTTTGGCCTTGGGTGTTGTGCCCCTAATCCAGCTAGTGTATGTCATTGCAGTGTGAAAGATCAGAGCATCAAACCAGGACTTCTAGGAGTCCTTGGTCTACACTGGCTGCTCCAGCTCTGGGACCTCTTCCTCCTTTCTGTCCACACAGCACCCCTTCTCCTCCCAGCTGCTCCCTTGGGCCTTTTTAACTCTTTGTTTCTTCTCAGAACTCTCTCTTGTCCTCCTATTTCAAAGTTGCTGTATTTTCCCCCAACAGAAATATTAAGCTTACTCTTCAACCTTGCAAATGTGTTCAGCCTCTGGGGTGGGTTATGAAACTACAGCCATTCTCTTCTATTTCCATTTTTACTGCTTCATAATGGAAAGAAGGGTGTCCCAAGGTGGAATAGGGATGGAAGTTTCTCCCTAAATACCTCAATAATAACAACAACAGTAGAAATAATAATAACGCACAGTCCATACTTTAAAAGTTAACTTTCCTGAAAAAATAACTTCTCACTGTTTTTTGTTCTGTTTTTTTTGGTTTTTTACGGTACACAGGCCTCTCACTGTTGTGGCCTCTCCCGTTGTGGAGCACAGGCTCCGGATGCGCAGGCTCAGCGGCCATGGCTCACGGGCCCAGCCGCTCCACGGCATGTGGGATCCTCCCGGACCGGGGCACGAACCCGTGTCCCCTGCATCGGCAGGCGGACTCTCAACCACTGCGCCACCAGGGAAGCCCTCACTGGTTTTTCTTATGTGATTTTCCTAGTATTAGTCCCCTTCTTGACCTTCAGTTATGTTGCGGTGCTCTCTGTCATCGCCTTAGCACTGACAGAAGTCATTTTCCTGTTTGACTTGTGAATGATTAGCACGGGAATTGGGGAGTGGGACAGGGAGGGAAGAATGGAAAACATTAAGTCAATATGTAAGTTCCCAAAATGAAATGGAAGAATACAGACTGAAAGAGAAGGTACAAGGGTTAATGGTGGAAAGGAAGCGGGATACTCTGATTTGCGAAGATTGTTGGAAAGAATGAATGAAGATAAATAGAAACCTTGAGGAAGAGAGAACATGAAGGAATTCAGGTAGCATGGTCTCAGTCATCCACTAAGCCATACCCTTTGGATATCACTCTTCAGCTAACTATGAATCCAAACGACTCCACCTTGCCAAAAGAATCATTCATCCTTTTTGTTTTGTTCTGTCTTGCTTTTCAACATTAACTCAGTATGTGTATGTACCATGTACATGACAGAAGGAAAGAGGAAAAATGTATCTGGCCAAGATCAGCTCTCGAAGATCTAGGTGAATGGCTAGTAGAAGGAGAGGAGTAAAGAAATAACTTCTAACCCATCTGATAAGTTCAGTAATCAAAACATGAACAAGCTGTTGTGGGAACATGAAAAAGGAAATGGCTACCTCTGCCTGAAGTGTCAGAAATGACTTCAAGCATGTGACACTGGCCTGGCTTTGAAATATGAGTGGCAGTTTGCCAGACAAAAAAGGAAATCAGATGTAGTAAACAGAAAGGATCGCATTGTAAGGGCAAGGAATTAAAAGTAGAGTGCGTTGAAATAAGAATAACAAAAAGTTCAGTGTAGAAAAATTATAGGTTGTATTGAGTGCTTTGGAAGGTCATTGCTTTGCTAAGAAAGCCAGGAGCAAACCATGAAGTGTTTTCTGTAGGTGCTGGGACTTTATCCTGTGGATGTCAAAAAATCAGCAAAGTTCTAAGCACAATCACATCTGCATTTAGAGAACTCTGGCAGCAGCATACAGTATGGTCCAGAGCCAGAGCCATGAGAGAGAGGTGATGTTGTCACAATAATCCAGTGGAAAGAAGCAAAGCATCAAGGAGTAACTAAAAGGACTCCATCTTAGAAGACTGGTGGCTCAGTGGTCCCCCTAATAGGACATAAAGAAGAACAGCTTCTGTGGAGGAAGATTGTAAGTTCACCTCAGGTCACGCTGTGGACGAGGGAATGACTTACCAGTAGGCAGTTAAAAAAATGGGTTTCATTCGGACTTCTCTGGTGGCACAGTGGTTAAGAATCCGCCTGCCATGCAGGGGACAGGGGTTCAAGCCCTGGTCCGGCTTCCCACATGCCGCGGAGCAACTAAGCCTGTGTGCCACAACTACTGAGCCTGTGCTCCGCAACAAGAGAAGCCACCACCGTGAGAAGCCCGCTCACGGCAACAAAGAGTAGCCCCAGCTCGCCGCAACTAGAGAAAGCCCACGCAGCAACGAAGACCCAACACAGCCAAAATAAATAATAAAAATAAAATAAATAAATTTTTGAAAAATGGGTTTCCTTAGACACAAATACCTTAATAAAATCAAGATCAAGTGTATCTCAGACGCTCCCCTCATCCACCAACTGGTAATTTTTCCCAAAACACAATGAGCTTGATTTGGCATGAATTCCTTTTAGTGACATGGATGTCATGAAAATGCATGGAACTTCAAATAGCAACGATGGATGCCAACTAGTGACTACTGCTTTCTTTTTTCAGTGTTTATAAACCATCTGCTTAATATTCTGTTTAATAAAAATCAATGGCAGCTCAATCATGCATAATTTTTAGAAATTATCTTCTCTCTTTTGGAAAATTAACACATTGTGTATCTCTAAATGTCTTCATGTTGTTAGCTGCCATTATTCCGCAAAAATGAATGATGACTTTTTGGCATCCCACCTGCACATCTTCTCAAGGCTCAGGGACATTATTCATCCAGGTCTGGGGTTTGATCTCATTAAAAACAATTAATTTTTCATTTGCTATCCCGACCTAGTGTGGATTAGAATTCCTTTTTTAAATTACTTATTTAGACTTTCCAATTTTGAAATTATTATTCTGGGTGGCAGATATGAAAATAAAATAGGACTTGAGCAGTTTTGCTTTCTCTTTGTCAGAAACATTCCTTGTTTTTTGGAGATAAATCTGTAACATAGTCAGCTAAAAGAGTTCAAAATAGATGCCTCTGCGAAAGTGGAAATGGGGGAAAAGGTAGTGGACTGCCTTCTGTTTTCATAGAAAACCTTATAATACTTGTTATTTCTTTAAACCATGCATATGTGTAACTTTTGTTCTTAAAAGAATGTAACTTTCCTGATAGCAGGGACCGTGAGAGTCTTGTTCTATTAAAATCCCCAGTGTTCCACCTGAAAAAAAAAAAAAAAAGAAACATTCCTTGTTTTTGTGTCTCTAACACGTTAAATCAAAATTGACATGTTGCTGTCCTTAGCATTTTGAGGAGTCTTGGTGCATTCGTGTCTGCAGGTTTCCCAACACTGGTCGTATTGATTTACGCCATTCTTCTATTCACTCTTAGCCCTGCGTCCCTCCCTCCGTGTTTTATGAATATGCTGCCTGTGGATCTTTTATCTGAGCTCCTCAGTACATCCTCACTGAAGTCAGGTGTAAAAGCAACGTCAGACTGATGTTTTTAGACCCACCCGTGTTTCTTCCCAGTTGGCGTTTTTGATGATGAAACTAATACCTATCTTTTCCCTTCACAGTTTTAAGTGTGATTTCCCCAAGTCCAGTGTATATGTCTGATAATAACCAATATCCTTGACCATCAAACCCCAAGATGACAGAGTCACTTCCTTTAACATTCAGGTCACCATTATGTACCCATATGTTCTCTTCTTTTTTGGTGATAGGTAAGCCTGAAGTCCAAATGCATCATATTCTCAGACTTCTGAGAGAGAAAATTACTTCCAAGACATCAATGTACTGGCTGCTCTATTTTTGTCAGATTAGCCCTCCCAGCAGATATGCAGAGGCTGGACCATCCTTACCCTCCCATCAAGTCAATATCTTGTTTCCATGCCAACTTCAAGTTTCTATTGAGAAATCATCATCTATGTTCCTTTTTTGGATAAGTGTTCAACAATGTCACTACCTTTTATCCTTACAAAAATGTTCCATACCATTTATTTACCTTAATAGATACTTATAAGCATGAGTGCTTTATTAGTTTGCTAGAGCTACTGTTAACAAAGTACCATAGACTGGGTGGCTTAAACAACAGAAATTTATTTTTTCAGAGTTCTGGAGGCTGCAAGTCTGACATCAAGGTATTAGTAGAGTTAGTTCCTTCCAAGGGCTCTGAATTAGGGATGTGGTCCAGGCCTCTCCCCTTGGCTTATGCATGGCAGTCTCCTCCCTCTGTCTTCACATCATCTCCCCTCTGTACGTGTCCATGTCTAAGTTTCCTCTTCTTACAAGGATACCAGTCATATTGGATTAAGGCCCACTCTAATGACCTCATTTTAACTTAATTACCTCTTTAAAATCCCTATCTCCAAATATGGCCACATTCTGAGGCACTTGGGGGTTTTGACTTCAACATATGAATTTTGAGGGACATAATTCAGCCCATAATATGTACTATGAGCCAGGCCCTGATCTAGGCCCTGGGAATATAGTAATGAATGAAACAAAGTCCCTGTCCTCATGGAATTTACTCATGCTCTGGTGGGAACTGGAGAGGATGGGCAATAAACAATAAATAGATGTTGTATCTAAACACCAGAGAGTAACATTTAGAATCTAAATAGGCCAGGAGATGGAGGGTGACAGTGGGGATGCACGGGCCTCTCACTGTTGTGGCCTCTCCCGCTGCGGAGCACAGGCTCTGGACACGCAGGCTCAGCGGCCATGGCTCACAGGCCCAGCCGCTCCGCGGCATGTGGGATCTTCCCGAACCGGGGCACAAACCCGTGTCCCCTGCATCGGCAGGCGGACTCTCAACCACTGCGCCACCAGGGAAGCCTCTCTCTTTTTTTAAAAATTGAAGTATAGTTGATTTACAATGTTGTATTAGTTTCAGGTATACAGCAAAGTGATTCAGATATATAGATAGATAGATAGATTATTTTTCAGATTCTTTTCCCTTATATATTATTGCAAGATACTGAGTATAGTTCCTTGTGCTATACAATAGGACCTTGCTGTTTATCTATTTTATATGTAGTAGTGTGTATATGTTAATCCCAAACTCATAATTTATCTCTCCCTACCCACTTTTCCCTTTGGTAACTGTAAGTTTGTTTTCTGTGTCTGTTAGTCTGTTTCTGTTTTGTAAATAAGTTCATTTGTATCACTTTTCCTAAGATTCCACATACAAGTAATATCATATGATATTTGTCTTTCTCTTTCTGACTTTTTTCACATCTGCTTTATCCATTCATCTGTTGAGAGACATTTAGGTGGTTTCCATGTCTTGGCTATTGTAAATAGTGCTACAACGAACATTGAGGTGCAAGTGTCTTTGAATTATAATTTTGTCCATATATATACCCAGGAGTGGGATTACTGGATCATACAATAACTCTATTTTTAGTTTTTGTTTGGTTTTGGTTTTGGGTTTTTTTTTGCGGTACGCAGGCCTCTCGCCGTTGTGGCCTCTCCCGTTGTGGAGCACAGGCTCCGGACGCGCAGGCTCAGCGGCCATGGCTCACGGGCCCAACCGCGCCGCGGCACGTGGGATCTTCCCGGACCGGGGCACGAACCCGTGTCCCCTGCATCGGAAGGCGGACTCTCAACCACTGTGCCACCAGGGAAGCCCCTATTTTTAGTTTTTTAAGGAACCTGCATACTGTTCTCCATAGTGACTGCACCAATTTACATTTGGAAGGGTAGTGATCCTAAAAGGAGTCACATTTCAACAGAGACATGAAAAAAGTGAGGGACAAACCATGCGGTTGTATAGGATACATGCGTTCCAGGCAGAGGCAACAGCCAAGGCAAAGACCTGAGGCTGCAGCATGGTGAGCGTATTCAAGAAACATGAAGGAAGAAGTCAAGTAGTAGTAAATGACACCAGCACTGTATGGGGTCTTGTAAGGATCTGGATTTTACCCTGAGTAATATGGGAAGCAATTAATTTGAGGTTACAAACAGGGAGCTGACATGGGAAAGAAAACTGTATGAAACTTGGATTTTATGAGATGTAATGTACCACAGTTTCTGGGAAATATATGCCATTCCTAATAATGCTTAAACAATATTCTGGTATATTTTAAAGAAATTAAGAATTTCTTCTGGAAAAGGAATTACCCATCACCCACTTACCTAACGGGGATCTTGTAAGGAGCCTAACAGTCTTATTGTCTCCAATTAAACATTCATATAAAATATCTCTACCAAGAAGGAGTCTTTGAACTGGCTTTTTCAGAAGCCTCTTCCTTTATGGCAAGTTTGAAATTAAATTTTGCCACATGCTTGTTGTCAATTTGTCTAAGAAGTTGTTTTAATGAAGGAAATCGTGTTTACATTTCTGAAGGATCACTCTGGTTACTGGATAATTCACTGTAGGATTTCCATCTGGGTGTATACCTTCTTCTATTAAAACTGTTTCTTCTGCATATTCCAGGCACTGTTCTCTTAACTGTGCTAGTTCTTGCAAAATCTAAATTTACTTCTCAGGTCCTCTGCCTCTAATACAGTCTACTTAAATTACGAGAAGATAAATGATTACAAAGTATCTGAAATGCCGAATGAAGCCCACTTCTGATACAAACTGACCTTTCGTCAGCAATAAATAAAAAGCTTCCTAAACTCTCCTTTCTTCTGAATTCCCTCTCTAAAATCTAAATTATGTATACATTGAGTCATCAATAGTTTGGAGCCTGTATAACCAAGTAAAACTGATTATCCCTTTTCTACTTTAGAAAAAAGGCAAACAACAGGGTTTTTCTTACATGATTTACATCTTCTGACCTAAACACAGCATTAGTATTCATTAAGGGAGTCCCAGTAAATATCAAGGAGAAATTACACTGTCAGCAGAAGTCACTTCTTGTATCATCTGGTAATACTGAGGTGTTTTCAGTTCCAATTTTTAGATTAAATCTTATTAATGGAAAAGGGCAAACTAAAGGTCCTTAGATAAACCAGGGCTCTACAACATTTTGTTTTGTGTTTGTAAATAAAACTTATGAAATTTTCTCCTCATAAATGAGATACTGAAAAGGCAAGTTTTTAAATCATCAAATCAAATCCAGATACATTTTCCCTTTCACCAGGATGGGCAAGTACAATATTAGCTATTTTTATGGCTTTCTCTCTTCCCAGGGCTACCAATGGTCCTGGAAACCAGGTTGAGGCAGGTCCCTGGTTGCCATTGTTTGCTGCAACCTTCCCACCAACTTTGTTCATTGAAGAGTAAGTACCTGTGGGAAATATGAATTTATCAGCTAGTTGAGATTTTATTTAGTTATGGAACCCAAAGAACAAATGGGTGAGGGATACGAGGGATGGGTTAGGAAGGAAAGGCAGTAAAGAAGAAGGGAGGAAAAAGAAAGAGAAAGGGACAGAAGGGAACGGTAAAATTCATTTAAAGTTTTAATAAGGAATCAGTATGTGCAAAGTAAATTGCACTCAAAAGATTATTTACTTTGGGGCTTTCCTGGTGGTGCAGTGGTTAAGAATCTGCCTGCCAATGCAGGGGACACAGGTTCGAGCCCTGACCCGGGAAGATCCCACATACCGCGGAGCAACTAAGCCCGTGCACCACGACTACTGGGCCTGCACTCTAGAACCCGCCAGCCACAACTACTGAGCCCATGTGCCACAACTACTGAAGCCCATGTGCCTAGAACCCACGCTCCCCAACAAGAGAAGCCACCACAATGAGAAGCCCGTGCACCACAACGAAGAGTAGCCCCCGCTCAACACAACTAGAGAAAGCCCACACACAGCAACGAAGACCCAACGCAGACAAAAATAAAAAATAAAATAAATTAAAAAAAAATGATTATTTACTTAAAGATAAAATCACATGAACGTATTTCAAGTTAGAAATTATTAGTGCCACATTAAGCAACTGGGAAATTAGGGGCTTGCACTGACAGGCAGCACATATACCAAAAATTGAAACTTGGAAATTAGTAATTAATGTCACAGTAGTGATGTATTTTCTTCCAAATGAATTGTACCATTTTTTGCTTAGGGATTTCAAGCTTTCTGCATTTAATGTTACTGCTGGTCTTCGTTAACCAACACTAAATATTTCTAAAATGTTGTATTATACAATATACTGAGTCCCTTTCTGTTACCAAAATTCTAACTAAAGAACATTATAGAAAATGTCTTCACTTTATTAACTGATCTTTATTTGATAACTCTCATTTGATGGTCATTTATTTCACAAAATCACCTTAACTTTGATATAGTCCATTATTCTGAAGATATCATTTTCATTTTCATTTTTTTTTTTTGCTATCAATACTCAAAAATCTACAAGTCACTGTGGGTTACAGCCCCTGAATAAGAAGCATGACTTCACATGTGCCATCCTTCCTTGAGTTCAAACCCTCCAAAAAAGGTACTGCTGTGGCTTCCAAGAACCCTAATGTTCTCCCTCCACAAAGCCATAATTGTGCATCTTAGGCATTGTAAATCCATGGTGTATACAGATTGGGGCTGAGTTAGGTGAAAAGGTCGAAGAAAAGATTGTTCTCCCATATACATCAAATGAATGGATTTAAACATACTGTAAGTTTAAATACTTGATACCTTTTTGAGCTAAGTCACTCGGCATACAACAGGTTAATTGAAGCATTTGGAAAGGTTCTAACAGTGCCAGGCTCAGCCTAGCTCAAACACTGAGGCTTTTTGATATTGACTAAAGAATTAGGAACTAATTATCCATTTTCAAATTTTAAGGTAATTGCAAAATATAGAGATACTGAAAATAATTGCTTGGTTCATGTGTTGTCAATCACCCTGAGCTTGCTGGAGCTTTAACTGCACAGGTTCTATGTCAAAGTGGGCTGTAAGCCAGTATCTGCAGGAACACTCACTTATTTCCCCTTTGTTATGCTGTAGAAAGTTAGGTGGTAGATTCCCTGAACTAAAATAGCATTGATAAACACTGTGGTGCTTTGTGTCCACCTAGAGGGGTGGGATAGGGAGGGTGGGAGGGAGACACATGAGGGAGGAGATATGGGGATATATGTTTATGTATAGCTGATTCACTTTGTTATATAACAGAAACTAACACACCATTGTAACGCAATTATACTCCAATAAAGATGTTAAAAAAAATCAATAGGAATCCTGCAGGCATTTCTATTGGACATTTAAGTGAAATTTTAAATGTGACCCAGGGTTTCTTTTTGTTTTATTCACGTTTATTATTTAAATGTTGCATTTGCAACCTACCTGTGGTTACCCTAGCCTGATTTTTGGCTTGAGAAGTTGTCACTCAGGCAACTTATAGCCCTAGGCCCCCAAATTAGATCACTCTCTCCATTCACAATGACAATTGTTGATCTTGTCTCATAAAATAATGGTGGATTCAAATCTCCCTTTCAGTGCCATCCACTCCCATCTATCTCCAGCTCTTTCCCAGGATAGTTCTCAGAGAATGATAGCAACTACTAACCTCTCTGTAGAAGACAGTTAACGACATATACAAATAACGTGGCTCTGGGAGGCTAGCAACCGTGTTGACTGAATCACCATGGATGTGCTCCCTCTCCCTGCATCCAGAACACACACACATACACACACACACACAGTCATCACTAGAGTTCATAGCCCTTTACTTCAGAGAAGCAGAAACCCAGGTCTTTGTCTGATTTGTTGGGCTTTGAGAAAATAACTCACTTATCTACACCTTAGTGTTTTTAAAACATTTTTTTAAATATTTGAAAAATTTTTAGTGGGGCTTCCCTGGCATCCCAGTGGTTAAGACTCCGTGCTCTCGGGCTTCCCTGGTGGCGCAGTGGTTGGGAGTCTGCCTGCCAGTGCAGGGGACACGTGTTCGTGCCCTGGGCCGGGAAGATCCCACATATCGCGGAGCGGCTGGGCCCGTGAGCCATGGCCACTGAGCCTGCGCGTCCAGAGCCTGTGCTCCGCAACGGGAGAGGCCACAACAGTGAGAGGCCCGTGTACCGCAAAAAAAAGAAAAAGAAAGAAAAATGTTTAGGAAATATTTAAGGTATACAAAAGGCATAAAAATAAAATACAATGGACACCTGTGAAATTAACACCTAACTTTAAAAATAGCATAACCATCCAAGTTGAAGTCCCCTGTGCACCCCTCCCAGATAGAGAAGATGACCACAACCCAGGGTCTGTTGTTTATCTTTCACACACATCTCACTATACCATTACTGAGTCCAAGCTCTTACTGCTTACCGCACGACAGGCCAATAAATCAAGAAATGAGCTGTTGGGGCAAGGAATAGTGATTTTATTCTGAAAGCCAGCAGACTGAGAAGATGGTGGACCAGTGTCCCAAAGAACCATCTTCCCTGAGTTAAAATTCAGGCTTCTTTTATACTGAACAGGGAGGGAGTAAAGTCCTGGTTCTGGTGGGAATGTGTTAATTTCTTCTTTCCTGCAGCCATTCACAGGTGGACCTGCTCAGGACGTTTCCTGTCAGCTACACAAAGGTATTTTAGCTTAATACTCATTACATGGGAGGCAGGGGTCTCCGAGATGGGCCGTTATGTGTAATTTAAACTTATAGCAACATCCCTTTAGTAATTGTGGCAAAAGCAATAGAATACAAAGGTTAGGGTAAAAGAAACAGCTCCAATATGTAGTTAGATTTGTTCTTCCCTATTACAATAACTTTCATAGGTGTCTGTGCTATCCAACGTGGAGTGTTTTGTGTATATAAAGGTTATAATACTGCGTATATTCTTTGGCAACTTGGCTTTTTCCCTTAAGATTGTATTTATGAGTCATATATTGATATGTGTGGTTGTAACTCATTCTTTTTCACTATTGTACAATACCCCATTTTATTTGAATATATCAAAATTTATCTTTTCATTCTCCATTCAACGGATGTTGAAATTTTTTCCCATATTATGTTCTTACAAATAATGTTGCTATGAAAATTTTTGTATTTATTTCTTTTGCTAAGACAGAGATGCTAAGCCAGGAGGCTGACCACTTGGGGTATGAATCTGTTAGAGTGTACCAAGGGATGTATCTCTCCGGCCCTCAGATTGGCCAGTTCAGCGCCTGGGTTGACCAGAGCCCCTCCCTGGTCCACTCTCTCCATGAGCTGCCTCACCTGTTTATGGCAGTGCATGCAGTGAAATAGGAACCAAAGTCGTCTATTCCCATGCTCATTTGGGACACTGAGAATAGAAATCAGATCTTACTGTTTACAATAACATGATTTTGTTATTTCACTACATTAGCACTACTTTACTTCCCAGGGGTCTTTTGCTCAGGCAATTTAATTGATTGTTCGTGGCAGAATTTTCCCAAAAGGCTCATTAACTCTTCAATGGAAAACATCAGCAGACTGTGCCCTAATGTTCTTTGAATCTCTTGCCTCAAAATCCTCACCTTGCTCTTTCCATCATCCTGAACTGTTGTATCATGATCTTACCCAATTGTAATCAAGCTCCCACAATGAAGTAGCTGCCTTAAAATTCCCATTTCCCAATAAATTCTGATTTTGCCTTTCCCCTTCCCAAATACTGCCAAAGTTATGTGTCAGTGGTAAACAATAAACTAAGCTTTGTCTTATCAACAGGTTGTGTG
The DNA here is from genome assembly GCF_937001465.1 of Orcinus orca. Taxonomy (NCBI): domain Eukaryota; kingdom Metazoa; phylum Chordata; class Mammalia; order Artiodactyla; family Delphinidae; genus Orcinus; species Orcinus orca. Next base: position 123,371,853 of record NC_064559.1, read on the forward strand.
TGTGACCTTAGAGGAGCTGGTATTTGCATTCAGAGGAATATTTTGCTGTCACATGACATGACAGCAAAAGCTTTGAGAAGCATGGCTTATAGAGTACAACCTAGGTGTGGAATGACTGAATCTCAGGATAAGTGTGTTGTCAACTTCACTATATACTGCCCATAGTATCAGTTTAAGACTTGTTTTCTCATCTGTAAAATAAAATGGTTGGACAAAATGATGCTTAAATTCTTTTTTGATCTTAAAAATGGTTTCATCTTCTGATTTCAAACAGGAACTCATTCTAAGAACAAAAAACATTACACTGATTTTACACACACACACATATTTGTGTGTGTGTGTGTGTGTGTGTGTGTGTGTGTATAGCAAAGCCTCGTCTACCTTATCTTGCAAGGTAAGGTATTTTTAAATGACTTTGATTAAGAAAGAAAATAAAACATAGGGAAGAAAAATGACCTACTTAGTGTTTTGTGCTTTTTGTTTCTTTCTTTCTTTTTTTTTTTTTTTTTTTTTTGCGGTACGCGGGCCTCTCACTGTTGTGGCCTCTCCCGTTGCGGAGCGCAGGCTCCGGACACAGGCTCAGCGGCCATGGCTCACAGACCCAGCCGCTCCGCCGCATGTGGGATCTTCCCAGACCAGGGCACGAACCCGTGTCCCCTGCATCGGCAGGCGGACTCTCAACCACTGCTCCACCAGAGAAGCCCTACTTAGTGTTTTTTGATGATCTAAGAAGTGGAAAAAAAGAACCAAGCCTCCAAGCCTTCTCCAGAATATCATATAAACACACTTCTTTTCATAAGTTCTATTGATAGGATATCTACAGCAGGAATATCAAATACATGACACGTGTACCAATGCCTCCCTCTTCCTTGCCTTTGGCAGACATTACAAAGCCATCACAGCACTCATTCCACAGCCCAAAGTCTATTTCAGAATCCTTCTTAACACACCATTCTAGATAGCCAACACCAATAACCTCAGGTTGGTACTCAAGATAATACCTATTGACTCTTCCTTGTTTGTCTCTGCTTCTCCAGTCCAAGCAACCTGGTTTGCTTTCTGCCTTCCCTAATTGCCAGGTCATTCCTTCCCTGGATGCTCTGATGATATTCTTTCCCCATCTAGGGTTCCCACTTCTCTCACTTTACTGTCCTCATGGCCATTTTCAAAGTTAAATTCAAGTCAAATCTCTTCCAAGAAAGTTTCGTCTGCAACTCCACATCATGGTAACCTGTCCCACGCATAAACTCTAGTGGAACTTCAGCCTACAGCCATCCCCAGTGATTTGTCATTCTCTACAGCTCTTCAGTGCTTCTGTGCCTTTGCATATGTTTTCCTGAAACCTGGAATCTCTTCTCTCCTTTCTCAGCCAGGCCAATGATCACTTCAAGATTAAGTTCAGATGTCACCTGCTCTTTAAACTCTGAAAGAAAATGCCTCCTTCTTCAACAGTTAGACATTCCTTTTCTTTGGCTCCCAAAGCATCCTTTGCTTTCCTCCATTATAGCAAGTATCCTGTTGTCATGGAGCTGTTTAATTGTCTTTCTTCCCCAAGAGACAGTGAGTCCCTTGAAGGCTGGGATTTGCATTCACATCACCTATCACAGTACCAGGTTCAGGATTAGTAATCAAGAAATGCTTGCTGAGTTGAAATGAAATGAAATAAACTAGATTTACTTCAACTTATAGACCTTGCCGAAGTTTCTCAGGAAAATCTCAATTTCAAAAAATTGTACTATTTTATTGAATGTTATTCATTAATATATAACCATGATTTCAGTTTATATAATTCTGTCAGACTTTTCCTATAAATAAATTCACAGATCAGGAGAAAAGTCTTTTCCCAGATCCTATGTCCTCATCTTGGGTTTGAGGGGTATTGTTGCTGAATACCACACTTGCTGCAATTGGGAACATGGCTTGCAGTTGCTTGCCCCTTTCCCTACCTCACCACCAAACTTGGAGCTGATCACAGAGCTAGCAAACAACAGACTCACTGGTTGGCTTTTGATGTACTTACATACAGTCACCTGAAAGGAATGGAGAAAACATGATAACCATCTAATGGGGCTTGTCACTGCACTCAGGAACAATCTCTCAGGTCAGCATAACTGTAAAAGTATAAGGACAGGTAGGAAAGAACCTGACACTTTACCCAGCACATATGCTGGATGCTTGAGAGAACACTAAAGAAAAAAAACAGATGAACTCTTTGGAAATGTATTGCCTGGTTGGTTAAGAGTAGAAAGGGGGAGGAATCAGGTGTCTCCTTCAGTAATTGTTTTTTGCAGTTGGGTCATTTTTTATTTATTTATTTATTTATTTTTAAAAAGTAAATATATTTATTTTGGGCTGCATTGGGTCTTCGTTGCTGCGCACAGGCTTTCTCTGGTTGTGGCAGGGGTCACTCTTCATTGCAGTGCGCGGGCTTCTCATTGCAGTGGCTTCTCTTGTTGCGGCACACGGGCTCAGTAGTTGTGGCTCGCAGGCTCTAGAGCACAGGCTCAGTAGTTATGGTGCACAGGCTTAGTTGCTCCGTGGCATGTGGGATCTTCCTGGACCAGGGCTCAAACCTGTGTCCCCTGCATTGGCAGGCAGATTCTTAACCACTGCACCACCAGGGAAGCCCCTTGAGTCATTTTTTAAAAGGAAAGTGTATGGGAATTGTGATGAAGATGAAGAGTAGCTGAGAGACAGGACATTTCTACTTCCTGAATTCTATTTTGCAGGCTTTTTTTCAGATATTGAAGTTGGAAAAAGGAAATGATATTAGAATTAAAACATCTTCTCCATTAAGATGATCAGCAGAAAGGGTTCACCTTGACTACAGAGATTTGGTGATTATGTACAACTAGCCCTAAAATGGGAAGGCCAAGACTAATAGGGAATCACCAAACAACTGTCAGACCATGCTCCATCAATCTAATTTCACCATTAGGGTAGCCAAAGCAACTGGATTGATAATATTACGACTCTTTGTTGTCTTGGAAAGAAAATGGCTCACCTCAGTATGCAGCTGATTAATTGCACAGCAATCACATTGCAAATAATGCTTTGGCTGGATTGTATACCTGACAGTTTTTGGACACCAGAGTAATTAGAATTCTAGTCAGGCTTTCTATCACAGAAGGTTAAAGAGACTTAGCCAACACAAAGGATTGAGTTCCTATATATTTGAAATTACACAATTTTCTATTTCCTTGGTCCCTTCCCAAACTCACAATTGCTTTCAATAAAGTTGCCTGTTTAATTGCTTTCTCTGCAACCAGCAAGACTGCTTATTTGAATCTAGAAACTAAAGGTACTGATTACAAATACAGCATTTTAATCACTTATGTATATACAATTTCTGAAGAAGTTATGTACATTTTTTTATCCTGTATCCTTTTGAAAACAGCATAAATATTTGGTTAGATGGTTTACTTTTGAGGTATTAAGCAATTTACCTCAGTTCTATATAAGAGGTCATGAATCAGAATCTGAATAAAGGAAAATCTTAATGCAGCTGTTGGAAAGCAAAATGAAGGAAACAGAAAGTTTAAGAATGCTGTGACTGTTCTTTAAAAGAAAAAGAAAAGCAAAATGACTGGGGGAAGAATTTAGAAGAGTAAATAATTATGAGGAAGAAATAACCAGTGAGCTCCCCAACGTGTAACCCATATTCTGCCTCGTTCTTTCTTTTCTCTTAGAGGAGATGGCCCTCCTCCCTGGCCAGTTCTATGCTTTGGAGCCTTTGAAACCATCTCTGAAACCTTCTTTCCTATAGAAGTCAACTTCTCCCTTTCAACTGGATCTTTCCCATCAACAGTTATACATGCTCAAGATTAGCATATCTTAAAAAAAATTCTCTTGTTACTCTACAGCATTTAATTCCTCTGCTTCCCTTTAGAGCTAATCTCTTGAAAGAGTTGTCTAAACCCAGTTTCCATTTCTCACCTCCCACTCACTAAAACTAACACCTATAAACTTACTGGTCTCTGATCTCTTTGCCTGCTTTGCTCTTTTCGCCTTTAACAGACCCTGTGATAAATCTCCTCAAGACTGTGCCCTCTACCACATTCTTTTCTTATTCTTTGTTCTCTTCTCAGGCAATATCATCCAGACCTATGCCCTTGACTAACAGTTCTAGACTCTAAGACTCTCAAGGTCATACCTCTCTTCTGAGCTTGCAAACAGTATATCTAACTCCCATTCTGAAACTGACAATTGAACGGCTTCAAGGCATCTCGGTCTCAACCTGTACAAGACTGAACTCGTTATCTGCCCTCAAAACCTAATCTTATTCCAGTGTTCTCCACCTGGAGAACTGCATGGCACTGAACCAGAATCCTTGCTTAACTATTTCTCAAATATGCCCACTGCTGACCGCATCCAGTGCCACTCCCCTAACCCACGTTACCCCTTCTCTTGCAAAGTCTTCTGTTAATGGCCCACTACTAACTGGTCTCCTGACACTCTAACCCTCCTCCAGCACACTCTCCATGTAGCAGCCTGGGTTACATTTTCAAAACCAAAGTCTGATGATGGTAACACCATGATAAACACCATCATTGACTTCCCACAAATCATAAATTGAGGATTGAAAATCTCCTTGTGGACCACAGGGTCCTGCATTTCTGGCTGCTGCCCGCCTTTCAAAGCATCAAATAGGGGACTTCCCTGGTGGTCCAGTGGTTGAGACTTCGCCTTCCAGTGCAGGAGGTGTGGGTTCGATCCCTGAGTGGGTCACTTAGGTCCCACATTTCTCGCGGCCCAAAAACCAAAACATAAAAAACAGAAGCAATATTGTAATAAATTCAATAAAGACTTTAAAAATGATCCACGTCAAAAAAAACCAAAGCATCAAATAATACCATCCTCTGCCTCATTCTCTAATCTCCAACCTCACTGACACCTTCCTTCATTCCTGGAGTTCAGCAATTTCTTTCTACTGGAGAGACATGGCACACGCCACCCCCTCTGCATGAAATGCTCTCATCCTCTCCTCACCCCCACCTCCAGCCCACGCATCCTTAATGCTTCAGCTAAACCACCGCTTTCTCCCAGAAAATTCTTTGCCACCCCAGTCTAAGTCAGGTTCCTTTGTTCTACATTTTCACAGAAACTCACTCTTCCTTTGAGAATTTAGCTATGCTTATAACTACACATCCACTAGCACATTCATTTGTTCAATGTCTATCCCACCCACCTGCCCATAGGAGCAAGCTCTAGATCTGCTTTTGTTCACCACTCTTTCCAAGGAGCCTAGCAAAATATCCAGCACGTAAAGATCAGTTAATAAATCATGTGTTTAACAAAGAAGTGTTTTAAAAGTATTTCACCATATTTTATGTTTCTGCCATTGAAAGTGTGATCAGGGACTTCCCTGGTGGCTCAGTGGTTGAGAATCCGCCTGCCAATGCAGGGGCACACAGGTTCGAGCCCTGGTCCAGGAAGATCCCACGTGCCGCGGAACAACTAAGCCCATGCGCCACAACTACTGAGCCTGTGCTCCAGAGCCCATGAGCCACAGCTACTGAGTCCGTGCGCCACAACTACTGAAGCCCGTGTGCCTAGAGCCCGTGCTCTGCAACAAGAGAAGCCACCGCAGTGAGAAGCCCGCTCACTATAACAAAGACCCGCCGCAGCCAAAAATAAATAAATTTATTAAAAACGAAAAAAGTGTGATCAAATATCCCAGAATGGCTGTGGGAGGACTCACACAACTGCTCTGTGTGAAGGCAGGTGTCACAAATGTTGCATAAATGTTCTGGAAGCTGTGAGGGATTACTAAGTCCATTTATTTTGAGGCAAAGGGTTGGAGAATCCATTGAACAATTCCCCAACTGTCACTGTGCTCAGTGAGAGAAATTACTAATGGGAATGTGCTGTGACCATAAATGTGTAGAAGGAATAAAAGGTTGTACTCTTTTTTTGTGTCGAACCCTCTCAATTTATAAAGTAGATGAGGTCCAGAAAGGTAAAAAGACGTGTCCAAGTTCCTATAATGTAGGACCAATAACACCACTTTATTTGTATCCTTCCATGTACCTAACATTGGGCTCTGTTCTCAGAGGACATATGATAAAGCGTATTAATTAAAAGGAACATGGTAGGTATACAATAAGTAGTACTTATTTAACACACATTTATGCAACATATTCTAATTCTTGGACCTGGATAAGTACTGCAGAACTGAAAACAAGACAGACATGATATCTTCCCTCATGGATCTTACAGTAATTAAAATAATTTTGCTATAAAATGTATAAACAAGGCAAGGGGACAGACTAGTGACAGGAGGAAAAAGCAGACTGGCCAGGGAAGACCTCTCTGAGGAATGACATTGGAGTTTAGACATAAAAGATGAGAAGTGGCCAACCCTGTGAAGAGATTGTGGGATAACTTCAGTGGAAAGAGAATTCCAGGTAGAAGCAGTAGCACATGCTAAGGCCCTAGGGGTACAAGAACTTTTCTTCTTGAAGGCAAATAAGAGCAGTGTGGTTGGGAGGTGGTGGCTAGTGGGCACATACTGTGGAATGAGGCTGGGGGGGCTGCTAGGAGGCAAATCACCCAGGGCTTTGAAGCCTATGGCAAAGGAGTTTATACTTCCTTCTAAGAAGTACTCATGGCCATTGAGAGGTCTTCGGTCTGCTAAGTGGAGGCAGAATGGTGGCATGCCCTGATTTTCATTTTTGAAAGACTACTCTAGCTGCTGGGAGAAAAAAAATGATTTTAGACAGGCCATTTAGGAAACTATTGCTGAGGTCCAGGCAAGAGATATTAGTGTCTTGGGTTATTGTGATGACAGTGAAGATGAAGAAGTAAATGCTTATGCAATATGTTTGGGGAGAAGAAAGACAGCAAGAAGTAGAAATGGCAGTGGAAACGATGATCAAGGAGTTAAAGTCTTCAGTGAATGAGTGACCAAGAAGTCAGTAAAAGACAGCTTCAGAAAGGGTTAGTGATGGGCTTCCCTGGTGGCACAGTGGTTGAGAGTCTGCCTGCCGATGCAGGGGACATGATGCAGGAACGGCTGGGCCCGTGAGCCATGGCCACTGAGCCTGGGCGTCCGAAGCCTGTGCTCCGCAACGGGAGAGGCCACAGCAGTGAGAGACCCACGTACCGCAAAACAAAAAACAAAACAAACAAAAACAGAAAGTGGGTGGTGTAGCTGAACGTCATAAGATAAAAGGAGCTTGGGGCTTTGAATGAGAAAGAAGAAGAAATCATTTAAATATGACCATGAGAAGTAAGGAGCATGCTTACTACCTCTCATGGGGCATGAGAGAGAGAAAAAAAAAACAAGAAAAGAAAACAGCCTCCACTAGAGAGGGTTTCAGAGGAAATTGTGTTAGAAGGGGACAAACTAGGTTTCAGTGAAGGCACGGAGATGAAAGGAATGCTCATCTACAAACAGAGTCTGTTGATCACAGATCAAGAGTTCCAGAGGACACAGTGAGAGAATTTAGAGGAAGAGGAGGGAAGATGGGGTGTTTGAGATCAACAGCATGACATGAGAATACATGTCCTTAGAAAAACAACGGTTGCCTATAGACCCTGGGACTTCTGCAGGGACTGCAGTAAACTGGGACCTGAGGCATGACAAGATGAGAGGCTCATGAGAAAGAGGACAATAAATTCAAGCCATGATCCTGAACAAGTGACTTGACAGCATAAAGTTTTCCAGGTGACTTCTCCCTCCTACAACTCATACAATAGTAGGTCTGGGTGATATGGTCACTTGGTACCACTCCTCCATCCTGTAAGGACGGTGACTCCTGTGACTAGAGTCCAGAGGAATACTCTCTCTCAGATAGCTGGAAATGGAGTCTCATAGCTGCCTTTTTCCTTAGACATAATTAATTGGAACATGGGTAGGCACCTGCCCCAATCTGGGCCAATTCAAGTCTATTCCTAGAATCTTTCTATTTATAATAGGGAGTCCTTCACTGAGGATAGAAGTCATTAGATATAAAACATGGCATCTGTGGACAGCTATTTTTTCAATCATGCAGAGACAGCCAGTCCAAATGAGAACTGTTCAACTCTTTCTTGAATGTCATGAGTCAATAAATGTATCTTTATGCCTAAGATAAAGTTGGGTTTCTGGCCCCCAAAACCAAGAGTACTAACTTGAAACCAAAGACTAACAGCTAATGCACAAATTCTGTAACCCTCTGCTATGGACCATAACAAGACATAGTGTTAACAGCCCCATAAAGTTAGCTAGGAAATTTTCTCCACATCAGTGTGAGGAAGCCATAAAAGTGGGAAATACTAATGCTACTGTATTAGCCAGGGTTCTCAAGAGAAACAGAACCAATAGGGAGTGTGTGTGTGTGTGTGTGTGTGTAGAGAGACAGACAGACAGAGAGAGTGAGGGAGAAAATAAAGAGCTGGCTCACACAATTCTGGAGGCTGATAAGTCCAAAAATCTGCGGTCAGCAAACTAAGACCCAGGAGACCCAGCGGCATAGTTCCAGCCTGAAGGCCTGCAGCCTGGAGGCCCAAGAAGGGCCTCTATTTCAGTTTGAATGCAAAGGCGGGAAAAAACGGATGATCCCACTCAAAGACAGCCAGGTAAAAGGAATTCTCTCCTATTCAGCGTTTTTATTCTATTCAGGCCTTCAACTGATCAGATGAGGCTCACCCACATTAGGGAGAGTAATCTGCTTTCTCTACCAATTCAATAATCTCATCCAGAGACACCCTCACAGACACACCCAAAATAATATTTGACCAGATATCTGCCCAGGCCAGCTGACACATAAAATGAAACTTCACACTACAAAATCTTACACAGCTGCCTTCCAGAGGTATGACTGCTTTGAATTGTGTTGAGGGCTGCAGGATACATTAATACTGCTATTGAGTAGGTCCAGATGCCAGGGAGTTGTGCTTGCCATGGTGACCTTGGACTTACCTCTCAGGTTAGGTAACGTCCTGATGAAGGAATAGCAGAGGTAGGGAAATTGTGTGGAGGAAAGAAAGAAAACACCCTGAACTGACATTGCTCCCTAATTTGAGTGAGGAAACTATTTTAAGTAAGAGGAGTTGTGAACATTTGGAAAACTCTATAAAGCAGCTTGTGTAAGTCCATAAAGCAGCAACCACTTTAGGAAGGTTAATTGGAGGAGACTGTACTCCAGGAGAGCCAAGTTGGTAGGGTGAAAATTTCATAATCTGGGCAGAATACAAAAAAATCACCAGGGTAAGGCTTGAAATGGTATCAAAAAGAGTGGGAGCCTGATTCCAAGGCAAAAACTAGAGCCTAAAGAGAAATCCCTCAGTTTACGCATCTGTAGAATGGTCCAACAATAGTGTGTGACTTATAGGATTATTATGAGGATCAAATAAATCCCACTTTTATGGCTCTCTCACACTGTTGTGTAGGGGATTTGCTAGTTTATTCTATGAGGGCTGTCACACTATGTCATGCTATAATCAATAGAAGAAGACTACAGAATTTGTGCATTAGCTATTGTTCTTTTGGTTGTGAGGACCGAATAATGCAAGAAACCATTAGCAACTACCTGGCATATCGTAATGGGTTACTTACCTCTGTAGCACTATGCCTATCCCAAACACTGCCTGCTGCCCGTGAACTAAGGGGCAGGGGTACCACAGAAGATGTGAAGGACAAGAGCTATGGGATCAAAGACAAGGGCTGAGGGTCCAAGGACCAAGCCTTTAGGCGAGAATTTTCTGAAATTTCTCGAGCAGTGGCAGCTTTAAGATCCCCATCACAGGGCTTCCCTGGTGGCGCAGTGGTTGAGAGTCTGTCTGCTGATGCAGGCAGGGGACGTGAGTTGGTGCCCCGGTCTGGGAAGATCCCACATGCCGCGAAGCGGCTGGGCCCGTGAGTCATGGCCGCTCAGCCTGCGCGTCTGGAGCCTGTGCTCCGCAACGGGAGAGGCCACAGCAGTGAGAGGCCCGCGTACCGCAAAAAAAAAAAAGATCCCCATCACAGGGATGTCTTTGCATATTGGGTTTAGGGGGCTTCCCTGGGCCTCGTTTTGCTACCGCTTCTTTTTAATGTTCAACATTCTTTCACAGCAATGATCTCATCTGTTCATAGAACATCCCTGGGAAGATTACAGAGAGGAAACCATGGTCTTCATTGTACTGAGTCCTAGAGCAGTTTAGGGACTTACCTGATGCAGATAAATGATCTAAAGCAAAGTCAAGACCCAAGCCCAGGGACTTAACCCCGGTCTCATACTCTTTCCACAAAGCCACAGCAGACTGGTTTTGCCCTCTCCTATGCTATAGTTGACATACTAAATATCAAATAAAGTTTCAATGTTCAGTTCAGCTCATGTATTTTTTTTTTTTATAAGATCTTCTTTGAGTAGAGAATCATGGGCCAAACTCTAGGGTAAAGAGGATAGGGAGACAGAGAAGACATCCAGAGGTGAGACCTTTTTTTTTTTTTTTTAAGATGTTGGGGGTAATTAATTTTTGCTGTGTTGGGTCTTCATTTGTGTGTGAGGGCTTTCTCTAGCTGTGGGAAGCAGGGGCCACTCTTCATTGCGGTGCGTGGGCCTCTCACCATCGCAGCCTCTCTTTTTGCGGAGCACAGGCTCCAGACGCGCAGACTCAGCAGTTGTGGCCCACGGGCCTAGTTGCTCCGCGGCATGTGGGATCCTCCCAGGCCAGGGCTTGAACCCGTGTCCCCTGCATTACCAGGCAGATTCTCAACCACTGCGCCACCAGGGAAGCCCCATCAGCTCATGTATTTTTGAGCACTTACTATATGTTCTTGCTTGATGTTATGGTGAAGATGAAGGGCTGATGTAGCTAATCAGAGGGGCACCAAGTATAACTCCAAAATACCTCTTGAATTGTCCACTTCTGCAGCCCCGGCCACTGCCTCTACTCAGACTCTGCCTCACATACTGTAAGAATCATCTGTTCTCTCTGTCTCCAGCTGCTCCAATCTTCCTACTGTCACTATCATTTATACCCACTTCAAAACTGGTTATTGTCTCCATTGAAAACCTTGACGGTGCCCCAATTACATTGGCAGAGTTCTTAAATCCTGGTTGCACAGTAGAATTACCAGGGCATTAAATGTCCAGGCCCTGTCCCAGATATTCTGACTTTAATTGGTCTGGGGTAGCACCATCATTCTTTTGGTTTTAATCTCCAGGTGCCATTAAAGTCCAGCCAAGGCTGGACGTCTTTGGCCTACCAAATAAAGCCAAATCCCCTGAGCATTACATCTGAAGCCCTTCACAACTGGGCAGGAACTGATATTTCTTGTCTTATGTCTCCCCTTGTACATTTGTTATTATAATCATATCTTAAAATACCTGTCAATCCTGTTAGACTGTGAGTTTCTCAAGGGCAAAACCCGTGTCATTCACATCTGTATCCTTACTATTCATCATAACACCTTACAAACGGTAGGTGCTTAATAAATGTTGGTTGGATGGGTAAATGGTAGTGGATGGGTGGGTGGATAGATGGATAAATTCTGAACTAATCTAAACAGGAATCTATGGGCCTGCACTCCCAGAGCTGAATTATCAGGACTAAGAACTAAGGTTCTTACATCAATGTGCCTCTACTATTTGCTCCAGAAAATTCTTGCCAAGGAAAATAAGAGTGTAAAGGGTGTAAACACTTGTTCCACCAATCCTAAATATTGAACTTGAACTTTGCTTGATCCCAATCAGATCCCCTTATGGAAATTCCACCTACTTTCAATCAGACTTTCAAATGCTATGAATTTCTGCCTCTGACCTCTCTCTTCTTAGATCCTAGACATTATCAAGGGGGTGTTCTCCCTATTTCAGTAAGTGATAAACTCACCTTTGTTTGAGCAATAGGTTATTCTAATGGTCCTTTGGAGGTGTTGAGAATCAACACCTAAGTTCTTTTCCATTCTTACAGTGTGGCTTTGGGTAAGTCAGTTACATTGTCAAATGTTTCTAAATGGAAAATGAATCCAATAATACTTATCACTTGTCTCTCTCACAAAATCATTGGAGAATGGAATGTGCTATAATTTTCTATGGCACTTTCTACCCAAGGATCTCAAAGCATTTTATTTCTGCCAAATGCAAATATATTTCATGATTAGTAGCATTGTTTCTGAAAGTCACAGAGAAAAGGATTTCATAGCTCCAAGTACTGCACTGTCAAACTCAGCATTGTCTAAATGCAATGACTTTATCATACCATTACACAAGAGCAAGACAATTGGGGGCTTCCCTGGTGGCGCAGTGGTTAAGAATCCATCTGCCAACGCAGGGGACCCTGGTTCGAGCCCTGGCCCAGGAAGATCCCACATGCCACGGAGCAACTAAGCCCGTGCGCCACAACTACTGAGCCTGCGCTCTAGAGCCCGGGCTGTGCAACAAGAGAAGCCACCGCAATGAGAAGCCTGCGCACCACAACGAAGAGTAGCCCCCGCTCGCCGCAACTAGAGAAAGCCCTCGCGCAGCAATGAAGACCCAACACAGCCAAAAATAAATAAATAAAATTTTAAAAATTAAAAAAAAAGACAATGGGAAGGATTATGAGTAAAAATTGTTTCTAGTTTCCTAATTAAGAAGTAAAGAATGCCTCTCAACTGCTGATTTCTTGACTTCATTAGAAAATCACACAGGGATGGATTCATAATTACTCTTAAATTACAAGCACTTGTTTATTAATGTTACCAAACTGAGGAGCAGTACAGCTGTCTATGATATGTCAATTTCAACAAAAAAAGCTGTGAAGCAAACTGTTACTGTGTTAGTTACATTGAACCTTTCACATTTTGGATTCTAAATGATACTAATGCTTTTATAGGCTTGGACTATTCTGTCTTTACCCTTCACAGGGAGAAAAAAAAAATCTACCTTAACAAAAGAGCACATAGAAAACAAAAAACAGTTAATATTGTGTTTTCTTTTTAAAGAATCATAAATCCAACTGCATTAGACGCCAGTAAAATCTGATTACAGAACAGAGCAGTATTAGAATTTCTGTGCAACAGAGTGTTGGTTTTGGAAGTGTTCCTTTCCCAGTTCTTGTGGGAAAGGAACAAAGAAATGGTTTAGAGCATTAGCTGATTGTTAGAAAAAGACTCTACTGAATTTCTGTTTATCACTACATATTGAGGTGTGTATAATTCAAAAGGTGCAATTTGGCATTCAAATAAAAATACTGGATTTAATGGACAATATAGAAAAACATAAGAGAAATGTGATGTCTCCTATGAAGTTGAGATAACTGCTTTATCCTTACCAAGATTTAGTGAAACTGGATTTATAATCACTAAAGAGTATCTTGCAGAAAATCTGTGATGTATAGGACCTTTCTAATTTGTACTAATTGACTAAAACACTCATGATGAATTATAAAATTTTGTGAATTGAAGAAATAAAATAACTATTAAGACTCCAAGGCAATGAATCAAGCCAAGTGTATTCATTGTGACCAGAACGTATCCTAGCAACAAAATAAATTCTTCATTGATAACAAAGAACAGATAATAGTTAAAGCATAACTGCTCATATCTAGGTTTGTATTCTATTTTTGGTTCTGATACTAATTTGTAGCCCTAGTAAGTCACTAATCTACCTTCATGTGTCCAGGTCTCTTTCCATAAAATTAAAGGAGATTTTTGGAGATATTTAGCAAAAATGTAAGGAGCCAGACTAGGTTAAGTAAGATTAATTTAATTCAAATTTGAAGTCAATAAAAAAGGCAGGTAAATGTCAAGGAAAGCTCAAACCTCCACTTATCCACCAATTCCAGATTTCACAAAACACGGCTTGTTCTTTTGATAGTCTCCAGAGAGCAGCCTTTTTTTTTAAATTATAAATTTACTTATTTATTTATTTTATATTTGGCTGCATTAGGTCTTCGTTGCTATGCACGGGCTTTCTTAGTTGTGGGTTTCTGTGCGCGGACCTCTCACTGTGGTGGCTTCTCTTGTTACAGAGCACAGGCTCTAGGGCACACAGGCTTCAGTAGTTGCGGCACATGGGCTCAGTAGTTGTGGCTCGCAGGCTTAGCTGTTCCGCGGCATGTGGGATCCTCCCCGACCAGCGCTTGAACCTGTGTCTCCTGCATTGACAGGCGGATTCTTAACCACTGAGCCACCAGGGAAGCCCGAGACCAGACTTTAAACTCTCATTTTAAAGTATTGTCAAAGCCCAGCCACACAGAGCAATAGTGATTTTTTTTTTCTGTCTTTCCATTAACAATTCTTTATCCCTATTCCCTTCCTTCAGCTTTCACAACAGGATGATTTCTGGAGCAAATTAGGGGCAAGGGAAAACAATCTGGGGCCTCAACTCTCTCCCTCCCAGCTCCTCTCCTCCAAGCATCTGTCCCACTCTGTGTACCACCTTGTTACAAAAAGGGACAAGGTAAGCTAGATCCTGGAAAACTGCCACCACCAATGCCTCATCTGTCCCTGCACCACCACCCATGGATGCCAGTAAAATCCCTACATTTGGAATCCACTCCTGGGCATGCCATAAAAATGTACTATGAGAAAGCATGCAGTGAATTTTTCTTCTCTATTAAGGGAATGTTATTAATTCTTTTAAAAAACTAATGTATCTTTGTTCTCCTCTAGGATATTTATTTTTCACTGCGAAAGAATCCAAGCCCAAACATTGCAATGAGTCCACAAGAACTCAGCTATTAAAAGCTACACTCATGGGCTTCCCTGATGGGGCAGTGGTTGAGAGTCTGCCTGTCGATGCAGGGGACACGGGTTCGTGCCCCGGTCCGGGAAGATCCCACATGCCATGGAGTGCCTGGGCCCGTGAACCATGGCCGCTGAGCCTGCGCGTCCGGAGCCTGTGCTCCGCAACGGGAGAGGCCACAACAGTGAGAGGCCTGTGTACCGCAAAAAAAAAAAAAAAAAAAGAAAAAGAAAAAGCTACACTCACATCTTACCAAAGGTGACTCCTTGGTGGTCATTCTCAGCATTCCTTTCAGCAAATGAAAATGCATCTCAGACAGAAGCAGAGCACTCATTTACAAGTTAACTCCCTTGAGGTTAATATATTGTTGGTAGGATTTAATGCTCTCATTATCTTTCATTATTTACAGCCAATGTATTAATATCCCATGAAATGTTTCCTCTGAAATGATTTTAATCTTCTTATTTAGCTTGTTCTAAACTCAACCACTTTATATAATGAACTTGTTCCCCCTAATTAACTGTTCATGGGGAGCCCACACTACCCTGCCAGGAAGTTATTACTAACATGAAGTGTTCAAATGGCCCTGGTAGGGAGCTGGGATGCCGGTAGGCTCGGTATTCACGGTTCCATCAATTCTTTCATAACCATGAGCTTAGATTCTGAGTAGCAATACTTTCTAACAGATACCTTAAAACCTGGACCAATGATTGATTATCTACATGTCCCAAACACAATCCCTTAAGTCATGTCTAGGACTGCAACAGTCAACACTAGAAATGCATTTATTAAATCAAACAGCTCTTACTGATACACCTACCAAGACACTGTCACTGTGCAGGGCACTAGAGATTAAAGGATATAGACTCCACAGTCACAGGGGTACCAGAATCATACAGGCAAGCAGAGGAAATTCCACAGGAAAGCTATTTCTAAAATGATAAGATATGAAAGATATTAAAACTGTGCACACAAAAAAATCATAAAACATTACGAGATTAATTGTCAACTAAGTCAACTAGACAGTTCAGAGCACTAAGTGATCACTGTGGGCTAGAATGAGCTGGGAAGGCTTTGCTGTTTTAAAGATGCTGCAGCAAAATCTTGAGGAAAGTACGGGTTGAATGGTTACAGGTGGAGAAGGACATTCTTAGTCATTGCAAGTCACTCTTTTACCGAGTACCTATTATGTGAGTACCAATCAGCTAAGAGCTGTACCTGCACTAACTCGTTTATACTGCAAAACTTACAGTAAGTAGTTCTTACAGCTTGATTTTTTTTCAAAAGACAACTAAAACACAGAGAAGTCACACAGCTAATCTGTAGCAGAGCCATAGTCTGGACGCACTGTAACTCCTAAATTAGTATTTCCATTCTGCTATAATGTGTCCCCATTTGGCACTAGGAGGAAACAGAGTGAGAAGGAACTTGAAGACCTGACACTCTAAGTAGATGGGTTTGACTGCACGAAAGGGCCTAAGAAGTTGAACCAAGAGAGATAAGGATACAAAGGTGAACCTTGGAGGGCTCTGGATGGCATGAAGCCTCCTTCTGGGCAGACCCCCAACACATTGTGATGGAATGAACTCCCCGCAGAGGTCACTCGCCATAAGTTCCCCAGCCAGGAACAGGTGCCACTTGCCTGGGTAACTTTGCATTTATTCCTGTCCTTTCAGCTTCGAAAAACAGTCAGCTTAGACAGTTTCAAGTCACTTGTTCTATAAGACGAAGCCTCAGAATATAACAGCTGGAAGGACCCAGAGAGATGGTCTAAGGCAAGCCCCTTCACGATCTGGGTTCTTTCTCTCCCTAACCTAAGCCTTTCATCACCTGCATCCAAATTTACATCACAGTTGAGAACTAGATACAAGACTCTGCCCTCTGGCTGTGTGATCTCAGACCCAAGACTTAACCTTTCTGTCCCTAAATCTGTCCACGGAATGATCTTTGTATTTGCTGCCCAAACAGCTCATGCATCTCTAAACCCCTCTTCACATGTTTGATGCCCCAGCCTCCAAAATGTTCTTGGAACGTCACTACTCAGCTGGGAAAACTATATAGAGGAGTTCCCCAAACACTTTGCCTATAAGAACTCTCATCTAATATTTTAAAATGCCAAGAGTTCTCTCCTGTGAGCTTCCCTGGTGGCGCAGTGGTTAAGACTCCCCGTTCCCAATGCAGGGGGCCAGTGTTCGATTCCTGGTCAGGGAACTAGATCCCACATGCATGCTGCAACTAAGGAGCCCGAGAGCCACAACTAAGACCCAGTGCAACCAAATATAAATAAATAAATAATTTATTATTTTATTTAAAGAGTCGTCTCCCACTATGGCAGGTGTTTGTTTTGTACCTGTTGACTGAGAAAATAATGACCAAAACTTCTGCTGATAAAGGCACTTTTTAGAGTGAATTTGCATTTCACTGTTTGGAACAGCATCTACTCAGAGTTGAAAAATAAAATTACCAGTCCATGGGAGCCATTGTATTTATTCAGACTGTGGAAAATACTGATCTTCTAATAGATTTACCTTACTTCGCATTGACACTAAGGTCTTTCCAAAGATATTCAGCCCTCAGATTGCAAACCACTGACCAGAGCTATTTAACTAATTTGGTAATTATTGTCCTTAGGAAGTTAACTTTTCCTACAGTTTCCTCATTTTACGGCACAGGATGTTAAATGCCACTGCCAAAGCCACCACACGGAGAGTGTGGTCTGTCTGATGTAGGCACCGTAGATTACAAATATAAAGATCCTTAACTCACCTTCATAGCACAACAGTATTCTGGTAAAGAATCTAGAAAGCAATTGCTTAAAGGGCAGAACTCTTCTTTGGTTGTTTGCTAGTTTTCCCATCCGAAAGGCCTCATTAGGCGCAAGAAACTGAACAGCAGGGTTTAAAAAAAAAAAAAAAGCAGCAAAACTTGCCTTCCCAAATCCAAGAGTTCAAATGAGATTGCATACAAATTGCTGGGGTCTCTCTTCGCTCAGCCTAGCAGCTATTATTCCTACTTCTATGTGACTTGCATGGCAAACACTGGAACAGAAGACAGAGACAAAGAACCAGGACCAGGAAAGACAATAAAATCGCTGCCTGTGTTTCTTCCGCAATCTACCAGGCTAGTCTCTGCCTTGCAAATTTCTTCCACATGCTGCTGTCCATCACACAGGCAGCTTGTAGAAAACGAAAAAAAAAAAAAAGCCATCAGTTGTCATAGAAACAATAGCAATTTGTGCCACCTTTGTGCAAGCAGATAGAAAGCTTGCTGCTGCCGTTTGGCCGGTTTCCAAGGACACAGGTTGAGAAACACCGGCCGGCTTAAAAGGGAGCCCCTGAATTTCTACCAAGCCAGCAAACGGATACTCTTAAAGAGGGCTATCACATACTTGCCTGGGATTGAAGGTTAATTAAAATACAGTCCTGGATGTGGGAACAGTTTAAGAAAGACACATTCCTCGACCCCAAATTCCCCTGTGTGAGGTCTAACAAGGCGATTGTAACCTTGCACACTGGGGTCGTGCTGTGGGGGAGCAGCGGGGAGCAGGGTGTTCAGCCCTCAGTCTGATGGGATCTGTTTTCATCAGAGAAAGATGTAATCATCTCTAAGAGACTCTAATTAAGCCGGTGATTAAAGTTAGCTTTGGGAGAGGAAATATCCCAGGGGTGAGGCCAGGATGGCAGGCATCATGCTGACAGCGCACAGCCAGGTGGCTGTGGCCTTCTCTCAATTTAGGGCCTCTTTAAGACGGCTGCAGAATGGCTCCCCTTGTAAATCAGCAGGCTGGCATGAAAGAGTCCCCCCCAGCCTCTCACAGTACATTCCAAAGGGCCAGCCGGCCCTGGGGCTCTCCCAGCCCAGGAAGTGTCTGTCAGAGAGGTGTGACACAGTGACCTTAAATATAAAACTCATGTAAAACTGCGGGTCCCATGGGCTGGTGGAAGAGAAAAAAATCCTGTTAGCAGAGCTTCTAGAAGTCTCTCTCTCACTCTTCATGCTGTTTCTACTTGTCAGTATGGAGAGAGTATCTAAGGGCTGTAGACACAATCAGGGAGAGGCAGGGTTGGAGCTGTAGAGCTCGGTGGTGAAACAAGATGAGCAGAGGGTCTGTGACAGACAGGAGGTCAAATCCAAGGGACGGTCAGAAGAAAGCAGAGAGCGGAGGCAGAGGCGTCAGGAATCACAAGAAGTGTGCGCAGTGGGTAGGAGAGGGCCAAAGGTTTCCACAGGCTGGGAATATGCAGACTCCCAGAGTAGACTAGACCGTCCATTTGAGGCTTGATTTTGAGACATGCACCCAAAACATCCAAATGCACCCAGATGTTTTTCATGTGCCCATGCTCTGACAAGAATGAGTTACACACGAGATCAGCTGGATTAGGTTTAGCTGCATGAGACAGAAAATCAAAAAGAGCCCTGGCAAAAGCCAGAGGTTGGCAGACGAGGGCTGCTAAGGTGGCTTTATGGCAGTCAGAGACTCAGGCTCCTTTTAGCTTTCCATTCCGTCTCTAGGCCGTGGGCCTCGGCCTCATGCCCCATAGTGGCTGTTATAGCTGCAGGCCTCACAAGCACATTCCAAACAGCTGGACAGATGAGGAAGGGTACCCTCTTCCCCTTCTACAAAGGCTTGCCAGAAGTATCAACCAACACGTTTGCATAAAACGCCCTGGTCAGAATCTATTCATATGGTCACACCTAGTTGCAAGGTACATATATGGAAAATGTGGTCTTTCGGTTGGATTCATTGCAACTCTGAATAAATTACTAAGTAAAAGGGGAAATAGATACTTTTAGGTACCTAGAAGTCTCTGCCAGTCAGGGTATTCTTTTTGGATTCTCTGATCATCTCTTTCGACTGTGTCAGTTATGGTCACAAAAAAGAAAACTGTTCCTCTGCTCCCTACTCACCAAATGTGTGTGTGTGTGTGTGTGTGTGTTGGGGGAGTGGGAAGTCCCAGAGCAAGCAATTATACAACTCTCCAGACACCAGCTGTGTGTCCCACCCTTTAATTCTGACACGAACAGGCAGAGTCAGTGCAGACCCCACAGGTTAAGGGCTCAGTCCCATAAGACTGCACCCCCGAACCCCACCAGGACTTCAGACACCAATTGCAAATCCAGGCCTCCCACACTTCTGACCAACAGGCTATAAATTAGTGGTTCCCACAACCCCCTCCTTGTGTTCAGAACAGCTCACAGAACTCAGGGAAACGCCTTACATACTATTACCAGTTTATTATAAAGGCTATAACTCAGGAGCCGTCAAATGGAAGAGCTACATAGGGTACGGTATGTGGCAAGGGGCACAGAGCTTCCACGCCCTGTCCAGACACGCTATGCTCCCAGCATCTCGATGTGTTCACCAACTTGGAAGCTCTCTGAACCCCTTCTTTTGGGTTTTTATGGAGGGTCCATTACACAGACAGGGCTGATTTAATCACTGGTGATTGAATTCAATCTCCAGCCCCTCTCTTCTCCCTAGAGGTGGGGAGGGGGAGAGCTGAAGTTTCTAACTCTCCAATCACAGGCTGGTTCTCCTGGCAACCAGCCCCCTATCCTGAAGCCCTCTAGGGGCTTCCAGTTACCAGTCACCTCATTAACATACGAAAAGACGCTTTTACCCTCTGGAAATTCCAAGTGTCTTAGGAGCTCTTGTGTCAGGAACCAGGAACTGAGACCAGTCATAACCAAAAAGGTTCCTATGCCCCTATCACTCAGGAATTACAAGGGTTTTAGATGCTCTGTGTCAGGAACAGGGGTCAGAGACCAAACGTATATTTCTTATTATGTTTCCATCACACACTCTGCAGCAAGAAATTCTTTGTTCAGCAGTTTGTCCCCAGAGTAGAGCACGTCTTCCTCAAAGTTGGCAGGTAGTGCTGGAATTATGGAGCCAGTGGGAGGGAAGACATCTTAGGAGCTCCCATCTACGAGAAGAAATTCTGGAAGGTAAAGCCCCGGAGATGAGTCATCACCACCCAGAGACTGAGCTGTATAGCCCTGTTGTGACCCTGGCTCCAACCACTCGGGGCTTCCACTAAAGCACAGTCAGGCTTGGCTCCCGTGATAGCCAGGGAGACCATGGGTGTAATCACAGCTTCACAAGCAATGGGATTCAGTCACTGAGTATTTACTCTCTGCAAACACTGTCAAGCCTCCCTGCCTCTGAAGATGCTTCTAGTCCTGCAAGTGAAACAATATGTAAATTACAGATTAAAAGACAGTGTGATAAGTGTGATGCTAGGTGTTGCAGGTGCACTATGGGAGATTCATCTAAATCATAGGGGAGTCAGAGGAAAGCTTCTCCTGAGATGCAATCCTGCTGAGCTTGAAAGACAAGTAGAAGTTAGACTAATTCAAAAAACTGGGAAAGTGTTTCATGCAGGGGAGCAGCACATTCACAGATATAAATATAAAATGGGACATGTTCAAGAGAAATCCTCTGAATGGAGTATATGGTAAAAATGGATGGCTGGAGACCGAATCTTGAGTGATAACAACAATTAAAACATATAATGCTTATAATGTGCCGGATTCTGTTACAAATGCTTTAGGTATAACTCATTTAATCCTCATGACACCTCTATGAATAAATATCTTATCCCCATTTTACAGATAAGGAAACTGAGTCCCAGAGAGCAAGGGAACACAGATAATATGTGACAGAGGCAGTATCTGAAGGCAGGCAGTCTGACTGTAATGTCTATGCTTTTCACTGCCATACTGCAGTCTGGTGAGGGGCTTCCACATCTTGACCTTTGAACTTTTTCCAAAGGCAATGACGAAGCTTTGAAGAGTTTTAAGCCAGATGGTGATAGGATCACATGCTTGTCTTTAGAAAGTCCCTCTAGAGGTTGTGTAAAGAAGGTTGGAGGGGATAATGTCAGAACGAGGGGCCACACCTAGTCCAACACTCAGGAGCAGGATTCTGGTCCCAGGATATCTGGGCATGAGGCCGATGAGAGAGGTTGACCAAAAAATTCCTGAAGGTCCATGGGTCCCGAGCAGGGGAAGGTGTCAGGAGCTCCGGCCCGGCGGAAGACGAGACCAGGACTCAGTTACCAGATCAGAGACACAAGCAGAGAGTGGACACAAAGCAGGAGGCAAGAACCTAGTTCTGAGAAGGGGGTCTCAGGACCTCAACAGAGGTTGACTTTGCGCAGGAAAGATGTCCTTAGAATTTCAGGCCAGGCAGAGGCTCAGCACCTTGGCTGTGCTGCGGGAGAAAATGGCCAAGGAGCGTGTTACCCTGAGTCCCCAGCACAGTCCTAGATCTAAGCCAGCCCACCTGCCAAACCTAGACGCTTGCACCACAGGGCCTGGGACACTTGAAACACAATGGTTTAAGCAGATTCTAAAAGCAATCTGAATGAGACCACTGGGAACATTCAAAGCTCTGAGCCTAAGGTGCTCAATGCCAGCAAATAGATTTCGGAAGTTGTCGTGCCATCTCAGGTCTGGCCAGAGAAGCGTCATCTGGCTTTTCTCTCCAGGCCCAGCCAGTCCATGGGCGCTGTGTCTTCACCTCAACAGGAGCAAGCAGAACCCAGGCATAGAGCCGGTAGCACGTCAGGCAGGGACAGGAACTGAGAGTGGACCAGCCAGGGTACCCAGAGATTGTGACAGTTAAGGAGAAGGCATGACACAGCACAAGCCATCTTGTGCTGGGTCTTTAGCAAACAGCACAATCTCCTGATTCCAGGGAGGAGGTTTAAAATTCATGACACTTGTTAAAGAACGATAAGGGAGACTTTATTCAAGGGGGGCCATTGCGATAAGCATGGGGACCACTGCAATGGGGATTCACAGTGGGAGAGAAAGATTGGCTCAACTCCAAATACGACAAAGAAAAGTGGGAATTTACAGCCAAGGGGCAGGGTGGGGTCAGTGGATAGAAAATTACTAAGAGGAAACATCAGGGGTAAGGGAAGATTCTGGCTAAACCTAGCCACCAGGATTCTCACTGAAGGCAAGGAGGGTGACCAGACCCCACCAGTGGGATATTGGAGGATGAGAACTTACTTAGATATTGAGGGTGATCGGATATCAAGTGTAGGTTAAACTGACTTAGGATTCTTGCTAAAATTGGGCAAAGAAGAGACAAATAGGGAAGTCCAAAAGTCGAGGCCTAGTTTAAAAAGGGCTCAAAGGAGGCTGATTAGAGTTTGGTCAAGGAGAGAATCTTTGTCAGGGACTGGCAAAAACCAAAAAACAAATAAACCCCAAAAAACTCAATTATATCATAATGACAAATCAAGAACAGTCCATGCATCTTCTATATTTTCTTTCTTATTTTTTTAAAGTGAAGATAATAACCATGCAGTTGAACACCATCATTTAAGTCTATATTTACTGCAAACTGGAGCCCACCTGGCCCTAAGAAGCAAAACTTCATATGAGTTCATTGCATGAAATCTGTCATCACAGAGCCATGCTTTAAATGATTTCACCCTTCCTTTTCCTATCCTTCCCCCACTCATAGGGAGCAGTGGAGTGTCTTCCATTTGAATTTGTTGTTCAGAATAGATTTTGAGTACCTCAGGGTAAACTGAGAAATGGTGCCCAGGTAATATTCTTAAAATTAGAAAATATGTCTGTCTTACATCCATAGGCATTTTTTCCTAGTATAGATCCCTACACGATCTCCTTCCCTGCCCCCCCAGAAGTAGGAGATGCCTTGAACATTTAAAAACTAATGAAGCAAAGACATGGGAGAAACTTAGATGCATATTACTAAGTAAAAGAAGCCAATCTGAAAAGGCTACATACTGTATGATTCCAACAATATGACATTCTGGAAAAGGTGGAACTATGGACGTTAATAAAAAATCAGTGGTTACCAAGGATGGAGAAGGAGGGAGATGAATAGGCAGAACACAGAGGATTTTTAGGGCAGTGAAACTACTCTGTATGATACTATAATAGCAGATTACATGTCATTATACTTTTGTCAAGACTCATAGAATGTACAACGCCAAGAGTGAATTCTAAGATAAACTATGGACTTTGGGTGATGATGCTGTGTCATTGTGGGTTCATCCCTGATAAAAAATGCACCACTCTCGTGAGTGATGCTCATGACGGGGAGGCTATGCATGTGCGGGGGGCAGAGAGTGTATGGGAGAAATTTCTGTACCTTCCTCTCAATTTTGTTGTAAACCTAAAACTGCTTTTTAAAAATTGTCTTATTGGGCTTCCCTGGTGGCGCAGTGGTTGAGAGTCCGCCTGCCGATGCAGGGGACACGGGTTCGTGCCCCGGTCCGGGAAGATCCCACATACCGCGGAGCGGCTGGGCCCGTGAGCCATGGCCGCTGAGCTTGCGCGTCCGGAGCCTGTGCACTGCACTGGGAGACCCCACAACAGTGAGAGGCCCGCATACCCAAAAAAAAAAAAAAAAAAAAAATTGTCTTATTAAAAAAAAACAAAAACCTAATGAAACCTCATTACTTTGAATTATAGTATTTTGGAAAATGCGATCTTTTTAATTTGTGTTGGGATGAAATTTACAGAAAGCGATTGCAGAGAAGTTTCTAAACCGCCTAATAGCACAAACACCATAATCAGGCCCCTGACATGTTACTTCGTTTCTGGAGATAAATATTTCTCTTTTGGGGATAGCTAACACAAAGGCAAGAGCCATCCTGTGCCCACCACCTGATGTGAGTGTAAAGGACCGATATGCAAAAGTGCCGGGGGAGCGAAAAGGAAGAGTGGGGAGACTTTGTCGATCTTACCCGCATCCCGCTCCCCCCTCCCCACAGTATTCAGGGCTGTGTTTAGTGCTGGTCCCACCGCGCCTCTCTCGCTGCAAAACCCCGCGGTGCGGAAACTCGAGCTGTGAGCGGCACAACAATGAGGACTCCAGGACCTGGAGGACAGGAAAAAGAGGCAGGCAGGGACACAAATGCAATGCTTGAGATCAAAAGGTGATCGCGGACTAAAGGTGGCGGGTCTGAATGAGGAAGTGGCATGTGGCGGGTAGGGGCATTCCCTGCTCACACTTGGCCGTGAACCCTGCAAAGGGCTGCAGAACAATGAGGAACCGAGATGGCTGGTGCAAAAGGCAAATCTAACGCCTTTGAGGCCGGGAGCTTGTTGGCGCTAAAACCTGACGTATGGAAAAAAAAAAAAAAAAAAGAAGGAGCAAAGAGCAAAGGAAAGTCGGAAGTCTCATGTATATCAAAGAAAAGGGCTCGAAGAAATGCTGCAAAAAAATACTACAGCTCAGGAAGCTTCCGGAATTTGGGACGCTGACGTAGCCGCCGCCGCTGCCCTCTGCAGCTGTGACTCTGAGCGTTGTCTTCTCTTTAACTGCCACTTTGATACCACAGTCTTTTGAAGTCTTTTTTTTTTTTTTCGTATATTTGTCATTTACTTCTGCATCAGAAAGAAGTTACCGTTCCAGTGTTTACCCTCTCGCTGGGATCTGCTAGGAGCGGGGCAAAGGCAGGTCCGTCGGCGCCCTCTCCTGGTGCTACTGCGAAGCTGCAGCAGGTGGAGCTAAGGAGAGAGGGCTTGCGTTTTACCATGTCTGGGGCAGCAAATTTTTATTAAAGTTTACCCCGTATCTGTGGTTTTCAAACTTAAGCGATCACCAGAAACGCCAGACGGGATCGTTAAAACAAGATTTCTAGGTCCCGCCCCCAGAGTTTCTGATTCAGTAAATTTGGAGTGCAGCACAATTTGCAGTTCTAGGAAGTTCCCAGGTGAAGCACAATTTGCATTTCTAGCAAGTTCCCAGGTGATACTGATTAAGGGAGCACAGTCCCAGAACCACTACCACCTGCACAAGGGACTGGGCGAGGTAGGAAGGCACGTGAGAAAAATCAGTGGACCTTATCCTAAAGCAGGGAGGGCTGTGTATAAACTGAAGAAGCTTTCAACTTGCCAGGGTGTCATTCGCGGTAGTAAATGGTGCCACCTGAATGAGAACTAAGGTCTCAGCCCCCCCCAGCCTGTGCTCTCCCCCTTGCAATGTGCCGAACCTCAAGTACCCTGACCGTGACCTTGATGTGTAGTAACATCTATAACTGCCACCTAGGGGAAAAAACACACTTCGAATGTTGCTGAGGCAGGAGAATTTACCCCGCGCTCACACACCCGCCGCCTCCTGAATGCTTTCCCCAGCAAAACCCACCCATCTTCTGAAGCTCTGTGGCACCAAAGCGCAGTGGGGCTGTGAATGTGGTACCTTTTCTCCCTGCACCCTGGTGTGTGGGAGTAGGTGTGAGAAAGCCAAGACTTTGTTGTTGCTGCTTTCAGCCATCTTGTGGCTCCGGGTTGCCCCCAGGATAGGTTTTTAGTAGAGCTCTGCAACACACCTCCTGTTTCCCCTTTCTTCTCATTTGATGCTTTTTTTTTTTTTTTTTTTTTTGCGGTACACGGGCCTCTCACCATTGCGGCCCCTCCCGTTGCGGAGCACAGGCTCCGGATGCGCAGGCTCAGCGGCCATAGGCCCACGGGCCCAGCCGCTCCGCGGCACGCGGGACCCTCCCGGATCGGGACTCAAACCCATGTCCCCTGCATCGGCAGACGGACTCCCAACCACTGCGCCACCAGGGAAGCCCTCATTTGATGCTTTAAGTGCTCTGAATAATTACCGTTTCTCCTCTCTCCGCATGGAACATCTGGGCCTGTGGGCCTTCTACCTAGAATGTCCTCTCCTCGCCTTCTCTTCCTACCACCACCTTGTCTGAGGAACCCCTGTCATTCCATGAGGACTCAAGGTCGATTTTATCTTTGGACAACCTCCCTTCACACCCCCCTCCCCAAGACTGAGTAGGAACCCGTATTGCGGTGTTCCCACTGCCCTCCACACTCTCATGGCAATTGCACGGTCACCGGGCCCGGTCCCACTAGACTCCTTGGGGGAAGGACTATGCCCTTTTCATCTTGGCACCTTCGGATCTAGCACAGTGCCTAGAGTATAATGGGTGCTCAGTACACACACTAGGAAGAATGAACACAGGGAGGTAGGATGGAGAATTTCTACATCATGAACCCATGTAAACTGAAAAGGAGCAAAAGTAGGTGAGCCCAAAGAGCATTTGAAGGCCATGAAGCACCACCATTCTCAATACCCAGGCCATGCAAGGAAAGCCACACTTCCTGGAAGAGACAGACACGGGCCTGCGAGGTAGAACCCCGGCAATCCCAGAACAAATCATAAACTCAGAAGTGTCATGGTTGGGAGGGATCTTGGACATTTCAGAAGACACAGAAAGATGCATGAATCGTCCCTGGTCCCAAGGTTTTTAGCAAATGCAAGTAGTACCCAGGCCTCTGGACTTGTTATCTGATGTTTTCATCACACATTATGACACAGAGATTGGATAAGCCCAGTGATGAAAAGGTGGGGCAGAAAATAGTAAGAGGGCCTCCGGACAACAGTGCCAGCTCTGGCAGCCACAGAGGTACTATGCTCAGATCTTGCTTCAAAAAAATAACTTACCAGCAGCTGCAAGGATTGCCCTGAGCTGACGCCTTACAGCTGTTAGCACCTCCGGGTTTCATGCAGGCTTTTTCATGCTCATTCCTAGAGGCTCGCAGCCAGTGACTCAACATGGAAGGGAGACTGGGACATAGTCATTTCTGCCTAACATGGGACTGCTCTGAGGGCGACATTTACTTAAGAACTCCCAAATGGATTGGCCGATACAGTCATATCTGTACAGCAATCTGGCGCTTTAACTGCCAAGCCAGCTTTTCTCCCTTTTATCTCTCACAGGCATCACCCCTCACTAAACCTCTTGTACTCCTAACTCTGTAACCGAGCAGGATGCTACGGGGCTTTCCTGGGGCAGACCCTGCCCCCATATCCTCTGCTGAAGCTCCCCTCTGAAGTACCCAGATAATAGCATCTCATGCGTATTTCCTGAATTTTTCAGATGCTAAAAACCACCACCAAGAGGAAGAAATTGACTACTTGATGATCATGAGTACGTAGCCCCCAGAATTTTGGGCGCCTAAGGATTGGTAATGTTGACTGCCCCGTTACCTCACCATCCCCCAATCAGAGAATTGTGCAGGAGCTGATCACTTACACTGTGACCCCGTCCCTCACTTTGCCTTTAAAAATGCTTTGCTGAAACCCTTCGAGGAGTTGGGGTTTTTTGGGCACGAGCCACCCATCTCCTTGCAGGGCCCTGCAATAAACGTTTCTCTGCTCCAAACTCCAATGTGTGTTTGTTTAGCCTCACTGTGCATCGGGCACATGAACTTGCATTTGGTCACAACTCCACATTATCATCTACTTCCCAGAGGACCTAGTACATCAGCCAAAGCCAGATGGGGTCTCCAGAGGCAACAGTAGGAAACACAAAGGAAAGGGGGTCACTTGCAGCTGACCAAGTGCATCAAACTCAAGGTCCCATTGGTGATCTTGATCTCAGGTGACCTCGGCCTGCAGTGGCTTGAAGCAGGATCTCACTTCACTGACTAGAGATTGAACTCAGGGTGAGGCAGTGAGAGCACTGAATCCTAGCCACTAGACCACCAGGGACCAGTGGCCAGTGACAAGGCTCTGGCCTGTCTGCTTTGTAGAAATAAATTTCAACAAAGAGACGAAAAGTAGTGAAACAAGTAAAGGGTTTATTAGGAGGAAAATGGATGTGTGAATGGACACACGGGCGGGCTCAGAGAGAGAGAGTTACACCTGCGTGGTAGTTTAAGTCACTTATATGGGGCATTTCTTCCGGGTTTCCTCTGGCTGGTTATCTTGCACTGCCTGGCTCTGAGTCCATATTTGGTATAACTCAGGGTCCCCTTCCCCGCCCCCCCGCACCCCCATGTGCACGTGCGTCTCTTAGCCAAGATGAATTCTAGTGCAGAAGCCTATGAGAAGATTGACACCACCTACCATGGGGTGGTACCCCCTCCCTTTTTGGCCCCCGAGGAGTCTTTCTGTGCCTGTGTAGTCCGGAATGTCTTGACCTCGAGAATGAGAAATACGTGGTCTGTTTATCTCTTATCTGGGCAGGACTCAGCTGCTCCCTGCCCCGCCTTTATCTTATCTTGGAGTATCTGCCCACAGGGAACAGGTTCCAGCTGCTCAGGCTGGGGCTTCCTTGAAGATAACAGAAACTGGTAAGTGTACCTTCCATATTATTAAAGATCCCCATCATTTCATGTTTTAAGGCAAGTTCCCTTAGCTCCAAACTTCACGCTACAACCAGTCACACAAAATCATATCCTTGACGCCCAGGGAAGACTCCCAGTGCATTAAGTGAAAAACACCAGCCTTCCATCTCACAAGCATAACCTTGGCCTGCATATCCTTTTCTAGCTCATTGCCAGCACCAGAGCTCTGCCCCTTTCGTTGAAATGTCCTCAAAAAGGCAAGGAGAGGGCTTCCCTGGTGGCGCAGTGGTTGAGAGTCCACCTGCCAATGCAGGGGACACGGGTTCGTGCCCTGGTCCGGGAAGATCCCCCATGCCGCAGAGCGGCTGGGCCCGTGAGCCATGGCCGCTGAGCCTGCGCGTCCGGAGCCTGTGCTCCGCAATGGGAGACGCCACAACAGTGAGAGGCCCGCGTACCGCAAGCAAAAGAAAAAAAAAAACGGCAAGAGAATTTAAAGAATTACCTATGCCTATAATCTCAGATCTTCTCAAATCTACATCTTCTGACATCCTAGAACCTTTTGGTTAAAAAGCCCAAGGAGAGGTGGGGAGAAAGAAACTAAAATTAGGAGTCTTATCTCATCAGATCCCTCCCAAATATTTCTCTAACCTATCCACTAGCTGTCCATCCTTGATGCCGGAGATACAGGAGAGAAGCCAAATGTACCTCAAGCATATCTTCCCATCAGCTCCAACCTCGAAGGCCTGAAAGCCTTCAAGGTATCAAAGGAAGAGAGAGAGAGATCCACCTCCAGTTGAGAACATAGAAGGGTTAGAGGAATTCATCTCACTGAAAGGAGCTGCCCTTTGGGTGTTAATGTTAAAAGTAACCACACAAATCAGCCACACTTTGTACTTGATAGATTTCTTTAGCCCAGCATTCAATATTGCCAAGTAATTCTAATCGAGCTTCTCTAGCCAGCCCAAACTCCAGAAGCACTCCTATCATAAAATATGTCACCACCCACCCTTGTACTGTTGATTGCATCCCCAGAAGATCAACCTAAGTATACCTTTAAAACACTGCCTTCTCACGTACATACAATGGAATATTACTCAGCCATAAAAAGAAACGAAATTGAGTTATTTGCAGTGAGGTGGATGGACCTAGAGACTGCCATACAGAGTGAAGTAAGTCAGAAAGAGAAAAACAAATACCATATACTAACACATATATATGGACTCTAAAAAAAAAAAAAAAAGGTTCTGAAGAACCTAGGAGCAGGACAGGAGTAAAGACGTAGACATAGAGCATGGACTTGAGGACACAGGGAGGGGGAAGGGTAAGCTGGGACGAAGCGAGAGAGTGGCATGGACATATATACACTACCAAATGTAAAATAGACAGCTAGTGGGAAGCAGCCGCATAGCACAGGGAGATCAGCTCGGTGCTTTGTGTCCACCTAGAGGGGTGGGATAGGGAGGGTGGGAGGGAGACGCAAGAGGGAGGAGATATGGAGATATATGTATATGTACAGTTGATTCACTTTGTTATACAGCAGAAACTAACACACCATTATAAAGCAATTATACTCCAATAAAGATATTTTAAAAAAATAAGATAAAACACATATATTAAAATAAAAACTTTATTTTCAAATCATGAAAAAAACAAAACAAAACACTGCCTTCTGCCACAATCATTATTTCTTGTTCCATCTGGCTTCCAAGATACATTTCCTGGTCAGCATAGACCTAGGAACATGTACTGAACTACATAGTACTACATAGTAACTCTATTTTAGCTCCTACTGTCAAAGTGAGTTGAGAATTAGGTTCATTTTCTTTGCCTCTAGGCTCTTACAGAGCCCTAGGAACCAGAGGGTGGCTAAGAGGGCAGCAGCTTTATCTACCACCTTTAATCAGGGCCATGCTTAAGCCTTCCCAACAGATGAGAATCTGTGTTTAAAAGTAAATAACCATCATCAAAAAATCTAGAAACAATAAATGCTGGAGAGGGTGTGGAGAAAAGGGAACACTCTTGCACTGCTGGTGGGAATGTGAATTGATACAGCCACTATGGAGAACAGTATGGAGGTTCCTTAAAAAACTACAAAGAGAACTATCATATGACCCAGCAATCCCACGACTGGGCATATACCCTGAGAAAACCATAATTCAAAAAGAGTCATGTACCAAAATGTTCATTGCAGCACTATTTACAATAGCCCGGAGAGGGAAACAACCTAAGTGTCCATCATCGGATGAATGGGTAAAGAAGATGTGGCACATATATACAATGGAATATTACTCAGCCATAAAAAGAAACGAAATTGAGCTATTTGTAATGAGGTGGGTAGACCTAGAATCTGTCATACAGCGTGAAGTAAGTCAGAAAGAGAGAGACAAATACCGTATGCTAACACATATATATGGAATTTAAGAAAAAAAAATGTCATGAAGAACCTAGGGGTAAGACAGGAATAAAGATGCAGACCTACTAGAGAATGGACTTGAGGGTATGGGGAGGAGGAAGGGTAAGCTGTGACAAAGCGAGAGAGTGGCATGGACATATATACACTACCAAACGTAAGGTAGATAGCTAGTGGGAAGCAGCCGCATAGCACAGGGAGATAAGCTTGGTGCTTTGTGACCATCTGGAGGGGTGGGATAGGGAGGGTGGGAGGGAGGGAGACACAAGAGGGAAGAGATATGGGAACATATGTATATGTATAACTGATTCACTTTGTTATAAAGCAGAAACTAACACACCATTGTAAAGCAATTATACTCCAATAAAGATGTTAAAAAAAAAAAAGTAAATCTCAAGATGATGAATGAATAGAAGAGGTCATTTCATTAAGTATATGGTGAATAATGGACAATTCTGCACATAAAGGACACTGCCACTGGCTGTGCTACCTGTAGAAACCCAGCCTGCACAAAAGTACTGCACTTAGAAGCATGATCTCATTGGTACACATTGTGAGGAGATAAGTACGTAATGGGCCAGGAGTTACAGAACGTTTCCCAGTTTGATAAATGAGTCAGATCAACTTTCTGAAGTCCTCTGGGAACATGCGTAAAAACCTGGGAAAAGGAACATCCTTCTCTGAGCAACTATGATCAACTCTCAGGGTATTTCCTGGGAATTCATAGACAGTGAGGCCACTCGCTGAGCTGATTATGCGTGTCATGCCATTAACCCCAAACTGGACACTCATTTCCAGGAAGTTACTGCACTTGAATCATTGTCTCTATAATAAGCATAAAAGAAGAGGGCATAACAATTTCTTCCAGAAGAAGCCTTTTTACCTAGTTCTAGAGAATCATTTGCTGGGCATCAGCCTGGAATAATTCGTCCAGTCCTCATGACTCTTCTTAAGAAGAAGTTAATGATTCGTTACCAGATGCACGAAGAAATAGAACCTCATGAATATTCCTGTGGCAATTGACAAAACTGAACTGGAATCCCAGGTCGATTATTTATTCATATACATCTATGGGAAAGCTGTTTAACCTCACTAGGACTTCATTTTCTCACCTGTAAAATAAAGGTAATACCAATTGCCTTAAAAGTGGTTGTAAGGATTGAATGGAAGTCATCACAGTCGTGAAATTAAGAGCTGCTCTTTGGCACCAGACTCCTGTGTTCAGAATGGCTTCTTACCAGCTGTATGACTTTGGACAAGTTACTTATTGTCTCTGTTCCTCAATTTCTTCATAACAATAAAACATACTTATAGTGTTGTTATGAGAATATAATGAGTTAGCACAGGTAAAAAGCTGAGAGCAGTGCCCGACACATAGTAATCACTCAAAAAGTGTTATTATTATGGGCTTCCCTGGTGGTGCAGTGGTTAAGAATCCGCCTGCCAATGCAGGGGACACAGGTTCAAGCCCTGGTCCAGGAAGATCTCACATGCCGCGGAGCAACTAAGCCTGTGCGCCACAACTACAGAGCCTCCACTCTAGAGCCCGAGAGCCACAACTACTGAGCCTGTGTGCCACAACTACAGAAGCCCGCGCACCTAGAGCCTGTGCTCAGCAGCAAGAGAAGCCATGACAATGAGAAGCCCACACACTGCTACAAAGAGTAGCCCCAGCTCGCCGCAACTAGAGAAAGCCTGTGCACAGCAACGAAGACCCAACGCAGCCAAAAATAAAATAAATAAATTTATTTTAAAAAGTGTTATTATTGTTATTGTGTGTAAAGAACCAAGTGCGGTGCCTGCACTGCATATTCTAGACACTCAATAAACAGGAGTTCTCTCTCTCCCCTATTCTCTTGGCAAACTCCAGGGGAAGTGTTAGGTAACATTACTCAGTACCTTTTATTTTCCAGTTCCTCTACGTAAATCAGGATTACAGCAAGGGATTGTCCCCTTATCTCCATGGACACAGACCTCTTTGCCTCATTTCCCACTGGAAATATTTCAGATGTGACTGACCCCAAGTCCAACACAAGTGACCTCTAAAGCCCTCCAACCCACCTGGCCCCAACCAAAAATACACTCCCCTCAACTCACCAACCCACCCAGGTGCTTCAAATACCCATGATTCCATAATCCAGCAAATACTTGCAAAGCACCTTCCATATATAAAGCAATAGGAAGGACACAAAGATGGAGCAGTAGTGAACTCTGCCTCGAGGACCTGATGATTAGTAGGGGAGAGGAAGAACAAAAGGCACAGGCTGATAGCCACCATGAGTGGGAAACAAAGGGGGTCAGAAAACACTTCAGGAAGGAAGCAACATTGGGACTTATCTTAATCAATGTGTAGCATCCAAGGGAATGGGGAATTCCAGACAGAAGGAAGAACAAAGATTTAGCTGTTAGAAAGCATGAGAAAAAAAAAAAAAAAGAAAGAAGAAAACAAAAACAAAAGCAAAACAAGAAAAACTGACTGGGAGTTCCCTGGTGGCCTAGTTAGGATTCTGGGCTTTCACTGCCATGGCACAGGTTCAATCCCTGGTCAGGGAACTGAGATCCCCACAAACCATGTGACATGGCAAAAAAAAAAAAAAAGAAAGAAAGAAAGAAAGAAAGAAAGAAAAGAAAAGAAAAGAAAAGAAAAGCAAGCATGAAAGACATACCAGGAAGGGTACGAAGTTGTCCCCTCTGGCAGGAGCTTAGGATAAATAAAAAGTTAGAGTTGGAGATAAAAAAAAAAACGTTAATGGTGTTTAGGGTAGAACTGGGAGAGCATCAGCATATCTATAAAGTAGGGAGCCAATGAAGGTTTTGGAAAGATAAGTGGCATGCCTAATGCTGGTTCTTGGATGGCAAATCTAACACCATCGCAGAGGATGAGTTGGAGAGGAGAGAGATAGGAGTTAGGAGATTGTTACACGAGTACGGGTGAGAAAGGAGGCTATTGGTGAGGGTGGGATGAGAGAGTGAGGAAGATATGGGATGTAGTGGCCACAGATGTTGATCAATGATTGGCCTGGGAGGTGAAAAGAGAAAGAAACCAAGGATGAGCCGCAGATCTTGAACCTAGCTGCCTGATGGAACACAGGAGCCATGCCCTCCACAGAACTAGGGGAAAAGAAGATTCTGGCCTTGGCAAGGAATGATGACTTGGGTTCACCCCTCTGAGAGTTAGTCCTGCCCTTTCCACATTCTTTTATGAAACTGCAAATAGAGGGAATTACTTTTTCAGGTCTTTCTTTATTTACAGGGGGAGGTCTCTATGAAAATCATAAGGCTCTGGGACTCCTGAGTAGAGAGGAAAGAGTGGCAAAAGCAGAGGCAGAGATGGGAATAAATCTTCTCTTCCTCCTTCAGGCTCCTCTGACAAGCTTGTCTCCTGCTCATGGGAAGGAAAAAGGCTGACAGGAGGAACTTGTCCACTAGAATGTAACTGCTAGGAGGGCAGGGAATTTTTCTTTTCTCTCTTGTTCAGTGATGTATCTCTAGTGCCTAGAGCAGTCCCGGCAATAGTGGGAGCTCAATAATGTTTGTTGAATGAACGTATGACCCCTGTTTCTAGGCTTATGAAGAAATAAAGACTAGGTCTCTCATAGCTCACTCAGGCTTCCCCTCCCAACCTCAGTCATCTACTCTGTTCATTCTTTTCATCTTTTTTTTTCCATCGTTGTCCAAATACACCTAGAAATAATTCTCAAAGAGTCCTGCTTTATAGTCTCACAATCTTGCCAAGCTCTCAGGAACTGACAATCGCAGGCAGGATAACAAAGGAAATGGCAGCGCTCCCAGGAGCAGGAAGCTGGATATTTATGTTGTGAAGCAAGCACGGTCCCTTGCTGGGGAAGAGGCTGGATTTGGGAGTGTGCAAGTGTCTGACTTCTTTTCTTGATTTTATTTTCTGTTTGTTGGTTCACTGCAAGGTTTTCATTGCTCGCCTCTTAGACTATGATTTGGAGACTGGAATGCTATCCAGAATATAATGTGAGTCTCTTTTGATGCTATGTGAGGATGCCTCACAACCAGTTTTCGCAAATTTGAGGAGTAGATTCCTCTGTAGAGTCTCAAAAAGCATCATAAGGTCCAGGAGTTGGTCCAAGACAGAGGACATCAAGGTGAAATGTTTAGGTGGATAAGGAGTGGGAATTGAAAGGATGTTATTGAAAAGAGTAGTTTATGAGTCAGGTTGGTCTTGACATCAGAAGTTGTAACCCCAGGCCCACCCATCCGGACTCATAGTTAAATTGTATCTTATCTTCCTTTTCTACTTCCTGAGACTTAATCGTGGTTTCCTCAGTTTTATCAGCTACCTAAAACTTTTTAAGGTAAAAGAATGTTTTATTTTTTGGAAGCTGCTACACAAGGGCTCAGACTGATTTCTAAACCTACAAGTTTAAACTAGGTAATGCTTGACATGAGCCACTCATCCCCTGGGGTCATTTATTACGTGCCTATTGCATGGCAGGCACAGCAGGAACGCAAGAACAGAGATGAACAAGACTGTCTCTGCCTAAAGAAAAAAAAACCACACACACACAGGGGCTTCCCTGGTGGCACAGTGGTTGAGAGTCCGCCTGCCGATGCCGGGGACACGGGTTCGTGCCCCGGTCCGGGAAGATCCCACATGCCGCAGAGCGCCTGGGCCCGTGAGCCATGGCCACTGAGCCAGCGCGTCCGGAGCCTGTGCTCCGCAACGGGAGAGGCCACAACAGTGAGAGGCCCGCGTACCGCAAAAAAAACAAAGACCAAACAAACAAATAAAACACATACAATTTCTGTGTAGAGAAAAACACACAACCAGCTCTTTTAGAACAGGCCATGGGAAGGGCTGACACGGAGCCACTGAAGGCTTTTGAGCAGTGAGTTTCGTGATACCCAGGCTTAGCCTTTTCAAATGGCTTCTACTTTATCTCTGTCATGACTAACTTCATTCCTTCAAGGATGTGCAGGAGAGAAGAAGAATGATTTGCTCATTTTACAAATATTTAGTGTTGAGTCCATTCTAAGGAATTATACAGGCACCTACTTCTAGTTAAATCCCAGAGGACTACTCACAATTGAAAGCAATTAGAGAGAACTAGAGCTGAAGGTGAAGAAAGTAATTGAGTTGAAGGGGAAAAAAAATTACCTGGGTGAGGAAACCAGGAAGAAAAGATGAAAATGGTAGGGAGGAGAGAGATGTGTGCTATCTAGGAGAGAGACAAGATGGTCTCACCCAGAGGCATGAAAACACCAGGACCTATCAAGATGCTTGCCACCGGGCCATGTCTGGTTTCTCCCCAGGACTTAGGTCAGTGTCTCACATATGGTATTGAATAAAATATTTGTGGATGAAGGTACTAAGAAACAATCAGGTTTATTTCATTATAATCCTTATACTTGTGAATCATACTTGTTCTCTTTGGAAAGAAAAGCTTAAACTCTACCATCTCTGTTTGATTTCCTAGGTCATCTTCACATATACTAGGTTACCATATCATATTGTATCACTTAGACATTTTCCTGTTGCAAATAACCTACATCTTAGGTTACTTGCTGTGTTCAATTTTAATATTGTAAATATAAAGGAAAGCAAGAAAGTATGACAGCACTACACAGAAATGGAGTTCCCCAGGAGCAACCCAAAAGGGAATCAATGAAGGTTCCATGCTGGTTTACAATTCAAAGTCAATCCTGGTCACCTGCTCATGCATCTGTACCTCAGAAGCAGCAGCTCTGCTTCTCCCTCTGGTGACTCTTCAGGAACAAGCTTCTCTCTCCCTCTCTGCTTCTTTTCCTCTGCTATTCCTGTTCCATCTCTCCCTTCCTTCTACCTAGCATCAGATTTCCACACCGAGAGAGCATGAATGGATCGGTAGTAACCCAATGAGGGCTGCTGCCACTGGACAGAGTTCTCGCACCTGCGAATCTCACAGGCTACTCCACAGGATCCCAATGGCCAGGGTGCCCATTCCCACTCCATTCTGTCCATGAGGCAATGTGTGTGAAGGGAACTCCCTGAAGCTTCCTGAAGGGCTCAGAACGTGACAAGCACTTAGGGTTTCATGAATTTTTATTCATTTAAATTAATTTAGTCAAACAAGTATCACAGGGCTATCCAGAATTAACAGAACATTGAAAACGTCATTTATCCAAATCTGAACTCCTGAAATTCCAGCCCACCACCACCCCCTACCCCCAGCAGACCTGCTCTTCCCACAGACCTCTTCATCTCAGCTGAAGACAACTCTATCCCTCCAGTTACTGTAAAACTGGATTCTTCCTTGATTCCTCTCTTTCTCTCACATCCCACATCTGATCTACCTGGAAGTCCTTTTGACTCCCCTTTTAAAATATACCTGGAAACTTAGAACTTCTCACGATCTCTGCCATTACCACCATGGTCCAAATCACCATCACCTCCAGCCTGGAATTATTGCGGTTGCTCCTAACTGGTCCCCACGTACCACACCCACACTTGCTCCCCACCCATCTATTCTCAACACCGCAGCCAGAATGGTCCCTCTAAACATTGGTCGGATCATGTCACCTGTCTGTTCCGAACTCTCCAGTGGGGATTTCCCTGGTGGCGTGGTGATTAAGAATCTGCCTGCCAATGCAGGGGACACAGGTTCGAGCCCTGATCCAGGAAGATCCCACATGCCGCGGAGCGGCTGGGCCCGTGAGCCATGGCCGCTGAGCCTGCACTCTAGAGTCCATGAGCCACAACTACTGAGCCCACGTGCCGCAACTACTGAAGCCCATGCGCCTAGAGCCTGTGCTCTGCAACAAGAGAAGCCACCGCAGTGAGAAGCCACATGCCACAACGAAGAGTAGCCCCCGCTCACTGCAACTAGAGAAGGCCCACGCACAGTCGAAATAAATAAATAAATTTTTAAAAAAGTGTCAACCTCTCGTCCCTCCCTCTCAATGATCCTGAACTGTAAAGATTTGTTACTTCAGCACGACAGGTGGGGGTGGGAGGTGAGGAGCTCCATGGGACACAAGGAATCAGATCTTCATTCATCGTTTTGCCTGATGTAATAAATCTGAAAAGACAAAACAGCTTCAGAATGATCACAACAAAAGGTATTGTAAAATAAATTGAATGTGTCAATTTTTACACAATGTGAAATAAAGAATTGATCCAAATGAGCTAGAATTTATTAGAGAAGTGTCCCTGGAAGAAGTGGAGTTTGAATCAATCCTGGAACAGGTGGAGAGAGATTGAAATTTCCCAATAAGGGAAGGACAAAATTCTTTTTGGTGTACAAGAGGCGAAGGAGGAAGAGGGCATGGAGACAGGAAGCAGTGAGTCATATATCGGGGAGGAGAGATAGAGGGTCCTGATGTGGGATACCATAGTCATTGTGGGGGGCTCTCCATTACGGCAGAACAACTAATCTACGGTGCAGCAGACTCGGCTAGAAATCTGAGCACAGCAAGCCTGACTCAAGACCGATTTAGATTCTCGGAAGAAAAACCAAGGAATGAAAATGTGCTCATGAGAGACAATCCACAAAAAGAGAAAAGACCAAATACCACAATGAAAAATCCCAAGGGTAGCATCGGGTATTCCATTCCAACCAAAGCATAAAATTTCAACTGTACTGCATTTCCCAGAGCTACTTCAGCCACTGGGCTCATCAACTCCAATTCCTCCTTTTGGTGGTCAAAAAAATTGAAGCCACAGAGACTCATTAATGTAAAGAAACTTGAGGTCATCTGTCCGTATTTCCTGAGATGGTGCTAGACTTCGTGCCATTTCTCTACCTCAGGCACTCAAAACCCTTAAAAAGACAAAGAGCGTTATTGCCACAGAGGGCACACGTCTAGAAAAAGGGTTTTTAACAGCCAAAAGGAATTCCATCCCCTTCAAAGTAGTTTCACTACTACTTCAAAGTAGTAGTATATACTTAGTTCCAGCTGCTAGTACTCAGGCACACATCTTTTTATTATTTCTAAAATTTTTTTCTCCAGATATATGTATACGTATAGCTGATTCACTTTGCTGTACAGCAATAACATGGTAAAGCAACTATATGCCAATAAAAATTTTAAAATAATAATAATAAGTTCATTTTTTTTAAATTAAATTAAAGATGCATGTTTTAATTTATTTGTTTTAATTTATTTATTTTTGGCTGTGTTGGGTCTTCGTTGCTGTGCATGGGCTTTCTCTAGTTGCGGCGAGCGGGAGCTACTCTTCGTTGCAGTGCACGGGCTTCTCTTTGCGGTGGCTTCTCTTGTTGCAGAGCACGGGCTCTAGGCACGTGGGCTTCAGTAGTTGTGGCATGCAGACTCAGCAGTTGTGGCTCGCAGGCTCTAGAGCGCAAGCTCAGTAGTTGTGGCGCACGGGCTTAGTTGCTCTGCGGCATGTGGGATCTTCCTGGACCAGGGATCGAACATGTGTCCCCCGCATTGGCAGACGGATTGTTAACCACTGCTCCACCAGGGAAGTCCCCCCAAAAATAAAGTTTATTGAATCTTTATCCTTTGAGGTAGTTGATTATGAGAAACAGCCAAAAATCCTTCAGTTCTAGTTCTGGTGACTAAGGTATATGATCAGACTGGGGACAATACCATTTTTATTATAGTAAAATGAATAGGTTGACTTTCTCATGTGGTTTCTTTTTGAGCACTTTATAGAGAGCTGTTGTTTCTCACTCGGGTGCTGCAGAGGGAATGGATGGCTTCTATGGTCCCTGCCATCAGGAAACTTACATTTTAAGGAAATACTTACACAAGTGGACATGCTTATACCTGCAAAAGTGAAATACCATGATGTGTGAGAAGAGAGTGAGCCATTAGTTTGGTTTGAGAAACAGGGGAAGTAGCATTTTAGCTGGCATTTTGGGGAATAGATAGAATCAATAAGCAAAACAAAGAAAGGAATAAAAAGAACATTCCAGAGTAAGAAAAAACAAAATCCCAGTGATGTGAAAGTGCAGGGTGAGTTCAAGAAATAACAAATAGCTCTGTGGTTGGAGCAACAGGCGCTTGGGAGAATGGCAGTGGAGATGAAACCAGATGATGAAGGGGCATAAACATCAGACTCAGGATTGCAGCAGACCCAGGAGAGCACTTCCAGGCGTATTCTGAACAACTCAGCTTTGTTAGAATAAACGGGTAGCTTCACCGAGATAAGTATTTTGAAGAATAACACTCTTTGGAACTCTCAAGGTCCAGGATCGCAGGAACACACATCAGTCTCCCTTACTTGATAACCGTATCTGATACTGGCATATCTCCGTAGAGGAAAATTACTCACCAATTAGGTAAGAAATCGGGCTTCAGAGCACCAAACAAATCATCAGCAGACCAGCAACAGAGGAGGAGAGTCAGTCCTGGTGGGCAGTCTGTCATATGAGGTTACAGAGTATGAAGATAAACTCTTCCAGGAAGCCCTCTTGATAAAAATCTATTTCTGCCTCAGGGGAATTTGAGAGGTCTCTCATAGGGTCAGGAGTCACCAGGGATGAGGTGGCAGGGGTGGGGACACATGGATCAAGCTTGGAAAGGAGCCCAGCCTGGTGAAGTGCTGAGGTCGAGAAATGGAAGATTGGAGGAAGAAGCCTCATGGACTCTCCAGCACCAAGACAGGACGGAAGTGATGGGAGTGTGAGAGGAAGACCACAGCCAGCTCAGCCTGCTGGTGCCCAAGAGGAACACGGAGGGCTCAGGATAGAGCAGCCATAGCAGCAGGATTCATTCTGAACGCCACCAGCTGGAGGTCCAAAGCTACCAAGATAATTTCCTGTCCTGGTCATAACTGGTCCTAGAACAGTGGCTCTCAAGCTTGGGATACACCACAGTGGTCTGGAGGGCTTGTCAAAACACAGATTGTTGATATTGTCAAAACATCCCAGAGTTTCTGATTCAGTAGGTCTGGATGGGCTGAAGAATTTGGCTTCCTAAGGACTTCCCAGGTAGTGCCAATGCTGCTGGGAACCACTGACCTGGAACTTGATGGGCCAGAGTGCTCAGGTAGCCTTCAGTATCTGAATCTAAGAGGAACTAGAGAGGGTAGGAGTTGATAATTTCCAGCCCGGGCTACTTGAAGGGGTTTTATATGCTCAGGAGACTGATAAGCATCAAAAGACAACAATCAGGACAGTGGTGATGCAATAGAAAGAGGAGAGGAAGGGAAGGCTGTTTTAAAGGAAGGAGTTCAAGAAGGAATCTGGGGCTTCCCTGGTGGGGCAGTGGTTGGGAGTCCGCCTGCCGATGCAGGGGACATGGCCTGTGCTCCACAACGGGAGAGGCCGCAACAGTGAGAGGCCCGCATACCGCAAAAAAAAAAAAAAAAAAAAAAAGAAATCTGGCCCTTTGCCCAGAGTAACCACCTGCTGGAAGAGGAAGGAACTGAACCACTGGGTAGCACTGCTGACCCGCAGCTCTGCTACCACCTGGCTGCCTCTGGAATCATCTAGGAAGGTTTTCAAAAATACCAGGCCTTGGGCCCCATGCCCTGCAGCCTAAATCAGAATCCCTGCAGGTGGGGTCCTGACCGTGGGAGCGAAAGAAAGCTCCCAGGTGATTCTCACATGCAATTAGGACTGAAAGACACTGGTCTAAGGAGAACCTGATTCTGTCTAAAGGAAGAAAAGAATATATAATCAGGGAATCTATGTAATGAGGAGTTCATCTCCAGTTAACTTAACCTTAGCAAGATTTCCACACTGACTGGTCCTCCCTTGGCTCTGTCCTTGTCAATCCCTCAGACTCCTTTTACTGCTGGTGACATTCCAGAATCTGAGCAGCATCTTTGCTCTGCTCCCCCCACACCTTGCCAACTGTGAATCACCACTGTGGTCACAGCAGCCAAACATCCTAAGAACTGAAAACACAGAACCAGGCACTTTCTGGAGCTTTCTTTCTTCTTGTCTCTCAGAGGCCTGACACCAAGCGCAAGTTCAAATGGTTTTTTAGTCTCTGCACAGCCACAAGTCTATGAATCATTCATTTTATAACAAATCAAAAATCTAGGTTTAAGAGTTATGAAATGCCCTAGTGAAAAAGAAGATTTATAGATAAGCTAGTCAAATATTTTATGGATAGATAGTCTGGTTTAGTGAAATATAAGTGAAATTTCACATGAAAGTCCAATATATAAAATGGGTAAGAAGCACTACAGAACGGTGTGAGTGCTATGCTGCTATTTGTGTTAGTAAAAGGAAGGAGGTGAGGGACTTCCCTGGTGGTCCAGTGGTTAAGAATCCACCTGGCAATGCAGGGGACACGGGTTCGATCCCTGGTCCGGGATGATGCCACATGCCGCGGAGCAACTAAGTTCCTGCGCCACAACTACTGAAGCCCGTGCGCCTAGAGCCCGTGTTCCACAACAGGAGAAGCCACCGCAATGAGAAGCCCGCACACTGCAACGACTCAGAAGTCCCCAGTTGAATAAGGTGCTTGAACATCTCATCTTTCATAAAATACAGATTCAAGAGAAACGCTGGTAAGAGGGATCCTATAAATCCAAAGTAACTCATGGAGAAACCTTTGTGTTTAAATGTTAAATAACCTTTGTACTTAAATGTTAATCACACCTATGAAAAAAATGTATAATCTCAGTTCCAAAGGCAAGGGCAATTTACACATTTTGTATTAGTTCATTTCATCAATAAATTGTTCTTTTTTTGGCTAAAAAAAAACAAAAAAGAACTCCAACTTTTTTTTATTTTAAAATAAAAATATTTATTTATCTTATTTAATAAAAACTCCAATTTTTTCTTGCACTTCTTTGTGTAAGTTAAGTGGGGTGGGAAGTGGTGGTGGTGAGGCAGCCTACCATCTTGATTGGAAGTCCTTTTGGTAAGAACCTTTTTTTTTTTAATAAGTTTATTTATTTTATTTATTTATTTTTGACTGTGTTGGGTCTTCATTGCTGCGTGCGGGCTTTCTCTAGTTGCAGTGAGCAGGGGCTACTCTTCGTTGTGGTGCACGGGCTTCTCATTGCAGTGGCTTCTCTTGTGGTGGAGCACAGGCTCTAGGCACATGGGCTTCAGTAGTCGAGGCACGTGGGCTCAGTAGTTGTGGCTCACGGGCTCTAGAGCGCAGGCTCAGTAGTTGTGGCGCACGGGCTTAGTTGCTCCGCGGCATGTGGGATCTCCCCGGACCAGGGCTTGAACCCGTGTGCCCTGCATTGGCAGGCAGATTCTTAACCACTGCACCACCAGGGAAGTCCGAGCTTCCCTGGTCTGGAACTAAGATCCTACATGCTACATGTTATGGCCAAAATAATATTTTAAAAAAGTTTTTAAGAACTTAAGAAAGGAGGTGAGACAATATAAGGTGGGTGTGGGTAACCTCTAGAAAGATAGACAGGAGATGGTGACCTTGGTTTTCTGCAAGGTGGGGGACTAGGGGCACGGTAGTAAGAAGACTTTTCACTGCGTACGCTTTTGTACCTCTTGGATTTTTAATAATGTGCATGGATCACCTATTCAAAATTAATTTCTTAACAATTAATTTTTCATAGTAGAGCTGTTACGGTTGGAGCAGGCTGGACCTCACCTTGACCCCTCTTCCCCTCGCTCTAAACCCTCACCCCCAGACGAAGCCCCAACAGGACTTCTAATCCTACGAAGTTCCTCAGAAGATGGGTGCCCCCCTACCATGGGATCCAGTTAGAGGACTGCTGAACATTTTCAACCCCACATTTTTTAGCCAGAATTGATTCCTAGAGAGGCCAAGTGACTGGCTCAAAGTCACACAACTAACAAATAAACCTAAATCTCCTCATTCTTTCTTCAATGTTTTTTCCACGAGTCCTCAAATATAATCCCTTCAACAGAGCAGATCAGACATTTGTTGAACTTCTATAGCTATGCCTAAGAGATACTATTCACACATGCACACATCAGTGGCAGAGAAAACTTATTGACCACATACCAAATAAATAAGCACAACCTCACTATCACAGTATTGATTATATGGCAATAAGCACCCTCACCATTAGTGAAAGTTCATGTTATTAAAGGATTATATAGCTTATTTGGATATTTTTTAGTATGAGTCACAAGACAAACATTTGGAAGATGAAAGCACCATATA
Organism: Orcinus orca; assembly: GCF_937001465.1. NCBI lineage: Eukaryota > Metazoa > Chordata > Mammalia > Artiodactyla > Delphinidae > Orcinus > Orcinus orca. The sequence continues at coordinate 123,416,016 of NC_064559.1, forward strand.
TAGAAAGCAGCCCTGTTGCTTTTCATTGGTGCTGGCACAGCCCCACTGGCCACTAGGTGGCGTAGTGTCCTAACAACAGTAAAGCCGCAGGCCTAACGCTCTTAGAAAGTAAAACCGTGAATTAATATCCCACAAGTGACCCACCTGGCTACACACACAGCCCTGAGGCCCAGACGGAATTATTAGTACAAATTCCAAGTAATTCCTCTATCTTGGGCAGAATCTGGTCAGCAGCAGTGTGTTTTTGCCTAGAGCAGTGTTTAGTTTTGTTATTTTGTTTTAATCCAAAATGCCTTTAGGTGGAGCAGACCCTCCCAGAACACCCACCACTCTCTAATGTGTTATTTTGGGCTTATCCACACACTTGCATGGTCCCTGAGGCATGAGGTTGGGATCCCTGCTGAAATGTCTTCCTTAAATACACAATGACTCCACAGTTACAATCGAAATGATCTCTCCAGTTATCTGGGGCTTTCCCACCTCCATCTATCTTTTCTCAAGTCATTCTTCCACAATGACTCCTCCATGGCATGTCCATTGTTTTGCAATCTTTCTCGTTCTCTTTTTTCTTTTTAATTAATTAATTTATTTATTTATTTTTGGCTGTGTTGGGTCTTCATTGCTGCGTGCGGGCTTTCTCTAGTTGCGGCGAGTGGTGGCTACACTTCTTTGAGGTGCGTGGGCTTCTCATTGCGGTGGCTTCTCTTGTCACGGAGCACGGGCTCTAGGCGCACGGGCTTCAGTAGTTGTGGGGCACGGGCTTAGTTCCTCTGCTGCATGTGAGATCTTCCTGGACCAGGGATCGAACCTGTGGCCCCTGCATTGACAGGCAGATTCTCAACCACTGGGCCACCAGGGAAGTCCCTGCAATCCTTCTCATTCTTGAAGGCCCAGATTCAATGTCACCTTCCTCAATCATACCAGCCTGAAGTGCATTTTTCCCCTACTCTGACCTCCCAGGGCATACAGAGCGTGTACTACTTAGTTTGTGCTTATTTTCTGCTCCATTCCATTAGCTGTCTTTCATATGTCTCAGCTATTTGTAAGTTCTCTGAGGGAAGCAAAGAGGTCTGCCACTTCATGTGTGTGTGTGTGTGTGTGTGTGTGTGTGTGTGTGTGTGTGTGTGTGTGTGTGTGTAATGGTATCCTGTACAGTGACCTACCCTGCTTTTGATTTCTTCTAACTGAAAAGCTATGTGAACACCTCCTTAATGGGGACTAATAGGAGACACGGTGGTTTACAAAAAAGTCTTTTTTAGAATATCATGAAAGAAATAATTTATTGATGCAAGTGAAACCGTGCACCTCATATTGGGAATTGAACTCACACAGCTGGCTCTCGAACCCGGACTAAACCCACAGTCTTTCAACTGAGATCACACACTTGTTTTCAGGGCTTAAAGAAGCTCAGGTTCTTGATGTCACATGGCAGAAAGAATTCAGTGAGACAAAGTGATAGGTAAGAAGTGGATTTACTTAGAAGCACTCTCCACAGACAGAGTGTGGGCCATCTCAGAAGGTGAGAAAGGCACCAGGGTATGGGGTTGTCACTTTTTATAGGAGTGGGTAATTTCATAGGCTAATGAGTGGGAGGAGTATTCCAGCTATTTTAGGAAGGGGTGGGGATTTCCAGGAATTGGGCCACCGCCCACTTTTTGATCCTTATGGTCTTGGAACTGTCATAGTGCCTATGGGTGTGTCATTTAGCTTGCTGATGTGAGCGTATACTGAGGCTCAAGGTCTAGTGGAAAAAGTTGACTGGTCCACCGTCTTGGACCCATTTGGTTCTAATCAGTTTATGTCATGTCCTCGGGCCATGTCATTCTTTCAAAGGTTGTGCCCTGCCTCCTTCCCTCCTGTTTCACAAGTATATGAAAAATTAAAACTAAACTACAACTTCATTGTCTCCCAGGTACTAAGGGGATGTATCACAGGGTTCAGTATAAGATCTGGACTTGGACAGCCTGGGTATACATCATTGCCTCACCCTTGACAAGCTGGGTAACCCTGAGGGAGTTACTTCACCTGCTAATAATAAGATGATGATAGCACCTACTTCAGAGGATTTGTTTTTATTAATATTTTACTTTGAAATGGCTTTAGAAACATTGCAAAAATTGTAGAGAGATTCTATTATACAGTCTTCACTCAGCTTCCCCTACTATTAACATCTTACATAAATGTAGCTCAATGATCAAAACCCGGAAACTGACATTGGTATAATACCATTAACTACATCTACAACTTTGTTTGAAATTTCACGAGTTTTCCCACTGATTTCCCTTTTCTGGCCCAGGATCCAATCTAGATTCCCATATTGCATTTGGGTATCAGGTCTTCTTCCTCTCCTCCAATCTATGATGCTTCTGGAAAGCCCAGGCCAGTTATTCACAATATGTGTCTCATGTTTTCTAATGAGTAAATTGCCGTGATGCACTTTGGGCAAGGATGTGATGTTGTGCTCTTCTCAGCGCATCATATGTGGGAATACATGATGTTGCTTTGTCTTATTACTGAGAAGGTTAACCTCGATCACTTGAATAAAGGGGTGTATGGGGGACGTCTCCACTGTAAAGTTACTATTTTCCTCTTTGTAATTAAAAAATATTTGTGAGGAGATACCTTGAGACCCTACAAATATCCCATTTCTCATCATACTTTCACCCACTGATTGTAGTGACTGTCAATAGTTCTTACCTGCAATGATTATTACTGTGGTGTTTGCCCAACAAAGATCTTCTGTAGCTCTCATTCCTTCCACATGTATTAACTGAAATTCTACTGTAAGGAAGAACTGCTCCTCCCTCCGGCCCCTGCCACTTATTTCTTTGGAGGGGTTTTATGAAGATGAAATGAAGTAAGACATTTACAACAGTGCCTGGCACACAGCGAAGGCTCAGTAAGTGTGAGCCATTTCTTTTTATTTATTTATTTATTTATTTTGCAGTACGCGGGCCTCTCACTGTTGTGGCCTCTCCCGTTGCGGAGCACAGGCTCGGGACTCGCAGGCTCAGCGGCCATGGCTCATGGGCCCAGCCGCTCCGCGGCACGTGGGATCCTCCAGGACCGGGGCACGAACCCGTGTCCCCTGCATCGGCAGGCGGACTCTCAACCACTGCACCACCAGGGAAGCCCATGAGCCATTTCTAATGTCATTAGTAAGACAATATGAAAGTTTTCTGATTAATGTAGGCATTTTCTGGTTCAGAATAAGTACTTCTAATATGTTTAAAGGTGTTTCAAAAGAGTATAGCATATTAATTTTCTTGGATTCCATGACAAAATACCACACACTGAGTGGCTTAAACAATAGAATTTTATTTTCTCGCAGTTCTGGAGGCTGGAAGTCCAAGATCAAGGTGACAGCTGATTTGGGTTCTCCTCTCCCTGGCTTGCAGATGATCACCTTCTCCCTGTACCCTCACATGGTCCTCCCTCTGTGTGCAAACCCCTGGTGTCTCTTCCTGAGCCCAAATTTCCTCTTATAAGAACACCAGTCATGGACTTCCTTGGTGGTCCAGCAGTTAAGACGCCCGGTGCAGGGTGCCCGAGTTTGATCCCTGGTCAGGGAGCTAAGATCCCACGTGCCGCAACTAAGCCTGCGCACTCTCTAGAGTCCAGGCACCACCGCAACAAGAGAAGCTGCACCACGACGAAGACCCAGAGCAACCTAAATAGATAAATAAATAGATAGATAAATAAATAGATAAACACTAGTCAGATTGGATTAGAACCCACCCTGGTTTAGAACCCACTCTAACGGCCTCATCTGAACTTAGTCACCTTTTGAAAAGGCCTTATCTCCAAATATTGTCGCATTCTGAGGTACTGGAGTTAGAGTTGCAGCATACAAATTTTGTGAAGGAATGCAATTCAGCCCATAATATCTACCTACTTACTTCAAAGAACTATCATGAAAAAAATCATTGTACATGTGAGAGTGCTTTCAGAATTGAAAAGCACTGTACAGGTATAAAGCAGCAGTGTAAAAATCATTGCAATTCTTTTATGCGTTTCACTTACAAGTTGCTTAAGCATTCCCTTATGATGTTATTAGCACTGTTAATTGAACTGCCGTTTCCTGGTTGTCACAGAGCTCTGGAAGGCAAGCTTCAACCCAGCTGCTGTCTGCGTTATCACACATTCTCACTGAATGGCACCCACAGTTGGTGTGTTTTGCTGGATTTTTTGTCTTCCCGAAGCTCGGGGCTTCTAGTAGCTCTCTTCAGTCTGCGCCAGCTACCTTGACAGAGGCCCAAGGCATCTCCTTCCCTGAGAGGAAGCCTGCCTGCCAGCCGGCCAGCAGAGCCCTCATTTCTGCATCCACCAGCTGTGTAGCCTCGGGCAAGGACCCTGGACACCACACTTTGTCTCGATTCCAGGGCTGAGGGAAAAGGATAACAATCTTCACAAGCAGGCAGTGAGGATGAATGAGTTAATCTTTTTTTTTTTTTAACCTAATGGTGTGGGCTTAAGATTTTTTTTTTTTACATCTTTATTGGAGTATAATTGCTTTACAATGGTGTGTTAGTTTCTGCTGCATAACAAAGTGAATCAGTTATACATATACATGTGTCCCCATATCTCTTCCCTCTTGCGTCTCCCTCCCTCCCACCCTCCCTATCCCACCCCTCCAGGCGGTCACAAAGCACGAGCTGATCTCCCTGTGCTATGCGGCTGCTTCCCACTAGCTAGCTACCTTACGTTTGGTAGTGTATATATGTCCATGCCTCTCTCTCGCTTTGTCACAGCTTACCCTTCCCCCTCCCCATATCCTCAAGTCCATTCTCTAGTAGGTCTGTGTCTTTATTCCTGTCTTACCCCTAGGTTCTTCATGACATTTTTTTTCCTTAAATTCCATATATATGTGTTAGCATATGGTTAATCTTTAAGGAGCATTTGGATAACATAAAATGGGCAAACTCCTCTTCATGTCTTTCTAGAACCAGCATCAGACTAAAACACCTGCTAGGACGCTAATCCTTTTATATAACATTTTCTTAAAGGAAGCAATTTGCAGATTTTCATAAATCTTAGCCTCCTGGAAGTGGGAACAAGACACACATTTCACTCAGAGTCAGTGAAAAGGGGGAATGATCTCCTCCCAATGAAGGTTTTGCTTATCAGAGGCTAAGAGAGCCCAGGGAGAAACTGTGGCCCTCGCCTGCCCTGCCTGCCCTGCGTGCCCTGGGTGAGGGAGAGAAGCCAAGTCTCTTCAGCCCCTGAATCCTCTATCCACAGCTGCCACGTTCTGGGTGTGTGGGAGGAGGGACTGTGTACAGTTTAACTGCTTCCTCTACCAGCTGGCCAAGCACATCACCATTCCTCTGACTGCCAGTAGCCATTCCTTGCTTTAAGGCCTTTCAGAGTTATGAGTACTTTGACAGCCAAAGATGAGAAGTCCTCCTTCTGAGCCGTTTGGCCACTTTCACAGCACCCCAGGGGAGTTTCTCTGTAGGAACTGTCTTTGTTTACCACGTAGCATTACCTTTTTACAAAATCTAATCCCTCTTCCTGTGAGGTATCCACAGTGAGCACCTAGTTTTTCTGGAGGCCCTATCTCTGTTCCATTTCCTAAGTTTCCTTGCCCAACTCTCAGGCAATTATCACCTTCTGTTCGACAGCATTCTAGAATGTCTCCTTAATCCAGCCTGCATATGCCCAGCATTGCCTGCCTTCCCTGTCCCTCTCCACCTATTCAAATCTTAAAGTTGAAACAAAATCTCTCCAATACCACCCCTATTCCCACATTTTCTTTGAAGTTCCTTGTGGCTATTGTCACACATGTGCCTGGGTGACAGGGGAAAGAAGGGAAGGGAGGGCAACAGGGGCAGACAGAGCAACATTGACGAAATTGTGAGGTAAGCACACGGCCCATCTTGGGGAACTACAGACCATCCAGTAAAGCAAGAGCCCAGGGAGCAAGGGAGAGAGAGAGAGAAACCTGGTGAGGGCACTCCGAGGCAGGTCACAAAGAACCTTTGGAGTGAAGTTCGGACTTTATCAGGAGACGGTGGGAACCACTGAAGGGTTTTAAGTAGGCAAGTGTCACAAACAGATTTGGAAACAACAGGAGACCACCTGGCGCTGTTGCAGTAATCCAAAGTTGACAACGGCGAGGGAAAAGGAGACGTGATGTTAACCTAAGCAGCGTTACTCAAACTGTTGTCCTTGGACCCGGGCCAACTTCTGGATCAATGTCCATCTTCCCACCGTTTTTACTGATCTGCTATGAGATAAGGAACTAGTGCCAGAAAGTAAACCCAAGGCAGTTCTTACTTCAAGAAAGTCTTGCTTTAGGAAAAATTTTTGAAAGTGTCAGTTGAACTAAAAAGTGTGCCTAGTGACATCGTTGATTTACATTCTGGCCCAAGTGCCTTATCTTTGTGGACCCGTCACAAGCAGTTCGCAGACCAGGGATGTAAGCGGCACTGAATCAAAGTACTTTCTGAACCGATGGTGATTTTTTTTTTTTTCTTTTTTTTGCGGTATGCGGGTCTCTCGCTGTTGCGGCCTCTCCCGTTGTGGAGCACAGGCTCCGGACGCGCAGGCTCAGCGGCCATGGCTCATGGGCCCAGCCGCTCCAAGGCATGTGGGATCTTCCCAGACCGGGGCACGAACCCGTGTCCCCTGCATCGGCAGGCGGACTCTCAACCACTGCGCCACCAGGGAAGCCCCCGATGGTGATTTGGGTCAGTGAGAAGCTTGTAGTCATGGTAGGTTAGGAAAGGGAGGGAGACAAGGTATGATTCTAAGAAGAACCAGTAACCCAAGGTGTGGAAGGGATGACGTGCTGAAAGAATGGTACATGAATTGAGTCTCTGAGGGCTCAAACTGAGACGCCAGATCCCAGAGTGGAATTGACCATGGCTTTGAGTAAAGCAGAACTGAGTTCAAATGCCAACATCCTGATGTACAGTGTAAACTTATGCTATTTAGCTAACCTCTCTGAACCTCATTTCCCTGTCAGTAAAACGGAGGGAATAATACCGGCCTCAGAGGGACACGATTCCATGACACAGCATACATTTGTGCTGTGACACAGCATACATGACACAGCAGGCGTTTGTTAACCATTCCCAAGATCTGGCGCAGGATAAGCACTTGTTGAAAATGTGTTGAAGATCATAAAAAATATGCTCAAAGGTGATGAGAAGGCTGTAAAAAAAAAAAAGAACAGTGTGAATAAAGACAGAGTTCGAAGTATGTAGGTTGGCTAGTCTGGAATATCAAACTCTGTAAAAAGGTAGTAAAATCCTGAAGAGCTCTGTCCCCAGCAGAGTTGTAAAGTCCATTTTTCTACCCCATATTCCTTCCTACTCCAGCCTCAGTCCCACATTCCGCGGCCCCAGCCTATGAGTCACCCTGGCTATCCTGTGTCCATCCCCAACCTTGGGTCTTGGTCTGATAACAGGGCTCTGCTTTGGTGCCTGTTTGTTCCCATTCATGTTGTAGGTACCCACCCAATACCCCAGGTCCCTCCACTAGGCCACCTGGACAACTCTGGCCAATCCCCGCCCACAGAGATTCCCAAACGCCCTGCCCCATGGCCATTGCCCTGATACCTACTTGCACTGGAAGTGCAAGTAGTAGCATCTATCTAGATGCACTGGAAAACCACCAGAGCCCATTGCCACTTGGTTTGGACCTCTTTACCATTTGCCTGTGGGACTTTAATGTCGTATTGCCATCCCCCTTGGGCACCAAACTTTGTGGTCAGATGGAAACTTATCCCAGTACCTGATAAGTCTGGGGTTCCACCCACCCCTCAGTACCTGCCTCACCTCCAGTGTGACAATCCAATTCTAGATCCAAGCCCATCACTACATGTACCTGGGATGAATAAAGTATGCTTATAGTAATCTCATATGATCCTTTGTATTTCTCTGGTGTCCATTGTCACTTCTCCTCTTTCATTTCTAATTTTATTGATTTGAGCCCTCTCCCCTTTTTTCTTGACGAGTCTGGCTAAAGGTTTATAAATTTTGTTTATCTTTTCAAAGAACCAGCTTTCAGTTTCATTGAACTTTTCTATTGTTCGTCTCTATTTCATTTATTTCTGCTTTATGATTTCTTACCTTCTACTAACTTTGGGTTTTGTTTGTTCTTCTTTCCTTAGTTGCTTTAGGTGTAGGGTTAGGTTGTTTATTTGAGATTTTTCTTGTTTCCTGAGGTAAAAGAGTACCTTATGTTTATATGGCAATTAACAACTCACAAAGATCTTTCACATTATCTCATTTGACCCTCACATCAAAGTCATGATATAGAAAAGAATCAACTTCCCTATTTTACAGATAAGTGCAAGTGACTTAGTCAGGATGACCAACTGTCCCAGAATGCCCAGGATTAAGAGGTTTCCTGATGTGCAGAACTTCCAGCATTAAAACCTGGACAGTCCTGAGCAAACTGGATACTTAGTCACCCTAGGTCACATAGTTAGTAAGTGACTGAGCTAGGATTTGAACCCAGGGCACCTAACCCAGTACTATAATAGTTGCACTCAATAAATATTTGGTAAATGAATGACACCTACTTAGACTGTTTTCTTTCCACTGCATCATTTGTCTCTCATAAAGAGCATCCCCTTCAGACTAATATATAAAGGTCTTATTTGCCTTCCTTTTTCCTGAAATGACACTCAGAGGAAAGGGTAGGGGGGAACACTGCTTTGCATGAGAAAAGCATCCTTGCATTCACTCCCATGTAGGAATAAACACCAATAGTAAGAATTTCAAAGAAGGGATTAATTAAGCAGAGTCTGTGATTATCTTAATAAGAACTTGAAATCAAAAGTGATTGTGGGGCTTCCCTGGTGGCACAGTGGTTGAGAGTCCGCCTGCCGATGCAGGGGACACGGGTTCGTGTCCCGGTCCTGGAAGATCCCACATGCCGCGGAGCGGCTGGGCCCATGAGCCATGACCGCTGAGCCTGCGCGTCCAGAGCCTGTGCTCTGCAACGGGAGAGGCCACAACAGTGAGAGGCCCGCGCACGCAAAAAAAAAAAAAAAGTGATTGTGAATGGGCCACTAACCCTGTCAATATGCATACTCTGTCCCAGAATAATCAAAGCTGATTGCATATATGAAGATTCAGTACATGTAAATTTGAAATCCTAGAATCAGATAATAATACAGGGTTGTAAGAGATATGAAGTGGTCAGTATATCCCTTTAAAGTCAAGCCTAGGCTCACTGAAACCATCTCAGAAAAGATGACAATCTGTGTTCCTTTTAAATATCTCCAGGGAGAGCCCAAGAACTTCTTCAGGTGATGCTTTTAACACTTAACCATCATGGAAGGATGAGAGAGAAGGGATTTATGGAGCGTAGCTACATAGCTCATTATGGAAAATCTTTCCCTTTTCCTTTACTCGCCAAGTAGGCTTCTGTACATCAATAACAGAGAAAGAGAGAGAGAAAAAAAAATGTTGTTACCCCAGGAGAGTCTGTGGTTCAGTACTGTTTCTAGTGGTGACACTTATGTAGAAAAGAGCAAGGGTTTCTTTACAACATCAGCATTAAAAGTATCAAAATGTGGCCCTTCCAGGGCCAATGCTAGCTTGGGACTTTGTGCAAATCACAAAAACTCACTCCTCCAAGAGGTCATTTAGAACAAGGTGTCCCATCCTCAGAGCTGTCACAGCCCCTCTCCACGGTACACAGCTTGACCTCTTGGCTAGATGAGAGGGGGCTGAATGTCAGCCCCACCTTCTTACCCTCTGGCAGACTTTTGGGCAGGGCACAACCTCCAGTCACTGCCACCACCACCCCCCCACTCCCCGCCCACGCTTCCGCCAGCTCAAGCTCCCTTCTGTCACCCAGGATGCAACTCTGCTCCAAGACCGTGTCTAACCTTTACTTTGACATATTTCCTTTCTTAGCTTATATCACCTTTCAGGATAATTAAGTCTCAAGACTCAACCCCATTGTAGGACAGCCTTTGTATGCAGCCAACATTTACATTTTTCACCTGTTTACAATCTCTGTATGCATCAAGAAGCTTCTGAATATCCATCATTCATTCAACAAGCATTTACGAGATGTCTATAGTAAGTATGTCAGGCACCGTACTCTGGACTGAAGTTAGTGATGGAACAGTTACAAAGGGTAGGAGTACTTGAGGCCATTAGGGAAACAGGGAATAAAGCCATTCCAGGAAGAGAGAACAGTATTACACACTCAAGAAAAAATGCTCAGTTAACTACAAGTTAGTTCAGGAGGGCTGGAAGCAGGAAGTCATTTAGGAGTTGGCAGACATGAGCCTAGATAATTCAGTAATTTTCCAGGAAGTTTTCTCCATCTGATCCCTAGAGAAGCAATAGCTTCTGCCCTCTCACTTTGAATAAACATAAAGCAACCAAGGCTTCCTGCTCTTCCTCTCTTATTTTCCATTTCCAATGCTTTTCCACTGATGAAGAAATTTTAACCCCTACTTGCATCTTCTTTTCCATCTGTCTTCTGTACTTACCCTACATATTAATCCACATCTGTGTTTGCTGCCGATAACCGCTGGGAAGGGTGGAGTAGTCAGGGTTTCCTGTGACCCAAGAAGAGAAAACAAGAGGGTAATGATTAAGCCACTATGAGTTTCCTTAGAAGTCTGGTTAACCTATCTCAACACAACATCAAATATCTGTCTCTGCTAAGTATATCCTCTTCACTGAGGAGACAGAATCCCTTAAGCTCCCAAAGATGCTTTCCAGTGGCAGAAAGGGAACTAAACAAAGGACTGGCTAAATTCGGCCAATATGAAGAGCCGCACAAGGGAAGGGAAGAGACTGGGAGAAAGGCTGAGACAAGCAAGGGATAAAGGGGAAGAGGCTCTAGGGGAAGTGCTGCTGGCTTTGAGCACGATTGTGGGCCTGACTCTGTGTGCCTGGCCCACCCGCAGGCTCAGCTAGAAGGTCTCCCCCCAGGCTTTCCCTCACTGCCAACCTGAGCTGTTAAAACAGGGATAGAATGTGACCCAAGGGCTGTTAACCCACAGGCTGGAGAATGACCTGTGATGCTGCCTGAGAGTGATGACAATGATCATGGTAACAATGACAGCTCTGATGCCTTGAGGGTTTACAATGTGCCTGGTAGATAGGTTATCTCTTTTAATCCTCACAACTCTCTGAGGTAGATACTATTACCATCTCCTTTACACAGATGAAGGTTCACAAGTCTCCTAAAATCAGAGGTTTAAGTCAAACCCTGGTCTATGTGATTCTAGAATCAAGCTCATGCTTATCTTTCAGCATAAATAAATGAATGCCTTTCATTCATTTATTTATTCATTTAACAAATGCATCTGAGGACCCACTGTTAACCAAGCACTGCGCTATGTGGAGATACAATGGAGGCCCCCGTGGAGCTTACACTCCACAGAGGAGGTGGATCAACTGTAAGCAAATAATCAACAAAAATAACCTGTTATTAGAAAGAGGCAATAAGAAAGATGAATGGAATTTTATGGGAGAGAAGTATAGAGGAGACCTCATAGATAGGTGGTCAGAGAAGGCCCCTCAAGGAAGGGACAATACAGTGAGATCTGAAGGGTGTGTCAGAGCCAGCCAGAGGTGACCTGAGGAAGACGTGAGGGAAGAGCATGGCTGGAACAGCCTATGGAAGAAGAGACGGGGGTTAGTGTGCTGGGTGTCTATGGACAATTTGGCAGGGACCAGATCACAAAGGTTCTTAAATGCCATCAAAAGAATTAGAGGGCTTCCCTGGTGGCGCAGTGGTTGAGAGTCCGCCTGCTGATGCAGGGGACACGGGTTCGTGCCCTGGTCCGGGAAGATCCCACATGCAGCGGAGCGGCTGGGCCTGTGAGCCATAGCCGCTGAGCCCGCACATCCGGAGCCTGTAATCTGCAACGGGAGAGGCCACGACAGTGAGAGGCCCGCATACCACAAAACAACAAACAAACAAACAAAAAAAGAATTAGAATTGTCTCCTAAATGCCATGGCAAGCTATTGGAGATTGTCAAGCAGTAGAGTGATAGTTGATTTGCTTTTTATTAAAAAGAGAGGAAGCACAGTGTGGTAGTTAGAAGCATAGACTCTGAAACCGGGAGGCCTGTGTTCAAATCCTGACCTGACCTTACTAGCTATGTGGGCAACCTCTCTGCGCCTCAGCTTCTTTATCTTTAAAATGCAGAAACTAACAATACCTGCCTCAGAGTGTTATTCTTAGGATTAAATTAGTTATTATTTGAAAGCACTTAATATAGTGCTTGGTATATAGTAATATATGTTAAGTAAATGAATAAACAAAGATTAATGGATGTCATTACTCATATATCAATACAAATATATCTTCAAATAAAGGCAGAGATGCAATAGCAAAAGCATGCTTTTCTTTTAATGAAGTCCTTTTGCTTTCTTCTTGACTCTTTCTTCTTTCTCCTCCTCCACTCATATTAGCAACTTGTCCTGCCTAAGGTAACTCATGTGAGCAGTTGAGCTTCCTACCATACCGGCCTAAAGAGGTACACATTAGATTTCTGGACATATACATCAATATGGCATGCTTTTCTCTTTGTCTTGTGAAAATTAAATCACATTATATGCATGTTTTTCTCAACCAACACTAACTTGTAGAAATCCCTTCAAGATAAATGATACAAGTCTAATTCACCATTTTAATGACTATATCATGGTCCATGGAGGCAGACGCACCATAATTCATTCAGCTATTCCCTAAATGATGGACATTCATTTGTTTGCAGCCTCTTTGCTATTATTAACACTGCCTCAGTAAGCATTACTATTACTATTCAAATGTCCTTACATTCTGAAGCTTTCATCTCTGTGAGATAGATTCCTAGGAGTGGTTTCACGAGACTAGAGGACATAGTGTTATTTTCTAATAGATACAGGTGACAGATTGCTTGTTCAAAAGCCTAATACCTCTTCCATTTCCTGTAGGAAAGTATGTGATTGCTCATTTACCTACATCCTTGCCAAAAACAGATCATTTTTGTCAGTTTGGATGGATGCAAATAAAATTCTTATATTTAGTGAAAATTTACATATATTAAAATGCATGTGGGACTTCCTTGGCAGTCCAGTGGCTAAGACTTCACCTTCCAATGCAGGGGGTATGGGCTCAATCCCTGGTTGGGGAGCTAAGATCCCACATGCCTCGTGGCCAAAAAACCAAAACATAAAACAGAAGCAATACTGTAACAAATTCAGTAAAGACTTTAAAAATGGTCCACATCAAAAAAAAAAAAATCTTAAAAAAAATGCATGCATCATAAGTATACAATTTGATGATTTCTGATAAATGTTTATACCACGTCACCAACACCACAATCAAGACATAGAAATTTTCCATCACCCCTGAAAATCTCTTCCAGCCAAGCCTCACCCTCCATAAGCAACTACTGTTTTGATTTCTATCATCATAAATTAGTTTTGCACATGGTAAAACTTCATATGAGTAAATTCATGCAAAATGTACTTTTTGATGTCTGGCTTCTTTTGCTGAACATGTTTTTGAGATTCTTTCATGTTGTTGCATGTATCAGTAGCTAATACTTATATATATATATATACATACATACATATATATATATAAATTTAATACAATAAAATATACAGGTCTTTTATGTTCAGTTAGATGAGTTTTGACAATTGTATATTCCCATGTTAACACCGTGCAAAACATTTTCATAATCCCAGAAAGTTCCCTCCTGGTCCTTTACGTCGATTCCAACCCCATCTCACTTCCTTTAGAGGCAAATATTTATCCAGTTTCTATTACAAATTTACTACTTAAGCCTGTTTTAGAGCTTCATACAAATAGAATCATAGAGTATTTACTCTTTATATCTGGTTTCTGTCACTCAACATAATCCTATTTTAATTCATTTAATTTATTCATTTAATTCATCGTGTTGTTTCAGTGTTGAGACAGTGGTTTCTTCCTTTTCATTGCTGATTAGTGTTTCATGCATCAGCATCTGTTCCATGAGTCAGAATTTGTTTATCCATTCCCTTGTTGCTGAACATTTGTGTGGATTCTCCTTTGTTAGATATTATATATAAGATTGCTATAAACCTTCTTATACAATCTTTTCGTGGATATAAGTTTTTATTTCTTCTGGATAAATATCTAGGATTAACTTTGTTAAATCATAGGGTAGATGTATGTTTAATTTTATGAGAAACTGGCAAAGAGTTTTCCAAAATGATTGTAACATTTTGCACCCTTACTGCAAATGTATGAGAGTTCCAGTTGCTCCGTGTCGTCTTCAACATTTGGTATTGTCATTATTTTTTAGCTACTCTGTTGGATGTGAAATGATATTTCTTTGTGGTTTTAGTTTGCATCTACCTGGTGACTAGTGAAGCTGAGCTCCTTATGTCTTTTAATGAACAGAGGTTTTCCCTTTTATGTTTAGTGCTTTTTGCCCAAATATTTGCCTGCCCCAAAGTCACAAAGCTTACTATGCTTATTATGTACTTCTGGAAGCATTATACTTTTAGTTTTACATTTAGGTCTTTGATTTGATTAGCTTTACATTTTAGGTCTTTGATTCACCCTGAATTAATGTTTCTGTGTGGTGTGAGATAGAGAACAAGTTCATCCCCTTCCAACCCCACGTTTAGTTTTTCCCTCATGGTTGTTGAAAAGACTTTCCCTTTCCCATTAAAATTGCCTTGGTGCTTTTTTTTTTTTTGAAATTCTAGTAAACATATATGTGTAGGAGTATTTCTGAACTCTTTTCTACTCTACTGATCTGTTTTTCTATACTTATGTTGATACTGATGTCAAAGGCTCTGCACTGGTACAGAATAGGATCTCAGAGACAGAGTTTTGGGTAAAGTAGAAAAAATAGCTTTATTGCTTTGCCAGGCAAAGGGGGACACAGCAGGCTCCTGCTTCGGAAAACTAATTGTCCCAACCCCAGAGGATGGTGATGAAGGGTTTTATAGCAGTGGTTCAAGGGTGGGGTCTCTGACAAGATTAAGGTGTGTGCAGGGTCTGTACTCCTTTAATCTCATCTCACACGGTCAGTATCCTAATCTTGTTGAGCTTCTCTGGTCCCTTTAATCTTGCCTCAGGTGGTTTCTTTTTTTTTTTTTACATTTAGAGTACTGTACTGTATTTATTGATACTGTATGCTTTTTTTGTTGTTGTTTTTGTTTTGTTTTAAAATTTTTAGTTTTTTACATCTTTATTGGAGTATAATTGCTTTACAATGGTGTGCTAGTTTCTGATTTATAACAAAGTGAATCAGTTATACATATACATATGTTCCCATATCTCTTCCCTCTTGCATCTCCCTTCCTCCCACCCTCCCTATCCCACCCCTCTAGGTGGTCACAAAGCACCAAGCTGATCTCCCTGTGCCATGCGGCTGCTTCCCACTAGCTATCTACCTTACGTTTGGTAGTGTATATATGTCCATGCCACTCTCTCGCTTTGTCACAGCTTACCCTTCCCCCTCCCCATATCCTCAAGTCCATTCTCTAGTAGGTCTATGTCTTTATTCCTGTCTTACCCCTAGGTTCTTCATGACATTTTTTTTCTTAAATTCCATATATATGTTTTAGCATACGGTATTTGTCTTTCTGTTTCTGACTTACTTCACTCTGTATGACAGACTCTAGGTCTATCCACCTCATTACAAATAGCTCAAATTCGTTTCTTTTTATGGCTGAGTAATATTCCATTATATATATGTGCCACATCTTCTTTCTCCCTTCATCCGATGATGGGCACTTAGGTTGTTTCCATCTCCGGGCTATTGTAAATAGAGCTGCAATGAACATTTGGTACATGACTCTTTTTGAATTTTGGTTTTCTCAGGGTATAGCCCCAGTAGTGGGATTGCTGGGTTATATGGTAGTTCTATTTGTAGTTTTTTAAGGAACCTCCATACTGTTCTCCATAGTGGCTGTACCAATTCACCACCAACAATGCAAGAGTGTTCCCTTTTCTCCACACCCTCTCCAGCATTTATTGTTTCTAGATTTTTTGATGATGGCCATTCTGACTGGTGTGAGATGATATCTCATTGTAGTTTTGATTTGCATTTCTCTAATGATTAATTATATTGAGCATTCTTTCATGTGTTTATTGGCAGTCTGTATATCTTCTTTGGAGAAATGTCTATTTAGGTCTTCTGCCCTTTTTTGGATTGGGTTGTTTGTATTTTTGTTATTGAGCTGCATGAGCTGCTTGTAAATTTCAGGTGGTTTCTTGACTGCTCCTCCCCTGATAAACAATCTTCCCTTTGGAATTCAGGGAAGGTCATGGAGGCTGGAGTCTTGCCTACAAGGAATGGGGAGGGGGGCTGAGTGCGGCAAAAAATGACCTCCATGTGCCTGGGAGCCCCACAAGGCCCCACCTGGTTTCAATATCACAGTGTGTTTATTATTGTAGTTGTATAATAAGTTTTGACATCAGATAATGTATTTGTTCTCTCTTTGTCAAGTTTCTTTTGGTTATTCAACATGCATTTCCATATGAATTTTTAAATTTACAAAAAACATCTATTTAAATTTTGACTGGAATTTCATTGTATCTATTTTTTTAACTCAAATATATGTTTTATTTTATTTTATTCTTTTAATTTATTTTATTTTTGGCTGCATTGGGTCTTTGTTGCTGCATGCGGGCTTTCTCTAGTTGCTGTGAGAGGGGGCTAGTCTTCATTGCGGTGTGCGGGCTTCTTATTGTGGTGGCTTCTCTTGTTGGGAAGCACGGGCTCTAAGCGTGCGGGCTTCAGTAGTTGTGGCATACGGGCTCAGTAGTTGTGGCTCGTGGGCTCTAGAGTGCAGGCTCAGCAGTTGAGGCGCACAGGCTTAGTTGCTCCAAGGCATGTGGGATCTTCCTGGACCAGGGCTCGAAACTGTGTCCCCTGCATTGGCAGGCAGATTCTTAACCACTGCACCACCAGGGAAGTCCTCACTGTATCTATTAATCAAACTATATTTTAAAGAAGTTTGTGTTAGATTTGTGTTATTTCTACTTTAAGTATATGACAGAGCTCATCCTTGAAGCTATCTGTGCCACTTTTTCTTTCATACAATGTGGATTACTTGGTGTATCTCTAACAGCTCTTTCCATTGGGAAAATTTTCCCTCCCCACTATCTTTCAAGGGCAACCCTGATTGTAGCAATAATGCAACTGTTGTTTATTTTTAGCTTGCACACATGTACCAAGACCAATTGTTGACAAACCAAGCTCAGGCTTTTTCATCCTCCCTCAGCTGATCAGAGATCCCTAATATGGCCATAGGTGTGAGCTGAAGGAAGAGCACGGTGCAGCTCTAGAGAGTGACATGCAGTGTACTCATGCCCTCTGGTCATACTCTGGTATGATTGCAGATGAACCATTTTGACCGACTGCTGCTGGGTTGGCCCCAGTTTATGATTTGGTGAGCCCCACAACTGACATTTCCAATGTAATTAGGTGTCAGCCATTTAGTCCAAATGACAGGCCTTCTTGCGCCATAGCTTTGACCTACTGCAGAGCTCTTTCCTGCTCTGGGCCCCACACAAAGCTAAGGGTATTCCTAGGTGTATAATGTACTGTTCCCAGAACCCGAACATGCCTACTGTGTCCCCAGAACCCAAAGAAGGTACTGTGCTTCCTCCTCAGTGGTAGTAGGTGCAAGATGTGTCTTTTACTTTGGAGGGGATAGCCCAGCCCTCTCCTGATCACCGGATCCATAAAAATGTCACCAAAGTGTCAGGTCCCTGAATCATTGTAGTACATATTTATCTTGCATGTATCTTATGAAGTCTTCTAGCATAGTCTTCAATCAGCATGACATTATTGACAGAATGAATCCATATCATTTTCAGTGGGATTTCAAGATGATGCAAATATCTTCAGACTATATAACTTCAGAAGGAAGAGAGTCAACATAGTCCTGAGTTAAAGCTGCAACTGAATATTATTTATGTCACATGAGTAAAAACTGTTTCTGATCCTCTTTCTAATTGGAATTTTAAAAAGCACATTTCCTAAATTAATTACCATAGACCATGTATCTAAGGTCTTATTAACCTATTTTGTCATATTTATCTAGCAATAAAACCTCATCCAGCCCAGTAGCTGCAATCAGGGATATCACTTGTTTGAGCTTGTAGTTTTCTACAAGTCACCCTCCAAAACCATCCAGTTTTTGCAGGTGACTTAAATGAAGATATGATAGTGAGTAGTGACTATCACCCCTGCATCCTTTAGGTCTTTTTTTTTTGCGGTACGCAGGCCTCTCACTGTTGTGGCCTCTCTCGTTGTGGAGCACAGGCTCCGGACACGCAGGCTCAGCGGCCATGGCTCACGGGCTTAGCCGCTCCACGGCATGTGGGATCCTCCCGGACCGGGGCATGAACCCGTGTCCCCTGCATCGGCAGGCGGACTCTCAACCACTGCGCCACCAGGGAAGCCCTCCTTTAGGTCTTTAATGGTAGCATGAATCTCTACTATCCCCCTACTCCCAGGATGCAATTTTCTGTTGTTTGCTATCTTGGCTGGGGAGGGCTAGGGCAGTTTCAGAGATTTCCTCTTGGTCTTCTTCACTCTGATATTTCTTTCCCTGCAGGCCAATGATCCAGTACGGGGGTTCCTCTAACTACAAATATGTCAATTCTAGTTATGCACTTAGGAGTTTGAGAAATGATCACCAGGTAGGTCTGGGGACCTAGTGTATCCCCTGTCACTGGAACTTAGCCAAGAATTTGTTTTTTTTTTTTTTTCCCCTGCCCTTATAAATCTCTACTCTAATGGGAAGGACCAGGATGACACTGGATCTCTGGATATCAACTCAGACTCCGTGTTCCTTGCAACGTTGAGATATTCCCTTTCCCCTTCCCTAAGGGGCTTCTTAATTAGGATGACCCTTCAGTGCCATCCCAAGCTGGGGTGAGAGCGTCAAGCCTTTTTGTCCCTATGTTGATTAGTCATTGGATGTGAGCTGCCCCAAAGAGGACTTATATGTTTGCCAGTGCATTCCCAGAAGTCGTAGTGATTAAGTCCTCCATTCCTGAATGGGCATTTGGGAGGTGCATCACAGTGTCTACCACAGAGATGCTCTTGGAAACCATATCTGTATGGAAGTAGGGGAAGCATGACTGGGCAGTAGGAGAAGCTGAACTGTGATGGAGTTGTAACAGAGACCACTGCCGATTCTACAAGGAGCTCTGGAACTGGCATGACCCTTCAGAATTGTCCCGAACGGATGGCCTTTGTACCCTTGCTTCAACCAGCATTGGATGCAGGCTGTCCTGGGGGAAAGGGTTTAATCTTGAGCCGAGGACAATACTCAAGGAGGGGATAAACTGCGAACTGCCAACAGTTCAGCTGGGGAAATGAGTGCCTTACTCCTGAAGAGAATATCTGGGTGGTGAACCACAGCCTCCATCATAGACGTAATCAGCATGTAGATGATAATTTGGGCCGTGGATGGGCTCGCTGAGGAGAAAATGCGGAGAGTAAAATAAAAAGGTCTCAAAACCTAGCCCTAAGTCAAACTATTAAAAACTAGCTAGAGAGCTGGTGACAGAGATGGAGAAAAGACAGTCAGTATGGTAAAAGAAAACCCAGGGGACAGGGTAGAGGGTGCAAAATAGGTGAAGGGGATTAAGAGGTACAAACCTCTAATTATAAAGTAAGTAAGCCACGGGGATGTGCTATACAGCATAAGGAATATGGTCAGTAATATTGTAATAACTCTGTGTGGGTACAAGCGGATACTAGACTTATTGTGGTGAGCATTTCCTAATGTATGCAAATGTCAAATCACCATTTAGTACACCTGAAACTAACATAATATTGAATATCAACCATACTTCAATTTAAATAAATAAATAAGACAAAAAGAAAGAGAAAAATAAAACAGAAAGTGTCACTAAAATCAAGAAAGAAGGATGGAATGGTTCACCATATGGAATGGTGCTGAGAGGCTGACAAGTATAAGACAGAGCATGCCCATTGCCTTGTCAGCCTGGAGGTCATTGTTAACTTTGACCAAAGCTCTTCTAGTGGCTAGTAGAGACAGAGGCCAGATTAGAGTGTGTTGAAGGATAAAATGAAGTTCGGGCAGGAGAGTCAGCCTATTAACAAAACTTTTTTCAGTTTTACTGTAAAAGGGAACATAAGCATAGGCGGGGATGGTAGCTGGAAGGAGACAAGAGTTCAAAGAGGATTTTGCATCTTTTTAATTTGTGCTTGCTTTTTCATTTGATAGCTACGAAAGTATGTTTGCAAGTTGGGGGAAGAGATGGACGAATGCTGGAGAAGAGTTAAGAGAAGAAATGGAATCGAAGTCTAGTGGCAGAGGCAGTGGGTCCCAGGGCAGAACTGGAGAGACTGGCCTTTGGTAAGAGCAGGACCAGGAGAAAAGAAGATGGGGAAAGGTATGAGTAGAATTAATGATTCGGTGTTGAGACAATAAAGAAGTTCCAACTGATGTCTTGTATTTTCTCAATGAGATATAATTGCTTTGAGAAGTAAATAATCTGCTTGTACACTGCAGCTCTGTTCCTACCCTAAACTATCAATATAATGGCCCAAGGCTCTGCTTCTCATCATTACACAGGAAGAGAGAACAAGGTGTGGCTTGCAAAGCTGGCACATGTCACTTTGCTTTTTTGCCTTCTTTCTTTTTTCTTCCATTTAGAGTCATCTGTGCCAACTCTCAGACTGGTAAACAGAGGGTGGGTGGGGCTAAAGGTCAAAAGGTGATAGATCTCAATCTAAACTCATTGGCTTGATCAGCTGTTTTTCCTCATTATAATCAGGAAATCCTGGAGTGACCCCAGCCAGCAAGAGCACATCTGGGGCGACAAAGAAGGGAGGGAGGGGAAGGAGAAGAGGGAGGGGTCGTGTAGCAAGGAAGGGAGGGGCTCCTTTCTCTTGTCTGGGCTCAAATTGGATCTTCGTTTCTTTAGTCCATATCTTTGCATATATTCAAATAAATGTGTGCACATTCAATCTCTGACATACTTTTTCCCTTTGAGACTGTTGTTTTTATAATCTCTTTCCTGACTAGAGGGATTTCATTGCATTTACAGATAAGGTGTGTTGGTTTCCAGATACAGCCAAGATGGTCTACATTCTATCTTGTTATGTTGTAAAGCATACAGATATTTGTGGTAAGACAAAGAATATAAAATATAACGATTAAATATGTTTATAAACATGGGAAAATAGTCCTAATACATTTTTTAGCAATAAATGAGGATTTTTAAAAATGCAGGTCAATAGATAGATATGTATGGAAGTATATATATTATTTTTTTAAATGGCTAGCATGTATTAAGTGATTATGATCCAAATATAAAGTTAGCTCTGAGTATTGAAAATACAGGTGATGTTTTTATTTTAAAATTTTATCAATAGTTATTAATTTTTCTATATGCATTACTTTTGTAAATAAAAAAAACAGAAGTTCATTTTAGAGCCAGTATCAGGTCCCTGGTAAACCCTGTCATTTACATACAAATTTTGTGGTTCCTCCTCTCTCTGCTTGCAACTCATAATTGTATCAGACATAGGTTTGGGAGTTCTTTCCTTTCTTCTGCTCTGGTCTGACTTTGTTCTTTTAAACACGTGTCATTGCTTTGATGGGGCGGAGTTTGGAATGCCCTCTAGAAGCTGAGTATCTCCTGGGCTTGGTAAATTACTAACAACCAATTTCAAGAGTTAAGCAACATTAGCTTATTCTAATTCCTGCTCTCCTCTCAAAGAAGCTTTCTGAGTTTTGAAAAGCGTATGCATACCTTCACTGGTGTTTGTGGCTTTGACCTCAGAATCTCTTAACTACTTGAATGCCAGAAGCGTTCCATCCCTTGACTGCGGGCTTGCAATTTATCAGGAAGAGGGCAATCAGTGCCTCTTCCTCACTCGAAATTGTCTTATTTCCACTCTACCTCCATTGCATCTCTCTCTGTACAATGAGAAAGAAAACTTTGTCCCTTCTCTCCCATAAAGTTCAAGCACAAAGAGATATGGTAAAACTGTGTTCAGAGGAACCAGCTATGTTCTTGTATCACATGTCTGTCTTATTCCAATCAGGAAAAGTTACCCCAGCAACCAAATAACAGAGGTTTTGGTTTGGGGGATTTTTTTTTTTTTTTTTACCTCTAGTCTCTGTTTTCTATAAATTTAGTTTCGTCTTATAGAGTTAGCCTGCCTCCTAAATTTTGAAAACCACATGATTCAGTGAAGCCTGCTTATAATGACAGGCATATTGTTAAAATTGCTGGAAATCTTGGTTGTATTTGTCTCTGGAAGTTGAAATTTATCTGAATATTGGCATCGCACAATTCTTATTAAATCTCCCTTTTTCCTTTGGGGATTACAACTGAAAGGGCTGGCAACACGTCCCTGAAGGTGACATTTTAAAGGGAGGGAGTGTTTGTAATCCCTGCTAGAAAAGAAGGGCCCAGAGAGCCATTAGAATCACATTTCCTGATTGGTCCAATAGGCTCTCTGACCACCTTATTGGCTGATCTTCCTAATATGATGTTATGTTTTCATAGTTTCCAGGGAGTATTTTCCTGAACTGATTATGCTTATTTGACCTATAGGAAAAGAATGCTCTTTTTATAAGCCTAAACTTTTCTTTTGGGAAGCTACTCCTTGCCCCTTAAGTCCTTTGAATAAGACCCTAATTAGAATTAAAAAGAAAAAGTATAAGAAAGCACACTGAGAGGCTAAATTGTTGTTGTTGTTGTTGTTTTAATTTCCTCCCTTGTATCTGCTATGCATCCCTGTTTGTTTCTCATTACTGATTCCCCTGGGCTTGTCTGGATCTGTTTACCCCTATCAGTCAATTAGTGTTCCTCCACTTCAATCCAAAAGCCCGCTTTCTGGTTAAGGACAGGCCTGGGCCTGGTAAAGAAGGCTAAATTTTAAAGCTAGGCCTGGTCACAACTAGAAACGTGATGCAGAACGCACGCCCTATTCCAAGTGGATTGGTGACTGCTTCTTTGTGAAGATCAGCATATTGACTGCATTTCTCCCCCTGTCAATTCTGGCAGGATGTTATGGCATCACTCCCAAAGAAAGTAAAGCAGAGGATTTGGCGAAGGGGCCAGAAGCAGATCCCCCTGAACATACCACTTCTCTGCTCAGGGTGTTAAGAGGATAACCTTTAAAAATTGTGATTTACTATACTGTACACCTGTAACTTATATTGTACATCAACTATACTTCAGTTAAAAAAAATGAGTAAAGAGTCTCATCCGGATATATGCACCATTGTCTGTCACCTCAGGCTGGACATCGTGGATGGCTCTAAATGCACATGTTATTCTGCAGGGACCCTTGGATTAAATGACATGTACAAAAATAAAACTCATGGATACAGATGTTATGTGATTCGACAATACCCCTGTTTATACAAATCATTTCTTAAAGTTTTCTTTTTTTTTTCCTTTAAAAATCATTTGTATTTTTTCTCTGCTGCCTTTATTATTTTTTTAATATCTTTATTGGAGTATAATTGCTTTACAATGTTGTGTTAGTTTCTGTTGTACAACAAACAAAGTGAATCAGCCATATGCATACATATATCCCCATATCCCCTCCCTCTTGAGCCTCCCTCCCACCCTCCCTAACCCACCCCTCTAGGTCATCACAAAGCATTGGGCTGATCACCCTGTGCTATGCAGCAGCTAACCATTTTACATTTGGTTGTGTATATATGTCAATGTTATTCTCTCTTAAAATTTTCTTCCCAGCTTCCCCTCTTAAAATTTTCTTAAAACTTCTTAAAATTTAACAATTAATAAATATTACACATTGAAGTTGGTCTTTACTAACACCTTATGCCCATCAATAACTAGTTATTTCTTCCAAGTGCCTCTGATATCACCAGTAGTGAAGTTTCCTGAAAGGTCACAGCAGCTTCAGACAAAGAATCATGCATCTCAAAATAACAGAGAAACTTGAGGAAATAGCCTTGACTTCTTCCAGGCCATAAAGGATCTGCACCCCTACCCCCTTCCTCTGAAACAGGAACCTGGAGATCTTTCTTTGTTCTGAGAAGGGGAGCCCAATAGGAATCCTCCCCGTTTCCCTTAAGGACAAGCCAATCAAGGAAATCGGAGGGAAAAGGGAACGGCAACAGCAGAGGAAAGAGATTTAAACATGCTTTAGTTTTAGTTTGTATAGTCTTTTTGAAAGTTCTCCCTCTTTTATCCCTCTCCCTTCCCTAATCCTTAAAATGTCAGTCACTTAACCACCCTGAATCATCATTTTGATCTGATACTAAGTCCACCGCGATTCAAGAGGATGCTGAGAAGTAACTCATAGCAAATAACTATACATTTTTAGGTAGAATTAATCTTCCTTCTCATTCCCAAAGACACACTCATACACCCACTCACTTTTTTCTAGAGTGAATGCCCAATCAGGTTTTTTTTTTTTATCTAGCCACCCATTATTTTTAGCAAAACCTCACAGAATAAAAAAGTATACAGGCAGGGCTCCACACACCACCTCCAAATGCTGCAATAGCACAGTTGTAATTGGTGAGTGAGTTGACCATCCATGAACAGAGGCTGAAAGCAAACTTCAAAGGGCCTTACCTATGATGGCCAGGATTTTAGAGATTAGGATTCCAGTATATTTGATTTTCAGTAACAATGGGGCAGAGCATGTGAGCGAGGATACAAGAAGTAAAACAAGAGAATAAGAAGGAAAATATAAAGAAAGGGAAGAAGATAAGAGTGGGTGGTAAAAGATGCTAAAAAATGGGAAATTAAATATGATTTTTAAAATTAATAATAACCTAAACAGAAAAGGGAAAAACAATTTGGCCTTCAAGGACAAAACAGAAGAATGGAAGAGGAAGTGGTTAAATTAGCCCAGGAAAAAAAAAAGCTGGAACCAAAATAATATGAAGACCTCCACTGTTAGCAATTTTGAGCATCCGAAATCTGTGTTTCTTGTCATTTCCTGACTTGTACTGCCCTCTTTACCAACACCAAGATCAAAATAAGCAGTCATCAGACCGTTAGTCAGCACTTCTAACAGAATTGCATCAAGGATTAATCATCTCTGAAAAGGAGTTCCCCATTCTTCCCTTCAAAGTACAGTTGCCCCTTGGTATCCACGGGGGATTGGTTCCAGGCCCCAAATCCACAGACGCCAAAATCTACCGATGCTCAGGTCCCTTATAGAAAACGGTGTAGTATTTGCATATAACCAATCCACATCCTCCAGCATACTTTAAATCATCTCTGGATAACTTATAGTACCAAATGCAACGTAAATGCTACGTAGTTGTACATACAAGGTAAATGCTTTGTAAATAAATAGTCACCGGTGTGTAGCAAATTCAAGTTTTGGTTTTTGGAACTTTCTGGAATTTTTTTTTTTCAAATATTTTCCATCTGTCGTTGACTGAATGTGGGTTGGATGCAGATCCCATGGATATGGAGGGCCAGCTATAATGATTTTTAGATAGTTATTATAAGATAATTTTTTTTTAATTTAATTAATTAATTAATTAATTTATGGCTGTGTTGGGTCTTCGTTTCTGTGCGAGGGCTTTCTCTAGTTGCGGCAAGTGGGGGCCCCTCTTCATCGCGGTGTGCGGGCCTCTCACTATTGCGGCGACTCTTGTTGTGGAGCACAGGCTCCAGACGCGCAGGCTCAGTAATTGTAGCTCACGGGCCTAGTTGCTCCGCGGCATGTGGGATCCTCCCAGATCAGGGCTCGAACCCGTGTCCCCTGCATTGGCAGGCAGATTTTCAACAACTGTGCCACCAGGGAAGCCCTATAAGATAATTTTTAAGTTCCATATTCAGAGTTATTGTAGGATAATTCAGTTTATATAAAATCTTCACCCAAAAATCTAAATCTTTTTTCAGAGCAGTATGCCTTAGTGGAATGGGCTTTGAGACCATTGAAATCTGGGTTCAAGTCCTAGCTCTGCTAATTATTGGTTCTGTAGTCTTTTTTCTTACTTATTAAAATTTCAATTTATTCAGTTGATTATTTGATAGTCTGCCTTACCCAATAAATGAAGTTTCTTCAAGGACAGAGATAATTTCTAATTTTACTTATCATTTATTTGTCATTTGTTTAATAGTAATTGACACAGTAGACTAAATAATTTTTAACAAATGAATGAATAATTTATTAAATACTTTTTCAACAAACTGCAAGATATTTGACATTTTTTAAAGTGTCCATTATGTTCGATGCTACTGTATTATTAGGTTCTGGGAGCAAGGAATGTATCAGTAAAAGCTAATCCTTGCCTTCAAAGATTTCTAATACAGTAGAGGAGAAATTCTTATAATTAACTATCATACAAGGCAGACTGTAATATGTGCTATAAAAGAGATATAAACACATCTCTATAAGAACAGAGAAAGCAAATCTGCCAAAATTGACGAAGCTTTCAAAATGCAGAGGTTATTTGAAATCTTCCTGGAAGGTAGTTTTGGATAAAATGGAGAACTAGGGAAAGGATGGTTCAGTAGTGTTGAGCAAAAATGTTTTAACTTCTCTGAGCCTCTCTTTCCTCCTGCACACAATGGGCGTTCTCAGGATTAAATGAGAGAGCCAAATAAAAGGACCTTTCTCATCTCTACTATGTAAAATGTACTCGATAAAGTAGAGCAATGATTATCAGCACATTAAGAAATCAATGTTCACATATATAGAAGGACAAGAGAGAAAGATCTGGAAGAAGAGCTGGAGCAAAGGGGCTGTCAGTGCGGACGTATGGACGAGAGAAGCGGTGTGCCTTTCTGTGCACCCACATTCCTGGATATGAGTTCAGTGTGGGAGCAAAGCGCAAGTGTGCGATCAAGGAGAGAAAACTGAAAACAAGAAGAGGGTACTGAAGAGCAAGGAGAAGGGAGACTCCACTGGGTGGAGGAGATGTGTGACGTGAAATCATGTAATCTGCCACCGACTCCGAATCAATGGACAGTAAGCCACCTTCCCAGGACCACCAATATCTGGGGACAGGCCAGTCACCTGGACCACAAAGCTAAATAAACAGTGAGTTCCTTGATGGCAAGAGCCATCATTCTGTAACAGAAGTAAATTCTTACATGTTTAAAGTGCTTTTCTCTTTTTTGTCGTCCTGAGTAGAAATCTTTGCACTGGTCTGCCTGAGGTAATGATGTGCCCGGAAGGAAGGTTAGAATTTATTATAGAAAGAGAACAAGACAAAGAGTAATGTTTTGCTTCCGTCATTCAAAAAATAGGGTTTTGCAAGCCTCTTAAAAAGGAATTCTCTCTACTCCTTTGTGAGGCCTGAGTAGTTTAACCACCATACGTGGAGGCTTCAGATCATAGAGATCTACCACAATAAAGTGAAAAAAAAGAAAAAAAGTAACCTGTTTGTCACTAAGATTTAGCCAGGTGAATGAAGTCAGGAAAGAAGATACACTGGAAAGATCTCGTCTTTGTTAATGTGGGGAATTGTGGGAATTAGAAAGAGAAGGGGAGAGAGACAGAGAGAGAAATAGCGAAGGTGGTCCTAATCTCCCCTTACCCAGCTCTTCTGAGTTTGGCCCAGGCAGGGAAATGTGCACTAAGAAAGCAAGGTTAGTTACTTCCAAAGGCAGAGCAAGAGACCCCCATGGACTCTGAAATGAGGTAGCCCTGCATGTGGCACACCCCCAGACAAGCCCAGGGACTCAGCCTGCCCCAGTCCGTGCAGTATGGCCAGACAGAATGATGTAGATAGAGAGGACCCGGACACCTCAGGCCCCTCTGCTCCTCAGAGGCAGACAAAAGCCAGCCAGACTTCAAAGGGCAGCAGGGGAAACTGAAATGAGAGCAGGTCAACCAGAGCCCACTACAGACTTTGACTGGGTGGGAGATCAACCACAGGTCACACCCACCCAAGTTGGCCACAAACACCCACAGGGCCAGCAGCACCAGGTGGACGGGACAACAGCCTGGAGGGCCAGTGAGGGGTAGGCAGCTGTGCCTGAAGGCACTGTCTCTTCCCACCACCCAAGGCTGCATAAGCCTCAGCCCTTCTCCCTGCTCCTGACAAGCTGGGGAGGAAGAGGTGGCCTGTGAGCCTGAGGATTTTTAGCCAAGGGGAGCAGAATAGTATCCAATATTGAATGGGACTATATTTTTGGAAAAATTTTTATTGCAGTATAGTTGACTTACAATGTTGTGTTAGTTTCAAGTGTATAGCAAAGTGATTCAGTCATACATAGACATACATACATATATATATATACATATACATACAGTACATATATATATTCTTTTTCAGATTCTTTTCCATTATAGGTTATTACGAGATATTGAGTATAGTTCCCTGTGCTACTCAGTAGGTCCTTGTTGTTTATCTGTTTTATATATAGTCGTGTGTATATGTTAATCCCAACCTCCTAATTTATCCCCCGCTCCCCCACACACACACACCCTGCTTTCTTCTTTGGTAACCTTACGTTTGTTTTTTATGTCTGTGAGTCTATTTCTGTTTTGTAAATAAGTTCATTTGTATCATTATTTTAGATTCCACATATATGTGATATCATATGATATTTGTCTTTCTCTGACTTACTTCACTTAGCATGATCATCTCTAGGTGAATGGAACTACATTTTAACCAGGTATTTAGTCAATTTTATTCCTCCCTCTGACCAGGAGGTAAGAGCTTGGGAAGGAAGCCAAAATAGCATAGATTAAATAAAGTTGAATTTTGCAATTCCATCACACGTTCTTTCTTTGGTTTCAAGTAAAAAGGCAATCTCAGCACAAAATGTACTTGTTGACTGGTAGGACTTCCAAAGGAATGAATTCTTTGAAAAAAAAACAGGGCTATTCATCCTAAGTGGTCTGGCTTTAGTGGGGAGGATCAAGTGACTGAGAAGGACGCAGGGAGGAAAGGGAATGCGGTCTATGGGCAAAAATTTTGTCTATTTTTTCTCAGATGTGTTGGCAGTGCCTGGACCATAATGAGTGCTCCATAAACATGTTAAATGAATGAAGAAATAGACGTGAATTGAGTACCAATCTTGTGCCCGACATTGTAAACATGATCTTATTTAATTTTCAAAACAGACTTTTAAAGTTGTAATTATCATCATTATTTGATAGATAAAGGGGTTCAGACAGGTTGAATAACTTCTCCAGGGTCACACACCTGAGAAGTGTGTGATGTGGACAGAATGCATGCACAGGCCAAATGGACGACTGTGACTTCTCAATGTATTTCCTCCTGTGGAAGGAAATCTCTTCATATGGAAGAAATTCCAATGATATTTCCACCTTCCATTTTATATCACAAGGAAGATCCTGGTGTTTTCTGCCATGACCAGATGCCATGACCCCTGCAAAACTTATCCCTACTGCAAAAATGATCCTTCTGCTACGAAAGTAACTGATTTTGTGGCAGATACTGTGTCAAAATTAAAATGTTCATAGTTATCTGGAGAGAAAGGAAACACAGGAAAGTTGAAAAGGCTGTGTGGGAAACCAAAATGCAATCCTAGAAAAGGAAAAAGAAAGAAAAAAGGGAAATCATAACAGAAGTCCGAACTTTAACTGAAATAAGCATTTTTAAATGTCAAAATAACTCTTGACATTTTTGTAATCAAAATAAACAACAAAATAGGCCAAATTGCGTAAAATAAGGCCTTTCTTGGGTTTCCAGTGACATTACAAACCACAAAACGCTCCACCATTTTTTAAATTACAGCATGGCGTTTTACCCTCTGGTGGGTTGTTTGGTCGAACACTACCATCTACATTAACATTTGCCACACCCTTCTGCTTTGATCTGAGATTCCCTCTAAATTTAACAGGCATTCACACTGCTGCAGAAGCAAAATCATTGTCATTTCAAAGACTTGCACTCCATTTATCCCAGTTATAAAAATTAGCAAGGGTCAATAGCCTAAGGGTCTAAAGAAAACCTAGCTGAATCTAAAAGAAATAAAGCTGGATGCATAAAACTGGAAATACAACCAGCAACACAAATATTTCACTTTCAATCATGGGTCTTTCTAATAAGACTATGATTTCCAAATAGCATATGGAAAAGAGAAATGATCAGGAATCAGGAGCAAGCCACAATGAGACAATTGGACATGTGACTCTCTAAAGTCCCTTCCAACTCAATGGATCTGTGATTATGAGTCTGGGAAGCCTGAGGAAGTTTTCTTGGCTTCTCTGTGTAATGGAAAAGCATAGTTCAGCTTCTTGGGGGAGGTTGATTAACCTCATTAGTTTAAGATTCTTCATCCTGAGGGAATGGGTAGTGATACACAGTTCATAGGATTGTTGTGTATAGCTAGTGGAAAAGTCAGACTTGCTCATACACTTTTTTTTTTTTTTTTTTTGCGGTACGCGGGCCTCTCACTGTTGTGGCCTCTCCCGTTGCGGAGCACAGGCTCCGGACGCGCAGGCTCAGCGGCCATGGCTCACGGGCCCAGCCGCTCCAAGGCATGTGGGATCTTCCCGGACCGGGGCACGAACCTGTGTCCCCTGCATCGGCAGGCGGACTCTCAACCACTGCGCCACCAGGGAAGCCCGCTCATACACTTTTTAAAGCTTTTAATTTTTAAAGTAATTTTAGAAAGGAGGGTGACAAAGGGAACCAACATTTAGAAAGTACTGCAGCATCCAATATGCATGGCTGATGTTCTCATTATGCTACTGCATTATATGAGATGCACATTTTGGAAAGGTTGAGACACTAGACACTAGATATCCATTATCACCACGCAGTGGAAATCCAGGAGCTAGGACATCCCATTCAGATATGTGGTAGCCTCCAATGATCAGACACACCAACCAAGAAGCTTTTCTAACCCTAAGTCCCAGAACCCAATCTAACCTGCTTCCCAAATCCACCATGGGCTGTCACACCCCAGGCCAACGGAAGGAGACTGCTTCAACGTGGGACTGATTTAACACTAATGCTGGACCTAGACTGAGCAGCTCAGTTATTCCTACTTAAATCAAGTGACAAATAGGAGCCCTGAGGTCACCTGTAGCTACTGTCATTTGACATTTGGCCTATATAAGATTATTCTGAAATTGAATCAGTTACTAACATTTAAAAATCAGGAGATTACACATCAAAATCCATATTTCCAGCTTCCTTTGGAACACCTCAAAACACTGGGCTCCCATTCTCAGCTGGCAGCAAAGGACTGGAGGAGGTAAGGACTTCTCCACTGCGATGGACTTTCCTCTCAAGTTCATCACAATCCTACCTGACTCACTTCACTCCAATAAGTTCTCTGCCTGGTTCCCAGAGGCATTTGAAGGCAACCACTGACGCGAAGATCTAAATAGAATAGGAAACCTTCTGAAGGCCCCTCAACTGCTGGAAGGCAACCACATCTGGATCTAAGTGACTACTCTGATCTAACAAGACCCCTGTGCTAGGGACCCCTGAAAGCCAAATGATGGAAGGAGGCTGGCTAGCTCAGCGCTGACAAGCAGGCCTGGAAGTCCTTACAACACTGACAAGGAACGATGGCCAGGCCAGAAGTACTGTTTTAGCATTATTATTGCGTTTCGACCGCTCTGCTCTGCCATGTATGGTATATAAAATGTCATTTTATAAGATATCATGTTCATTAGCCAACAAATATATGGAAGCGTTTCACCATATAAAAGAGTATTTCAGCTCGCTTAAAGAATTCAAACAGGGCTTCACTAAACTAAATGTTTTCTAGATCCTACAATTTTCTTCCATAAAAATAAACTCAGTTCCATGGAAAATACTATAAATCACAGAGATCCTGATCTTAGCAAAGCTTAACAGACAGATCCTTATTTTTCCCAAAGCCCATACTTGGCTCATTTCAGTGGAATTACTTTTGTTTCTCCGTAGTGCTGTTTCCCCATGTGTAATGGTCGTCATCAGCCTGAATGCCAGCCCCGCAATCAGGTCTTGCTTGTGGGAAAGGGCTTCGGTGCACTTAGACTTTTATGTTATTACATCCCATTAAAGAGCTTATGCTTTGTTATCCTTTTCTGAACCTTGGCAAGGCCTCTTCATTCTCTTACAAGTTAAGTGAAAGCAGAACTCTGTGCTGGGCTGCTAGTGCTTCCTAGTGAGAGCCATGAGATGTGAATAGTATTCATCGAAGAGATTATTCAAGTAGGCAGCCACCCATCCTAGGGATACCCTGCCGGTTCAAAAATACAGGAAACAAAGTTACGCCCTCAATTTATACCCCTCCTTAAGTTGACTGAAAAAAGAATTCAGCAAGGGAAATGACGCTGCTACCTTTTATTTGCTTTAGGCAGTGGGTTACAGCCTCTAAAGTAAGAGTTAGTGCTGTGGATTTCCTCTAAATTACAGAAAAGTTCATGGAGTGACACATAAAGAATGTAGAGAGTTTATAACGCAAAGAAACTATAGTAATCCCTGATATCTAAGACTTCTTTTGTATGGAATACAAATTGCTCTTTTTCCTTCAGATAGATTTAAATGGAAGTAGGGAGGAAGTTAAAGTGCTTTCAACAAAGAGAAAATGTTCCGATTACTTCGCTCCAAATGGACGTTTCCTGCCAGTTACCAGTGCATTCTTAATTGATAATGAAATGCAAACTCTAAAGTAAACTTACTGTTGTAACACAGGCACACAATTCCGTATGAATCAAAATTCTGCAAACCACCTAATAATATCACACGCGGTGCCAGACTCAACCCTGACATGACGCAAGGCAGTTTTGGTGGCCTGAAAACTGTCCTCACCAGGGAAGGAATCAACATTCAATCACTTTGTGGTTTTTCAGTGAAACTCATCTCTTGTGTGCTTTTTTTTTTTTCTTTCTAGTGTTTATTTAATTCCTCCAAATTCTCCATAGGCTTATTCTATCCATTAGGCAAAAATTATGTATAAATAATTGTTTCTTTAAGACTCTGATAAAATTATATAGCATTTCCAAAAAGCCACCTTTCTATAAATCAAGAAAATCTATTTTAAAACACAAAGGAAAGTAATTGTCCATTCCTTAATTTTAAAATACTTTAGGTTTCCAACGTTGGAACATTGTGTTGAATTAAAACATTTATTCTAAATTTTTACTTTAGGGACAAATTAGTTAATTCACTCCTTTTTTGAAAAGACAAAAGATTGAACAAATTTTTTTCCCTCTAGTGGAAATCTGATGTGTATTTAGGCATCCAAGATCCCACACTGCTAGCTATTAGCTGCTAAGTGTGTTCAGTATTAACACACACTTCAAATTTGTACTCTAGTGCCTTGATTAGTATTTAGCCTAGAATTTGTGAGAATAGCAATGGCCTTTTTACAAATCTAATAGAAAGCCCAGATGAGTAGAGAAAGATACCAAATAAACAACCCCAGGAATCCAAGTCTCCTTATCTTGTAGGCCACATACACTTTAGCACAGCCCCTGTTCCAAGAGTACCTCTTTAAGGGAAAGATAGTGTCATCCAGATAGCTCTTTACTTTAACAAGTTCAGTAACTAAACTGCTTGTATTGAATGTTCTAGAAAGTGAGCAGAGGATGGAAATCCATTTGACTCAAATCACTCACAGATGTTTAAATTACTTCAACCCATTTCAACTTTTGCTACATAGGGCCACAATTCAAAAATAACTGATTATGAGGGGAAAAAAAGCTCTTTATAAGCATAATTTTTATAAGAAAAACTAATACAATGAATATATAAAATGAGGTAATGTATATAAAACTGTGTTGTTATAGGATTCATTTTTCCCCTTTAAATTAGGAGGTCCTTGTGGGTACGTCTTCTAAATTTCTTGTAATTTTGCAACTCCTACTATGGTGCTTATGATAGTATAATAATTCAGCTGGGGAAAGTATTGACATAAAATATTTAGATAATTGAGGCAAAGGATTTTATATATTGAATAATGTAGGTAATTCTTTAATACCCTAATTCACTTTGCACGTGTGAATGGGAATATGAAAATCTATGTTTTTCTAAATGCTGCCCTGACCAGCATCTAGACAAGGAAGAGAAACCAAGAACTATTTCTGCAGGTGGCCACTGAAGCTAGCTGAAGCAGAAAGGCATGTGAGACCTAACCACTATTTCTGGTGCTGCAAAATTCTGCAGAAGCTTGGTGAGTGAAGACTCTCCAGGCATATGATAGTTAATGCCTTTCGAAGTGATTTAGCACAAGTCTTCTCTTATTTTAGAACATAGCTTTCTGGTGACTTAAATTTGTTTTTCCTGAAGTGTCTGGACAGGCATAAAAGAAACCCTGAAATTAGAAAGAAGTATGCTTTCCTTTGTACCAAAGAATGAAACCACCCAGCTGTCCCACCAGTAGACCTCTGAGGGGTGGATCTGGTCATGGTGGGTGGGCATCTGAGCTATTGGCAGGTTCAGTGGGATTGTTATGTAAGACTACAATGCAGAGTCCTTGGGCTGCTTGGGATCTAGCTCCACTCCCTGGCATCAGAAGTCACTGAAACATGCAACACACAAAAGACCTACCTAGGCTTCTTTCTCTGGTCCTCTAGAGGATTTGTGATTGCTCACCTTTAGACGAGTTTGTTCATGACGTTAATAATGAAGGATGTGTGTCATGTTTCTTCTTCAGTTGCGCATTTTTGTCTCCTTTCTTTTGCATCCAGGTTAAATTAGGACACCACCTAAGACTTATTCAAATGCAGACTTCATTTGCCTATTTCACCCAAGTGGCTCCACCCAACAGAGTTCACAGCAGTGCTCTTGAGAGAAAAGCACAAAGTGAAGTGAGATATAAACTGAAAAGTTGAATGCTTTGATTTCACACGCGGCCTAGAACAACTTGAAAAACCAAATGCAAGGGATGTAAGTTACAGCATAATAGGTATAATGAACTCTGCTGTATGTTACATATGAAAGTTGTGAAGGGAGTGAGTCCTTGGGAGTTCTCATCACAAGGACATTTTCTTCCTGTTACTTTAATTTTGTATCTATACGAGATGATGGATGGTCACTAAACTTATTGTGGTAATCATTTCATGATGTATGTGAGTCAAATCATTATGTTGTACACCTTAAATTTATACAGTGCTGTATGTCTATTATATCTCAGTAAAACTGGAAGAAAAAAATTGAGTACCAATTCTGATATTTACCACAGAGTCCAATACCATAAAGGACTTCATTCTTAATCTAAAAGTTAATTCACCATTATTTAACTTTAAGTTATTTAGAGATATTGGTTAAATAAAAGCCAAAGATTAAAAGCTGCCAACGTGGATCATATTTATTAAATGAAATTATTTTACACTGCTTGAGAAGCGAATATATTCCGGGAAGTGTACAACATTGGACAAACTCTTGGAAAGAAGAACTGTTTCTTGCTGTATCAGGCGTCCTGGGCCCCAAACAGAAGGAGCCATTGAAGCACTAGAGCTGGTGGAATGGATCCTATAAGCTCTATGAAGGCAGGGACCTTGTTTATCGTTCATGTGGTATCCATGGCACACAGCCGAGGGCAAGCATTCTTGTTGAAGGGATGGGTGCATGGGTGGGTGCACCCATTAGGAGGGGTGGGAGAAGGAAGCACGAGCTAAATCAGTGCTTCCTCTGGGGTTGTTCTTTCTGCCCTGGAGCAATAACAGGATTAGAGCTCTAGGGAAGTAGGTAAGCAGCTATCTACCTTTCCCCATTCCGGTCAACACTGGAAGCAATGTCCCTTCTTTCCTGTTCCCATTCCTCCTTGTATCAAATCAGCCTGTCCCAAGACCACCGCAGCACCTGAAGCACTTCACCTCTGCCTGGCCACTCCCAGAGCTGGCTGAAGGAAGGAATCCTTAAACAGGGCTGAGCACAGGCCAACAAGCTATCTAGCTGCAACAAGCTTATAAAGCCCTCAAAAGCATGACCTTAATGGATAAACAACTAGGTCCTATTGTATAGCACAGGGAACTATATTCAATATCCTGAGATAAACCATAATGGAAAAGAATATTAAAAAAAGAATGTGTGAGAGAGAGAGTACACGAGCGAGCGACAGAGAGTGAGCGTGAGCTTATCATCCATTTCTTTTGTGTCTCTGCCTACTACTTCTAACAATGCAGATCTTACACTGAGACAAGTGTAATCATGTGACTGAATACCTTTTATCTGTTTGGTCACACTCCAGTTTGTGTCACCAATACTAATATGTTTCAGTATCCTTGCCAGTGTGTAAAAGTCCATTCTTCATTAGGTGATTTACAATGCACCATACACACCTAAGACTGAAATCTGTTAAGAAACTTTCATTGTGAGAATTTCAATTATAACCCTAGACTCTTTCAAGACACAGAAATTCTTCAGAGATTACAAATACCAATACTAGGCCAAATTTTCATTCTATAGAAGCAAAGATATATCATCAGGCCACAGTTATTTAGCATTTTAATGTTTTGGTTCTGGGGCTTAGGAGAATACTAAAAGAGCATGTGTCCCTTCTATGGAACACTCTGGGGCTTTTGCCACATTCTACTGAACTCTGAAAACTTTTTCTGTAATTTCACAAAGACCCGTATAGCCCTCATACTCAGAAGTAGAAGTTTACCATATTGAATTTTTTTTTTTTATTTTCACAGGTCTTAAGAATGTGGTTGGATAAGTTTAGACAAATGCATACATCGAGTAACAAACACCTTAAAAAATTAAGATAGAGAACATTGTTAACAGCCTAGAAAGCTCCTTCGTGTTCCTTTTCGGTTTATTCTCCTCTCCCAGGCAACCACTATTTTGATGACTTCTATCTCCATAGATTAGTTTTGTCTATTCTTAAATTTCACATAAATGGAATCACGCAGTATGTTCTCTTTGTGGCTGGCTTCTTTTGCTCAACGTAATGGTTTTGAGATTTACGCTGATTGTTGCAAGTAACAGTAGCAGTTCCTTTTTTAATTGCTGAATAATATTCCATTCTATGAATTTACCACAGTGTGTTTATCCATTATTAATTAACACAGAAGCTGCATGGGCACATGCTGGTGCTTCAATAAAACAAATGCAGCAATTCCTGTTCTTTCAAATCTGCAGTTTATACTTGGCTTTTGCTAATGACTATATCCAGATCCAAAGCTGATTTTTAATCCTTCAGTCCTCAAAGAGAGCATGAGAAAAACTTCTTGAGAGTCTGAAGAATGTGAGCAGAAAGCAGGAGTAAGAGATAGGAGGTATTAGGGGAGATATCTTCAACATGAACCAAATTTGCTCTAGGTCCTGGCTCTTGTCAAGGATTGTGAAAAGACTGAATTAAATGCAGGTCTAACCCTAACCCTCTCTCAGTGTTATCTTCCTCTTATCTTTCCTAGCTCTTTTGACCACTGGTTAAAAATTATTTTTCTCTGTAGACAATCTAAAGACTTTCACCTATTCAAGAAAGCCTTGCTTGCTTGGGTAGTTTCAGTTAGAATGACAGTGAAGGCAATGGTGTATACAGAAATGTATTTTGAGTTCCTTTCCTTGTGACCAAGCACACATCAAAAAAGCAGGAAGGAAAGTTGGAGGAAATTATGCAATTTATTATGATTTCTCATCATCAAGAACTTGTGTCCACGGGGAAAGAATAATAGTTCCTATAAAGGTTTCTTTTGGTTATTTGTGATTCCTCCCTCAAGAGCTTTAAAACAAATTTTGAGAAAGCATAGACAAATCTAGTTTGATCTAATTTGTTAGAAAACAAATGAGATCAATCTAATTTGATCTAATTAGGTGTCCGCAGGAAACATCATTCCAGATGAGAATGGAGCAACCAGCATTAAAAAAAAAAAAAAAAAAAGAATAACTGAACATTATACTGAGATTATAAAAACTCATTATTGCAAATACTGTGGATAAATAATGGTTCCTAATTAGAGATTAATTTTAAGCCAGTGACTATTTACAGAATCAAATCTTTAACGGTTCTGCAGGTAGAATTTCTTTTTAATGTGTCACTCAAGTATTATCCCTTGTGTCTCAGTTGAAAAAGGGATTTTTAATATTCAGAATTACTTGAACTTCAAGCCCTCACTTTGTAGGATTTTCCCAACATGGTCCATCATCTTTCTGAAGGTGCTATTTCAGAGTAATAGCTCCCAGAAATAGTTCATTTGTAGTTGCTTAGAAAACCTGACAGGTGATATATTGATATATTGAATGGAGGCATGAATGGTCAAAATCATGCAAAAACTATAGTCTAGGTTAAAAGTACTATAAAGAGTATTGGACCGGACATATATTTAACATAGGTCATGTCCAGAGGAGAAATTATTCCAATATGAAGATAAGAACCATTAAAATCTTTATGTATTTTTACATTGGGAAAAAATTAAAGATGCCATAAATGACAACTGTAGTGCTGGTACTACTGATATTACTAAAATAAAATAAAGTATCTAATTAGCATGAATGCAAAACTCCTATTCCTGTACATTTTTGAATTTATAATATCACTAAATCAACTTTTTTAAAGAATTAATTTTTCTACTTATTAAGAGACTACAAAGGAAGAACAAGCATTGTCTTATATAAGATTTTTATTTGAATACTCTGTAAAATTATAATCACATTTAATATTGTTGGGAAGAAAGTATTATTTGGTGTCATTTTGTAATTTTCCTGAATATTTATAAGCCATAAAGTATTGCTCTGGTTGTCTATTTTCCTCCTCTTAAAAAAATCTCTACATGTTTTTATAATTTTTAAAATTAATTAATTTATTTATTTATTTATTAATTTATGGCTGCATTGGGTCTTCATTGCTGCGCAGGGGCTTCTCATTGTGGTGGCTTCTCTTGTTGCAGAGCACAGGCTGTAGGCACGAGGGCTTCAGTAGTTGTGGCTTGCAGGCTCAGTAGTTGTGCTTTGTGGGCTCTAGAGAGCAGGCTCAGTAGTTGTGGTGCATGGGTTTAGTTGCTCCGTGGCATTCTACATCGTTTTTAATTAAAACTTTAGGGAGTTTATTTTAGTATAAACATATACGTACTGAGGGCTTTTTTTCTTTTTTCATCCTCAATTCTCAAAATATACTGAATTAAAACCAGATATTCATGTTGGGATATGGCCAAGGATTCCTTCATCTTAGGCATTGCTCTTGGCCAGAACTAGGGCTCTGACACGCATCTACCCAGGGAAACCACAGTCCACGACTGTCCAGTTGTCTTGGAATGAAATGCACTGTCTGGAATTTCCAGGAAGAAAACACATTTAATCATTGGATAACGTGCTCACAGGTAGGCAAGCGAGGCTGTGCTCCCTTGTCACTGATGAGCTCCCCAGTCCCCACCAAGGTCAACTGTCCCACCTCATTCTTCCCCACATCATGTGAGTCACTGCTGTGCTTATAAAGATAAGTCCAAGAGTACAACCACTTTATCTTCCATAGAAACACAAAATGGACATGCTTTTCCATTATGCTTGATTCTGTAATGAAAGGTCTAGGAAGTGAGTGTAACATGAATTCATTCCTTCCGCCTCAGCAGACAGATGGATAGAGACATTCCAGTTTGTTTCCAGTCTTTTGTCTTCAGAGCATTTTTGGCATTTCCTTCAGGAAACTGGAGGTTGTGACCTAAGGTTTCCTTAGTGAACATGCTTCTGTTTCCCACAGTTAACTTTACCCAGAAATGACATCTACTCTATTAGGTGAGGTTTATCTTCGTGTCCCAACTGTGTCCTGTGCATATTCAATGACACTTGAAAGCACAAATTCTGAAAGTTAACAATAGCACTGAAGAGGCAAACACACCAAAGTACTTCTATGTAATCCCCAATGAAGATGGTAATATCAAAACAAGAATTAAAAATTTTGTGAGGCTTGCCATTTTATAGTTGGAGAAATTGACTAGGGATGTTAAAGCTTTCAGATACTATGAATCAAAAATTTTCAGATAAAAGATGTATGCCATTCAGCCAACATTCTACAACTTGTAACTTTATTCTAATGTACAGTTTTATATTGTTCAGCGGGTAGACTGGGAGAAGGCAAGACAATGTCCTGAAAGAATTAAATAATTTAATATAATCTCCCATAGCCATATCCCCACTTCCCCAGTATGTTGATGGCAAACCAAGAATGTAAGCTTCTAGGGATGGGTGTGAACCGACCATTGAGTGTCATAATTTAACTTTGATTTACAACCACATTGTTGTACATTATTTCTTTTAAAACTCATGTTTTAAGACAGAATTATTGTACTTAATTTAGTTTGGCTTGAATGTCATTTAAAACTCAAACAATTACATTTACTTGTCAATGTGGTATTTAGAAGCTGGTGGTTTTCATCTCATTCTTTACTACTCTTCAATGTTAAGTTATTGAAGTTTCTCTTCCTGAAAAAAAAAGAGTGGTTTCTAAACAAACCACATTCTTTTTTCACACCCTAGTTTATCAGGGTAAAATCCTCTAAAGAATAACAGAAATTTGCCTTTAACTGGTTCTGAAGAGGCACATAGTCAAATAGAATGTCTTAATAATTATTTTTTTAAAAATGCTCTTCACAAAGGAATCTTTAAAAAAAATCAGTTTATTAATGTTTAAAAGTTGATAAAGCTATGTGCAAAATGATCCACATTGTCAGAAACCTATTAAATACTATTTTTTTTAAAAAAAAGACATTTCTCGGTTTAATTGCACTGGAAACCACACTAAACAGACACCAATATATTTTTATTCTTTGTGACATTTATACACATCTTCAATTAACTATTTAATGTACTGAAAAACTTCTTATGTTCCCTAT
This sequence comes from Orcinus orca, assembly GCF_937001465.1. Lineage (NCBI taxonomy): Eukaryota > Metazoa > Chordata > Mammalia > Artiodactyla > Delphinidae > Orcinus > Orcinus orca. The sequence goes on from NC_064559.1 coordinate 123,456,641, forward strand.
CAGTTAAAGTAATGCTTTAAGGGCACAAGAGGATGGTATTTTCTGAAGAAATACACATTCAATGGTGTTAACACAGGTTAGGAAAATCCAATAAAATGTTGAAACAAATACATTCAAAAATTATTAAAAAAGTACTTTTAACACAACAAAATACAGCCATCCTGTTGGTTGAAATGATTCACACAACACTCTGAAAGAAACATCAACAAAAGTGCCAAAGACAGATGCTGTATTTGTTAGACAAATTCGTTAAGAAATCTTTCTTGGTTTACAAAGTCACCCCCCAGTCAGTTTTCACCTTGTTTTGCTTGTTTGTTTCTCCTATGACACTAAGGATCCTGGCTGATGTCATTTAAATAAATTGGACTTCCTTATGCAGTTTTCAGCCATGATGGATATGATACTGTAATACATTTCATTGCAAAGGTTTTTTTTTTTTAAAGTGACTGCAACTAAAATCAAAAACACTCATCCAGCTTACGTGGAAACTTTGGCTTCAGCAAGTGAAATTGCTTTACATTTCCAAACCATCTCCACCACAGTCTACCTGCTGGACACAGCCTACCTGCTACACATCATCAAGAAATGGACCGTGCCGCACTCCCAACTCTGAATGCCAGGTAGTTAAAATATAAAGTAAAGGAATTCTGAGGAGGGGTGTGAAGGGGAAGGGAGGGTAGGATATGCAGAGCATACCTAGCGAAGCAGAAGTGCACACACTCACTTGGGCTGGAAACTAAAGTGAAAGAAAACATCTCCTCAAAGCTCCCGACAGAGACGCTTTCACACGGGGACATTAGTCTTTGAGGAGGGGCCAGATGAACCCTTCAGGAGCTTGACAATGCTAGACCTTTGGCTCAGTGCAAAATCAAAGCTCCAGCGAGGGGAGGAAATAGATTCCAGGCAAGGACCTGATCTCCACCCTTCCCAGTGCATTGTTCACAGGAACTAAGTCTACCCACCAACACCAGGCACCACCAGGCTGTTCTTAAGCTCCCCCTCCCTCCCTCTGGCTTGAGACAGCTCCTGCCTGGCAGCAGCGGAGGCACAGAGTTGTTGGTTTTTTTTCCAAACACTGGGGTGGTGGGCAACCATGCAAGCTCCCCATGGGTCAGCAGTTTTCACTTTTAGGAAGAAGAGTTGACGTTTCCAGAAGACATAATGGTCTCTGGGTTATCCCCATCATCCTTCTGAGGGTGGGAGGAGTTGTCTGACTTACTGCGGCTGAATTCCATGCCGGCGATGATGGGTCGTGTGAATTTGCCGGTGGAGTCTCCGCTGGGGCACTTGCAGCAGGACATGATCCGGACGAAGGCCCGACGCATCTCCTTGTTGGACAAAGTGTAAATGATGGGGTTGGTGCCAGAGTTGAGCACAGCCAACACCAGGAAGTACTCCGTTCTGAAGAGGATGTCGCAGGTCTTCACCTTGCAGCCCACGTCCAGCAGAAGCAGGATGAAGAGTGGCGCCCAGCAGGCGATGAAGACGCCCAGGACGATAATCACGGTCTTGAGCAGTGCCAGCGACTTCTCAGAGCTGCGGCTGGCCTTCGAAATGTTCTTGCGGAAAGTCAGACGGCGGCTCCGAGTCCTGACCAAGGAGTAGATCCTGCAGTACAGGATGACGATGGAGAGAAGGAGCAGAGTGAAGACCGTGGTGCAGAAGAGGATATAGTGCTTGTGGTAGAGCGGCAGCACTGTGGAGCAGCTGGGCAGCGTGCTGATGCAGTTCCAGCCCATGATGGGCAGGCCCCCCAGGATGAGGGAGATAACCCAGCAGGCACTGATGAGCAGGAAGGAGCGGAACCTGTTGCTCCCATTGTGGAGTTTCATCTTCAGCATGGTGATATAGCGCTCAATGGCAATGGCTAGGAGGCTGAACACGGAGGCAGACAGGGCCACAAACATACTCCCTTCCCGCAGAAACCACTGGGCGGGGGTTAGCTTGTAGGTGGTGGCCCCAGACAAAAGCAGGTTGGCTGTGTAGGCCACTCCTGCCAACAGGTCTGAGAGGGCGAGGTTGCCAATAAAATAGTACATGGGTCGGTGGAACTTCTTGGTTTTCCAAATGGTCAGCAAAACAAAGATGTTCTCTAGGATGATAAAGCAGCAGATGAGAATGAACACCACTGAGATCAGTTTAATGCCGTTTTCCTTGTCCGCGCCGATATTCAGCTTTCCCGTGTAGTTATAATGCCGGACGATGATGTCGTAGTTGACATAGTCGGAGACAGAGCTGCGGAGGGCCTTGACCAGAGGGATGTTGGTGGACCCCATGATGCGCGCTGTCCCCAGGAGCCCGGGGCGGTACTTCTCCAGATGAACGCTAGAGGGCGAGGCGGAGAGAGCCTTCACTGGCAGCGGGGGTGGTTGAGCGAGAGAGATCCAGGCTTTTTTGTGCAGCTTTTCCGTGGCTGGAGAGGGCCTCAGAAACCGCAGCCTTAAACAAATCACAAAGAGAGAGTCAGGGAAAAAGCCACAGCACACTGGCGTCATTCATTCTAAGGAAGGTACTGCTCCAGTTTTCTTGTTGATTTGTTTTAAAGAAACTTGGGGAGAGTGCAGGAAGAAGGATTAAAGAAAACAAAACAAAAAAAAAAAATCAAACTCTCATTTCTTGCAAAGAAAAAAAAAAAAAAAGGAAGAAGGGGAAGAAAGAAAGGGAGAAAAAACAAAAATGTACCCAAACTGAAAACTCCGACGCGACAAGACGAAAATCGTCCCCTATGGTTACATCCACTTAAATGGAAATGGGAAAACTGGAAAAGTGAACCCCAGTTATCCCCACTCTTGCCTCCTCAACCCCCCCACCCCACCCCCGCCCAACGCTGCTCCCACCCCACAAGGTTTCCAGCCGCAGTCGAAAGAGTCTCTGAAGCGTTCACCTGCTCGGCGGCGGGCTCACCACCAGCTTCTGGTCGCTCCTTCGAAGAGCCTCAACCGCCAATGTGAGGGCGGAGACGCACACCTCTGCCCTCCACCACCACCCAGCTAAAACCACCTCCTAATTGCCATGCAAGAAATTAGGTTTGCACGAAAACCATTTGACAGCGTCAGTCACTTTTTGGGCTCTATTAATAACTCTCTAGGAGCAGGTGTGCTTAGGGTCCGAAGGCGCAGCATGGTGTGGGCAGCCAAGCCCGCCCTGGCCTTGCGGTAAACAGGAAAGCTTAGCGCCTCCGTGAAGCAACAGCCTTTTCGTTCTTCTTCTTCTTCTTTTTTTTTTCTTGCGAGCCAGTGCAAGAAAATATAAAGGTACGCAGTGAAAATCATTCATAAGATATTGCAATAAATCCCAGAAGTGCCGTACATTCGTTGATTGCAAAAGGAGTATTTTTAGTTACTGTGGATATAGCCAAAACACGCACACAATAAGAGAAGTTAAACTACAAGTGATAAAAATACATGCCACTGCATTCCAAATTCCAAATGCCAAATTACTCTCCAGAAACTCACACAAACAGAAGTCTGTCGGTGCATTGCTAAGCTAGCGCGGGCAGTTTTATTCACTGCTCTTCCCCAACACGTTGCCTCCTCTCATAGAACTAGAAAGTGTGGGGGGAATGAAACGTGGCACTGGTGATCAGAAGTCTACCAGAGAGTTGTTGAAGTGTTTCAAGGTAACGTAGCAAATGCGATAAAAGTGGAGTCATCGAGGCGACAGCAATTCCAGCAATTCCCAGGACTGCAGAGGCAGCTCGCGCCCAGTAGCTCCGCGTTTCCCTCATCTAATTCCACACCCCGCTCGCTCGCAGTGCAAGTTTAAGCCCTTACCCCACCTCCCCCGGTCTTTGTCTATAGGATTTCCCAGAATAAGCGCCTCTCCTCCGACCCACCACAGCTTCCGCTATCTCCCAACCCCAGACGGTTCTACAATGGGAACTTAACCCTTTTCCAAACTTTGTTAAGTCACAAGTGCGCCAAGAACAATCCGATCCGGTTGGTCTCCTTGGTAGCCCAGAGATGCTTGTTTTCAGCACCCAAAGACAGATGTTTTAAAAGTGTTCGTTTTGCTTCATTCCGGTTTAAAAATTTTGTTTCTGCCTCTGAAGACCTCCTGCCGCGATGCTCCTCCGCGCGCACTCCCTACCTGGCTCAGGCTGGACGAAGCTGCGTTCGGGGAGCTCCGGGTCTGCACGGCGCGCTCGGCATCTTGCTGCTGCCCCCGACTGAGCGCGCCGCGTTCTCAACTTACTCGAGTCGGGGTCCCCTCCCTCCGCAACCGCGCACTCCAATGGCCAGCGCGCTCGCCGCGGCCCGGCCGACCGGTCAGCTGAAGTCGCCGAGCGCCCCGCTGAGGCTGAGTGGCTTCTTTAGGAAGAGACAGGGAGGAGTGAGTGCCTCAACCCCACACGCCCTCCGCCCGCGGCTGGGGGCCTCAGGATCAGTGCTGCTGAGACTCACTGTCCAGGAAAGATCTGGGGCAGAAACACACACACAAGAAGAACCCCGCCTTCCCCACAGGCAACCAAAAAAAGGAAAAAAAAAAACCCGAAAAGGGGCGGAGCCTGGTGCCCCCAGGACTCTTAATGTATAAATCTCGGCCCTCGCCCTGCAATCCGCCGCTCCTGGGCGGTGGAGACCGTTCTCCCGCGCCTTAGAAAAGGGGGGAGGTGAAGAGCTGTTGGAAGCTTTTCTCCAGAAAAGTCTTAAGGGACAGAGGACGGCCTGGCGTGTGTAGTGCACCTCTCTGGTCCCCCAGCCCCGCAGCCCTTGGGGGATTGGAGTCCGGTGATTGTGGCCGGGCTCCGCCCTCCTCTCCGGCCCCGGCCGCGTCTGCGGAGGCAGGGGAAACAGGCGCCGCGACCCCGCGAGTCCCGGCTGCGTTCTGGGGGCGGAGAGGCTGGGAAGGGGCTGCCAGAGGTATGGAGGAGGCGAGCAGCCTGGGAGGGAGAATGGCCCGGGAGGTTCCTCCCCTTCTGCCCGCCTCCATCTCTCACCCCCATCCCGCTGCTGCCTCGAAACTTGCGGTCTGAGGGGCAGAAAGTGGCTTTCTCGGGGCGCGCAGTGAAATGGGCCAGCTCCGGGCGAGGTGTTGGGCGGGGGTTCCCCTCACTCAACTGGGTGCAAAATCAGGCCTTGTGTCCTAGATTCTGGCCAGTGGTGAGGTCTTTGAGGAGGTGGGCAGCTGCCGGGGCCCGAAAGATTTAAACAGTTGGGCAGCTCAGGAATTTCCAGAGGGGAAGAGCTGCCGGGCCCGATCAGCCTGGGGCCTGCAGCTGCCCATCTCGGGGCCAGCGCGCTTCTCTCCCTTTCTACTTGAGAGGCCCCCAAGCCTCAATGCTCACAACTCGCCCACTCTTTCCTTTCCTTTGGATGCTACTTCAGAACGTGAGACTGCGAGGCGGCCTTGGTCAGCTCCGCCTAAATGATAAGCTGAGAGCACTTCTGACGGCCCGCCTGCTTCAAAGACGGTTTCCACCCAGTTCCTGGTCGCACTGGCTTCCCATCCTAACAGATGTGAACGCAAAACTTCTCCGTTGTGCAGTTTCAATTAACAAAGTACAGACACACCCTGTACCTGAATGACTCAGAAGGAGGCTGAATGAATAAACAACAGACTCCTGTCTTCTGGGATCTTACGACTTTGCAAAGGAAAAAAATGACAGTTAATACACAGTTGCCCGAAAGCTCTCATCAGCAGCATTGCACCCAGCACACACCCAAAAATTTAACAGCAGTAAGTGCGAACGACATAGAAACTAAGATAACTGTCCTCTATACTCTAGAATAGACTTTGATTGGGTCTGAGAATGTATTTCACTTAAAAGGGAAGATATGTTGTGTCTACTCAGCACAACAAAATGTGTGGACTTGGCAAACTTCACCTCATCCACTCATTTATGAGTTCTTTAAAGGAAAAGGAATTAAAGTAAATTGCACACCCAGACTATATCAGACGTGGTAGATTATCTAATTTAACGCTACTACTCTATGAAGCAAACATTGTTGGTCATTTTGTTGATGAAGGAAATGTCAGGCAGTTTAAGCCACTAGATGTCCCAGCTAATGAGTGGCTGAGCTAGGTTCCAAAACTCAAATACTGCAGATGCCATGTCAAATGCCTTCAGTAAACAGTTAAGGTGTTCTGTATGTATACAACGGTTTGACAAATGAAGTCCTTTAAAACCACTTCTTTCCTGACTATGCAAGTGTTACACATATTAACACATTTAATCCTTACCATGACTCTGCAGGTTAGGTACTGTTAATATCCTAATTCTACAAACAAGGAAACTGAGTTCCAAACCTATTAAGTAACTTGGTTAGCGTGGGCTTTGACCGTAGACAAGCTGCAGATTCTTAACTGCTGCTCTAAACCACCGCGATGAACCTCAACCATGTCAAAGATTTGTGTGAGGGAAGTCAGTCCTTTTCTTGTGAATAATGTTGGTGAGGACAACATTCAATATTGATTCAACATTTAGAAGAGCTCAAACACTTTGCAGACGATTACTTAGCAATATTCATCCTTAGTGCACAGCTATGAGATACAAAATATAGATGACCACTCGGGCAAAATTAGAAAGTAGGCAAAGTGATTTGCCACAATGGCTTCCCTGCCAGTTTCAAGTCTCTGGTTCCCACATGTGTCTCTTCCCATTACTCTCATGAGAGCCCCCCAAGAACTGCATCTTCTAAAAGCTGTTAGCCCGGCTTCCTTTCTGCTGCAAGTCCAATGTTCCTCCCTTACTTCCTGGCATGCTGAGGTTACCATCTGATGCCCATCACATTGAGGTTGATCCATTCCAAATTTCTGATTTCAAAGCAGCTTTGCTGTTCTTTATGCATGCCTCAGTGTCTCTCTTTAAGGGTTGCCAGATAAAATACCATTCAATATTTGGGACATATACTGAAAAAATTGTCGTTTTAATCTGCAATTCAGATTTAACTGAGTGAGCTGTATTTTTATTCACTAAATCTGGCAACTCCACTCTCTTTCCTAAAGGCTCCATTCACTTTCCAACTCCCTCTCCTCCCCCTAGTCACCTGTAAAGATCCAACTCTCTACTTACTCATTTGTTCATAGGAGAATAACTAGCCTCTGACTTCGTGGAGAAAAGAGTATCACCACTTATAAATTTCAGCTTAATAATAACTTCACCCACCCTAACCTCCTTCCCACAGCTCTGCTCCTTCTCTTGCCTGTATCACCATGCTGCTTCCTCCAAAATTTCTAAGACAATTATTCCTTCTCTCTTTTGTATTTTCAGCTCTTTCCCTCTGATGACTCTTCACTTGAAACTTACCTTAATATTTATGTGTTTCCTCTACCAAAAACTCACTGTCTACCCCTCACACTAGGTCCCAGGATCTCTCTCTTCTCTTGTTTGCCAACATTCAAAACTATGTAATGGAACATGGTTGAGCTTTGGAACCAGGCAGACTTGGGTTCAGCCTTAATTCTGCCAGTTCCTAGCTGTGTGACTTTAGGCAAGTTCCTTTAACTTCCTGGAGCCTCAGCTTCCTCATCTCTAAAATGGTATAGTGATATTTCTTTCAGTCATTGGGAGGATTAAAGAGCTTCATGTGTGTAAAGAGTATTACAGTAAGGGACTTCCTCGGTGGCACAGTGGATAAGACTCCATGCTCCCAATGCAGGGGGCACGGGTTTGATCCCTGGTCAGGGAACTAGATCCCACATGCATGCTGCAACTAAGGAGCCCACGTGTTGCAACTAAGGAGCCCACCTGCGGCAACTAAAACCCCATGAAACCAAATAAATAAATACTTTTTAAAAAAAGTATTATGGTAAATGTTCACTCTCCCACCACCTCTATCTTTAACTCTATTATATTCACTGCTTTTATTATCTCACTTTCCATCTTACCATTCACCTTCCTTTTTGACTGTAAAATAAAATTATTTTTAATAAAATTAATACATGCATATGGTTTAAAAAAATCAAATAGTAGAAAACTCGCAGGGAAGAGCATCAGTCCTCCGAGGCTCCCTGACCCTCTAATCCTCCCAACCACTTTGAAATCTTATTGGTGTTCCTTTTCTTTTTTATTTATTTATTTATTTTTGGTTGCACTGGGTCTTCGTTGCTGCGCGTGGGCTTTCTCTAGTTGCAGTGAGCAGGGGCTACTCTTCGTTGAGGTGTACGGGCTTCTCATTGCAGTGGCTTCTCTTGTTGCAGAGCACAGGCTCTAGGCATGCAGGCTTCAGTAGTTGCAGCACGCAGGCTCAGTAGTTGTGGCTTAGTTTTGCTCCAAGGCATGTGGGATCTCTGGCTGCCTATTCATATTTCAGACAGAGACACTGAAAGCTAGTTAAAACTCTGTGGGGAGCTTGTCAATGGAAGGGTGCTGGGTGACCAGGCTGTGTTCTTTTGTTGGAGGGCCCAAAATGTCAATATCTGGAGATCTCTATTCCTAGGCTGGTCAATTTCACTAGACGGGAATTCCAAAATCTCTTGTCTGCCTTCTAATATTTTCCCAAGTGAATCAAGGAAGAGCAGGGAAGAGAAGTAGGGAGAATCTTACCACTCAGTATTTAGATTTGACTGAATCACAATAATGGGGATCCCCACATACATACTCTCAGCTCAACCAGGTGTCCCAAAGACCCCTCTGATTTAGCCTCCAGGAAATCTCCAGTCTTCTGCTGAAATGGGGGTATTGGTACTTGTCCTGTTGTACAAGTTGGAAATGGAGGGCTGGAGATTTGGCTGCTAATTTTACTTTGATTTTTAAAAATTTGATTTAAAAATCAAAAAGGAAAATGAATGAGAAGTAAGATGCTGAAAGCAATGAGTCTAGTAGGGTTGGAGAGAGGCGGGTAGGAGGTGGTGTATAGAGCATCTTCTCTCTAGTAAGTGTTTCACACTCAGTCCTCTTATTTTCAGATCAGCATTTACACCACTTTTCAGAAATACCTGGAGCTTGCATTTCCTGACCCTAGCTGAGGATCTGTAGTGGGAATTTAACTTGCTTCTAGGATTCCCCTGCTTCTAGCTCAAGTTTCAACTTTCTCTAGTCTGACAAGTCGTTTACACACATTAATTTGTTTTCCAAAATTGTATTGCTTTTGTCAGAGGCAGTTAACCTTGAAGCTAATGTAGCTCAAACTTTAGGGTCCCGCTTCCAAGGTCCTGGAAGGAGTCCTAGCAATATGTCCCCATGGTTATATAAATATTAAAAATAAGACATTTTAACCATAGCTGGCTAAGTTTGTTGTCTCTTTCCATTAGGAAGCCTTCTCTATTTCATTTTCTTCTGTGTAGGGGTGGTTTTGGAGTTGCTGTAGGCATTTTTGGGATCTGGCTGAAGGGAAGTTGAGCTGCATTTAGATTGAATAAGGGGAGGAGGGGGCTATATTTAGATTGAGTTTAGAAGGATATGTGAGTGAGATTCACAGTTACTTCCATGTTATTACTAGCCCTCCTAGTGTAGAACTGATTTTCAGGACTTGCACTGCCCTCCATAGCTACTCATGCTATCACGATATAAAATGCAAGGCCAGTGTCACATGACTCTGAGCCAGAAGCTAGTCTGGGGAAATTCTTCCAGAGATGTTGTGTGTAAATTGTAATTGGAGCATTTGATTCTCACTAATACCTAGTTAAAACAGAAGTTCTCTTCTTTCCAGAATATATTTGATAACTTAATATATATAATTATTAAACACATCATATACTTTTTTCCATTTTTGATGGAATTCACACAAAAAAGATTGATCAGAATTTGTGTATATGTTCAGTATTTGTAGGGTATAACTATTGCAATTTGGAAATAAGCTTAGGATTATTTCAATAAAATATGAGAGAAATTACAGACTCCTCATTTGGACATATATAACTGTTCAGCATACAGACTTCCACTTAATCCACCTGTTTCTACTGTAGTGTTCCACAGTCAAAGTTGTTCTGTTCTATGTATACATGCTACTATATATAAGATAGATAACCAACAAGGGCCTACTATATAGCACAGGGAACTGTACTTAATACTCTGTAATAACCTATATGAGAAAAGAATCTGAAAAAGAATGAATATGTATATGTATAATGGAATCACTTTGCTGCACACCTGAAACTAACACAACATTGAAAATCAACTATACTCCGATAAAATATTTTTTAAAAAGTCATTCTGTTCTACCCCACAGCTTCTGCCCCAAGGGGAAAGAGACATTCACTCCGGCTATGCAAGGTTAGTGAAGGTCGCAGTATGAGGGGATGAAGATGAGTCTAACTGCTTCATTTTTCTTTTTTTTAAAGATTTTTTCAGCTTCTAATTTTTAAAATGTTTTATGTAGTTGTTACACACACACACACACACACACACACATATATATATAAAGTTGATTTACAAGAGTTTAACTTCTTCTAAAGCAGACTTTCTCTTTTCGTCTTAACTTTCAACCCCACTTTCAGAGATACCTAAAATTCCCAATTTGGGGCTTTTCTGCAGTTTTATAGCAACTCTAATGACTCACCTGGTTTTTGGTCTATAGCAGCCTTAGTTTTCAGTTTTCCTAATTGTACTAAGTAAATTAGCATCCATCCTCTGCTTTTTAGTTTTCAGAATTTTGTTGCTGTGATCACTTGTCTTTTCCTTCTCTTTGTTTGTTTATGCAAAAAAAAAAAAAAAAAAAAAGCCCTTTACTATTATGTCCCTGAAGTGTAGGAGTAGAAGGAAGTGAAAGTGTTCAATTTACCACCTCTGAAGAGAGGTCATTTCCATTTTCTCTTAAACCCGCGGCAGTCTGGCTTCTGCTGCAGTCGTTCTCCTGAGCTTGCCCTCTCTAAGGACACAAATGACTCTTTAATGGACAGAGACAAAGGCCTCTAGTGAATCCTCACTTAGGGGAACTTACTGTAACATTTAGCACCGTTGACCTCCCCCTTGTTGAAACTCTCCACTGGGCTCTTCTGTAGTGCTACTCTCTCTCATTCACTTCTGACTCAGATTGCTCTTTCCCAGAACTCTTAACTGCCTTCTCCTTTTCTATATTATCTTAAATATCCTTACTCCAGTAATAGGAAATAATTATATAACCTGTATTATGTTCCAGTCACTGTACTAAATAAGCATTTTGTAATAAGTTTGTCCCCTCAACAACTCTACAAGCGAGATACTATTAAAAAACCCATTTTACAGATGAAGAAACTGAGGCACAGAAAGCTTAAGTAATTTGTCCCAGTTCCCAGCTTTTTCCCACTGTGAATATTGCCTCTTCAAATGCTGTATCCTTGGTCTACCCTCTTATTCATTTACCCTTTCTTGGCTTTTCTCATCTACTTCTAGGACTTTTTCTATCACATGTAGACAACTCTGAACTGTATATCTCTAGGCCCCCTTTCTCCTAAGCTACAGACTCAATTCCCAAATATTTATTGGAAGCCTCCTTTTGCATGTCTCACACCCACCTCAAGATAAAAATATCCAAGGCCTAGCCATGTCATTTTCACCATTCACTTTTCGGAACAACTCAACCTACTCTGTGTCATACATATCAGTTAACGGCATCCATTCATCTCATCAGACGACCTACAACATTGAGTCCATTCTGACTGCTCCTTCTGTCTCACCCTCTATGTGAAATTTGCTGCCAAGACTGTTGTCCTCTGAAGGGGCTTCTGAATTCATTTCCTCACCATCCTTCCAGTGTCATTGTTAGGTCCTTATCCCCTATTTATAATGTCTTCCTCCTAACTGGCCTGACCACCATCAGAGTTGCTTTCCTAAATGCCTAAGTTCTGTGTTTTCTGCTTATTGAGGGTGGACAGGTAATCTCCATGGGAGGGAAGGGTTCCTTACATAACAAAAGTCTAGCAAGATCCCTTCAAGAAACACCACATGTATGTGTTTTACAGATCAATAGACACATACAAAGAGAAACTGAAAGCTGTAATGTTCCAAACCATTGATGATTAAGTACTAATCAGAAACTAAGCTAAAGCAATTCTGGAATCATAGAGATAAAAATGGACCTTCATTTATTTATTCAATAATTTGTCATTGAGCACCTACTATGAACCAACAGGCATTCTTCTAGGAACTGGCATTGCAGCCTTGAAAAAGACAGATAAGCTCCCTGATACCATGGAGTTTACATTCCTATACTGAAGACTAATACTAAAGAAATAAGTAAATAAGAAGGTATCAGAAAGTATGAGAACAATGCTGAGCATGAAGGCAGGATGACGTGGCCTTGAGTTGTTGCTCTGGGTGGCCAGCGTTGACCTCTCTGAGTGGCTGGCATTTGATACCAGTGCACCATGGCAGGCTCGGGGCTCCCTGGAATGACATCAGGAAGGCCTGAGTAGAACTCTGTCCTGAGAGCAGCAGGCCCAGTGAGGGGAGCTCTGAAGTAGGCGCCATGGGACCAACCCAGGGGACTCGCTCAGTGGCCTAAGACAAGTTTCCACCTCTCTCTGGACCTCTAAAGTCCTTTCTACCTCCAGCTCTCCATTACTTGCTTTCTTGGGTCCTGGGTCCCCCAAAACAATCTTCTACAACTGCTACCTCTTTTTCTCCAGTTTAGGACCTCAACTGCAAGGCCTGGCTGAGCCTCTGCTCCATCTGCCATGGAACCTTGCTTGGCCAGTGGTGAGGAGAGCATCAGGCAGCCAGAGCGTAGGGTGGTAAATGCCGGGAGTAGCTCTCAGCAAACACGTGACTGGTGGGTCCCTTAACTCTACCAGGCTGGAGGGTCTTGAGGGACATCGGAACCACAGAAAAGCCTCTCTAACATTCCATAAGACCACCTTCTCAGGACTTTCCTGATGGCACAGAGGTTAAGAATTCGCCTGCCAATACAGGGGACACGGGTTCGAGCCCTGGTCCGGGAAGATCCCGCATGCCAGAGAGCAACTAAGCCCATGCACCACAACTACTGAGCCTGCATGCCACAACTACTGAAGCCCACATGCCTAGAGCCAGTGCTCCGCAACAAGAGAAGCCACTGCAATGAGAAGCCCCTGCTTGCGGCAACTAGAGAAAGCCCTAGCACAGCAACAAAGACTCAACGCAGCAGGCCCCCCCCCAAAAAAAGAAAAGAAAGACCACCTTCTCCTGAGGAAAGTTTTCTCCTGAGGGAAAATAATCTGTTCAATTGAAGGATTACACATCTGTAAGTAACATGTTAGCAAAATCTAAGTATTCAAGGGACTTCCTTGGTGGCGCAGTGGTTGACTCCATGCTCCTAATGCAGGGGGCCTGGGTTCGATCCCTGGTAAGGGAACTAGATCCCACATGCATGCCACAACTAAGAGTTCTAAGAGTTCGCATGTCACAACTAAGGAGACAGTGAGCTGCAACTAAGGAGCCTGCTTGCTGCAACCAAATAAACAATAAATAAATAAATAATTTAAGTATTCAAGATGAATTTATTAAATAAAGAAAATCAATTAAAATGACTCTTTATTTTTCTATATAAATTACACATAAATTTATATATGTAATATATATATAAATTCATATTATATATAAAAATTTATATAAATATATATAAATTTACAGTGAATAAAAATTTCGGAAGGAATTTTGCTTCATATAAACTAAATCAAGACGTCGTTGGCTTTGAAAATCCACTCAATAGATGATCTTTCTCTTGAATCATTTCTCCAGGTATTTTAGAAGCAAAATGAAGACAGATTCTCCAACAAATTTTATGTTATCTAACTCTGTTTTTAGAGTTTCCAAATGTGCCTTATAGGTTTGAAGTTAGCTCTTTTACATTTGTATTTTCTTTTATTGTGTCATTTTCACAAGCCTCAAAAAAATCTTATTATTCACATGAATTGAAGAGGTAATTAAGGGCACTCTGGGCTGTAATTTTCTTTCCCAGTTGTGCAGTGTTGAGATAAAACCTAAAGAGAACATCTTGCTCTGCACTGCCCAGCAGAGCAGGCCACGAGGAGGAAGAAACAGTGATTGCTGCCACATTTGTGTGTTTAAGGAGATTGAACTGAATTGTCTGTACATAAATACGAATTTTAAATTGATAAGAAATCCAAAGGCATTTTAATCTCACAAATTGAAGGTATTATTATACTTTTAAAACAAGTTCACAACTTTTCATTTGTTTGTACCTCCCTACTAAGTAGTAAGCAGGGATTGTCATCCTCATTTTACAGGCTAAGGAAAATGCCTAGGAAGGAAAGTGAACTGCCCAAGGTCTAACAGAGAGTCTGTAGCAGAGCCAGATGAGAAATGATAGATTCCTGGCTCCTTACCAGTGCTTGAAGAAGAGTTAAATGAAAATGTTGAAGGGATGAAGGAGAGAAGAAATAAACGAAAGGAGGGAAAAAGAAATACTCAACTAGTATTTGCTATTCTATATTGCTTACTAATTTGTTTATTGTCTGACTCTCCTACTGGAGTGTAAGTTCCATAAAAACAACATGTTGTCTATATCTTTTACTGCTGTATATTATATATTAGTACCTAGCATAGTGCCTGGCACACAGAGATACTCAATAAATATTGATGATGAGTGAATGAATAAATTAAAAGTGTCTCTGATTCATCCTGAATTATGTCAAATGAGATGAACCATTTGAAAGCAGATAGATTATAAATTGGAGTGTTACTTTGATTTTTTATTTTAGTTTCTAATTATAAAGATATGGAGCTATTGATCCATGAAAAGACATGGAGGGAGCTAAGATGCACTATTACTAAGTGAATAGTAAATAGAATAGTGAATAGAATCACTGTACGATTCCAGCTGCATGACATTCTGGAAAGTTATGGAGACAGTCAAAAAATCAGTGGTTACCAGGGGTTAGGGGGGTGGGAAAGATGGATAGGCAGGGCACAGAGGATTTTTAAGGCAGTGAAACTACTCTGTATAATACTATAATGATGAATACATGTCACTCATTGTACAATTGTCCAAACCCACAGAATGTGCAACATCAAAAGTGAACCCTACTGTAAACTCTGGACTGTGGGGGACAATGATGTGTCACTGTAGGTTCAGCAGTTGTAGCAAAACTCTAGTGGGGGATGCTGATAATGGGGGAGGCTGTGATGTGGAGGTGGATGGTATATGGGAGATCTCTGTACCTTCCACTCAATTCTGATCTAAAATACAGTTTATTCTACAATGAGATATCATCTCACACCAGTCAGAATGGCCATCATCAAAAAATCTACAAACAAGTAATGCTGGAGAGGGTGTGGAGAAAAGGGAACCCTCTTGCACTGTTGGTGGGACTGTAAATTGATACAGCCACTATGGAGAACAGTATGGAGGTTCCTTAAAAAAAACTAAAAATAGAACTACCATACGACCCAACAATCCCACTACTGGGCATATACCCTGAGAAAACCATAATTCAAAAAGAGACATGTACCACAATGTTCATTGCAGCACTATTTACAATAGCCAGGACATGGAAGCTACCTAAGTGTCCATTAACAGATGAATGGATAAAGAAGATGTGGTACATATATACAATGGAATATTACTCAGCCATAAAAAGGAACGAAACTGAGTTATTTGTATTGAGGTGGATGGACCTAGAGACTGTCATACAGAGTGAAGTAAGTCAGAAAGAGAAAAAAAAATACCGTATGCTAACACATATATATGGAATCTAAAAAAAAAAAGAAAAGAAAAGAAAAAAAAATGATCAGAAGAGCCCAGGGGCAAGATGAGAATAAAGATGCAGACCTACTAGAGAATGGACTTGAGAATACCGGGAGAGGGAAGGGTAAGCTGTGACAAAGTGAGAGAGTGGCATGGACATATATACACTGCCAAGTGTAAAATAAATAGCTAGTGGGAAGCAGCCGCATAGCACAGGGAGATCAGCTTGGTGCTTTGTGACCGCCTAGAGGGGTGGGATAGGGAGGGTGGGAGGGAGGGAGACGCAAGAGGGAGGAGATTTGGGGATATATGTATATGTATAGCTGATTCACTTTGTTATAAAGCAGAAACTAACACAACATTGTAAAGCAATTATACTCCAATAAAGATGTTTAAAAAATAAAGTAAAATACAGTTTATTAAATTTTTTTTTAATTGAAGAATTTCATAATTTTGTTGCCTCTGTCTAGGGTTCATGTTCCTAGAGACAGTAACTTTAATCTCTCTTTGTTCCATTGCTCCAACTGCACTGAAGAATGTTAACCTAGTCTTTCTGGGGTATCCTGTGGCACTCCAAGTTTTTATCTATATATTTTAAGTCAAACCATCTTAATTACAACCTCTCATTTTGAGAAAAGTCTGTCCAGCAAGTTTTGCATGGTGATGTAAATTTTCTTTACATAAATTACAAATAATACTGTTCCTGCAAATTTGTTAATATCAACATGGCAAAATCACATTAATCGTTGTTACGTAGAAAAGGCTGAATCAGATTAGTGAGACATCGAAATAGAAAGTATTGGGACTTCCCTGGCGGTCCAGTGGTTAAGACTCCACGCTTCCACTGCAGGGGGCGTGGGTTCGATCTCTGGTCGGGAACTAAGATCCCGCGTGCTGCGCAATGTGGCCAGAAAAGAAAAAAAAAAAGTATTTTAAAAGTAAATTCAGCCTAATTCCATTAAAATTCCCTGAATTACAAGAATGAGGGTAATCACATATTGTTTAGGGGGTGGCTTTTTTCTTTTTTTAATTTTATTTATTTATTTTTGGCTGCATTGGGTCTTCGTTGTTGCACGTGGGCTTTCTCTTGTTGGCGCGAGCAGCGGCTACTCTTCATGGCAGTACGTGTACTTCTCATTGCGGTGGCCTCTCTTGTTGTGGAACACAGGGCCTAGGTGCACGGGGTTCAGCAGTTGTGGCATACAGGCTCCGTAGTTGTGGCTCGCGGGCTCTAGAGCGCAGGCTCAGTAGTTGTGGTGCACGGGCGTAGTTGCTCCGTGGCATGTGGGATCTTCTCAGACCAGGGCTCGAACCCGTGTCCCCTGCATTGGCAGGCGGATTCTTAACCACTGCGCCACCAGGGAAGTCCCAGGAGGTGGCTTTGACTGAATGAAAAGAATGGGTCAAAACCAGCTCTCATATATGTGAGATAAACAAATGCCTCTCAAGGGCTTAAGGGATCTTAACATGTTTACTCAGAGCCCTTAAGAATTGTTTAGACTCAAACAGCTTAGTAAACTTTGTCTTCACAGGTTATTTTGCCCTCAGTCCATCGTGACTCTTATATGTTGCATTGCTTATAACGTTTTAAATCTCTTTTCTGTGGCAGAGGAGAAGTTGATAATTGAACAGAAAGACAAAAGGATAAACAGATAAAGTGACTTCTCTATGGTCCCACAATTCAGTCAAGGATTTTCAACCACTGGAGTTTTCTCTCGATGGTTAAATTCAAATTGCCGAAAACTGAGGAATTTTGGAAGGTTACTCCAAAATAATTACTCCCCTGATGTCCTGCTTATTTGAAATAAAAGTGTACTACTTTAGGTAATATAAGTACTTATATGTTATTATATATATGTCTATATTAGATATACGTAAGTATGTGTATATTACACATAAAAATAAGCTACTTTAAGTAATGAAAAGGAAAATAATTAAAGCTTGTTATTTAAATACACTAGAAGTTGTGTGCAAATCCTTCAACTCTAGGCTTTTGCACTTGCTATTCTTTCTGGAATGTTCTTACTATCCTCAAATAACTCCCATCCTTACTTCATTCAGATCTTAGATCAAATGTTGTCTCCTCAGAGAAGTTGGCCCTGACCCCTATCTAAAAATGCACAATTTTCTCTACACTCCATCTACTTAATTTTTCTTTATAGTGCTTAAATTAACACCAAACACATCATTTGTTCGTAATTTGTTTGTCTTCTCCCACCAGAGCATAAACTCTAGAAGTGAACTGTTTTGTTGGTGGCCCAGAAAAGTCTCTGAGACAGCAGTCACGCAGATATTTGTTGAGTGAATGAATGAAAAATCACAAAAAAAATAGTGATATTTCTCCTTAAACACCAAATGATTTTGTTTTTTTGGAAAGTGAATATTCTCTGATTGAAAAAAACCAGTTCTCATTAAAGGCCAAAAAGAAAGAATCAGAACATCTAAATCTTTAAAGTAAAATCTAGAGCTTTCATAACAGTGTTTATGGACAGCCTCAAACCGCACCTAACACTGACATTGCATCAACTTTACAAGAGGGAGTTTCCGCTAAATTATGACTAAATTACTAAATTTAGTCAATCCAGTGAAAGAAATCAGTCTTAACTGGTTGTCATTGCATAGAGAAAACAACAGGTTGCTTGGTTATAGTTTTTAACCATTGACCTGACTTTGGGTAAGACAGCATTGAATCTCTAAATGAAAAACCCAGTGGCTCAAAGTTGGCTTATATGTTAATCCAATACACAAATATCCAATATTGCATATATGCTAATGCTAAGGATATAAAATCCCTGGCCTTAGCATGCTCACAGTCTAGTAGGGATGACTGAGAAATAAAAAATATGTACCGTCCAGCACAGTAAGTATTGTCATCAGTGTGTGGTTCCACGTCCTCAGCTGAGCTTGTGTTCTTATGCCCCCAGACTCAGAGTTTTCCTTCTTGTAGAGACTACTAGGGCCTGAGCTGTCTGAAACTGGCCTCAAATCACTGAAACCTCGGCAAGGATGGAAAGAGAGATGGAAAAACTCATTTCAAAACTGCAAGCAATTTTCTGGAGAATTTGACACTCAATACGTATCTGAGTCAGATTTTTCTTTTATTGAAAAACCATCAAAATGGGCCCAACAGTTATGTAAATGAAAAGTTAAAAATCCAGATCAGGAAAGGTCACTTTTGAGAAACTGTGCCATCAGAGAGTGAAACTTCTATTGCCACAAAGTAAGAACAAACAAAAATAACCTACTATCTCCAATTGAATATCTCAGACTCAGCACAACTGCAGTGGAACGCTTGGTTTCTCCTTCCCAAAAACCCGCTGCGCCCCACAGCCACCCCCAGCTCCCTCCCATTTTCCAGTTCTCACCCAGGGTCATCCTTGGTTGTTCCTTTTCTTTACCAACAGATCCAATCCCTCAGCAAGTTCTGGCATCCAATCACCAAAACACATCCTGAATCTGTCCACTTCTTTCTTGTTCCAGTGTCCCCCTTGTGTCCAAGCTGCCATCACCTCTCACTGGATTACTGCAGTAGCTTCTTCAGCTTCCGCTTCTGCTCATCTCCAGTCCATTCTCCACTCAGGAACAACAAGCAGCTTATTTTCATCTTTTGCTAGGTAATTCCATTTTTTTTTTTAATTAATGAACTTAATTTTTTAGAGGAGTTCTAAGTTCGCAGCAAAGTTGAGTGGGTGGTACAAGGAATCCCCACATACACCTTATACCTGCATACACACAACCTCCCCACTGCCAACATCTCCCACCAGAATGGGACATTTGTTACAATTGATGAACCAACACTGACACATCATAATCACCCAAGTCCACCATTTACATTAAGATTCACTCTTGGTGTTGTACATTCTCTAGTTTTGACAACTATATGAAGATCTATCCACCATTATAGTATCATATAGGATAGTTACACTGCCCTAAAAGTCCTCTGTGTTCCTCCTGTTCATCACCCCCTCCCTGCTAACCTCTGACAACCACTACTAGTCTTTTGACTGTCTCCATAGCTTGCCTTTTCCAGAATGTCATGGAGTTGGGATCATACAGTATAGAACCATTTCAGACTGGCTTCTTTCACTTAGTAATATGAGTTTTAGGTTCTGTCATGTCTTTTATTGTGTTTTTTTTTTCTTTTTTTTTTTGCGGTACGCGGGCCTCTCACTGTTGTGGCCCCTCCCGTTGCGGAGCACAGGCTCCAGACGCGCAGGCCCAGCGGTCATGGCTCACGGGCCCAGCCGCTCCGCGGCATGTGGGATCTTCCCGGACCGGGGCACGAACCCGCATTCCCTGGATCGGCAGGCGGACTCTCAACCACTGCGCCACCAGGGAAGCCCTCTCATGTCTTTTAATGACT
The DNA here is from genome assembly GCF_937001465.1 of Orcinus orca. Taxonomy (NCBI): domain Eukaryota; kingdom Metazoa; phylum Chordata; class Mammalia; order Artiodactyla; family Delphinidae; genus Orcinus; species Orcinus orca. Next base: position 123,476,552 of record NC_064559.1, read on the forward strand.
TGACAGCTCAGTTACTTTTAGCACCGAATAATATTCCATAATTTCGATGTACCACAGTTATTTATCCATTCACCACCTAAAGGACATCAAGGTTGCTTCCAAGTTTTGGCAATTATATATAAGGCTACTATAGACATCTGTGTGCAGACTTTTGTGTGGATATAACAATTCATTTGGGTAAGTACCAAGGAGCACAATTTTTGGATCACATGTTTAGTTTTGTAAGAAACTATCAAATTGTTTTCCAAAGTGTCGTTTTTGCATTCCCACCAGCAATGAATGAGAGTTCCTATTGCTTCACATCCTCATCAGCATTTGTTGTCAGTGTTTTGGATTTTGGTCATTCTAATAAGTGTACAGAGGTATCTCACTGTTGTTTTGTAATTCCCTAATGATATATGATGTTAAATATATTTTTACGTGCTTATTTGTCATCTGTATGTCTTTTCTGGTGAGGTGTCTGTTCAGGTCTTTGGCTCATTTTTTAATTGAGTTGTTCATTTTCTTATCATTAAGTTTTGTTTTGTTTTGTTTTTTAACATCTTTATTGGAGTATAATTGCTTTACAATGGTGTGTTAGTTTCTGCTTTATAACAAAGTGAATCAGCTATACTTATACATATATCCCCAAATCTCCTCCCTCTTGCGTCTCCCTCCCTCCCACCCTCCCTATCCCACCCCTCTAGGTGGTCACAAAGCACTGAGCTGATCCCCCTGTGCTATGCAGCTGCTACCCACTAGCTATCTATTTTACGTTTGGTAGTGTATATATGTCCACGCTACTCCCTCACTTCGTCCCAGCCTAAGTGCTCTTTGTATATTTTGGATAATAGCGCTTTATCAGATTTGTCTTTTGAAAATATTTTCTCTTAGTCTGTGGCTTATCTCCTTATTCCCTTGACAGTGTCAAGAAGTTTTTAATTTTAATGAAGTCCAGCTTCTCCATGTTTTCTCTTGCAGATCCTGCCTTTGGTGTTGTATCTAAAAAGGCATTGTTATACCCAAGGTCACCTAGATTTCCTCTATGTTATCTTCTAGGAGTTTTATAATTTTGAACTTTACATTTAGGTCTATGATCCATTTTGAGTTAATTGTTGTGAAGGGAGTATGGTCTGTGTCTAGATTCATTATTTTACATGTTTGACGTCTGGTTGTTTCAACACCATTTGCTAAAAAGCCTATCTTTTCTCCATTGTGTTGCCTTTACTTCTATGTCAAATATCAGTTGACTGTATTTATGTGGACCTATTTCTGGGCTCTCTATTCTGTTCCACTGATCTACTTGTCTATTCTTTCACCAATACCACACTATCTTGACTACTATAGCTTTATAGTAAGACTTAAAGTTGGGCAGTGTCAATCCTCCAACAGAAGAAGTTTTTAAAAACTTTACTGTGTTTTAAAAACAAATCCTGCGAAGGCTTCTTCTTGTCCTTAGAATGAAGCCCAGATATTTAACAAGGCTTCCAAGACCCTCTGCCAACCTCTGCATTTCTATCTGTTCTCCCTCCTTGCTTTTTATTCTCCAGTCATAGGGGACTTCCTTTGCTTCTCTACACGTGCCTGCCCTTGCACACCTCAAGGCCTTCACACATGCTGTTTCTGTTGTAAGAAATATTCTTTCCAACCTGCCACCAGCCCCACCACCCTCTCTGCACCAGGCTAACTCTTCTTCATGCCCTTTGAGTACCAGTTTAAACATCACTGCTCAGGGAAGCCTTCCCTGACCCTCTTGACTGGGTCAAGCCCCCATGTTACATGCTGGCATTTCACTTGTATTCTGTTTTGGCACATATTAAGTCACAGTTGATTGAATCTTTGTGTAGTTGGTCTGCATAATGGGGATATTCTTATTAGATTGTAAGCTCTATGAGGCCAGGGATTTTGTCATGCTGTTTATTGTGGTCTCGCTGGCACAATGCCTGGTGCACAGCAAGGTGTCAATAACTGCTAGTTGTGCAAGTGAGTGAAACCTCTAGCCCATATCTACATAATCACATATACATCAGAACAATACAAGTATGTTTCAGGTGAGATCTGTCAATCTTTTCAACACTAGAATTCATTCGCAAGGATATATAATATTCTTGTAATTAGGTAACATAAAAAAATTTATTCTGGCTGTCTTGCGTGTAAAATGACTACAACTATAACAAAAAGTATGATAATATTCCTTTCTTTTTTCTCTGAAGTAGATATTCTGCAAAGAAGAAAATTATTCCCAATTCTAATGCTATCATTAGACCTCTTGGGCCTCCTAGGAAACAGTTCATGAAGAGCCCACCAGCAAGCCTTTTGTTAATTATATAAGAAGCATGGCTCCAGCTGCTACTTAGGTGATATTTTTGCCTATGGAGACAGAAAAAGAAACTAGTTGGCGGAGAATGATTTTCTTTGTTCTGACTCTTTAATACCTTCTGTATTTTCCTCAGACAAATAAACGTATAATCCTCAACAAGTTAACTGATCTTTGGAATGTGGGCACCACTGACTTTTATTTTTAATAAGGATTAAACTTAAGTAGGTATTATATTAAAATGAAGTTTTAGAGGAAACCTTTAAAGTTTTATTAAATATTGTAAATGACTTTTTGAACTATGAACTGAGAAAGGAGAGGCTCAGCCAGCCTCTTGGAATTGTTCTTGGAATGGAAGTGGGAATAGGTTCCAGTAGGGCTCAAATCTTGTGCAAATTCTACAAATAGCAGAGAATGTGGTCCTGTAGTATATGTTCTTTTTAAAGGCTATCTTTAGCTGAACTCATAGACATGGAGAGTAAAATTGTGGTTACCAGAACTTGGGGGATTGGGGAGATGTTAAAGGATACAAAATGGCAACCTGAAGATGAATAAGTCCTGGAGATCTAATGAACAACTTAGTGATTATAGTTAACAATACTGTATTATAAACCTCAGAGTTGCTTAGAGACTAGATCTTAAATGTTCTCACCACAAAAAAAAAGAAATGATAATTATGCGATGTGAGAGATGTGTTCGCTAACTCTACTGTGGTAAGCATGTTGCAATATACAAATGTAGGAAACCAACACACTGTACACCTTAAACTTACAAAGTGTTAAGTGTCAATTATGTCTTATTTTTTTAAAAAAAACCTATCTTCAATAAGGAAATATTATGTTAAAGCTTCAATTTAGCAGCATTTTAAATAAGTTCTGAAACTGTTTCTATAATTGAGGTGTGGTTAGAGATAGAATGACTTTTATTAAGATATTGTATTCATTCTTTAGCCCATTCATCAAATATTTGTTTAAAACCAAAAATTAACCATGTCATTCCCTGGTGGCCCAGTGGTTAGGATGTGGTGCTTTCACTGCTGTGGGCCTGAGTTCAATCCCTGGTTGGTGAACTAAGATCCCACAAGACGTGTGATATGGTCAAAAAAAAAAAAAAAAGCACCACGTCCGGTTCAAGGTACTTGGGATATACCTCACGAATAAAGCAGAAAAAGATTCTTGCCCTTGTGGAGATTATATTCTAATAGAGGAGACATCCAATTAACCATCAATATAATAAGTAAATTATGTAGTATTAATCCATTAAAATATTTATTGAATATTTAGAAGCCTAGCAGTAAACAAACCAGACAAAGATCTCTATCCCTGTGCATTCCACTTTCTAACAAGGGGAGATAGACAGCAAACATAATAAATAAGTAAATTATATAGCACATTAGAAAGAGTTAAAACTAATAAATCTAAATCCAAAACAGAGGAAATGGTTGAAATATATTTTCTTTTTTTAAAAATAAATTTATTTACTTTATTTATTTATTTTTGGCTGCATTGGGTCTTCATTGCTGCACACAGGCTTTCTCTAGTTGTGGCGAGTGGGTGATACTCTTCCTTTCAATGCACGGGCTTCTCATTGCAGTGGCTTTTCTTGCTGTGGAGCAAGGGCTCTAGGTGTGCAGGCTTCAGTAGTTGTGGCATGCAGGTTCAGTAGTTGTGGCTCACGGGCTCTAGAGTACAAGCTTGGTAGTTGTGGCGCATGGGCTTAGTTGTTCTGCGGCATGTGGGCTCTTTACCGACCAAGGATCGAACCCGTGTCCCTCGCAATGGCAGGTGGATTGTTAACCAGTGCGCGACCAGGGAAGTCCTGAAATATATTTTCTTTCCTTCCAAAAATTTCAAAGCTTCTGCATACTATGAAAGCAAAAACCATTCACTAATTTTTTTTTTTTTTTTTTTTTTTTTTTTTTTTTTTTTTGCGGTACGCGGGCCTCTCACTGTTGTGGCCTTTCCCGTTGCGGAGCACAGGCTCCGGACGCGCAGGCTCAGTGGCCGTGGCTCACGGGCCCAGCCGCTCCCCGGCATGTGGGATCTTCCCGGACCGGTGCACGAACCCGTGTCCCCTGCATCGGCAGGTGGACTCCCAACCACTGCGCCACCAGGGAAGCCCCCATTCACTTTTTAAAGAAATTTTCTGCAAAAATGTATGTAGTAATAAGATGTCTTTTATTAATAACAGGTATATTCATTCAGTCATTGGTCCATTTAGTTCAAAATTATGTATCAAGCGCTTATTTGGTACAGAAAATGGCAGTAACAGTATAGACACAATCCCTGTCTTCATGGGCAAATATTTTATATTCATACCAGAATTTCATGGAGAAGGCATGGATTTGAAAAAGCATGAGTCTGCATAGCACATTTACCCTAAAGTTAATAACTACCTCTCTCCTGTTTGTTTTGTCAATATAAAAGCTCCTGAAATCCAAAACATTGTTTCTAACTGGAGGAATGGATATGGGTAACAGTCTTTACTGCTGCCAATGTTATTTCATTTTCACTGTGACAAGGAAATCTTTTTGCTACCCCTTACGGAAGGTGTGTTAACTGAATCATTAAGGAAGGAGCAGGGAAAGCTGCTCCTTCCTGCACCCTCCTCAGGCAGGCAATCTGGCGAAGAAACTGTAGTTTCTACGGGAATTTCAAGAACCACCTCTGTGGCCTCCTTTGAACCCTAGGTTCATGTCATATTCTTAATGTTCCAATGTCCAAATTGGAGAAGTTATCTTAAGGAAGAAAATGTACCATATCCAATATCTTAATATGTTATAAAATGCTCCAAAGATTTTTGTGGTAGAATCTGTTCTTTTTGCTGGTTTAAAGTTTCTTCCCTCTTCCCCCGATCTCAGCACCCCACTTATCCTCTGGCAGACCATCCACTTCATTCCACATGCCAGGACTGCCAATCAACCAACCCAACTCCCTTGGCCAACCACTGTGCCTGGGACCTGAGCCAGGCGAGGCTGATTCTCCTGGGATTTGAATCTTGAGCAGGGTGACTCAAGGTCAGAAAATATTTGTAGCCAGGACTTTCTGATGGTGGAGGCCTGAAGAAATCATCCATTCTTTCCTGCCATCTAGATCACCAAGCTTAACTGAACTTCCCCATATATCCTTCCAGTAAAATTCCCTTTTACTTAAATATGCCTAAATTGACTGCTGTTGCTTGTGCCCAATGAATCCTAATATACTTACCCATATAAATAGATTGGAGAATGTAATAAATAATTATCAGACCTTTAAAAATACATTTGTTGAGACTGACAAAAATGAGAATTAATTTTGTTTTTCCTTGAGTCATCCAAAAGTTCACTCCCCAGGGCACAAAAACACAGTTTAAATATATACTCAAAAAGCATAACTTTTCTTAATGTATTGAGAAAAACTGTATTCTTAAAAAAACACATTATTTTATTTATTTATTTAAAAAAACCATTATTTTTAAAAAGGAATTATAAATATAGTGGCCTTTTCTAAAATAAATTTATTTATTTATTTATTTATGTTTGGCTGTGTTGGGTCTTCGTTTCTGTGCGAGGGCTTTCTCCAGTTGCGGTGAGTAGGGGCCACTCTTCATCACGGTGCGTGGGCCTCTCACTGTTGCGGCCTCTCCTGTTGCGGAGCACAGACTCCAGACGCGTAGGCTCAGTAGTTGTGGCTCATGGGCTTAGTTGCTCCGCGGCATGTGGGATCTTCCCAGACCAGGGCTCGAACCGGTGTCCGCTGCATTGGCAGGCAGATTACCAACCACTGCACCTACTGGCATTTTTATGTAAAACTGTTAATGTTCAAATAAATTCTGTAATGCACGTAAACTCCAGCTTCCAAAATGAGATTCTTAGAGCAGAAATAAAATGAGTCACTGTAATAGTTTCCTTCAGGAGCTACTGCCATAGTCCCTTCACTAAGAAAGGCCATATATATATATATATATATATATGTGTGTGTATAGACACACATATATTTACATCTGTACAAAAACAATATCTACTTATTCTGCTTTCAGGCAACCATTCCTTGAAGATGTAGAGTTTAATTATGATTGGAAATCTTTCAATTCTGATAATTACTCAGCTTTGTCACCATTTCCTAATTTATAAAGCGGAAGCAAATCAGATCCAGGTGCATCTTAATCAACATAACCTTGCTCACTGGCTTCTCATTTTTTAATTTCTGTCTGGCACAATGTTTAGATGAATCAGGTAAGTTCTGCAAACTTCAGAATATAGTGTTGATTGTGAAAATGTGGACAAATAATAATAAGTACCACTAACTTGATGACTTTTTTTGTTTTTCTAATTTTGGCTGTGCGGTTCTTAGATGCCGCATGTGGGACCTTTTAGCTGCAACATGCAGGATCTTTGTTGTGGCATGCAGGCTCTTAGTTGCGTCATGTGGACTTCATAGTTGCTGTGGGATCTAGTTCCCCGAACCAGGGATCAAACCCGGGCGCCCTGCATTGGGAGTGCAGAGTCTGACCCACTGGACCACCAGGGAAGTCCCTGATGACATATTTTTATAGATAGTGTTCTATAGTTTTCAAATATTTTTGAATACTGTACCCATCAGGTTCTGAGGAAAACAACAGAATTTGCTCAGAAGATTCAATGAAAAGAGTTTAATGAAGGGACTACTTACAGAGGTTGTAGAGAGGTTATAGAGCAAACAAGGGATGTTGAGGCCACCAGAGACTAGCGAGAGCAGAAAGCCATTACTTCCTCTAGAGCCTAACATCTAAAAGATGAAAACAGCATTACCAGAGCCCCATGGAAAGTTAAGAGCTAAGGAAGAGGGGTCACCCTGCTGATGCCACAGATGTAGTATGGAAGCTGTGAGAGAAGGCAGAATTATCTCTTTTTTTTGCGGCACGCGGGCCTCTCACTGTTGTGGCCTCTCCCGTTGCGGAGCACAGGCTCCGGACGCGCAGGCTCAGCGGCCATGGCTCACGGGCCCAGCCGCTCCGCGGCATGTGGGATCTTCCCGGACCGGGGCACGAACTCGTGTCCCCTGCATCGGCAGGTGGACTCTCAACCACTGCACCACCAGGGAAGCCCAAGGCAGAATTATCTTGTTCCTCCTTCCCACCTTCTGATCTACTGAACCAGAAGCCAGATGGCAAGGGGGTTCTGGCAATGGAGTTAGTAGGAGACAGCAAATCCTTAGGGCACAGAGAAAGCAGAGGAGGGGGAGGGAAATGTGTCTGGGGGAAAATCCAGAGAATAACCAACCACATATATTAACTCAGAATAGAACAGGCTCAGAGAGATTAAGTGCCTGATTAAATTGACACAACTCATAATCCCTGATCTGAGACTTAAATGCAAGTTTCCAGACCCTCTGAAGCCAGTGTTTTTTTCCAATACACTTAGTTAATGGCTTAGTTGCTGATGATTGAGAAGTATTGTGTTGTTTGGGTCAAATATAATATTCTGTTTCAAACTGAGTTACTTCAATGAAGATCCCTAAGGAGGTCCTTTGCTGCATATCCGCCATGAGAATTTGACTCACAAGGCAGATTGTCCAGTGAATCTGGTGAACACAGTGTTGATGACTGTCCTGTGCTGGTTAGGTCAACTGAGAGATATGGGGAGTCGTGGGAGCAATAGAGAGGAACAAGACAGCAAGATGAGGACCCTGATGGCTGTCAGAGGGAAGCATCAGCAGTGGGGGTAAGAGCCTGGCCATAGGAGTCAGCCAGCCTGAGTTTGAATCCACTCTCTCTCTCACTATCTGGGGTGTCGGGTAAGTAACCTAAGTCTCCATTTGCTCATCTACTGTTGGGGGTAAAAATACCTACCTCAGAGTGTTGATAGGAGGACTAACATACTGCTTGTAAAATGCTTCGTGTGATGATTGACATAGTAGTTCTAATTAACATTAATATCTACCATTTATTGAGTTTTTGACATGATATTGCTATCCATAAAACAGACTTAAGGTAGGTCTTAATACCCCTCATTTTACAGGTATGGAGATTGAGGCTTAGAGAATTATTTGCCTACGATCACATAGCTAACGCGAGTGTTAAGATCTGAATTTAAAAGCACACGCGTCTACTCCATTATACAGTTCCAGGCAAGATAGGGTTCCAGTAGTTTTCCTGGTGGAAAGTTTTTAAAGTGTGCCTAGACGCACTTTTTCTTGAACTTTTCAAGAGAGTTGATGCAATGTGTGTGTTGCTCTCATCCGCTTGTTGTGTTCATTGTTCACGTTTCAGGGCTAGCACCAGTGATGTTATCATTTTTTAAATAAAGCCCAGCGTGCCCTTGAGGAATATGCCTTTCACCAGGGGATAATTGGTTTGGAATCCTGATGCCATTATTTATCATCACGTGGAGCTGATTTACAAGGAATATGGCTTTGATGCTTGAGGATTGGCTTTGCGCCAAGAAGTCATTGCTGAGATTGTTGGGGATTCTGGCTGTTTGATGTTAAGATGCAATCTGCTGAGGAGCTGACTCGGCCTATTAATAGGAGTTCAAACACAGTGTCACAAGCTTAACTATGAGGGCCTGGAAAGAGAGGCCGGAATAACAATTCTGAGAGCCAGGAGGTGTTATTGGACAGGACAGTGTGACCTCAACACCATGATAAGAACTCACAAAGGCAACTGAAACATGCCTCTGCACACCCACTCTCACTCAAACGCACTTTTGGGCACTGACACAGCACGGTACGTCACAATTAGGTGTCTGCCTTTCCCACAGGATAGAGATCCTTAGAGGCAGGGATTAGGTCATTAATTCAAAAAGCATTCATCAAGGGTCTCTTGCCACTGCCAGGCATTGTGTGAGGAGCCAGGAGCTTTATTCATCTTTGTACCCAGCATCTCATCCAGAGGCCAGCACATGGCAGGCATTCAATAAGTGCCATGGGTAAAATATGACTCACTGAGGGGGCTAAACCCAAACACTGTGGTCGCGGTTACTTGAATGTGTTTTCTCAAAATATGCTATAATACCCAAGCTTTTTGAATTAGGAAAATCAACCTGTGGCAATTAGACAACTGTTTAATACATTCCTATTTATCTAGTGGTTAAAGGCTAGAGCATTCCAATTAAATATTTTGTTATGTAATAGAGAAGTCTGTATTTGCCAACATCAAATTCTTTTTTTAAATTATTTTTTGGCTGCGTTGGGTCTTCATTGCTGTGCGCAGGCTTTCTCTAATTGTGCACGAGCTTCTCATTGTGGTGGCTTCTCTTGTGGAGCATGGGCTCTAGATGCCTGGGCTTCAGTATTTGCAGCACATGAGCTCAGTAGTTGTGGCACATGGGCCCTAGAGCATGTGCGCTTCAGTAGTTGTGGCACGTGGGCTCAGTAGTTGTGGCTCACGGGTTCTAGAGCACAGGCTCAGTAGTTGTGGTGCATGGGCTTAGTTGCTCCGTGGCATGTAGGATCTTCCCGGAAGAGGGCTCGAACCCATGTCCCCTGAATTGGCAGGCAGATTCTTAACCACTGTGCCACCAGGGAAGTCCTGGTAATATCAATTTAAAAATAAACTCAATACCTAAACAAAACATTAATCATTCCTTGATGATTAAAAGGCAATGTGTGTCTCACAGTTGTCATTAAGGAACCATTTACCATTGTACAAGCTCTATCTGTACATGGGGTTAAGAGCTTGGATTAGTAAATACTTTTCCTCTTACTGATATTTATTTTTTTATACTCAATTGATAATACATAATTATGATGAGACCCCTAGACTACAGTTAATTATTTAAAAAATAATTAAGAAAAAAGTAAAGAATCCTATATTAAAAGAATGTTGTTGGGCTTCCCTGGTGGCACAGTTGTTGAAAATCTGCCTGCCGATGCAGGGGACACGGGTTCGAGCCCTGGTCTGGGAAGATCCCACATGCCGCGGAGCAACTAAGCCCATGAGCCACAACTACTGAGCCTGCGCGTCTGGAACCTGTGCTCCACAACAAGAGAGGCCGCAATAGTGAGAGGCCCGTGCACCGCGATGAAGAGTAGCTCCCGCTCGCCACAACTAGAGAAAGCCCTTGCACAGCAATGAAGACCCAACACAGCCAAAAATAAATAAATAAATTAATTAATTTAAAAAAAAAAAAGAATGTTGTTTGTGAAAGCAACCGAAACTAACTCTGACTAAATTAAATATAAAAGAAATTCATTTGAAAGATAATGATAAACCATCAACAAAATGAAAAGGCAACCTACTGAATGAGAGAAAATATTTGCAAATTATATATCTGATAACAGGTTAATATCCCAAATTTATAAAGAACTCATACAACACAATAGCAAAGAAACAACCCAATTAATAAATGGACAGAACATCTGATTAGACATTTTTCCAAAGAAGACATACAGATGGCCAACAGGTACATGAAAAATGCTCAACGTCATTAATCACTAGGGAAATGTAAATCAAGACTACAGTGAAATAGTACTTCACACCTGTGAGAATGGCTATTATCAAAAAGACAATGAATAACAAGTGCTGGCAAGAATGTGGAGAAAAGGGAATCCTTGTGCATTGTTGGTGGGAATGTAATAAATTGTTGCAACCACTATGGAAAACAGTATGGAACTTCATCCAGCAATTCCACTTCTGGTATTTATCCTAAGAAAACAAAAATACTAAATTGAAAAGATATATGTACCCCCATGTTCACTGCAGCATTATTTACAATAGCCAAGATATGGAAACAACCTAATTGTCCGTGAAGGGTTGAATGGATAAAGAAAATATAGTGTAAATATACGTATATATAGGAATATTATTTAGCCATAAAAAGAAGGAAATCTTGCCATTTTCAACAAGGCTGGACCTCAAGGGCATTATGCTAAGTGAAATAAGTCAGACAGAGACAAATACTGTATGGTCTCATTTATATGTGGAATCTAAAAAAAAGAAGAAAATAGAAAAAAAAAACCAAGCTTATAGATACAGAGAACAGATTAGTGGTTGCCAGAGACTGGAGTGTGGGAGAAATGATGGAGGGGCCTCAAAAGGTAAAAGCTTCATAAAATAAATAAATCATGGGGGTGTAGTGTACTGGTTGGTGACTATAGTTAATAACACTGTATTGCATATTTGAAAGTTGCTAAGAGAGTAGCTCTTAAAAGTTCTCATCACAAGAAAAAAAAATTTGTAACTATACAAGGTAATAGATGTTAACTAAACTTATTGTGGTGATCATTTGGCAATGTATACAATATTGAATCATGATGTACACCTGAACCAATACAATGTTATATGTTGATTATACTTCAATGTTTAAAAATCAGCCAAAGGAGATTAGACAGCAGAAATCACAGCTGACGTCATTCTACAGGTGATGAGAGCTTGCCTGATATATGGGAGCTACAGAGATGTTGGTAGGAGGAAACAGATGCAAGGAATACTAAGAAAATAGAACTAATAGGCCCTGATCACAGAGTATACACCGGGGACAAGAGAGAGGTCAAGAAAACGAGTTTTGGTGTGGATTACTCAGTCAATGAAGATGTCATTTTTTAAATTAATTAATTTATTTATACCTATTTTTGGCTGTGTTGGTTCTTCACTGCTGCGCATGGGCTTTTTCTAGTTGCTGTGAGTGGGGGCTACTCTTCGTTGCAGTGCGCGGGCTTCTTGTGGTGGCTTCTCTTGTTGCGGAGCACAGGCTCTAGAACACAGGCTCAGTAGTTGTGGCACACGGGCTTAGTTGCTCCGTGGCATGTGGTATCTTCCCTGACCAGGACTCAAACCCATGTCCCCTGCATTGGCAGGCAGATTCTTAAGCACTACGCCACCGGGGAAGTCCTGAAGATGTCATTTACTGAGACAGGAAATAAGGAGAAAGATCAAGTTTAGAGAGGAACTTATAGGCCCTTTCTAAAATAGTTAATAAATATATATAATTTTTAGGTTCTAATTCTAGACTATGGAATATAATAGAGTTGATTAAAATTATTAGTTTGAAACAATTGTTAAGAGTAGAATAAATCTCCAACTCCTGTTTGAAAAGATCTGTTAATTTAAATAATCACTTAAAATGTATCAACTATGACTCTATACTACTCAGAATTACTTCTATCAGTAGTTGACCTCTCCTTTTTTTTTTTAGAATTCTCTTTATCCTTGGTTCCATTAAAGGCATGACCCTGGTTCTCCTCTTGCCTCTCTGGGTGACCTTCTCTGTCTCTCACTAGTTTTTCTAATATTCCAACATCCTAAAAGTAAACCATTCCTCAAGTCTCTGTCATCATCCTTCTCTTGCTCTACACTTTCTACCAGACCATCTTATCCATGCCTACATCTTTGACCATCTTCTCTGTGCAGGAACACGGATCTTCAAATGACTGGTGTTTGTTTCAGCTCAGATGACCATCTAGCAATTCAATGTCAACAACTCCCAAAACAAACCCATCGTCTTTCCTAAGGTTGCCTTCCTGATGACTTCCCTGTTTTTCTGAATGACATAATGGTAATAATGATAATTCTTATATTTAAACATCTTATTACTTATTCAGAAATGATGAGAACAGTTCCCCTCACTGGGAAATGGATGCAGTCTATCCATGCTCAGTTCAGACAGTGTTTGGCCATATCAAGTTTTGTCTGTTTGGGTGGCGGGAAGATTTGGTCAGTCAACCTTGAAACCAGTTGTTCACTTGTTTCTTGGATGATCAGTCATTGAGATCTTCCCTTTTTTATGACTCATCAGTTTTCAGTAACTTTACCAACAGTCATTGATTCATTCAGTAAATTTATCAATGAGTCATCCACTGATTCATTCAATAAATAGATATAATGAGCTTGTTTGCTAATTGGAAGGCACTGGTAGGTCTGGGGGACACAAAATTAGAGATATGACTGTTGTCCTCAAATTACTCAGCTTCTCATAAGGGAACCATCAAGAAAGTTGATGATTTCCAAGAATGTGACAATTGCCTTAATATAATAGAATTATGCACAGAGAGCTCTAGTAAATCCTTAGGAAGCAGGCTTGGGCTTCCCTGGTGGTGCAGTGGTTAAGAATCCGCCTGCCAGTGCAGGAGACATGGGTTCAAGCCCTGGTCTGGGAAGATCCCACATGCCACCAAGCAACTAAGCCCGTGCGCCAGAACTACTGAGCCTGCGCTCTAGAGCCTTCGAGCCACAGCTACTGAAGCCCTTGCATCTAGAGCCTGTGCTCCACAACAAGAGAGGCCACCGCAATGAGAAACCCACGCAGCCATTAATAAATAAATTTAAAATTAAAAAAAAAAAGAAGAAGCAGGCTTACTTCTTACTACCCCAGGTCTACCATATATTCATATTTTAAAGAACAAGCTTATAAATCCTCATATTTCTCAATGGGAAGGTAATGATAGTGTCTAAGTTAATTAATTAAGAAGTAACGACATAAACATATTTAAAGATATGGAGCTAACCACTAGAAGAACTAAAAATAGAAAATGTTTCAAGTGTTGGCCCTGGGAAAGTAACTGGTGGTTGGGAAAGGTAGAGCAGGGGATTGTTGCTTTTCATTATACACCCTTTTATTTTATCTTCTATCATATGTATGCACATGATAAAAATAAGGAAAATAAAAAACCAGCTTAGCTCTTTCTCTTCAGTCCTTTCTTCCATCCAAGGCTTTCACAACTAGCTCTCAATTTTTGGAATGGAAGACACACTCACTCAGGAACTCCCTGGTCGACTGAGTACAATTCTATTCATCTCAACATATTTGTTGCTGATCACTACATGTCAGGCATGGGGGATATGGTGGTGGGCAAGAGGGACGTGGTCCTTGCTCTCATGGAGCTTACATTTGTGGGAAGGATGAGTATAAGACAGTTGTTATTTAATTTTGACCTCCCCTCCTTCTCTACTTAGCTGAGTGGTGGTCTGATATGCAGTACTACCAAGTAGTCATCCAAACGGCGTGAGCAGTTAGGGAGGTTTGAGCCCAGAAACGCAGCACCTACCGTCACGCTGGAGGAGAAACCATGAGGATATAATCACAAGCACTGAATTATTTAACAGGGTCATTAAAGGCATGACCCTGGTTCATGAAGTTTCTTGCCTCAGTGAAGGACTCATGCACAGGTAGAATGGAGTGTTTAAGGGTGCAGGCTCTGGAGCCAGACTTCCTGGGTCAGAATTTCATTTTTCCATTTGTGAGCTGGAAGTATGATTCCAGATAAATTACCAGACTTTGATGGGGCTACAATACCTCATCTCTGTAAAGAGGATAACAATAGTAGCTACCTCATGGTTGTTAGAATTCACTTACCTGAAGCACTTAGAAGAGTGGCTGGCAAGAATAAATGTCCAGGGCTTCCCTGGTAGCACAGTGGTTAAGAATCTGCCTGCCAATGCAGGGGTCACGGGATCGAGCCCTGGTCTGGGAAGATCCCACCTGCCGAGGAGGAACTAAGTCCGTGAGCCACAACTACTGAGCCTGCACTCTAGAGCCTAAGAGCCACAACTACTGAAGCCTGCACACCTAAAGCCCGTGCTCTCAACAAAAGAAGCCACTAAAATGAGAAGCCCACACACCGCAACAAAGAGTAGCCCCGGGCTTCCCTGGTGGCGCAGTGGTTGAGAGTCCGCCTGCCGATGCAGGGGACACGGGTTCGTGCCCCGGTCCGGGAAGATCCCACGTGCCGCGGAGCGGCTGGGCCCGTGAGCCATGGCCGCTGAGCCTGCGCGTCCGGAGCCTGTGTTCCGCAACGAGAGAGGCCACAACAGTGAGAGGCCCGCGTACTGCAAAAAAAAAAAAAAAAAAAAAAAGTAGCCCCGCTCACTGCAACTAGAGAAAGCCCGCATGCAGCAACAAAGACCCAATGCAGCCATAAATAAATAAATAAAAGGAGTAAATGTCCAATGAATGTAGCATTATTATTGGGTGCACCTACATACTTAAAATGATTAAAAGAATGATACTGATTATGAATATTTCATATCCATGTGTAAATTGGTTTTTAAATTTAGAATTCAGCATTCTTATCACAGAGCATAAGTTGATTCACCATTTATGTATGTAACTACTTGTTTGAATAGGGACACAAATGCACAGAAACAGATCTGGAAAGATACATATGATGTGGCTGACAGTAAATCCCGTTTTGGAGAACCAGATTGGAAATAGTGAAGAAACCTTTAGCAATTTATCAATTGTTTGATTTCCTTTTTATGATAAAAATATATTCATGAATTTAAAAATAATTTTTAAAAAGTAAGGAAAAATGTCCTATTAAAAGAAATGCTGGCAGTCATTTGGAGATGTAAAAGAAGGTATATTTACATTCAGATAACATTTTTACCTTCATTGATTGAAAACTCAGTTTGCACTAGGCGTTGTACTAGGTTCTTTAGAGTATGCAAAGTACATGTAGAGTTACCCAATCTCTTGCAAAGGCCCATTTCCCTCAATTTGGAACAGACATGTCGTGAATTTGAGCTGGACCGTGTCAAATGAAGGGGTTTCAGCTGGAGTATCTAATCATGGCAGGCAGTGTAAGCAAAAGCATGGGGGTAAGAGAGTGTGAGAAATGTCCAGGAAACAGCAAGTAGTTGAGTTTGGACAGATCACAGGGTACTGGAAAGAGAGTGATGAGACAGACTTGGAGAGGTAGATTGGATTCAGTACACGAGAGCCTCAAATTCAGGCGGAAGGCATTTGGCTTTATTTTTTCAACTGAATGGGAATCACTGAAGGATTTTGAGTAGAGGACTAACACAATGTCTTAAGAAGAATATTTTTGTAGCAGTATATTGGATGGATTCAACTGAGCTTCTTTATAGAATTTAAATGGTCCATTTAAGAGAGGATGAGGATGTTGGAATATTAGAAAAACTAGTGAGAGACAGAGAAGGTCACCCAGAGAAGCAAGAGGAGAACCAGGGTCATGACTTTAATGGGACCAAGGAAGAGAGAATTCTAAAAAACTCAAGAGGTCAACAGAATCAATGTAGCAAAAGAGTTAAGGAAAACAAGGACGGAGGATGTTACTTCCTTCTCTGTCATCAGAAATGCCTTAGTAAAAGGCAGTTCGAAAAGCAGATGAGCCTGAAGGGCGATTGACACAAGTCGCCACATTTTTTTTTTTTTTTTTTTTTTGCGTTACGCGGGCCTCTTACTGCTGTGGCCTCTCCCGTTGCGGAGCACAGGCTCCGGACGCGCAGGCTCAGCGGCCATGGCTCACGGGCCCAGCAGCTCCGCGGCATGTGGGATCTTCCTGGACCGGGGCACGAACCCGTGTCCCCTGAATCGGCAGGCGGACTTTCAACCACTGCGCCACCAGGGAAGCCCAGTCGCCACACTTTTTAAAGGTGGATGGAAAAGTCAAGTGAAGAAGAGAATGTGAAGATACAGCTGGAATAGACTCAGAATAAAGGTAGAAAAAGCTCTGGAATGAAAACAGGGCCATGGATGCATGAAAATCTGATTACCCAGAGCTAGGACATTTTTCTTTGACCCATGTCCCAGAAGGCCTTGTTAAGGAGGATATACCGAAAACACTCTATGCCTCAAACTGTGAGTCACATAAACCAATGATTCTGCAGTGGAATGTTGAGGGGGAGGGCAGATTTCCTTTAAAAAACACAGATTACATACGTCTTCTGCTCAACCACTCTCGATAGGTCCTTGCTGCCCTTACAGTACTTTCTAAACTTCTTATCTTGACAATGAAGAGCCTCGATAAATTGGGTCCCTCTCAATATTACTTTCCACTGTTTCTTAAAATAAATCCAGGCCGGTCTACTCACAGTCTCCCCAGAAGTTCTTTTCATTCTCGTATCAGCACCTTTGCTCACACTATTTCCCTTGCCTAGAATCTTCCTTTTCTCTCTGTTTCTTCAGTCTATTAAACCCCTAATGCTTAAATCAAGGGACCTCTTCTCTGTGAAGTTTTTTTTTTTTTTTTCACGATCCAATTCCTATAACATTTATTTGGAGGCTACTCACTTAGCACTTAGATGTTATCTGCTATTGTTTGCTATTATACCTTCTTCAGATTATAAGCTTCTTGAGGGCAAAAAAAATTTTTTATTTGAAAAGCACCTAGCATAATATCATTTTTCAATATGAGGTATTTTAAAATTGAGATACTAAGTGTATAGTTTGATGAGTATTGAAAAACATATGTACTTGTGTAACCACCCACCTTACCAATCAAGACAGGCAGCATTTCTAGCAAAGTAAGCACTCAGTAGGCATCAGGCTCGGCTCAGGGAGGACGAGACAGGACCAGGAGGGTGAGTCTTAAGTTTGAGGCCTTTCTAAAGAGATTGGATCATCCGACGTCAGATAAAGCGAAAAGGCAAATACTAAGGTGGGATGATGCAGACAAGGGGGCAGTATTTTGTTAATCTGAGCAAGTTTGGGATTGTGCAATCTTGTGTGTTATACAGAAGAGGTTCAGCAACCAACAGGCAGCGGTGGAGGCAGGGGCACTGTGGTGGCAATGCCAAAGTCAGCTTTAATTCTCTAGCTGGGAGAATCTGCCCTCTTAGAAACCCTAGAAAGTTGAGGGTTGCAGTACCTGGTACTCTGACCTGAGGTCCGAGGTGATGAGTTTCCTGGGAGTTTCTTATTAAAAACATTTGCTCACTGACTGACAGATTGCTGATAAAAGTGATATCTGGCTGACTTGCATGTTTGGCTGCATTATTAGTAAACTATCCCATTCGATTTCCCAAATGGAAATTGCATTTGACTAAGAATATGTGAAAAGGCTGAGAGACTGATCCCAGGACAATATTTCTCTAACATTATACTACATTACTCCTACCTTATATTTAAACAGAAGTTTTAAAAACAGAAATCATGTCAAGCCATTCACCTTTACAAAACCCTACAATAGCTTCCCAATCGCAAAAGAAATCCAAAGATCTTACCATGGCCAACAAGGCCCAAGCTGGTCTGGCTTCACATCTACAGCTCTCTCTTTGCACTGGTCTTCACGTAAATTTTCCTTTCCTACTGATTCTCAGATATGCCAAGTCATTCCAGGACCTTTGCACTTGCTGTCCTCCTTTACAGGAATGCTCTTCAGCAAACCCTTTGCATGAAAGCATCCTCACTTCATTCAGCTCTATCAGCTACTTAAAGAAATCTGCCCAAATCATTGTATCTTTTCCTTGCGCATTTTATTTTTCTTCCTAGTTCTTAGCGGTACCTGAAAATACACTATAACTTACATTGTTTAATTGTTTATGGTCTGTTTCCATCACTGCAGTGTCAGCTTTTATAATCTGTCTGGTTCATCTTTATGTCCCTGTGACTAAAATAGTAACTGAACATCATAGAAAGTCGATAAATATTTGTTGAAGGAATGAATCGGTGAATTTTCATATCTTCTCAGACTCTCCATCCATCCACCCACTGCTCCAAATTAAACACCACACAGATCATCTAGCTCAACACTCTCATTCCATAGGGGAAGAAACCTGTCAGCTGAGGTGAAGGTTATCTTGGGACTCGCTCTTGCTCTTCTTCCAGATCTCTTCCGCAAACCAAGCAACCAGTCACCTTCTTCCAGCCAAACTCTACTGCACCTTGGTGCTATTGACAATGCATCATAACTTGAGTACAGATAACTAAAGGGGTATTATTCAAAGGCCCTTCTCTTTTACCTTCAGTCTCTCTGGGGTCTCTCCATCTCTTCTCTGCCTCTTCTCCCTCTACCTTTCCTTCAGCTAATCCTGAGTTCCACTCTTGGCCCACCTTCCCCACTGGTCCCCTCAGTAGTCAAGTCCATTGCCATAACTTCAACTACCATCTACATGCTGATGAATCTATCCCCCTGGCCCAGATTCCTCTCCTCATCTCCGACTCACTCTTCCAACATACTTACTAGACAACTCTGTCTAGATGCCCCTGGGCATCACACACTCAGTATTTCCAAAGCAGATTTTATTTTCCATCAAAAGAGCTCTTCCTACTTATTATGCAAGGCCTTAGTATGACCTGACTTGGAAATTTAGTTTCAGAGGCTTTTGTGAATATACCAAGGAAAGAGGACCTAGGTGTATCTTATTCCCACAGGCCGCCAATAAATATTTGCTTCACGGAGAAAAAATTAATATATAGTATAGGAGAGAACCTGACAGATGCTTAACATTATTGAGTGATAGCAATGCCCAAACTCATCTGTGATCAAACACTATGAAAGTATCCTCCTAAGGATAAAGTTATTACAAATAAGTGAAAATTCAGTTATAGAGATACTTTCAATTTCAGCTCTGATATGCAAAAAGCTTGGAAGTTGTCACTGTATCTTGTCCTTACAAGATAATGCTGTACAAAATGAAAATCAATGACTTTTCTCAGACGTGATTAATAAAACATGTAACTATGAAAGAATTTTAAAAAAAGAGCTCTTCCTCCAGTGTGCTCCCTGTCCAATGAATGAGGTCGTCCAGCCTGGCAAACTCCTCATTCTCTCTTCCCCTCACGCAGTCTTAAGGACCTGTTGATTCTACTTCCCAAATAATTATTGCATCTATTTCTCTCATTTTCACTACTTCACTATGCTACTACTTTAGTAGTAGTAGTATCATTTGTTCTTACATGGATGAATGTAACAATCACCTAATTATTTCTCAAAGTGTGGTTCGTGACCCATTAATGAGACATCAAGTCAATTTAGTGGGTCATAACAGGATTTTGAAAAAATCTCAATATTATTTCATTCTACAAGCCAGAAATCAGCAGGATCAAAATTAGTAGCAACACAGAGATGTTTACTGGCAACCTTTCCGTTTTTGTAAAGGTCAAAGCACTCGAAACATTTTGAACGAGCACAAAGACACGTCTAAGAGAGAAAGCCAGTCCCCTGCCCCCATACACTTAAACTGAGGGGAGAAATGTTTTATATGAATAGCACTTAGTGGATAGCATTATCAAATACAGTGGCAATTTAGTTTTAATGTGATTTACATATGCATCGTGATTGTGAAAAACATTTAATTTCTCTGCAATGTTATTTGCGTCCATATTCATTATGTTTCCTGCCCCAAAGGGATGAGCTCCTTGGAATAAATTCTTTTTTGTACGCGGGCCTCTCACTGTTGTGGCCTCTCCCATTGCAGAGCACAGGCTCCGGACGTGCAGGCTCAGCGGCCATGGCTCACGGGCCCAGCCGCTCCGCGGCACGTGGGATCTTCCCGGACCGGGGCACGAACCCATGTCCCCTGCATCGGCAGGCGGACTCTCAACCACTGCGTCACCAGGGAAGCCCTGGAATAAATTCTTCACCTTTTCTAAACACTAGCTGTAGCAGTCATCCTGGATTTGAAATAGCAGTCAGGTACTCTTGCTTCAGGTTGGTTAGTGAAGTTTTATTTTCTAGTTCCATGGCCTAGTCAGGAGCTAAATTTTCCACTAACCATGAAATTTTCCCCAGTGTCAACAAGTCCAGTAATCACGTCTCCATCAAATTTTTCCCCTTCCTGAAGCAACTCTTACTTTGGACAGGAGTTGTTCCAAGCCTCTCCGTACCTGCTTTGTGGCCTTGGAGGAAACACTATTCACTGTCTCAGTTTCTTCCTGTTCTGCGTAAAGCCAGGCGAACAGGCATCCCCAGGAAAGGTACTGACTCATTGCAGCAGGGGCCATCCTAAGGTCTCCAGATCTACCTAGCCTGCCAGTCCTGACCACTGGGCCAGTCCAAGCCTGTGGCCATGTGGGGAACGGTCCTCAGCACCTCGAGGCCCAGCAAGACCACTAGGGCAAGGACCATGACCAGGTGAAGAGGCTGAGGCCATGCCCTCACTTTCGTTGTGAGGGGGTGGTCCTTGCTGCCAGGTGGCTTGTGCCTGAGATGTTGATGTCCTTAACACCCCTATGACACCTCCCCAGCGGGCTGCTCAGCTCGCTAGAATCAGAATTTTTTTAAAGCGTGAAATAGAGTAGAAAATATCTGAGCGCAGCGCATGCGGCAAAATTCAACAGTTTTGTATAGTTGTGTATATTCAGGGTGTACAATGTAACACTGTGGGTCATGGTCAAAAAATTTGAAAGATTCTATTCTCATTTGTTACCTACCTTCATTTTGGATCCCCTCATGTTCATTCAAGAGCCAGAGCAATATAGGGAATCTCTAAGCACTGCATACAAAGTCAGACAATGCTGGGTTTGAAACCAGGTCCTAGCATTTAATGGTGCTGTGATGGTGGGAGAGTTGCTTCAACATTGACCCCTCAATCTTCTCATCTTTAAAGTGGGAATAATAGCATCATGAATTCAGGGGCTGCGGGGCAGCCTCATGCAGGCCTCTTTAAATCACTTACCTCTAATCTTTGGAAGAATCCCAAGTTACTTATTATTATCTTCATTTTATTAAAGAAACTGAACCTCAGAAAAGTCAAGTAACTCCCTCAAGGTCATGTTGCTACTATGTTCCCGAGCAAGGAGTTCATTTTTCAAGGTTCCCCCTGCTCTTTCCACTGAGCATAAATTTCTACCCACGTGATGTCTGACGTTTGTCATCTCATGGCAACTTATATCGACTTCTCACACATTCACATAATTCAATCAATTCAGTATTTATTAAGCACTAATTAAGTGCATGGGAAATGGAAGAGTAAAATGTGGTCTGTTCTCCTGGGGTGTGCATTTAACCTGGAAAGAAAACACCAAGAGACACAAAGCAGCAACATGCTTATTAGTGGCGTGAGTACCTAAAGCAGGTTAGATATTTAAAAATTGTAACAGGTGTTATCCTACAATAAATTTAAATGACGGTTAAGGAAAGAAATAAATTTATATTTCACACAATGCCTAAAGGATTTAGTCTATGGATCTAATTTATAAATGAGGAATCTACATGGATATGAATGAGTATAAGTTGCTTATTTTAAAATTTAGCAGTAGATGTCCATTCCAGAGACTATGATTATTGGAATAACATAATCTCTTTTGCATTTTAAAAATAAATCCCATATATTTGTGTTTTACCTAATTATCAACACTCTGTTCAAACAAATTTGTCTGCTTTCCAGTTAGGAACTGATAGGGAAGAACAGCTTTTAAAAAATCATTCTTTAAAGCTCTCTCGGGAAGCTGCCTACTTAGTCACTCATCAGAACAAGCCGTGCCCTTCTACGTTTTGTTTACTCTTTCTGCTTTCCCTATTTATTGTTTTAAATTGATTTTCCATTCCTCTAGTGAGTACCATGGTCCAAGCAAAGCTGGGAAATTCAGTTTATATATACACTACCGACTTATCAGTTTTTCTATCAGGAGTTATTGAATATGAATAAGATGTACGGCAGGGTGGAAAAGGATTCAGTAGGAGAACTGAAGAGCGGAGCATGTGGGCTTGGAGGAGGTGTCCCTAAAGGGTGCTGTTTTTCTGCCACAGCCTGTCCCTGCAGCGTGAGAGGGTGGGAAGAGCCATCAATATTCCCTCACACCTCTGCAGTGATTGACATGAAAGAAAAAGTCACACAAGACTTCTCTTTAAAGTATTGAAAAAAAAAAAAAAAAACCTAACATGAGCTTTATCATTACCTTGGTTTAACTGATACTTAAAAGCTATCCTCTGTTGTTATCATGTCCAGAAACTAAGCTCTGTTGTATCTTAGTTACAACCTATGAGAAAACTCTAAGAAGAAATCCAGGAAGAATTGAGTTTTCAATTTTCTGTCTTTCAATTTCTTTGCTTGCAAAAAAAAGTTAGTATTAGAGGCTCCAGAAAAAAATCAGTACTACTCATTTCCTGTTTAGGTAAGCCAAATGACATTCATATTTATTCAGAAACCAAAAGTTCCTTTCGCTTTTATTATTTTCCACACTAGAGTTTCTAAGGATCCTAGAATATTTCTCAAATAAATGGGAATTTGCCATGTAGGTACATATAAACTCAGAGGTACCTGACAAATGAGGTTCTCTGGTTTATGAGCTGAACGGTTAAATATTTTTTAATTCTTTGAAAAATTATCAGATCCAAGGTAAAGTATACAGAAAGCATCTTTAAAAACATTGTCACGGGGCTTCCCTGGTGGCGCAGTGGTTGAGAGTCCGCCTGCTGATGCAGGGGACACGGGTTCGTGCCCGGGTCCGGGAAGATCACACATGCCACGGAGCGGCTGGGCCCGTGAGCCATGGCCGCTGAGCCTGCGCGTCCAGAGCGTGTGCTCCACAACGAGAGAGGCCACAGCAGTAAGAGGCCTGCGTACCGCAAAACAAAAACAAACAAACAAAAAACAATTGTCACGGTATGAAAACTAGACAACACATTTGACAAGAAAAAGACAACTTGTGTTGTAACACAGACAAAACTCCCAGCTGCCACAATATCCCCAGCCAGCCCAAGATAACAGGATTCCATTCTTGTAGTGTGTAGGGGTTAATACGTACCAAAGAAAACAATGGGGACTTCCCTGCTGGTGCAATGGTTAAGAATCCACCTGCAAATGCAGGGGACATGGATTCCAGCCCTGTTCCAGGAAGATCCCATCTGCCGTGGAGCAACTCAGCCCGTGCACCACAACTACTGAGCACGTGTGCCAAAACCACTGAAGCCCGCACGCCTAGAGCCCATGCTTTGCTACAAGAGAAGCCACCGCAATGAGAAGCCCACGCACCACAAAGAAGAGAAGCCCCTGCTCTCTGCAACTAGAGAAAGCCCCTGCATAGCAACGAAGACCCAATGAAGAAAGAAAGAAAGAAAGGAAGAAAGAAAGAAAGAAAGATGGCTTATGGTTAGTGGAGGCACAGTGGCAACTTTACACATCATATCATACTTCACAGGAAGATAGTATGGATCAGGTTTAATTCACTGTGATTTATATTATGAGGTATATGGTACCAAGCTGTATGGGACTGTGAAATAAA
The DNA here is from genome assembly GCF_937001465.1 of Orcinus orca. Classification (NCBI taxonomy): domain Eukaryota; kingdom Metazoa; phylum Chordata; class Mammalia; order Artiodactyla; family Delphinidae; genus Orcinus; species Orcinus orca. The sequence goes on from NC_064559.1 coordinate 123,500,653, forward strand.
AACAGTTCTCCCCTAGGGTATGATAGTTAAACATGCAAAATAATAAGCCAGAAACTAAGAAATGGGAAATCGTCACCCATCCCTCCTCTGAAATAATTAAAAAGATCTAGGCTATGTAGAACCAAAGAAAATGATTAAAATATAAAGGCACACACATTAAAAAAGAAAAAGATATTCATGAACTTTACAAAAATTACAATCATATTAAGCATATGTTACCTTGAAGGAAGTGAAAACATTGGCTTGTCAGGTGTGCCAAAGTGAGGTGACATGACACCAGAGAAGACACAATCACAGAGGAGAGCGTTTTGTGTCATTCACTTGAAAAATATACACTGAGTGCCTCCTATGTGTATATAATGGTGCTGTATGTGAAACTTTTTTAAAAAGTTAAAAGATGTGATTTTGTGACATTCCTGGTTTCGCAATTTTATATGCACCATTAAATAGTTCTGAGTTTGGCATATAATATTTTAAAACTATTTTTAATTTTAATCCTTTTTAGATATATAAAGAAAACTAGGGGCTTCCCTGGTGGCGCAGTGGTTGAGAGTCCGCCTGCCAATGCAGGGGACACGGGTTCGTGCCCCGGTCCGGGAAGATCCCACATGCCGTGGAGCGGCTGGGCCCGTGAGCCATGGCCGCTGAGCCTGCGCTTCCGGAGCCTGTGCTCCGCAACGGGAGAGGCCACAACAGTGAGAGGCCCGCGTACCGCAAAAAAAAAAAAAAAAAAAAAAAAAACTAAACTAAATGGTAACGTGGAGCAATTGCTGAACTAATGTAAATGCGTGTGTGTGTGCACATACGGGCGTGTGTGTTGAGGGGGGCAGCCTCCAGTCTAACCAAGCGTGTTATAGGAATTCAGCAGATCCTCTCTCGTCTTCTTGTTCAGCACTTCAGAACAGATGCTCTTCAGCTTCGTTTTCCAGATTATTTGGCCACAAGTTTTGGTGAGAGGAGAGTCTTTTACCAAATGTCTCATTTATATTCCCTTAAATATAGGCTTGCTGGTGAACTTCACAGATCACTTGCTTTTTTTTCATAACTTCAAAGGAAAATGGCTTTGGTTATTAGCAAAGTTTTAGTCTGAGGCACAGTGAACAATTATACTTAAAAAGTTGAGCATCACTTTCACTGCTAATATTTACAATTCATGTGGTTTCATGTAGATAAATACAAGGTTTTTTATGTGTAACAAGTTTGATTACATACAAAATATGATTGAATGTTTTACATCTAGTTTTCCAAACAATTATGCTGAATTAAAGAAGTCAGACAAAAAAGAGTATATACCATATGATTACATTTGTATACAATTCTAGACAATGTCAAGTAATCTCTAGTGACAGAAAGTGGATCAGTGGTAGCCTGGGAGAGAGGGCAGGGAAGGAGCAGAGGCAGGGATTACCAAGGGACACAAAGAAAGTTTTGGGGTGCTGGAAATATTTGTTACCTTGATTGTGATGATGGTTTCACAGATGTATACATAGGTTAAAATTTATCAGAATTGTATACTTTAAATCTATGCAGCTTATTTTATGTCAATTATACCTGAATAAAGCTTTTTTAAAAAATCCATTCTTGACTGTCAAGTTATTCCTCTCTATGTGAACTGTGATAATATAACTACTATATATTACACAAATCTAAGGATTAAGGTGAAAATTCAAAATAAGAAAGAGAACCCAGGCACATGATTGGCAGGAGGACAGGTCTTTCTTGCTGTATCTGGAGGTCACGTCTCTAATGACTTATCACTTTAAGCTTTTCCAACAGCCCTGAAGTTTGCTTTCATCACCACAGAACAAATAACTCTCCAAGCCCCCACATAATACTATTTCCTATGATCTCTCAAGAAGCTAACATCAGATAATATCTCAAAGGATTGTAATTGCATGAAACATGGAGCAGATTTATAGCTTTTATTGATAAAGGAAAGGGGAATGAAAAACAATGATTCAAGGATAGGAAAGACAGTTTGGTACCTTTATTTTACCATTAATATCTGAAAGAAGAAAAAAGTTTTTTTTGAAAGATATGAATTTGGTATTCAAAGCATCCCTGCCATTCATTGCATATTTCAAAACAATAAATTTAATTATGTCATTCCTGCTTAATATCCTATTATGGCTTCCTATTAGCTACTGCCTTTAGGAAAAATCCTTAGCATGTTTTACCAGGAGCTCAGGATCTGACCCTTATCTACCTTTTCAGCTTCGGCTCATCTCTCTGTCTCTCTCAAACTACAGCCATTCTGAATGCCTTAATTCGTCAAAGCTTTTCATGTTGTCAGGCAGTTTGGGTGCTCCAGGAAGCAGACTTAGGCAGGGTTTAGTGTTCAGGATGTTTATTAGGGAGTGTTCTCGAGATCAACACCCATGGAAGGGAGGGGGCAGGAGCAGGATTGGGAAGAAGGCAAAATCAGGCTGTGATGCAAGCCTGACAGCCTCAGCCAACTGCGCGGGTAGCTATGAAACAGAAATGGCCCATCAGAGTAGGCCTGCGTGTACAGGGAGGACATGACCTTGGGCAAGGGGGCTCTCTGCAGTTGAGGCAGTGCCTGAAGTGGCTGCCAGCACTGCCAGAGCCTGGGGAATCAAGTCTTTCCTTAAAGGGGGATCTGGGCGAGGCATTTGTATGTCCACGTCACCCTACTATTCATGAAGCTCTTCTCCTCCAGTTCACCTAGGTAATTTCTGCTCATCCCTCAGATCTCAGTGTAATTCTTACTTCTTCAGAGAGGGATTCCCAAATTCCCAAACATGGTTGGCTTCAACTGTATGGTTGTCAACAATATGGTTGTCAAACTTCCCATATTTCTTTAGTACCATCCTTTTCATAATCCTTGCCATACTTAATTGTGATCAGTCACTTATTTCTTTTGATATATTTATTTATTTATTTTTGGCTGGGTTGGGTCTTCGTTGCTGCGTATGGGCTTTCTCTAGTTGTGGAGAGTTGGGGCTACCCTTAGTTGTGGCACGTGGACTCAGCAGTTGTGGCTCGCAGGCTCTAGAGCTCAGGCTCAGTAGTTGTGGTGCCCTGGCTTAGTTGCTCTGCAGCATCTGGGATCTTCCTGGACCAGGGCTTGAACCCCTGTCCCATGCATTGGCAGGCGGATTCTTAACCACTGTGCCACCAGGGAAGTCCCAACTCACTTATTATTGTTTTCTTCTTTACAGTGGTAACTCCATGAGGGCAGAGATAACTTCTATAGTATTCACCTCTGATCCTCAATGCTTACCACAGTTTTGGCACATAGTAGGTACTCAGTAAATATTGACTGAATAAATGAATGAGTCCAAGGTTTAAAGACGCCTTCAAGGTGCAAAGGTCCTCACCAGCACATCTGTTTTGACGTATACTAAGACTTGCTGCCTCATGATGTCAAGGCAGACTTCATTTAGGCTGTATAGTCAGACCGCCCAGTCCTTCAGTCCTAGCTTGACCACACCCTAGCTGTGTGATAAGTTAAGTAAACTCTCTAAGCCTCAATTTATTTATCAATAATAATAATAATAGCAGCAATAATAGTATATTCCCCAAATGGCTGTTGGGAGGGTTCAATGAAATAGTCTACGTAGAGGGTTTATCAAAGCTCCTAGAATACAGTATGGCATCAGTAAAAGTTAGCTATAATTACGATTATTATTATTTGGCTTTTAGCTGTAAGTTCTTAACATACCTTAAAAAAGAGAAAAATAGGGGCTTCCCTGGTGGCGCAGTGGTTGAGAGTCCGCCTGCCGATGCAGGGGACACGGGTTCATGCCCCAGTCCGGGAAGATCCCACATGCTGCGGAGTGGCTGGGCCCGTGAGCCATGGCCGCTGAGCCTGCGCGTCCGAGGCCTGTGCTCCGCAACGGGACAGGCCACAACAGTGAGAGGCCCGCGTCCCACAAAAAAAATAAAAAATAAAAAAATAAAAAAAAAAAGAGAAAAATATTAGGAAAAGATTTTTTTTTATAATTGCCATTAAACATGCACCAAAATAGTAATCCTAGAAAAATTAGAAATTAGTTGGATTTTCCTACATTTATCTTACAGTTTAGAATTGGTTTTTATTTTGTTTTTTATATATAGAAGATGGAGAACAGCATTATCTTCTCATTACTTAGGGTCTTCCAAGGTTTTAAGTAAGTCCTGTTCCTGTCTTCTCACACAACCTAGGAATTTATGACTCAGCGTAGTTTACAAGAAGTGAGCGGGGGTGGGGAAGGGGGACAGAGGTGAGAAACACGCTTTTGCCTTGTCTGAAATTCCTTTTCCTACCTTAGGAGATTTCTACTTGAGTATGAGTTGACTCATCAGCTCCAGAAACACCTCCTGCACAAAGCCTTGCCTGACTTCTTCCATGCTGCCCCTGCATTTTTACCCTAAAACCATTTACGCATCTGGACATTTGTTCTAATCCCCCTGCATTGCTCCTCCTCATTAGACTAAGCTTCTAGAAGGCAGATCTTCTTCATCTTTTGTATCTGGCATGTTCAGATGCTCAATAAATGTTTGTTGAATTCGTTTTAATTAGAATAAAAACATCAGATCTCTTCAGAAAGATACAAATGATGAATGGGTTTAGGTAATCTGTGATATTCTCAAAAACACAGAATTTAATAAGCTAGAAATCAAATACTTTCTCTTTCATTTAAATATAACCAGCAGCCATCTTTATAGACTGTTTTCTTTTATACAAGGAACCTTATCTGAGCCTTCAGAGGTTAAATTTTTCCTTTGAGAAAACAGTAATTGTCCCACCCTGCTTTCTTTATGGGCCATCATGGCAATGGACTGCCAGTCACTTAGTTCCTCCATCCTTCCACTGGCATACATTTTCAAATTCTTTCATCTTCTTAAAGAAATACATACATTTACCACCCCACTTCTATGCCTTTATGACTCTTAATTCTGGGGCCTCCACTTCCTCTGTCTCCTTTTACTGTGTGTTCTTGGTCCCGTATTCTTCCTAATTGAAACACTTCACCCAGATACTATGAATCGTCTGATCTCTCTCTTCTTCTAACTCCTTCATTACATGCTTTAAAAACTCTCCAACAGGAATAGAAGTTTTGATGAGTACTAAAATAAGATCCAAATGTGAATTCTTTATTTAATTCTGACTGTAAATATTAAGAGAACATAATATATTAAGATGGGTCAATAACATAGTAAAAATGATGACAAATGTAGAGAAAGTGATGTACTTTTCTGGGTGCCAGGCGAAAGAACATAAGAAACTGAAACCACTGGCAACCTCAAAAGTGTTAATAGTAAGAGTTGTGCTCAGGATACATATGCAACAGTGAAATAAACAACACCCTACAGAAAGTTTTAAAAGGTACAACTGACTGAAAATCCTATTTATTAGTCAGTCTAGAAGGAAGAAAATTAATAGTGAAAAGAACAAACTGATTTTCTGGAAATGTCTCATTTCTTTATGTGTCACTGTACTTTTTTTCTTTTTTCATTATTCTTTTTTTTTTTAAAGGGAATTCCTTTTTATTTATTTATTTATTTGTGGCTGTGTTGGGTCTTCGTTTCTGTGCAAGGGCTTTCTCTAGTTGAGGCTAGCGGTGGCCACTCTTCATTGCGGTGCACAGGCCTCTCACTATCGCGGCCTGTCTTGTTGTGGAGCACAGGCTCCAGACGCGCAGGCTCAGTAGTTGTGGCTCACGGGCCTAATTGCTCCGCGGCATGTGGGATCTTCCCAGACCAGGGCTCGAACCCGTGTCCCCTGCATTGGCAGGCAGACTCTCAACCACTGCACCACCAGGGAAGCCCTTTTTTCGTTATTCTTAACAGTTCTTTCCATTTCTTGACAATCTTATGTAATTTAAAGAATTGGTATTTGCTGAGATTTGTGATAACAAGACCTTTCACGCAAGGATTCAAAGTGCTTATCTTAAATCTTAATGAGATGACTTTAATTATATTCTGAACTTTATAAAAAAGTTTAAAAAATTATATCATACATAGGGGATAAAAGACTGATCTGGGAAATGTAGTGCTGAGAATACATGGTTACTACAATTAAAAAGAATAAATTCTGAAAGCTGACAGTGCTCACATAATTTAACAATAGTTCAGTAAATTGTCCATAATAAATTATTCCTCCCACTTGGAAAATATATAAAAGGTGATGCTGTTACAAAAACCCCACCTAGGATATAAATCTTTATATTGTGTCCATTCATACAAGTATCTGTCTCCCTGATAGATTTTGAAAACCTCAAGGAAGAAAATATGTTTTATTCATCCACAGCACCTAGAATGGTGCTTCAAATATGGAAGATGTTTCAGGCTTCCTCAATTAAAGTCTCATTTGGCAGTTTCTCTATCTCACCGATTCCAACAGCCACAAAATATTTACCTCAGAAGAGAAAGATCTTTTTTTTTTTTTTTTTTAATTTTTGGCTGCGTTGGGTCTTCGTTGCTGCATGTGGGCTTTCTCTAGTTGCGGTGAGCAGGGGCTACTCTTCATTGCTGTGTACGGGCTTCTCATTGCGGTGGCTTCTCTTGTTGTGGAGCACTGCCTCTAGGCGCGCAGGCTTCAGTAGTTGTGGTACATGGGCTCAGTAGTTGTGGCTTGTGGGCTCTAGAGCACAGGCTCAGTAGTTGTGGCACACGGGCTTAGTTGCTCTGCGGCATGTGGGATCTTCCCAGACCAGGGCTCAAACCCGTGTCCCTTTCATTGGCAGGCGGACTCTTAGCCACTGTGCCAACAGGGAAGCCCCGAGAAAGATCTTTGAAATCTCACCTTGCTTCACCACTCCCAATTCTGTGCTAAAGGTTATATCCTCTAGGTCAATTGCATTGGCCCCCTCACTTGTCCCAATACTCCTATCTATCTATTGCAGTCTCTCTTCCTCACTGCCCTCAGAGATTCCTTTTTGCATAGAGAGGAGAGAGGAACCTTTTCAAGATAACTATATGCCAAGTACAACGTCAAGCATTTAAAACACATTATCGGGCTTCCCTGGTGGCGCAGTGGTTGAGAGTCCGCCTGCTGATGCAGGGGACGCGGGTTCGTGCCCCGGTCCGGGAAGATCCCGCATGCCGCGGAGCGGCTGGGCCCGTTAGCCACGGCCACTGAGCCTGTGCATCCGGAGCCTGTGCTCCGCAACGGGAGAGGCCACAACAGTGAGAGGCCTGTGTATTGCAAAAAAGAAAAAAAAAAAAAACACATTCTCTCTAATACAACATGCAGCAGAGTTGTATTACCTTAGTATTTCTAAGTGAGGAAATTAAGGGAGATTAAATAATTGATTCTAGAAAACATGGCTGTTACAGTACCAGAGCTGGCATTTAAACTTCCCTCTTTCTGACACTAGCTATCTCACTCACTTCCTGGTCATGTCATCTTTTTCTTAAAACAAATCACTACTGGAAAAAAGTTTTTACTACTGGCTCTCACTTACAGAATAAAATATAAACTCTTTGATCTGACATACAAAGAAAAAGAAATCCTCCCCAATATGTCTCTGCTTTTTAAGCTTCCTTTACCTCCACTCCTATGGTGTCTTGTAAGCTCCATCAGGTCTGGACTTCTCACAATTCTTCAGACTTCCAGGCCATTCCATGACTCTATGCCTTTGCATGTGCTTACTTCTATCTGGAATGACCTGTCTACTTTCTTGCCTAGTAAGTTCCCATTCAATCTTTAATACTCAACTCATGCAAAAGTCAATTGCTCAGAGGTTTCCTTGACTTTTCCAGGCTGCTAAATTGCTCTATCCTATAGAGCACATGTATATAACAACACATTCCACATCACCTTGTAATCCATTGGACTGAGATCTTGTGTTTTTGACTCTCTCACTGTGAGATCTTCAAAGCTGTAGGCTGTGTGTTTATTCAAATTGGTATCTGTCCTAGTCAGTTTGGGTTGGTATAACAAAAATACCATTGACTGGATGGCTTAAACAACAGAAATTTATTTCTCACAGTTCTGGAGGCTGGGATGCCCAAGATCCAGGTGCCAGCTGGTTCGGTTCCTAGCGAGAGCCATTTTCCTGGTTTGCAGATGGATGCCTTCATGCTGTATCCTCACATGATAGAGAGAAATCATCTCTCCCATGTCTCTTCTTATGAAGTCACTAATCTCATTCATGAGAGCTCCACCCTTATATCCTAATTACTTCCCAAAGGCCTTACTTCTAAATACCATCACAATGAGGATTAGGCTTCCACATATAAATGGAATACAAACATTTAGTCCATAGCAGTATCTCTAACACACGGTTTTTAAATCTTTACTGAAGAAGGGTGGTAGGATTAAATGCTGGTATGGAAAAATGAAATTTTCCTGCCCCCTTCTCCTTTTTTATCCCCAGAAAGCAGCTTAGAAACAAGCTTATTGATGAAAGCTCGCTGCTTACATGATTTTCAAAATGTGATTGCTTCAATAGGCATTTAGTAAAATCATTAAGAAGATACTATTAGCAAAGAATGAAAGCTATTAAATCTAAATAAACAATACACCAAAAACAATAGCTAACATTTATTGCTTAATTACCATGTTCTAAGAATTGTCCTATTGCTTTTATGAGCAAGCTCATTTAATCCTCACAACAACCCTATTAAGTGGTTATTACTATTGTGAGCCCCTTTTGAAATTGAGGAAACTGAGACACAGAAAAGTTCCCCATGAATACAGAGTTAGTTAGTAGTACAACTAGGATTTGAACCCAAGTAGTCTGGTTCCAGAGCCAGAACCTCCATACTATACGAATAAAGAGCCATGAAGAAACAAATGACAGAGAGAGGTCTTTTCAGAAAGATGAAATGATCCCTTCTCTGTTTTAATTCTTAGGGGAAAGATTTAAATCGGAAAGACCTATGTACAAATAACCAATAATGCTATTTAAGACTAAACTAAGCCACAGGAAAGTCTATAATGTTTCTATAGCATGTGGTTAAGGAGAGCAAGTAAGACTCAATTATAAGAATTAAACTGAAAGAATATAACAAACACTGATTTTTCAAGGAAGCCTCTACAAATGTTATGTTTAACACTGCAGTACAGGATTTAGGGATAAAAAAGAACCATAAAACATGATTCCTGCCCCAAAGAACAAACACTGTTATTGCAAAAGATGTGACTCTCACACACAAAGTAATTAGAGAATAGATAAAATCTTAAATTTTGTGGTACCGAAATAAAAGCAATTATAGAACAACAAATATATGTTAAATGGTCAAGTTATTTATTTTTAAAAGTAATTTTGAAAATTAAACTAGGATTTCTTTTCCTTAAATGCTTTCAAAATCATCCCAACAGAAGTTTTATAAAATAAAATTGCTACCACTGTAAAACTCCATAGAAATTAAGCTTAAGAGACAAAGAACAAAACTGAAACACACAATTCTAGATTGAATTTTGATTAAAAAAAAGAAAAAAAAACAACAAGCTTTGTTTTAGGGTATGAGTTAAATGGAATAGTATTAGGAAAACTGCCTCAGGAAGTCAGAACACAATATAAATCAGTCAAACTTTCCATACCTTTCTAGTTGCAGGAAATCTTAAAATATCATTCCATTCTGCCTGTGTGTGCAGCAGAGACAAAGTTTCTGAGACATTCAAATATTTTCAAACATAGAGATTATATGTTTTATCAAATTAAAGTAACAACTTACATTGAACCTCGTTTATAAATGTCAGGAGAGTATAAAAGACATAAGAAGTCTTACCAAAATTGAATGAAAGAAGAAAAAGGCAAGAAAAGAAAATTAACTAAATAAAGGGAATAAAAGAAAACAAGATCTTTCCTGGCTGCTAAGTGTTAAAAGGTTTCAAGCTTATTCAAATGATAATTAACTACAGAATCAGAACTAAATAGTAGATTTGCCATTGTGCTGCTGGAAATGTAGAGAACAGTGGATTTTAGGGGCCGAAGGACAAGGATAGAGACTGAGAAAAACAGAGGCAGCCATGAGAATATAAGATAGAGGATACCTTGGCCAAAAATATTCTGGAACTTAGATCTTGAACTATGTGAGAAGTTCAGAGGTGTTCTGGATTAATTATCTGGCCGCCAGATAGTTTGGCATCACGACTTGCTTGATTAGGTATCTCAAAGGTCATTGCAGGCATTAGGTCCTCAATCTCTTGAGAAACCTTGCTAAAAAAAAATGCAATGTCTTTGAATAGATCTCTAAGAGTTAATCTTATTTCCCACCTTAATTACTAAGGTCTTATATTTGCATATTATTTTATACTTGAACATTCATTATAATTATTCTTAAATTTTTTCATAGGGATATGTTTATCTCCATATATGTGTGTGTTTATTTATAAATATCCCCCAAATAAATTGCTATACCTTCAATTTCTTCCTTCCCTATATCTACTCCCTTGAATCTGGGCTGGTTTATAACATCTTTGCCTAATAAAATATAGTGAAAGTGATGCTGCATGACTTCCCACACTGGTTCCCAGGATTTGAAGCTTCTGCTTTGGTCTCTTGGAATGCTTGCTTCTTAAGTCGTCATGTGGTTGAAGCCCAAGCCAGACTTGTAGAGTGGCCACATGGAGAAAAGAAAGAGAGAAATGCCCCACCAGTCCCCAGCTGTTGCAGATATCTCAGCCAAGCCACGAGATGTGAGTAAAGAAGCTTTCACTTTTTGGACTTCAACCTCAGCTGTCAACTGACTGCAACTGTTTGAAGGACCCCAACTGATAAGTGCCCAGCTCTGTCTGTTAACAACCAGAAAAGTGAAACATAATAATAAATTGTTGTTTTAACCTACCAAGTTTTGAGGTGGTTTGTTAACACAGCAATAAAATAACTGGAACATGTAATAAGCATCTAAAGACAGATCTAATACTTCTTTATTTATCTATAGTACTTAGTAAAAAATTCAGCACCATCCTGTCATTCTGAAATGTAACTAATTCTAAATATATATCTATCATATACATATATTTTTTAAATTAATTAATTAATTTTATTTTTGGCTGCATTGGGTCTTTGTTGCTGTGCGCAGGCTTTCTCTAGTTGTGGCAAGAGGGGACTACTCTTCTTTGCGGTGCGCAGGCTTCTCATTGTGGTGGCTTCTCTTGCTGTGGAGCACAGGCTGCAGGTGTGCAGCCTTCTGTAGTTGTGGCACGTGGGCTCAGTAGTTGTGGATCATGGGCCCTAGAGCACAGGCTCAGTAGTTGTGGCACACAGGCTTAGTTGCTCTGCGGCATGTGGGATCTTCCCAGACCAGGGCTCGAACCCATGTCCCCTGCATTGGCAGGCAGATTCCTAACCACTATGCCACCAGGGAAGTCCCTCTATCATATATTTAACTGAATAACACCACCATACTCTCTTTACTTCATTGGGCACAAAAATAAGTTGGTATATTTTGTTGAAATTTGTAAGAGCTATAAAATGGTACAATAAGAGTGATATATACATGAATAGAATCCAGAAGTTTATATTAATGAAAAATGGTTATATATTCATTTTAAAAATTAGACTTTATTTTTTAGAGCAGTTTTAGGTTCACAGGAAAATTGAGTGAAAAGTACAGAGCGTTCCCATATACCCCCTGCCCCCACATATACACAGAACTCTCCCCCATCAACATCCCACATCACAATGGTACATGTGTTACAATGGACAAGTCTACACTGACACATCATTATGACCCAAATCCATAGTTCACATTACAATCACTCTTGGAGTTGTACATTCTATGGGTTTGGGCAAATGTATAATGACATGTATTCACCATTAAAGTATCATACATTGCCCTAAAAATCCTCTGTGCTCCACCTATACGTCTCTGCCTCCCTTCTATCCCTTGGAAACAACTGATCTTTTTACTGTCTCCATAATTGTGCCTTCTCCAGAATGTCATATAGTTGGAATCATACAGTATGCAGTCTTTTCAAATTGGCTTCTCTTACTTAGTAATATGCATTTAAGGTACTTCCATGTCTTTAAATGGCTTGATTATATATGCTTTTTGAAAAAATATTCTGTCATATTTCCTTATCCTTCATTCATTCCTTTTTTTTTCTTGATGTGGACCATTTTTAAAGTCTTTATTGAATTTGTTACAATATTGCTTCTGCTTTATGTTTTGGTTTTTTGGACCCAAGACATGTGGGATCTTAGCTCCCTGACCAGGGATCGAACCCACAACCCCTGCATTGGAAGGTGAAGTCTTAACCACTGGACCACCAGGGAAGTCCCAGAACTCTATACTCTTAAAGTTCACAAAACACTTCCTACTCACAAAATCCAGAGCTATTTCTGCAACACTGAATACTGTTACCACCATCTCCTTAAACTCTTTCCTATGGCTTTGTGAGACTGTTCCTTTTCTTCTCCTCTAGCTTTCTCTGCTCGCTCCTTCCTACAGACTCTTCAAGGGTAGGTATTCCTCAAAAGGCTGTCCTTGGCCTTCTCTGTACTCTGTAATACCATCTCAGCATCTTCTTCTCACACCCATATTATCTTCTATCTAAAATGTCTAAGCATAATCTTGGATAATCTCTCTTCCTTCTTACATTCAGCCAGTTACCAAAACCTGTCAATTCTCCCCCCACAATCCCCCCCTCACCCCGCCCATTACATCTTGCAATTGTCCCATCTTTCTGTTTCTTTGGTCTCTTTCTTAGTTGAGGAACTCATTAACTCCTCTTTAAATAATGGTAATAGAGTTGTAGCCAAGATATCTCTGCATTAAGCCTATTTCCTTAGTCCATTCTATTCAGTCCTGCTACATTAATTTTCCTGGACCGCCTTGCTCATTAATGTCTACTTCAATGTCATTTGAAATAGAAATGGATATATATTATTTCAGGAGTAAAATGCTGGAATAATTACTGATGATTGTGAAAACTTATTTTTATACACAATTATTAATAACTTGTAAATGGATGCAAATAGTTAAGTATTTATTTTAATTAATTAATTAATTATTTGGAGGTTGGGGCTGTGTTGGTTCTTCGTTGCTGTGCGCCGGCTCCCTCCAGCTGTGGTGAGCAGGGGCTACTCTTCGTTGCAGTGCGTGGGCCTCTCATTGTCATGGCTTCTCTTGTTGCAGAGCACAAGCTCTAGCCACGTTGGCTCAGTAGTTGTAGTGCACGGGCTTAGTTGCTCCATGGCATGTGGGATCTTCCAGTGTACCCTGCATTGGCAGGCAGACTCTCAACCACTGCGCCACCAGGGAAGCCCAAAAACTAGTTAAGTTTTTAAATTGACATAACATAAAATTCATCAGATGAAATAAAATGACAATATGTTCAATAAATTGAATATCAGGAGAGAGTGACTTAGATGACACAAAGAAGAATATTGTTTCTTATTTGAGCCAACAAATATTTATAAAATTACAAATTAAAATGAAAGGCAGAATTATAGATGTTATATTATATCATAATTCTAATCTTTTTAATAGTGCTTGTGTACTGGCATTCTAACTTTAATAAAATTTTTGTTATTTTATTCAATTTGAGTGTTTTCTGAAAAGGCCCTGTTTCATATTATTCATATCTTGAGAGTTTCTTTGATAAAGCAGAATTTTAGTCCCTCAAAATTTCATCAAGGGACTTCCCTAGTGGAGCAGTGGAAGAAAGCCTGCGGCAGCTAGAGAAAGCCTACGTATAGCAACGAAGACCCAATGCAGCTAAAAATAAATAAATAAATGAATTAATGAATAAATAAATAAATAAATTTATATTAAGAAACTTCCTCAAAATATAGAAAAAGCTATGAACTCAGGTACAATGTACCTGTTATCTTTGAGCCAAAATAAAGCATGTATAAAGAAAAGTTGAAAGAATTAGAAAAAATCAAGTATTCAAAATACATTTAAAAAGTTTTTAAGAATATTACTAATTTGAGATTGACTACATGGAGGTTGCATATTTAAATTAAAATCTTGCCCCCAAATTGTCTTTTCTATAGTTGACAATGAAGAATATTAGAGATTCTTTTCTAACTACAAATCCTGGGTAAAAAAATCCCTTCTAGACAATATATCAATGAAAACCTTGCTTTCTTATTTGTGTTTTGCCTTACACAAAAAGATTAATGTAGAGGGCAGACAGCAGAAGCGAGAAGAACTACAATCCTGCAGCCTGTGGAACAAAAACCACATTCACAGAAAGATAGACAAGATGAAAAGGCAGAGGGCTATGCACCAGATGAAGGAACAAGACAAAACCCCAGAAAAACAACTAAATGAAGTGGAGATAGGCAACCTTCCAGAAAAAGAATTCAGAATAATGATAGTGAAGATGATCCAGGACCTCGGAAAAAGAATGGAGGCAAAGATCGACAAGATGCAAGAAACATTTAACAAAGACCTAGAAGAATTAAAGAACAAACAAACAGAGATGAACAATACAATAACCAAAGTGAAAACTACACTAGAAGGAATCAATAGCAGACTAACTGAGGCAGAAGAACGGATAAGTGATCTGGAAGACAGAATGGGGGAATTCATTGCTGTGGAACAGAATAAAGAAAAAAGAATGAAAAGAAATGAAGACAGACTGAGAGACCTCTGGACAACATTAAACGCAACAACATTCACATTATAGGGGTCCCAGAAAGAGAAGAGAGAGAGAAAGGACCCGAGAAAATATTTGAAGAGATTATAGTCAAAAAATTCCCTAACATGGGAAAGGAAATAGCCACCCAAGTCCAGGAAGCGCAGAGAGTCCCATACAGGATAAACCCAAGGAGAAACATGCCGAGACACATTGTAATCAAATTGGCAAAAATTAAAGACAAAGAAAAATTATTGAGAGCACAAGGGAAAAATGACAAATAACAGTCAAGGGAACTCCCATAAGGTTAACAGCTGATTTCTCAGCAGAAACTCTACAAGCCAGAAGGGATTGGCATGATATACTTAAAGTGATGAAAGGGAAGAACCTACAACCAAGATTATTCTACCCAGCAAGGATCTCATTCAGATTCGATGGAGAAATCAAAAGCTTTACAGACAAGCAAAAGCTAAGAGAATTCAGCACCACCAAACCAGCTCTACAACAAACGCTAAAGGAACTTCGCTAAGTGGGAAACACAAGAGAAGAAAAGGACCTACAAAAACAAACCCAAAGCAATTAAGAAAATGGTCATAGGAACATACATATTGATAATTACCTTAAATATGAATGGATTAAATGCTCCAACCAAAGGAGACAGGCTTGCTGAATGGATACAAAAACAAGACCTATATATACGCTGTGTACAAGAGACCCACTTCAGACCTAGGGATACATTCAGACTGAAAGTGAGGGAATGGAAAAATATATTCCATGTAAATGGAAATCAAAAGAAAGCTGGAGTAGCAATACTCATATCAGGTAAAATAGATTTTAAAATAAAGAATGTTACAAGAGACAAGGAAGGACACTACATAATGATCAAGGGATCAATCCGAGAAGAAGATATAACAATTATAAATATATATGCACCCAACATAGGAGCACCTCAATACATAAGGCAACTGCTAAGAGCTATAAAGAGGAAATCGACAGTAACACAGTAACAGTGGGGGACTTTAACACCTCACTTACACCAATGGACAGATCATCCAAAATGAAAATAAATAAGGAAACAGAAGCTTTAAATGACACAATAGACCAGATAGATTTAATTGATATTTATAGGACATTCCATCCAAAAACAGTGGATTACACTTTCTTCTCAAGTGTGCATGGAACATTCTCCAGGATAGATCACATCTTGGGTCACAAATCAAGCCTCAGTAAATTTAAGAAAATTGAAATCGTATCAAACATCTTTTCTGACCACAACACTATGAGAATAGAAATGAATTACAGGGAAAACAACATAAAAAACACAAACACATGGAGGCTAAACAATACGTTACTAAATAACCAAGAGATCACTGAAGAAATCAAGGAGGAAATCAAAAATACCTAGAGACAAATGACAATGAAAACACGACGATCCAAAGCCTACGGGATGCAACAAAAGAAGTTCTAAGAGGGAAGTTTATAGCTATACAAGCCTACCTCAAGAAATAAGAAAAATCTCAAATAAACAATCTAACCTTACACCTAAAGGAACTAGAGAAAGAAGAACAAACAAAACCCAAAGTTAGCAGAAGGAAAGAAATCATCGAGATCAGAGCAGAAATAAATGAAATAGAAACAAAGAAAACAATAGCAAAGATCAATAAAACTAAAAGCTGGTTCTTTGAGAAGATAAACAAAATTGATAAACCATTAGCCAGACTCATCAAGAAAAAAGGGAGAGGATTCAAATAAAATTAGAAATTAAAAAAGGAGAAGTTACAACAGACACCACAGAAATACAAAGGATCATGAGAGATTACTAAAAGCAACTCTATGCCAATAAAATGGACAACCTGGAAGAAATGTACAAATTCTTAGAAAGGTATAACCTTCCAAGGCTGAACCAGGAAGAAATAGAAAATATGAACAGACCAATCACAAGTAATGAAATTGAAACTGTGATTAAAAATCTTCCAACAAGCAAGAGTCCAGGACCAGATGGCTTCACAGGTGAATTCTATCATTTAGAGAAGAGCTAACACCCATCCTTCTCAAACTTTTCCAAAAAATTGCAGAGGAAGGAACAGTCCCAAACTCATTCTATGAGGCCACCATCACCCTGATACCAAAACCAGAAAAAGATACTACAAAAAAAGAAAATTACAGACCAATATCACTGATGGAAAATAGATGCAAAAATCCTCAACAAAATACTAGCAAACAGAATCCAACAACACATTAAAAGGATCATACACCATGATCAAGTAGGATTTACCCCAGGGATGCAAGGATTCTTCCATATACACAAATCAATCAATGTGATACACCACATTAACAAATTGAAGAATAAAAACCATACGATCATCTCAATAGATGCAGAAAAAGCTTTTGACAAAATTCAACACCCGTTTATGATAAGACTCTCCAGAAAGGGGGCATAGAGGGAACCTACCTCAACATAATAAATGCCATATACGACAAAAGAAAAAATGATTAATGGTAATCTTTGATGTGCTGCTTCAGCTTCTTGCACCTCAGCATTTTTTTTTTTTTTTTTTTTTTTTTTTTTTTTTTGCAGTACGTGGGCCTCTCACTATTGTGGCCTCTCCCGTTGTGGAGCACAGGCTCCGGACGCGCAGGCTCAGCGACCATGACTCACGGGCCCAGCCACTCCGAGGCATGTGGGATCTTCCCGGACCGGGGCATAAACCCATGTCCCCTGCATCGACAGGCAGACTCTCAACCACTGCGCCACCAGGGAAGCCCACACCTCAGCATTTTGAAATGAAGAAACAAGTAGCAATAATTTTTAATAGACAGCATCATGGATCAAGGATGAATTCAATCACATATTGTATTGGGAATATAGCCAATATTTTATAATAACTTTAAATGGAGTATAATCTATAAAAATTTTGAATCACTATGTTGTACACTTAAAACTAATATAATATTGTAAATCAACTATACCTCAGTTAAAAAAAAAAGGTAGAGTGACCAGACACCCCAATTTGTCCTTGACAATCCAGATTTATGCCTGTGGTCCCAGTATAATGTTGGTGGAAATCCCCTTTCAGTATTAAAAGTTTCCTAGTTTAGATAATAAATTATATATTCACCTTACCTAAGAGACATGTTAATCAAATGAACTGTATTGGCATAGTTGGGATATTGATCAAAAATTAACAACTGTAATAATACACTTGAATGTGGAAAAAAAAATCAAACAAAAAAGGATGAATTCAATTTTGCTTTACTTGCCTGCTGAGAGATTTCTGGGTCTCAGTCAACTAATAACAGTGAATTTGACTGAACCAATACTAATAGCATAAAAAACTAGTAAAGAAAATTATCATGCAGTTGTCATCAACATTGAAACAAACATGGCTGTTATCTATTTGGCATCATACTTTCCCATTTATGATCTGTGAATCTCAGAGGAGAAACTGAGAACTATTGTTCCCAGAATCCCCTTCCCTAGATGGTTCTGGTTAGAGTCTGCCAGCTACAGGCACTTATGTGACGTTGGAATGGGGAGGAACAGAAGCTACTACTTTCCCAGGGTAGTGACAGATAGGCTGAGAGTAGACATGAAGTTCACAGTAGCTTCTGGATGAGTTCCTGGCAAATTACCTTCTTTGATCCCGTAGACAATTGAGATGGCTAGTGGTGGCTGCTGGAGAATTATTTGATTTGGTGCTGCAAGCTTATACAGTTTGTAGGAGCTTCCTGGAGATTCTTGAGAAAAACAGAGGCTTCCAAGAAAGTTCTCAGAACCAACCACCTTGTCAATGCAAACTGAGATTATTGGACCAACTTCCCTGATCTTTAATTTCCCAACTCTTCCAATGATTGTGGAAGCCTCTCATTCCCTTAGTAAGGCCCTTCATATTTAGTGTACATAGAATACCTCTGTTTTTCTATATGTACTTTGTTTAATACAATGTGGAGGTTACTATGTATTGTCCACACTGTTTTGATAGAGTGTTCAAAAATTACAGTGTATTGTAATATAGTAATAGAATTATTAGCCAAAGCCAGCAAAGCATATTACATATGAGAGCTTTTTAAGCTACCCTATCATGTACTTACACAATGTGTTAAGACAAGATGGAGTAGGAGCTGTAACTTTTAAAAAGAATGTTTAAACAAAGTCTTAAAAACTTTTCAGATAAAAATATTAACATAACAGGCCTTATAAAACTAAATATTGGCTGCTTTCAGAAAAAGTAACACATATGCTGAAATCTCCTAAAGAAATAAAACTGATATGCCTCAAGAACACAAATGTTTCTTAGATAATAGGTGCTAAATATTCTCCATTCTACTGTGGATGTAAACTTTTTAACCTTCTTGATTTGTATTGTAAAGTGCTTTCTAGACAGCTTCTAACAACCCATACTCCTACTAGCACTGTTTGAGAATGTCCATTTCACTGTATCCTTGCCTACATTATGATCATTTTTCAACATTTGAACTAGTAAGATTGATATAACATTTGAAAGAAAGTTGTTTCCCTTGGCCTTTGAGTCACTGGCATTCTACGTATAAGAAAACACAAATCTAAAAACTAGGAAACATAATATTATTCTTGGTTCTGTCATGGATTTTTGAATCTGGCCAAATATTTATGTTTTCTGTTAAAAAAAAAGAGATTAAAAAAAGGACTGTTGGCTCTCACTCTTCTTTCTCAAAATAGTAACATATAAAAAATAAGAACAGAGCACTGACAAGGTGGTACCACCGGTGCAGGTCTCTCCACTCATGAAGCTTGGCCGCTACTCCGCCCTGCTCCTCAGTGTGGCCTACAGAGAGAGCCAAGCGCTGCAATTACCTGAAACCCAGGCAGAAGAGGAGAGGAGGATAGCAGCTGAGGAGGAAAAGAAGCAGGATGAGCTGAAATGCATTGCGAGAACTGGCAGGGGCTGGAGAGGACGGCATATTAAAGTGAGCCTGCATTTCTCCGGAGCAATGTGGATGAGTAAAGCTTTCTGTGCTGTATGAAATAAATAAATAAATAAATAAGCAAGCAGAGAAAGTCGATAAAGTTAAATATGCTAAATTGATAGTGAATACTAATTTGCTTATGCCTTGGTTCAACATTTGTTGAGACCCATTAGATGCTAGCAGGTATAAGGAATCGGGACTAACTCCAGAGACCTCACCCGCTGGTGGGGGACGCAGTCTAGCAATCAGGCGACAGTGCAGCGCCATGTGCCTTTATCCAAACCATTTGGGCCACAAGTGTTTCAGAAGCAGCACTATTTGTGGATTTTTAGAAAGGTAAGACAATACATGTTACCTGTAACATGTAACACCTCCCGATAGAGCCTGAGGCAGCCTCCTATGCGCGAATACAGCAACATTTCTGTCGTAAAACAACGTTATAAATAGCCTCATGTCCGTTCTGGTCAGATTTTGCTGCCAATGAGTTTTGGCACCCGTTATAAAATAAACTTTTGGTTTTCAGAGCTTTTTGGATTTTGGAATTGCAGATAAAGGACTGTGGACTTGAAAAATGGTGTCACATTCTAGGAGAGAGGTAAGAACAGAGTACTATGGAAATGCATGGGTATGGTACCCAACCCAGACTGGCAGGGGGCAGGAAGGTGAGTGGAGAGAAAATAGAGGTTGGCTCATAGGTGCCAACGAAATGCAAATGTTTTATTGTATTATAGGTCCAGGGAGATTAGAGAGAAGTTGAGGAAGTTGAGGATTGTCTGATGATGAACTCTGACAGACTGTTTTTGAGTTTTCTTACTTTATGGTTGTGTTACAAAGTTAACAACGAAAATATTATTGTCTGGTCTATTCAATTTCCTTATTGATAGAATAAAAAATATTGCAAACAACATGGGAAATAGCAGTACTTCATTTAAACACTCAGCTATTTCTTGCACGTCTATGCTAGAGTTCAAGGTTTTTGTACTTTCTCACACGGTTCTCTCTCTGGTCTCTGGCCTCAGACAGGCTGTATGCTACACCACCATACAGAAATGGTTATCTCACTCTCATGCCTGAAAACCTTTAAGAGCTCCCCACTGCAGGGGAAAAAAATTCTATACTGCTGTCTCTCTCTCTCAATGTATGCTGTAGAGACCAGGAATGGGTCATCAACTTACAAACAAACTTGAGTAGTAGCACAAATACAAGGAAGCTTCATGAGGATGGCAAGCTTGGACAGGAGGAGCAAATAGGACAAATGCCAAGCTCAGGAGAGATGTATGAAGCAACACGAGACAGGCCAGTCAAGAACTTAACGCCGAAGATGCTTCTTGGAACTGAAGTGTATGGAAAGCAGATCTAGAACTAGAATCCCTTTAACATGGGCCTAGAGTATCTCAACGTGTGAAATGTTTACATGTGAAGAGTCACTCTAAAGTTTGTTTTGCTTAATATTGGTAAGATTCTGCTTTTCCCAGCTTACTTGCACAAATTATTTGCACTATTTTTAAAGGCAGCCTTTCCTAAGTAAATGCAAATTCAGGACCTGATCAAGTTATACATTAGTCAATCAAAAGTATCCATTGGGAATCTATTAAAAAAGTGACCAGCACACGAGAGAAATCTTGAAGGTAGTCATTAGAAAATAGAACCAGGGGGCTTCTCTGGTGGTGCAGTGGTTGAGAGTCCGCCTGCTGATGCAGGGGACACGGGTTCGTGCCCCGATCCGGGAAGATCCCACATGCCACGGAGCGGCTGGGCCCGTGAGCCATGGCCGCTGAGCCTGTGCATCCGGAGCCTGTGCTCCGCAATGGGAGAGGCCACAACAGTGAGAGGCCCGCGTAATGCAAAAAAAAAAAAAAAAAAACAGAAAATAGAATCAGGGAAATTTGAACCAATATGGTTTTACTATATTGTCTTATCATCTTATTGGATATAAAAAATATTTTTTAAAATCCTAGAAAACTATCAAATAGCTCAATAAGTAGACTACCTTTAAAATATTTAAAAGCTTAAGGGCATTCCTTAGTTTCCACATGGCAACGTATTTACAAATACAAAGTACAAAACATCAGCTATTCATTTTGCCTAGCTGGGACAAAGGGCACTGAATATCAAAGCTTCAAAAATGGTCATTTGAATTGTATTATGACTATGCAAACCAGAGGAGCTTGGCTAAATATGAAAAATGCAAAATGCTTTTCATTTCTTGTTCCTTTACTCAAACTCTAAGATGAAGGCAAGGATAGAAAGAAAGGTATCTAATGTCTCTTTCCCATTTCCTTTTCATATACCCTAAAATATGGTAGACTCTAATTCTGCTAGAGTAACACCTCCCATCTCTGGATACAATATTTACCTAATTGGGAATTTATTTCAGTGACAATTAAAAAACAATCTATTCCATATGGAACCTAATTTTCCTGAAATAAAGTTGACATAAACCTTTGATTGTGAGTATACTGGGGAGGTAGGGGGTAAGGAGGAATTAAATTCCTTCTTTGTGCAAACATAGGATTGCACTCCCTGAAATAATCTTATAATATTTGAAGACTGGTATAGCCCTGCAAGATAGGTTTTAAAGATTAGGGAAATAAGCTCAGAGATGGAACTACTAGTCCACATGGAAGACACAGTTCATAGAAGGCCCAGTCAAAAACAGAATTCAGACCCTCGACTCCATGCACAGTATGCTTTTATATCATACATGGTAGGAAATGTATTTTCTCAAGTGTATTCATGCATTCCCTCATGCATTCATTCAAACAAATATGTATTAAGTAGTGATTTAGTTTTTATTTAGTAGCACCTACTGAATGTCAGACACTGCACAGGAGATATAGCAGTAAACAAGTCATATGATAATCCCTGACCTTATAGATTACATTTAGGCGAAGACAGAAAATAAACAAGAGAAATAAGTAAAATATATAATAACTTCATTGGTGGAAGTACTACGAAGAAAAATAAAGCAAGAAGGGAGCCAAGGTACAAAGCAAAGTGAGACTGTAAGTTTAAATAGCTTGGTTAGAATAGCCACACTGGCAATGGCATTTGAACAAAGACTTAAAGGAGATGAGAGACTGGACATGTGGATATCCACCAGAAGAGCATTTTGGGAAGGGAAACAAGGGCAGAAGCCCTGAGTTGAGAGTGTGTTTAGCATATTCAAGGAAAAACAAGGAGAGCCGTGGCTGGAGCAAGGGGCAAGGCAGATAGTATAGGAGGTTAGACCACATTGTGTAGGACTTGTCTGGTTTTCATTCTAGGTGAGGTTGGAAGCCAGGGGAAAGTTTTCTTGTTTTTTTGCTTTTTTTTTTTTTTTAAGTTGAATCTTTTGTGGTTATACATCATTTCATAGTGGAGGGTTTTTTTAAATTTTATTTATTTATTTTTGGCTGCGTTGGGTCTTCATTGCTGAGTGCAAGCTTTCTCTAGTTGCGGCGAGTGGGGGCTACTCTTCATTGCAGTGAGTGGGCTTCTCATTGTGGAGGCTTCTCTTGTTGAGGAGCACAGGCTCTAGGTGCGCAGGCTTCAGTAATTGCACCACGCGGGCCCTAGAGTGCACGGGCTTCTGTAGTTGCAGCACTTGGGCTCAGTAGTTGTGGCGCACGGGCTCTAGGGCGTGTGGGCTTCAGTAGTTGTGGCGTGTGAGCTCAGTAGTTGTGACACACGGACTTAGCTGCTCTGTGGCATGTGAGATCTTCCCGGACCAGGGATTGAACCTGTGTCCCCTGCATTGGCAGGCAGATTCTTAACCACTGCACCGCCAGGGAAGGGATCAGTAGCTTATATGTGATATTCAAGCTCAAAGACTGAATAAGGTCACCAGGGGAGCAATTATGAATAGAGAAGAGGCCAGAGGACTGAGCTCAGAAGAAGTCCAATGTTTAGAGATTAGAAAAATGAGACAGAGCAGTCAGTGGAATGCAAGATTAACTATTTCAAATGCTGCTGCTTGCTTAACTGAAATAAGTATTGAAAACTGGCCACTGCATTTAGCAATGTGAATATCACTGGTTATCTGATCAAGTGCAGTGTCAGTGGAATTCTGGTTTGCCTGAGAGGAGTGGGTTCAGGAGTGAGGGGCAGGAGAAAGGAGTGGGAGATGGCCAAGTGTCAGTTCCTATGCATTTGCCTTGATATTTCTACATGGTTGTTAAGTATAAAAAGTGTTTTAGAAACTATAACAATAACTTTTTATTGAATGCCCTTTATATTATAGGCCCTGAGCTATGCACTTTATACATTTAAAAAAGAATAATTCCTTGCAACAAAATGTAGTTTACAAATGAGCAAAGTGATGATTAAAGAGGTTAAGTAACTTTCCCAAAGTCCCATGTTTGGTAAGCAGCAGAGTTGGAATTTGAATTTAGGTCTGTTTGACTCCAACCCTTCATCCTTAATCTCTGTGTTATGTTGCCTTTAAATATTACATAGCCATGTTACATAGCCAATTAACTATTAAAAAGCCACACAGAACTGATTCTTTCCTGGGGTTAAATACTAACTTGGAAGAAAGAATCCAGAAAGGTAAAGGAAGCCCCTCTCTCCTTGTTGCTTAAGGTATTCTTAGTCTCTGGCAGGCATACCAGGCAGAACTGAACAGGGTTGTACATCATTTCAGCCGTCAGCCAACTCCCAGCAGGTCACTATATATGGAGCCCTCTTCAATATAACATGGCTTGAGAAACCAATTTTAGCAATATGGTTAAATTCAAGTAACAACTTCCATTGGAAACAATTCAGCCCTACGGCCATTAATGAAAAAGGAGAACATGGAATGTCTATAAGCCCAATAAGCCAAATATAAAAAAAGAAAGTGGTTTGTTTTCTTATCTGATTGTCTATTTGCATGAAAAACAATGATATGTCTCAGCAGAGGAGGGTTTCTGGTAAACCGGGAAGGACAAATCTCATAATACCCTGTAGGCCCACTCCCTGTCTACACCCTCCATTCCATTTCGACTGGTATTTTAATTTACTCTCAGACTCAGCTATTGAACCTCCTGGCTTGGGCCCAGTGGCATAAGAGGAAGTTAACATCAAACAGAATTGTCATGGAACTCCACAAGGCTATTAAGAGAAATGTCTGAGTATCATAATTGTCTCTGTTCCGAAAGGCTGAGTTTTATAATTCTGTTATATCTTGGCCCAAAATGAAAGAAAGAAAAATGTTAAAGTATCAAATAGACATTTGTTAGAAACTAGTAAAGAAAATTATATCAGCTAGCTTTGTATTTTTTTGTGTGGTATTAGGGGAAAAAATACCCACTGCAGTTCAATATGATAATCACGTATTAAGACAAGAAAAACAGAAGAGGGCTTCCCTGGTGGCGCAGTGGTTAAGAATATGCCTGCCAATGCAGGGGACACAGGTCGAGCCGTGGTCCGGGAAGATACCACATGCCACGGAGCAACTAAGCCTGTGCGCCACAACTACTGAGCCTGAGCTCTAGAGCCCGTGAGCCACAACTACTGAAGCCCGCACACCTAGAGCCCATGCTCCACAAAAAGAAAAGCCACCACAATGAGAAGCCCGCGCACTGCAACAAAGAGTAGCCCCTGCTCGTCGCAACTAGAGAAAGCCCGCACACAGCAGCGGAGACCCAATACAGCCAAAAATAAATAAACAAAATAAATATTTATAAAAAAAAAAAGAAAAGAAAAACAGAAGAGCTAGTGAAAACATTTGGGGAGTTCTGAAAAGTTTACAATACATTACATTACATTTTGTTTACCTTTTAATTGCTACACTGAGTGTCATGAAAGTGTTTCCCTGACTTACCTGGATGCTCCAGCATATACAGAGCTGGGCAGGAATTTTTTCATACTTCTTTGCCAGCCAGAGAACATTTGGATGAATCAAGACCTCCCCTCTGGCTAATGGTCAGCAGTCTTCCAAAATATGTTTACATTTTAACAACAATCTGGTAGCTTTTGAGGTCTTCAGAAAGGATAAAATGCAACCTGTTAGGACTCGGGGAGGAGGGAGAGGAAACCTTGAAATATAAAGATTCATCATATTTATAAGTTACCGATTTCACAGTTTAATGTGAGAAAAGGCAAAATGCAACTATTATGATTTAGTTAAAATAACAGATTACATTTACGCTTAGCTGAGGCGGTTCAGGAAAATGTGCACAGAGCCCTCTGACACAAGACTTCCTCTTACTCCAACGTCCTCGCTACCCCCCCACCCCGCTCTAAAGCAAGACACCCGCTGACCTCATTTGTTTCCAAAATGGCTATTTTTTAAAAAATGAAACTGTTTCTCATTGAAAACTTTTTACTATATAGCTACATAATAAAAACTCAACCATCAACGTACATAAAATATATACACGCAGTGAATTCAACTTAAGAAAATTTCCCAAAATATTCATATAGGTTGTTTGGGACTAGACAGACAAAACAATGGCTAATTGAATTTTTCCCTTTCACCTAATTGTTTTGGGTCTTGGAAAGACATAGGCAGAGCTTGGCTGGACACCAGTCATTTATTTTCTATAGCTACAAAGAATTCACCTTGCCCAGAGTGTACTAGAATAAAGTTCAAATTGACATTAGAAATAATGCTACTAGTGATAGCATTTTAGCTGGAGAAAAAACTTTCTGGGATTCTACAAAATTGTCTATAGAGAAAGAAGAACTGAAAAATGGGATGAAATGGAGTTTGTCAGAAACATAGCACATAGGTTGAAAAAAGATCATGGACACAAACTTATATAAAACGAGAATATGAAACTACTTATAATAAATGAAAGAGAAGAAAAGACATGGTCATACCTGAATTAAGATCTCTACTTCTTGATGTCATATATATAAAATCAAATCTCACACTTAAGTATGCTAGAGGACTAAATAACTGGTTGGCTTCTGCTTTGCTCTAAACCGAAGACAGTGTACAGTAGTTGGGGAAAAGCTTGTAATTACTGTTTCTTTTCTTTATAGAATACAGCTCATTTCTTTTCACTTCTCAGGAAAAAAGGTACCAGATTTTTTAGGGCTTTTTCCTCCTCACCTCATCCCTAGACCCAGTTTAAGCCTTAATCCTCATCCCTTCAAAGAGTACAGCATTTCAATTCATTTCAAAGCATTGGATTGGTGCTGATGAGAGTAGGACCAAAATAAAACAGAGATTAGCTATGCTGAGAAATGTCCATTGTAAGTTCTGCAAGAACAGTGAACCAACCAGCCAGCATATATTGAAGTTGCTTACCGCTGTTTACAGGAAATTGTACAAAGCACGGTACTGGAACAGAAGGGAATGGGGCATATGTCATAGACTTTGAAGATGGAGAAAAAATTTCTGTGTAAAATAAATTAAGGATCCTCCAAAGAAAATAAAAATTAATACATTAAAATATACATGCTTCACACATACACACAAACTGAGCAAATAAAAAAGCTCCCTAAAAGATCCCACATGCCGCGGAGCGGCTGGGCCGGTGAACCGTGACCGCTAGGCTTGCGCGTCCGGAGCCTGTGCTCCGCAGCGGGAGGGGCCACAGCGGTGAGAGGCCAGCGTATCGCCAAAAAAAAAAAAAAAAAAAAAAAAAACTCTCTAAAACCTAATTTGAAAATACTATAAAACCTTATTTTGGCAGTTACAGTGTTCTATTCCTCTAAAAGAGTGATAATAAGTTTTATGCTATGCCTATGACAGCAAAGAATATTAATTGTTCCAAAGATCCGACCACTAAACAGTTTTTAAAAATATGAAAATAATTACATCAGTGTATGGACTCTGGAAAATTTCTTCTCTGGTAATAAGGTCAGATAGACATTTCCTGTTTCACATTTCTAGTACACTTTGTTTTTTATACAATAATAGTATGAAACAATAGTTTGGCATGAGTTCAATGCATACTAAGAAATGCCCTGGCCCTTGAAGGCTAGGCTGAGTCAGCCTCAAATGGCAAAAATCTCAATGACGACAAGAAAGGCAGACTGTCTGGGGTGTGGTGGCCCTAGAGAATAAGATTCAAGGAGCCAACCCATCTAGACTTCAATCTTTGATGTTTCTTGACCAGTGAAGAGCTCTTACGTTTAACAGCTACATGTACACAGCATTTAGGCTTGTGTCTACATAACCTGGCTTTTTTTTTTTTTTAATTTTTTGCAAGGCAAACCTGCAATACAGAAAAAGAATGAGTTGGCATTTCCTCCTAAATTGTTAACCCAGATTGGCCATTGCTTCCACTACTCAACCTCCTGCTCTTGCTTTAAACAATCCAAGTGACAATGAGCTCTTTCCTACCCTTCACCAAACCTTGCCACTAACTGGGAATCCTTACCCTGTATCCATGGGCCTTTCTTACCACTAGTTTGAACACCATGAGACAGAGCCACCCAGCACTGGGCCCCTCAGAAACTTGGGAATTCACACACCCGTCTTCTCTGATGCCAAACTGGGATCCTCAGTACATGCTGGCATCAAAACGACTCATGCCAACTTGAGAATATTTAGGCCAGTCATTTCCAATGATATCTCTCATCTCTAGTCTTCTGTTACTCAGTTACGGAAAGTAGATGAAGAAAGCATTCTAAAATAAAGCAGAGGATGCAGGTTAACAATGGGACAAGCATACAGAGTTAGGAGGGGCAGAATATGAGCTGAGAAGTTACAAACCAGAAGGAATGACAATGGGGGAAAAGGGTAGGCAACTGGGAGGAGGTTGCCTTTCTTCCAGTGCCAGAGAATGATAGGGATGAGAAAGCTGGAGGTCCTCCTTGAGCAAGCCTTCTCCTTCACTCTCCACACACAACTCATCATCAAGTCTTCCTTGTTTTTTTTACTACAAGGGATAAAACACCTGCTGTTTTCTTTTTCCCCCAAATAATAAAGTTTTGTTTACTTATAAATAATACATATCTATTTTTATATTTCAAAACAGTATAAAAAGAGAAAAAAACTAAAAATCGTCTCCAACCCTACTACCCAGAAATAAGCACTGTTTTAATGTTTAGTGGAAAAGCCTTATAGATATATTTCTATACACACATGTGCACACTCCTGAACACACATACAATTTTATAGAAAGTGAGGCATGTTATACAAAGAGTTGGGTAACATTCTGTTTTCACTTAACAGGTCACAGGTATCTTTCTATTTCAGTAAGTATAGTTATACACAATCATTTTTAATGGTTGCATAATGTTCCATCGATGGGGATATGTCATAATTTATTTAACAAATCTTTCATTAAAGGAAATTTTTTTTAATTTTGACTGTTATGGCAGCACTGATACTAATACCTTGTACATATATATGTGCTATTATGAGAGTTTCTTTACTAATCTGATAATGAAAAATAGCTCTTGTCCTTTTATTTCTACTTTTTGATCTTTGGTGAGGTTTTAGCACTTTGTAGGCCAATTATATTCTTTGATACATTGCTGTGTCCATTTTTTCTGTCAGAAAGCTTTTTATCTTATTGAGGCATAAGACCTCTTTGACTATTAGGACTATCAACCCTCTTATCTTTCATAGCATTCATGTGTCACAAGTTTGTTTTTTTTCCAATTTGTCCCTTGTTCTACAAACAATTTTATTATGATTTTGCTGAAGTATTTAATTTTTACATAGTTAAATTTCTTTCTTGGTTTAGTCCTGCTGATTTAATTTCCTACTATTCCTACCAGCACTAACCTAAATCAGATGTTTTATCATCTTTCACCCAGATAACTATAAAAATCTGAACTATTCTCCCTGATCTCTGTCTCCTGGAATCTATACTCCACACAGCTGTCAGACAGTTCTTTTTAAAATGAAAATCTGGCCAGGTCATTCTGTCTAAGACTGTTCTGTGGTGTGTGTCTCAAGTTGGGTATTTGTATGGCTTTTCCAAGAGTCAATAAAATAACAACTAACCATGGCAAATATTCCTGGAGCATTATTTATTTGTGAAGTTTTTTTGAAGAAAGAAAGCACATTATTCTTATTTTAAGAAAAACACAAATATGGAGCAGGATGCAAAATTCAAATGAATTTTTAAGATAAGCAAGAAGGTTTCAAAAACATATTAGTATTTAGGTGGAAATATTTAAAAAGCAATGGATATAGAGGATAACTCTTTAGTGCCTTAATATGTGTGGCAAGGAGTGCCTTGCCTTCACAAAAATCATTGCCCTTTCCCAATTCCCAACTAACAGAACTATATAACACATAGAAGATCTTATATCTGCAAAGACATATATTCAAATACAACATTTTGGAAAAATGAACTACACACTTTTATAGCCCTAAAATATGAATGCAAAAATATTCTTCCTTTTAGCCTTCCATGTTTCTTTATCTTCACCTCATCCCGGCCCACCCCCCAGCCCTCCCTACCTTATACAGACACAGACACACACATATTCTTTGATTTCCTGGGGGAATTTTTGACTTAATTAACAATAGTAGAATAAGTTTGAAGAAAAAGAAAGACTTTAAGTTAAGATCGTAATGCTGTTCAATAATCCCTACGTGAGGTGCTTTTGCTCCGCAGGGGATTTATCTCTCCTGCTTTCCAATATGATTAAGAGTTGATGTACAATTGATGATGATGTACACTAGAGCATGTTATCAACTCAAGAAAGGGGCTTTGCCTGCGTGATTTAATTAACATTAACGGTAGTTAATCTATACACACACAGCATAATATCCTCTTAGCTCTAAGAGGGGCTTTCACCACCTAGATTATGAAATATTGATTAATTCATGTATGCTGACATCCATCTAAAAATAGAATCATTCAATCTTTCACTCCTCCCCCTA
Organism: Orcinus orca; assembly: GCF_937001465.1. Classification (NCBI taxonomy): domain Eukaryota; kingdom Metazoa; phylum Chordata; class Mammalia; order Artiodactyla; family Delphinidae; genus Orcinus; species Orcinus orca. The sequence goes on from NC_064559.1 coordinate 123,530,850, forward strand.
TCCACATACAAAAACATAATGGCAGTCCTGAGAAGAACAAAAGGAGTGATGAGGGGGTGAAAATGAGGAAGAAGCATAAGAGCAGAGAAAGAAAAACATTGCAAATGAAATATGTCAGGCTATGACCACAGACACACAACATCCACACACAATCACACACACACACAAAAAAAACACCCACTCTACTAATTAATGCAGCTTTGCTTTCACACCAAATATTGGGGAAACATTAATTAGAGAGAAATTTCGTAATCCATTTCCCAGTTCATTAATTATGCATCAATGCCAAGTTTTTGTTGGCCTGACATAAGACAATCCTGTTCCAACGAAGATCTGATGCTGCACATTGCACAACAGTTATGGGGCTTTCCTGACTCTGTGGGATGGTATTCAGGATCTACTCAATTCACATGTTGTATATATTTGTGTCCTCTAATAAGTATTCTGTGATTATGAATTGTTCTTCAAGCTGACTACAATTGTTTCTTAGCTAATACTTCATCCACCTCTGTCACAGGCACATTAAGAATTCTATTCAGCTGGCAAAAAAGTAACAAAACATGGTGAATGTACTTAATGCCACTGAATTGTACACTTAAAAATGGTTAAAGTGGTAAATTTAATGTGATATATATTTTACCACAATAAAAAAATTTTTAAGTGAAGGAATATCTATAGATTTTTGAAAAAGTTATTCTAGGGAGTCTATAGATGTAAAACAAAACATAAATGTTTACAAGTTCTCAGACAGTCTCGAAAGACTTCAGAAGGTATTTCCTTGTGTTCAGAGAAAATATTTTGAGATGAACTTCAGAACCCAGACAAACTCAAATGTGCTGTTTGCAAAGATTTGAGGAAAGCAAGGATGTTTAATGGTCTGATCAACAAATATTAATTGAGCATCCACAAAATTCTTAGCACTGTACTAGTTAGTTTGGAGCTACCTATATTTAATTACATCTAGTCTCCTAACATATTATTCCCTATATTCCTTGCTCATTTCTTTGTCAATGTCTGGATGTCACAACTCCCTCTGACCCAAGTACAAGGAAATTTGCTAGACTTGGAGTAGTGAGCAGGTAAAAGTTATGGGCTGCTTCCACTGGATGGATAGCTTCACTTTTTCTACAGAGAATAAGTCTCACTTTTGAGGAGTGCTTCAGGCTCACAAAGTGCCTCATACTTAATAAACACTAGTGTCACCCTCTCAGTAGGGTGACAGTAAATGGCAACTAATACAGTAAACTTTTCTCAACCTTTGTATCAAGAGATCCAGTATTAAATGTTATCAAATCCTATCTTCAAGGTACAAGCTGATTGACCCTGGAGTGTGCAAAGGAATTTTTTAGTCACTACCACACAACTGAATTTACTACAATAATTGTTGTGTAGTATCAATCTGAGGTAGAATTCTGGCCAATAAATCAAAGTGAATTTTGAAACAAAGCAAAAATAGAGAAAGATTCAATAAAGGCTCTAAGAATTATCTGATTCTTTGTCTAACTTTTCACCATGGAAATATTGGTAATTGACATTTTTATTTAAATAAAAGTAAGCCATTAATACCCAAAGACAGTTGCACACAACTGGTTGTTAAAATTTTCTTTAAGTCTTAATTTTATCTAGTGTATTTACTGAACAGGATAATTTACTTAAATTTTCTTCTTCATTTTATATCTGGTGGTATACATATTTATCCTATCAGCCTTCCAGGGAGTGGTTGACTGGGATCAGTCCAACCTGAAAGAGACCAAGGAGGAAGATAGGAGTGCTTCTTGCCCAACACTATATAATGTGCAGAATGCGAGAGAAAGCATCAAAGGCTATCTAAGGAGAGACCGCTGAGAGAAATACCTCTCGGTGTCCAAATGTTCATGAAAGAAGGGGCCCTAAGTTGGTTAGTGAGGTCCTTGCTAGGAAAGCAAGTGGCTGGAGAACAAGATTCAGCAGTTGGTCCAAATGGCTGCATTTTTGTATGTTTCTTAGCATCCATGCTCTGTCAGCAGAGCCAGTTTTCCTGATAAAGAGACCAAGAGGGCTGGAACTGATGGTGTTCAAATACCCTCCACATGGATCAACTAATGTTTATGTAGTATTTTATCAGTTTCCTAAGAAGGTTCTTGGGAAGAAGTTTCACATGTATCTTCTCAACTGAACCTTGAATCAGGTAGATATTAACATATCCACAATTTACAGATGAAGAAAGGACATGAAGAATGTGCCTCCACACTAGAATATCTGGGGCTTGACCTCCACCCACCAAGTCACCTGGAAGCAAGGTCGTTTCTCCAGTTGGAGGCGCCAGGCTAAGAGTATATTGTCTGCTGACCACCTACTGACTGGCTGGTCAGAGAAGCAGCAGTAACAGGAGCTGCACTCAGGCTGATGGGATGATGGGATCCCAGAGGTCTTGGTGAACCTTTTGAGATCTCGTTTCTCACCTAAGTGGTCCTAGAACAAAGGCAGTGAGAAGTAATGGTCAAGCATGAAACTTCATTAAGTTGTTCTCTAATAAATCTCCAAATTATTTTTCAGTGAAAGATTAGAGAGCAAATTGGGCATATAACTCAAAAGCAATGAAAAGAGTTTAAGTAAATTTTCATTTAAAAAAACACAAAAAGTCCTCCTTACAGAGCTATCTACTTAAGTATATGCCTAAGACTTCTTAGGAAATGCATCTATAAAAATTAAAACTAGAGATTTTATGGATATTGAGCCTGTCTCATTCCAGCAAAAAGCAATAACTATTCATCAATAGATACACAAACTAATTGTAAAACAAAACAAAAACCCCAAAACAAAAGCAAAAATAAGCAGAATTTTAAAAAGATTTTAAAGCCTAATTCACTTCACATTTATCTCATTGAGATGCATTTCTAATAAAATTATATTTACTCCCAAGAATGCAAGGATTCTTCAATATATGCAAACCAATCAATGTGATACACCATATTAACAAACTGAAGGATAAAAACCATATGATCAACTCAATAGATGCAGAAAAAGCTTTGACAAAATTCAACACCCATTTATGATAAAAACTCTCCATAAAGTAGGCATAGAGGGAACCTACCTCAACATAATAAAGGCCATATATGACAAACCCTCAGCCAACATCATTCTCAATGGTGAAAAGCTGAAATTATTTCCTCTAAGATTAGGAAAAAGACAAGGGTGTCCACTCTCACCACTATTATTCAATATAGTTTTGGAAGTCCTAGCCACAGCAATCAGAGAAGAAAAAGAAATAAAAGGAATTAAAATCAGAAAAGAAGAAGTAAAGCTGTCACTATTTGCAGGTGACGTGATACTATACATAGAGAATCCTAAAGATGTGACCAGAAAACTACTACAGCTAATCAGTGAACTTGGTAAAGTAGCAGGATACAAAATTAATGCACAGAAATCTCTTGCATTCCTATACACTAACAATGAAAAATCTGAAAGAAAAATTAAGGAACCACTCTCATTTACCATTGCAACAAAAAGAATAAAATACCTAGGAATAAACCTACCTAAGGAGACAGAAGGTCTGCATGCAGAGAACTACAAGACACTGATGAAAGAAATCAAAGACCATACAAACAGATGCTCTAGGATCGGAAGAATCAGCAATGTGAAAATGACTATATTACCCAAAGCAATCTACAGATTCAATGCAATTCCTATCAAACTACCAATGGCATTTTACACAGAACTAGAACAAAAAATTTTACAATTTGTATGGAAACACAAAAGACTCTGAATAGCCAAAGCAACATTGAGACAGAAAAACGGAGCAGGAGGAATCAGGCTCCCTGACTTCAGACTATACTACAAAGCTACAGTAATCAAGACAGTATGGTACTGTCACCAAAACAGAAATATAGATCAATGGAACAAGATAGAAAGCCCAGAGATAATCCACACACATATGGTCACCTTATCTTTGACAAAGGAGGCAACAGTATACAATGGAGAAAAGACAGCCTCTTCAATAAGTGGTGCTGGGAAAACTGGACAGCTACATGTAAAAGAATGAAATTAGAACACTCCCTAACACCATACACAAAAATAAACTCAAAATGGATTAAAGACCTAAATTTAAGGCCAGACACTATCAAACTCTTAGAGGAAAACATAGGCAGAACACTCTATGACATAAAACACAGCAAGATCCTTTTTGACCCACCTCCTAGAGAAATGGAAATAAAAACAAAAATAAACAAATGGAACCTAATGAAACTTCAAAGCTTTTGCACAGCAAAAGAAACCATAAACAAGACCAAAAGACAACCCTCAGAATGGGAGAAAATATTTGCAAATGAAGCAACTGACAAAGGATTAATCTCCAAAATATACAAGCAGCTCATGCAGCTCAATATCAAAAAAACAAACAATCCGATCCAAAAATGGGTGGAAGACCTAAATAAACATTTCTCCAAAGAAGATACACAGATTGCCAACAAACACATGAAAGAATATCAACATCACTAATCATTAGAGAAATGCAAATCAAAACCACAATGAGGTATCACCTCACACCGGTCAGAATGGGCAACATCAAAAAAATCTACAAACAATAAATGCTGGAAAGGGTGTGGAGAAAAAGGAACCCTCTTGCACTGTTGGTGGGAATGCAAATTGATATAGCCACTATGGAGAACAGTATGGTGATTCCTTAAGAAACTAAAAATAGAACTACCATATGACCTAACAATCCCACTACTGGGCATATACCCTGAGGAAATCATAATTCAAAAAGAGACATGTACCCCAATGTTCATTGCAGCACTATTTACAGTAGCCAGGATATGGAAACAACCTAAATATCCATTGACAGATGAATGGATAAAGAAGATGTGGCACATATATACAATGGAATATTACTCAGCCATATAAAGAAATGAAACTGAGTTATTTGTAGTGAGGTGGATGGACCTAGAGTCTGTCATACAGAGTGAAGTAAGTCAAAAAGAGAAAAACAAATACTGTAGGCTAACACATATACATGGAATCTAAAAAAAAATGGCTCTGATGAACCTAGTGGCAGGACAGGAGTAAAGATGAGGACTCAGGGTGGGCAGGGAGGGGAAACTGGGATGAAGTGAGAGAGTGGCATGGACATATATACACTGCCAAATGTAAAATAGATAGCTAGTGGGAAGCAGCCGCATAGCACAGGGAGATAAGGTCGTGCTTTGTGACCACTTAGAGGGGTGGGATAGGGAGGGTGGAAGGGAGGCATATGAGGTAGGGGATATGGGGATATATGTATACATATAGCTGATTCACTTTGTTATACAGCAAAAACTAACATGACATTGTAAAGCAATTATACTCCAATAAAGACTTTTTTAAAAAATTATGTTTACTGTTAAGTCAAATCGTGGAATTTTTTTTTAAACATCTTTATTGGAGTATAATTGCTTTACAATGGTGTGTTAGTTTCTGCTGTATAACAAAGTGAATCAGCTATACATATACATATATCCCCATATCTCCTCCCTCTTACGTCTCCCTCCCACACTTGCTATCCCACCCCTCTAGGTGGACACAAAGCAGCGAGCTGATATCCCTGTGCTATGCTGCTGCTTCCCACTAGCTATCTATTTTACATTTGGTAGTATATATAAGTCCATGCCACTCTCACTTTTTCCCAGCTTACCCATCCCCCTCCCTGTGTCCTCAAGTCCATTCTCTATGTCTGCATCTTTATTTCTGTCCTGCCCCTAGGTTTTTCAAAACCATTTTTTTTTTTTTTTTTTAGATTCCATATATATGTGTTAGCCTACAGTATTTGTTTTTCTCTTTCTGACTTACTTCAGTCTGTATGACAGACTCTAGGTCCATCCACCTCACTACAAATAACTCAATTTCATTTCTTTATATTGCTGAGTAATATTCCATTGTATATATGTACTACATTTTCTTTATCCATTCAAATCGTGTAATTTTTTTAACCAACTTTTAAAAATCAACTTATAATAATAGTAACTGTAATGGTGACTTATTCCAGAGAAGTTTGGACCTCATGTTTACAGGAAATTTTTTAAAATTCAGTTTATATAAATATTTTTGTTGAAGTGAAATACGAGAAGGTCATTAATAAACGATGTTAGAGAATAGACATATATTTTATTAGAATAAAATTACATGGATGAAGTGGAATGGAAACATAAGTTTAAGGGGAAAAATGATGTAAATATTTGTAAAGAAAGCTTAATGATTTATTTTTAAATGGATGGTAGGAGTGTTAAATTGCTATGGTATTTAGATCACATTAGTTACTATTAGAAAAGTAACACAACATTTTAATTTTTAAGTAAAATATTTACATGAGAGAAATTATATCCTCTGCAACTATTTGCACTTACAGTAAAAATTTTCAGCTGTAGCAATGTGCTAGAAGGACACATACTTTTTCAATATTCTATTAGGCTGTATGTGAATAGGAAAGTTAAAAGACCACTATGCTACAGGAACATATTGTTTGTCTAACATTTGTATAGGAAATGCAGATATTTCTAAAATCTGAAGAAGGCAGAAGATCGTATCCCGAGAGTACAAAATCATAGCAAGTTTTTACTAAAGCAAACATAACCTTCTGAAATATTTGTGTCTCAGCCAACACCTCCTACAGTTGTCTGCCTGGTTCTTCTACAGCTACATCTTAAAACCTATTCGCCTGCTCATAATGCATATCAGGGAAGAAGTAAGAATTTGGGAAGCTGATGTCATATAATACTATTAAGGCACACTGTGATAAATGATAATTCTCTTATATAATAACGGCACACACATACACATGATCACATAATCCTCGACCCCTCCAGCATAACACACGTGGCTGACATGTAGGATTATATTAGTTTTCCAGGAGTTGCTCCTAATGACTAATCAGGAAGTTACTTACCCTCATGGAATGGCATATACCTAAATAAAATAGGCTGACGTTGTACACAGGAACAAAAACACATAACACAGGATATGACCATCTCTTTGTATGTTTTAATTTATCTTTGGGGCAAAGTGACAATAAACCATCAAAGTTAAAATGGAGTCAAATTTTAATGAAAATTCAGGGATAAAAGTATTTAAAACAACTTTGCTGGGGCTATTAGAACATGGAGTTCTGCTCCAAAAGTGTTCGGAAAAAGCTTTACAATCTAAAAACACATTGAAACTCCCGAGTGTAAAACACTCTAAGCTAAATTATGGGAAAAGCCAATGTCGTATCAGCACCAAACAATCACCCAGCATCAGAATGAAAAGAAGGAAATGTTCTGAATAGCTTGCCAAGCCTAAAGAAAAGTAGAACAGTTGCCGAAGACAGATTGGTTGTAACAGACCAAAAGGATGCATTCTAATTTGTTACCACTTAAATTTTGAAATAGGTCATTATCTTCAAACGGGTAAACATAGCTGCATTAGAGAAAAACAGAGAGAGGGAGGGAGGAAAGAAAAAGGGCTTAACAAGTAACAGTGAGAAATGCACTTTAAGTTTTAGGTTTCTTCCGATCAATATATCCTATAATGCATTACAGGTGTATGAATGCTATGTTTTCCCCGTTTAATTTTTGCTGTGAGATAAAGATAGGTTAAGTGTAAAAACAGTAGATCTGGGCACCCCCATATTAAATAAGTGATTGACAATGTATCTCTTATATAGTCTTTAGTAATCCATTTTAATCGCTTTTAACAACTTGACTGTTTGAGTATCTAATGGAAGAATTTTTAAGCAAAATTACTTGACAATTTAATATAAAGCAGTCGTTCCTAACCTTTTTGATTAGGATAATTTTTAAGCTTATCATATGGGAAAATTTCAAAAAACATAAAGTTAAAAGGAAAGCTAGTCTAAATCTCCATGTATAACAATTATCAACTCATGACCGATCTTATTTCATCTATAACCCACCTACTTATTCCACTCCACATTATTTTTGAAGCAGATACAAATTATGAGATGATTTACTTTTGTTTCTAACGTAAAATGTTTGAGGGCCCTCCCCTATCACACTTCAGTGGTTACATTTTTAATAATACTTGATTAAGAAAATCTACATGTACACATGGATTATTGCCCACCCCACTCCTGCTTTTTTGCTATGACTCTGTGCCACCCTCCCCACCACAAAATTCTGTGGCCCACGGTGGGGAAACTCCTGGCATAATGAAAATAGCTGGTAACATCACTTAGAAATGTGCTTATTTATTAGCTCCTTTACATATACTCACAACACAAATACAGCTTCTGCAATTTTATTTCTCAGGAATATACTTGTCACTACGGGTTTATAAGCAATTGGGAAAGATAGTATTAGAATTAACAACACTTTTTTTCCTCTTTATCCACCAAACTGATCATTTCTCTGCTAACATAGAAACAAAGAACTAACACGGGCCGCTGCTTTTTAAAAGCTGTTATGCCCTAACAGCTCTTTAGGGCCTTTTATGACCTTGACATTACCTATGAAAAAACGTCCAGATTTTTGTGGGCTGCAAATCCTTGCGCAATACAGCTTGAGAACTGGCATACTTTTTGGCAGTCTCCCAGAGAAGCTAAGGAATAAATGAGCGAAGACTGCGTTCACACATTTGGAAATGACAATAGCACACTGGAGGCCTTGATATACCCGTACATTTATTTTCTTTATATAAAAGACCAATATCCAATGCTATTAGCCAGAACTTCTCTTACATATGAAATTCACTTTTGTAGGAAGAAAGAAAAAGAAAAAAAAAAAGCTTCTTTTTTCTCTGTATAAGAGAGATAATTTCTTTAGTTTCTTTGGTAAGGGTCTCTAAACAAATCTTTCCTGATTTATGCTCAGTGCATACATGTAATACTGATTAATGCTAATGAGGTTCACATATTTAAAAGAGTGCACTCAATCTCATGATTATAAATACCATTCAGAAAGTGTGTGACTGGATTTTATTGGTATGAATTTAATCCAGGTCAATTTTAAACTCCTAAAGTTTTATGTTTAAATGAACCAAATTATCTCCATTAAATCATACTTGACATTGATCGTGGCTATATAAAGAGAAAAGTTATAGTAGTGTTCATTTATACTTTATTAGAGAAAAGCAATCGTTTCCACTTGAATTCTCTTCCTAGTTTCATGGAATATCCTGTTTTGTAATTATAAATTTCTGAAAAATATGTCATCACTTGAAGATTCCAATTTTGGCTTTATTTTTCTAAACATGTCCATTATGGAGCTGAGCAAATAGAATATATTAGATAACAAAATCTTGCTTACATAGTAAAATGTTTTTCTAAAACATAGTTCAAACATGAAATAAGACAATATAGTTTTCAACCAGGGAAATTATTATCTGCTGCATATGTACCGTACTAATTAGATTACGCCTAAATCCTGGTAGTTTGCATAATTGTACTTAATTTCTCAGGGGGGTCAAATTATAGCATTGGACCTCTATGAAGAGATAATGCTTCTTAGTCAGCAAACCATATCACATTCTAAAGAAACTGAAATATATTTGTAACTTTAGAGTAATAAAATGTAGTCTTTTCAGAGGCCCAATTTGAATAGAAATCCCTTCAGAAATGCACCTGGTTAAATATACATAATCATGAAATATGGTTAAACATTGGTTAGAAGCTCATTTACTTCATCCCTTCCAGTTTAGTGTCAATTTGTTAAACATATTTTCTGGTCGTTTCACTAAACTATCATTAAAATGTAAAATTTCAGACCTTGAACTTCTGCCTATCACTTCTTCCTTATTATATTTCCTTCTTCTGGGTTTAACATGTTTTCTCCATATTAAATAATTGTTTTCTCTCCTCACCACCACCCCTCAGAAATAGGGCACTCTTATTAACAAACTTGCTATGTTAGAAAAAGGAAAAGGCAACTGAGGAAGAATGCTTGCAATTTATTTATAAGGGAGAAAAGGAGATCACCAAAATAGTGTAAGAAGTAAAAAATTTGCTGTACAAGAATCTGAAGATGTTCTGAAAAAACAGTATTCTTTCAGATTTCTTTGGAAGTTACTTTACTCTTAGACAAAAGGTATCCAGGCAAATTTTTTGGTATTTGGTATTTTCAGTGGCTTTGGCCTACTCTGAGCTACTTGGTATTCCACCAGGTTTGTTCTTGGCTGGTGTAACCCTTATCAAAAGCACTGAAGTATTCAAACATAGATTATCACCAGAATCACTCAAGACACCTTTGACAAAATACAGGTTTCCAGAGAACCAGCCTAGATTTATTGAATGGGAATCTTAGAGGTGGGGTTCTGGAGGTAGGGTGAGGCAGAACATAAGAATCAGAATTTTTTAAAAAGTTCCCCAGAGGATTTTTTTAAAGCAGCTTCATTGAGATGTAATTTACCTACCATTTACCTATTTAAGAATACATTTCAATGTTTTTTTAGTGTATTCACAGATATGTGTGATCATCATCACTGTCAATCTTAGACCATTTTTATCATCTCTAAGAAAACTCTTCAGCTATTCTCCTACTATCCTCCCATCCCCATCATTCCTGACTCTATAGATTTCCCTATACTGGACTTTCATACAAATGGATTCATACAATCTGTGATCTTGTATGACTGGCTTCTTTCCCTTAGCAAAATGTTTTCAAGGTCCAACCAAATTGTTGTATGTATTAGTACGTCATTCCTTTTTCTAGCCAAACAATATTTCATTGTATGGGTATATCGCATTTTGTTTATGGACATTTGGGTTCTTAGAAGATTTAATCATTAGCCATATTTGGTAACTAATGATCAAGTGTGGATCTCAGAGCAGTTTCAAGCTCTCCTCACAAAGCAACACTGGGTCCTAAACTGCAAGGAGGGAAGAGAAGCATGGCTGGAAAGGCAGGGCTTCAGATGGAATTGGCTCTGCGCTTCTTAGTCATATGACCTGGGCAGTGTCTTTAATTCTCTCCACTTCATTTTCCTCATCTGTAAAACAGGAAAAATGATTTCTCCTTCATAGAATTGTTATGAGGATACATGAGACAATTGAGTAAAGTGCTTAAAATTGCCTGGCACAGAGGTATTTTACACATGACAGCTATTATTCTTATTTTCTTTGTTGAATTAATACAAAACAGCCATTTATATACAGAGTTATAGAAGCTGGATAGGTTATTTCTGTCTAGAAAATGAATTATTATGAATAAAATAAGCAAGGCTTCCTTAGCGGCCCAGTGGTTAAGAATCCGCCTGCCAATACAGGGGACTCGGGTTCGATCCCTGGTCCGGGAAGATCCCACATGCTGCGGAGCAACTAAGCCCGTTAGCCACAACTACTGAGCCTGCACTCTAGAGCCCACGAGCCACAACAACTGAGCACGTGTGCCACAGCTACTGAAGCCCACTGCGCCTAGAGCCAGTGCTCCACAACAAGAGAAGCCACTGCAATGAGAAGCCCGCGCACCGCAACAAGGAGTAGCCCCCGCTCGCCACAACTAGAGAGAAAGCCAGTGTGCAGCAACGAAGACCCAACGCAGCCAAAAATAAATATATAAATTTTTAAAAAATAAATAAGTAAAATAAATAAATAAAATAAGCCTCTCCAAGTTATAAGAGAGTAAAAGGACAGATTGGATGATGCAATTTCTTCACTTTTTTAAACTAAAGTAAAAGTAATAATAAAAGTCCACATTTTCATTTGGAAAAAAAATAGTTGCTTCTATTTAAGAGTACAAATCAGATTTTTATTGTTTCATTGCATTTTCAAAATCCATATATTTTGTATACTCTGCAAATCTTCTGAAAGTTCTACCCATGTAAGTGCATGTATGTATATGTGTACACACACACACATACACATGTGAACACACATATAATCATAGTTAACACTTACTGAACTCTTTATATATGTCAGGCAATGTACTTTATGTGCATTGATATACTTAACCCTGCCCACAACTTTACATGATCAGCTAAGGAAATTGAAGCATAGGATAGTCAAGAATCTGGATCTGGATCATAAGGTAGGTAAGTAGCAGAGCCCAAGCTGTTAACCATGACATTTGTAATAGTTTTTCTCCACGTGTTTGTATATAAGATAATGCAATAGCTATTGTTCATGAACTACAGAACGATGTTTATTACAGCTTGAAGCAGTCTTTAGCAGGTACTAGTGAAATCCACCCTATACTGTTGCACTTCGAACACCGTTTAAAGATCAAACCAAAGATAAGTAGCATTGTGAAGATTACTGGTTTTCAAACTGAGTTCTGTGCTGCCCCTTCACAGAGACCCAGGGATTCAGGAAGGAAGGGGCTCTAGGCTTCACACTCTGATTCATCAGAGCAGTTCTTTTTTTATCTATTTGGTTTATTTTCATGTCAACTTTGATCTATTTGTCTTATTTTCATTTCAATAATAAGTTACTTGACAGGAAATAAAAGTTTTGAAAATCACTGGTATAGTTGAAAAACCTTGAGTTTTGGAGGCAGACGGTCCTGATGCTGAATCTCAGTTATACTACTGCCATCCCAGCTGTAGAATCTTGGTTTAAATATGTAACCATACTGGACTTCAGTTGCTACATCTGTCAAACAAGGGCTATCTACGCCACGTGCTAGGCAAAGGGTAAATAAAATGTGAGTAGAATAGTGCCTGATACATAAAGGTTCTATAAATTAATTCCCTCCCCATTTATTATAATTATTTCTTTATTCCCCATTACTCTGCAGGGTCTTTATATTCTTTTTACCTAATAAGGGACTATCTCAAAACCGACACTCATTGAGTGTTTGTTGAATGGAAGCAAATGTGATAGGATACTAGAATGAAATAGTTAGGGTCAATATTGAGGTTAGAAGTGGATTATAAAGAGTTTTGAATGCTATGGTAAAATTTTAAACTGAAAGTTTTGAAAGGTAGAGATGTGATAGTATCTATTTCTCAGCAAAACAGATAATTTTAGTGCAGTGATTCTTAACAGAAGGTGCTGGGTATAGTTCAGCTTAATAGTTAGAAGTGTGGAATCTGAGTTCAAATAACAGCTCTCTCACTATCCGTGTTTGGCTGATAAAATGTAACAAATACAATTTTAACTAAATGGACTATGATTCCAAGAGTAAGTTTAGATTTTCTTCTATAAAGAATTTTTTTGGGCTTCCCTGGTGGCGCAGGGGTTGAGAGTCCGCCTGCCGATTCAGGGGACACGGGTTCGTGCCCCGGTCCGGGAAGATCCCACTGGCCGCTGAGCCTGCGCATCTGGAGCCTGTGCTCCGCAACGGGAAAGGCCACAACAGTGAGAGGCCCGCGTACCGCCAAAAAAAAAAAGAATTTTCTTGAAATAACATTTGCTGCAACAAAATCTGAACTATAGCATTCATTCAGTTCCATAATATCCAGTATCAGATTATAATTGCCTTGTTTAATACAGTTAGAATTCCATATGGAATTCTTTCCATTTTTTATAAATATTCCATCACGGATTAGATCTCTGCTTAAGCTTATTATCTGATCATAGCTTCCATTATAATTTGTCTGTGTGTGACCCCACAGGACTGCTATGCCCAGCGTTTCTTGGCTTGTTATCAGATGAAGATGAACAGTGCAGAACTGTGAATAAATTGTATAATTGGAGAAGGTCATCTTTCCTGCCTCTAGTCTGCTCTGTCCCCTTCCAGGGCCCCACACTGCCTTTTTGCCCTCTAACTCTCCTCATCCATCAAAACAGGAAAGAGTGTGATATCCTATTTTATAGCTAAAACTGATTCAGATATTTGTATTTTTAAGCTCTTTATCTCTAACTGTGGAATGAAATGATTTATCAACAGTTTAAAGTGATGTGTTTTCTTTTAGGCGAAACAGACGTAGTAGAAGGAAAATGCTAGATTAAGTGCTAAATCCTGAAGGCAAAACAACTGAGTTATATTAGGGTGCTGTGTGTGTTAGGGGAGGGGAGGTTGTGGTGAGAGAGTTCTGTGTGGAGACAAATGATCAGAAAGACTACCAGGTACATAAGAATCTCCGCTTATTCCATGTCTTCTCTTCTTTTAAGCCTAACGTTTCTCCTTTTTTTTTTTTTTTTTTTTTTTGCGGTACGCGGGCCTCTCACTGTTGTGGCCTCTCCCGTTGCAGAGCACAGCCTCCGGACGCGCAGGCTCAGCGGCCATGGTTCACGGGACCAGCCGCTCGGCGGCATGTGGGATCTTCCCGGACCGGGGCACGAGGGGCACGAACCCGTGTCCCCTGCATCGGCAGGCGGACTCTCAACCACTGCGCCACCAGGGAAGCCCACATTTCTCTTTTTATTCTTTGGCCAAGGGTCTCAAATTTTGAAGCTCTGGAGTTCATCCATCACTAAAAAGCAGAACCTGAGGCATGAATTAAGTTTTTAAGTCTTATAAAGGAGGCACAATCCCAGGGCAGTAAGGGTGAGGGAAAGGGAAGGCGAGGGTAGGAAGGATGAGAGGTAACACAAAGTTACCATGCTGGCCGCTGCTTCATAATATGCCATGGAGAGACTAAGGCAATCACTTTCATCTGCTCAGCAACCCTAGGAAACTGTGCCTGAGGATGAATGGGAGGAAGAGAGGAGAGAGAATCTATCTGCCTGGCTCCCTCTGGTCTCTTGGTTTCCATTAGTTCAGGTTGACCCCACAGGGAGTTCATTCTCCTGTACTTTTGTATTAACGTCTGACTGAGCAGGAAGCCAAATCCCATGCCATGTGGTGAGGTGTTTCATCTGAGCCCATAAATGGCAGAAGCAGCCAGAGACCCTGGGCATGTGGCTGGTTACCTGGCTGCAAGGTGATAACAAAAGTGGAGGGTCAGTATTCTTAGTTATGCAATAAGTTAGCTCCAGACAGCAGAACCATGTGAGGCACAGAGTAGGTACACCGTAGTTTTCGAGAAATACCTGATGGCCTAGAAAGCAGGGCAGGAAAGGCCAGTGGAATCCAAAGGGATATATAACCTATGTCTTGTGTTTTTGTTTCTTTTTTCTATTTTATAAAGATTATAAGTTCATTTAGGGCAGGACTATGTATTTTCAGCTTTGTGTGCTTTGTGACTATAATACTACATGCTGTATCTTGGGTGAGTTTGACCTTAAGGTGTACTACGATTTCAAAGACAGCTTGCAGGGAAGGGCAAGAAGCAGGATTGAGCAAAACAGGCAAACTAGTCAGCAGTTCAAACTGGAGTTTACAAAGGAGCATGTTGAACTGGAGCTTGGGCAAAGACGAAGCTAAGGGGGGTCTAATTTGCCTGGGATATGGTAGCCATGGGGACGTTAAAAATCAAGTGGCTCCACTGGAAGTGAATGATATGTAGCATCCCAGCCAGAGGCTGATGACAAAATGCAGGAATAGAGAACAAGGTGCCAGAGATCCAGCCAACTGGATTGGGGTTCAAAATAGGTTTCAGTTCCAGGCAGAGAACTGGAATAAAAAATATGGGGAACCAAGGCAAAAGGACCTCATATCTGGGCTGTATGAACATGGCAGGAATTTTTTGAAATTATTAGCAGTATTTGTATGAATAATAATGATTTGTAGTCAAATTTTATTAGGTACATTAGCTACTTCTCTAACTTATATTACTTAATTTCCCCAACAACTCTCCTAGATAGATACTTTTATTATTTCTGTTTTACAGATAAGGAAATCAAGAGTCAGGAAAGATAAATAACTTGCCCGTGGTCACACAGCTAGTGAATAGGGGACTAGGATCTAAACAGAGGAGTCTGATCCAGAGCATATACATTCAGCCACCATTGAAAGTATTAAATGAAAGAAGGCTGACAAAGCTCTTAGCAGAGTTCCAGTCATATAGTAAGTTTTCAGTGAATATTACCAATTATCATCGTTATTGTTAGTAGTTTTGTAATAGAAGCGGTACTATTAACTGTATCAGTGGTATTCACCGTAGCAGCAGTAGCACGTCCACGGAATTTGGGGTCAGCTGATAAGACCTATTGACTGTTTTGGTCCACAGGAGAGGACTGATGAGATGGGAACTGTCCTAGGGCACAGGGGCTGAGAATCAGGTGTGAAGGAGTAAGAAAATATAGGGACATACAGTGCAGAACCTTGCCCTTTTAACAAAAGTAATTGAGAAGTAACATAGAATAGGAGTTAAAAGCTTGGACTTTAGAATTACAAAGACATGTGTTCTGTTATTTATTAGCAGTGAGTCCTTAGGGAAGTAACTCAACAGATGTGAGTTTCAAACAATTTGCACCTGTACCCAGCGGAGTGCCTGGCATATAGTAATCATTCAGTAAATGCTTGTAGAATTAACTCACTGCTTCATTTCCATTCCTTTCCACTCAAAAAAGCTCAAAACAAACCAAACCAAAAACTATCCCAGTGCACAGCTGCTATTAAACTTCTGAAATACCAAGGCAAAGCCATCCCACTGAGAGTAGCTACTTTTATAACTGATATAATTTGTCACCCACATCCGCCTAACATTTCAGGAGCCTCCCCATCTGTGCTCAAAAGCTGTAGCACAACCAGGGAAAACTGTGTGATGTGCTATCCCTGTCATCTTGATGCTGTGTTGCTACAGCAGGTATTCCTCTGTTATTCACTTACCTGAAGCTATTTTGATTTGACAAGTAAGAGGCAATTTTGAAGAAAGTGCCTATTTTTTCCCCCCAAAGCCTGTCATTTTTAAAGAAAACATTTCTCATTTTAACTATGGTGTAATCAAACATGAAAATAAATGTATATTCAAAGGAACAGGTCATCTCTTTCCTTGGTACCTTTCACTGTAAATTTGAATTTCAGTTCCTGGGGCTCAAAAGAAAATAATGCTGTAATTCATGGGGCGGGGGTGGGGGGGTGGCCGGGGGGTGGTGGGACTGGAGGAGAGAGGGAGAGAGAGGGAGAGAAAAAGAACATTACTGCCACCTCTTGCTCACTTCTCTAGAACTGAGAAAATGTGGAGGAAACCTGGAATTTTGCTTGCCGAAGTTTCACACAGACAGTCTGACTTTTGTTTTTACTTCCATGACCTTTAATGGCTCTCAGTGCAGCCAGACCAACTGTGCATATATGTTGACACTATGGAAACCACACAAATAAGTAGTTTGGGGTTTGCATGCTGTATTTACTTTGGCACTTAACAATGATACGCATATTTTCCTGTTAGAGCTCCCAAAGGTTTTGGGAGTTCAGTTGCCTTTCTCTTTTATTCAGCGTTCAGATTGCTTCATCATTACTGCAAATGTGCAAGTATTTTTAAACTTTTTTTTTTGCTAAGTGTAGTTCTATTTTGTTTTGGAGAGCACTGTTTGCTTTAACAGAAGTAGGACAGGTCCTGTTCAAGCTGTGAAACACACACTCTGGAGGGATAGGGGAGGGAGGAAGGCATCTTTGCAGTCACTGGAGGAACAGAGCCTACAGAAGGATCACCCTCAGGTCTGTAGATGTTTTCTATTTCTTTTCACCCAGGAATTTCAAAGTGACTTTTGACATCTCTGATTGTCCCTCAGAACCACTGCCTTGTACCCTTCTTCAAGAAATCACTTGCTTCACTTAGTTCATACCCCTTCTATCATTAAGAACAAAGTATATACTCCTAGAACTCTAAAGAAAGACATATCAAGAATGAAAATTTTAAAAATTCTGATAAATATATTCTAATTTTAAATGGTTGCCATGGACTGAATGTTTGTGTCCCCCCAAATTCATATGTTGAAACCTAAATTCCCACTGTGATAGTACTTAGAGGTGGGGCTTTGGAGAGATAATTAGGTCATGAGGCTGGAGTTCTCGTGAATGGAATTAGTGTCTTTTATAAGAAGAGAGAGAGATGATCTTTCAGCCATGTGACCATACAGCAAGAAGGCAACTGTCTACTAGCCAGAAAGTAGGACTTCACCAGACACCATATCTGCTGGCACCTTGATCTTGGACATCCTAGCTTCCAGAACTGTGAGAAATAAATATTTATTGTTTAAGCCAACCATTCTATGGTATTTTTGTTATAGCAGGCTGAGTTGAATAAAACAGTAGTAAAATATGTACAACAAAATTTAACCATTTTAACTGTTTTTAAATGTATAGTTCAGTAGCATTAAGTACATTCATATTATTATGCAACCATCACCATTATACATCTTCAGAACCTTTTCATTATCTGAAATTGAAAATCAATACCCATTAAATAGTAACTTCCGTACTATCCGTCTTCCCAGCCCCTGACAACCACCATTCTATTTTCTGTCTCTCTGAATTGCACTATTCCAGATACCTCATACAAGTGGAATCATACAATTTACCCTTTTGTATCCGGTTTATTTCACTTATCATCATGCCTTCAAAGTTTATGCATGTCATACCATGTGTCAGAATTTCATTCACTTTTAAGTCTGAGTAATATTCCATTGAGAGTGTATCCATTCACCTGTCAATGGACATTTAGGTTGTTTCCACTTTTTGGCTACTGTGAATAATACTGCTATGAATATGGATGTACAAATATTTGTTCTAGTCCCTGCTTTCAATTCTTTTGTATATACACTTAGAAATGGAATCGCTGGGTCATATGGTAATTCTATGTTTAATTTTTTGAGGAAATGCTGTGAAGTTTTCCACAGCAGTTGTACCATTTTATGTGTCCACCAATACTGCACAAGGAGTTCCAGTTTCTCTTCATCTTTGCCAACACTTATTTTTTCTGTTTTTTTGATAATAGATGGCTATTATCAAAAAACCAGAAAATAACAAGTGTTATTGTGTGAGGTGGTGTCATGTTGTCATATTTTAATTTTTCATAAAATAAAGTTTTGGCCTAAATTTCTAGATGTTTTTACAAAAGATCTGAAACTCACTACAACAGTTTTATAACACAAAGGAGTATGTTATAGGACTGTTAATATGGTGCCATGTAGCTAAAGAACCATTAGTTAAACAGCTAAAGAACCAGGCAGGATAGATGAATAAGAGAACTAGGCGTATAGACATACTTTAGTAAAATACACAGGACTTCGTGCCTAATTGGATTAGGTATATAGAAAGGCAAGAAAAGAATCTTTTCCACATTTCTGACATGGACAATTGATAGACGGTAGTACTATTTACCAAGATATGGAAAACAGGGAATTATAATAAAATATGCTGCACATCCAAGTGGACATGTTCAGTACACAGCTGAGTCTAGCAAACAGGAAAAAGCTGAGGAAAAGGGAGAATTTTGGAGTTTTCAGCTTACAGTGATGCCATCAGCCTGCAGACTTCATCAACGTGTAGGCTGAGAAGGGACCACAAAGGACAGATCAGTGGGACACACCAGTAGCTGAGGGTGGACAGAGGAAGAGTAAGAAGGAATGATTTTAGAGTTACAAGAATGATTCCACTGAAACCAGGTAAAAAAAGATTTTGGCCCAAACTGTCAAAGCTGAAGACAGATAGGGTAAATAAATAATGAAAACTGCCGATTGGATTTAGTACCTAAACAACCACAGGTAACATTCACAGAGCAGTTTCATAGAGACAGGTGGGGGAAAGAAGTGGACAAAGCGAACAGAGCACAGGTTTTCAAGAAGCTCGGGAGTGAAGAGGAGAAATTCAGGGTGGCAGCTTGAGAAATGCACTTTGTTTTTTTTTTTTATGCTGAGATAAAGCTGAGCCTGTTTATAGGCTAAAGGTAAGGAGCTAAAGGAAAGGAAGAGGTTAAAGACACGGGACAGAAAAGAGGCAGCTGATGGATCCAGGTCCCAGAGGAGGTGGGAGAGAATGAGATCCAGAGCACAAGCAGCTGGGTTAGGATCAGGGTTCGTAACCTCTCCTTTTAGAACAGAGAAAAGAGGTAAGGTTACAGCATTTGCAGTTGTGTTTGTAGAAGTGGGGGGAAGGGCAGGAACTTAAGAGCATTCATGCTTGATATAATCTTTGTGAAATAGGAAGTAAAGTCACCTACTAAGAAAAGGTGTTATTTTAGAAAATCAATATGGTAGAATAGTACAGTATACACTGAATGAGATGAGTTAAAAGTATAGAAAGGAAACTAACGTTAATAGTTTAGGTGTGAGTTTATATGGGACTTAAGTGGAGTGATGACAATATGGTTGGAAAAGAGAGGTGGACATCATGCTTTTTTTCTCATATTCTTCTGAAAGCGAGAAGCATTATTTTTTCTGTGAGGAACAAATCCTGATACACAATGTCTATGCCATGGGAATTGCCACATGACATCAATATTTAAAAACATAGGCAGTAAGATCCTTGACATCAACCTTGGTGATGATTTTTTTGAACCTAATTCCAAAAGCAAGGCAACAAAAGCTAAAATAAATAAGTGCGACTATATCAAACTAAAAAGCTTCTGCACAGCAAAAAAAACTATCAACAAAATGAAAAGGCAATCTACTGAATGGGAGAAAATATTTGCAAATCAAATTTTTGATGAGTTAATATCTAAAATATATAAAGAACTCATACAGCTCAATAGCAAAGAAACAACTCTATTTTAAAAAATGGACAGAGGATCTGAATAGACATTGTTCCAAAGAAGACATACAGATGGTCAACAGGTACATGAAAAAATGCTCAATATCAGTAATCAGCAGGGTAATGCAAATCAAAACCACAATGAGATATCACCTCACATTTGTTAGAATGGCTATTATCAAAAAGATAAGAAGTAAGAAGTGTTGGAGAGAATGTGGAGAAAAAGAAACACTTGTGCACTGTTGGTAAGAATGTAAATTGGTGCAGCCACTTTGGAAAACGGTACGAAGGTTCCTCAAAAAATTTAAAACATAACTACCGTAAGGTCCAGCAATTCCACTTTTGGTTATTTATCTGAAGAAAACAAAGAAAATGAAAATACTAACTCAAAAAGACATGCACCCCCATGTTCACTGCAGCATTATTTATAATAGACAAGATATGATAATCTAAGTTTCCATCAATGGATAAGTGGATAAAGAAAATGAGGGATAAAGTATATATATTATATATATATATATATATAATATATATACATATATACACACACACAATGGAATATAATTCAGCCATAATAGGAAGTAAATCTTCCCATTTGTGACAACATAAATGGACCTTGAGGGTATTATGCTAAGTCAAATAAGTCATCAAAGAGAAATTCCGTGTTATATCACTTATATGTAGAATCTAAAACACCAAAACAAACAAACAAAAAAACCCCCCAAGCTCATAGATTCAGAGAACAGATGATTGGTGGTTGCCACAGGCAGTGGGCGATGGTGGGCAAAATACATGAAGGGGGTCAAAGGTACAAATTTCCAGTTATATAATAAATAAGTCATGGGGATGTAATGTGCAGCATGGGGACTATAGTTAATAATGCTGTATTGCATATTTGAAAGTTGCTAAGAGAGTAGATCATAAAAGTCCTCATCACAAGATTTAAAAATATTGTATGGTGATGGATGTGAACTAGACTTATTGTGGTGGTCATTTCACAATATATGCATGATATGCACAATATATACATTAAATATATTTCATCATACTGTACACCTGAAACTAATATAATGTTATATGTCAACTATAGCTCAATAAAAACAAAAATTTAAAAAAGAACAAATGCAACTGGCCAATAAACATAAGAAAAGTGCTCAGTATCATCTAAAAATACATATATAAATAAAAATAAAACATCTAGTGCTAGAACTAAGCATCCTTGGAGCAACAAGACTCTCTAAAGACAAGTTTTTAGATTGCAGAGATGAATATCAATACTAACTTGCCCTACCCACTTCAATTTTGAGCTATTTATTGTTAACACCTTCTCTGTCACACACACACACACACACACACACATTCTTATGTGTGTACATATATGTGGAGAGTAGAACGCTTGATTTAGGAGGAACTAGGGTAAACACACAAAGGAGCCTGACCAAAACCCCTACGTAGACCAGAAATAAAGATCACAATTATGAATAATTTGCTTTTTAAAAATTGTGGTAAAATATACATAACATAAAATTTACCATTTTAACCATTTTAAGATGTACAGTTCAGTGGTAGTAAGTACATTCACATTAATTGTGTAACCATCACCACTGTCCATCTCCAGAACTTTTTCAACATCCCAAATTGAAACTCTATACCCATTAAACAATAACTTCCTACTCTCCAGTCCCCTAATACCTGGTAATCTTCATTCTGCTTTCGGTCTCTATGAATTGGATTTTTCTAAATTCCTCAGATAATTAGAATTATACAATATTTGTCCTTTTGTGTCTGGCTTATTTCACTTAACATAACGTCTTCAAGGTTCACCCATATTGTAGCATGTATCAGAATTTCTTTCCCTTTTAAGGCTGAAGTAATATTCATATATATATATATATATATATATATATATATAGTGTATTGTGAACAATGCTGCTAAGAACTGAGTGTACAAATATTTGTTCTAATCCTTGCTGTCAATTCTTTTGGCTATATCTCTATAATTAGAATTACTGCACCATGATAATTCTATGCTTAATTTTTTGAGGAACCACCATACTGTTCTCTATAGCAGTTGTACAATATTATAGTCCCACCAGCAATGCACAGGGTTTCAACTTCATTACATCTTTGACAACACCCGTTATTTTCTATTTGTTTATTTTAATAATAATCATCCTAATGGGTGTGAAGTGGTATCTTATGATTTTAATTTGTTTCGCTAATGATTAGTGATGCTGAGCATCTTTTCATGTGCTTATTGGCCATTTATACATTATCTTTGGGGAAATTATTCAAGTCCTTTGCCCATTTTAAAATCAGCTTGTTTGTTTTTTTTGTTGGTTGTTGTAGGAGTTGTAGGAGTCCTTTATGTATTCTGGATATTAATCCCTTATCAGATATATGATTTGCAAATACTTTCCTCATTCTGTGGGTTACCTTTTCAATCTCTCTCTCTCTCTCTCTCTTTATTTATTTTTATTTTTATTTTATTTGTTTGTGGGCACGCTGGGTGGCATGCAGAATGGAACCCGTGCCCCGTGCAGTGGAAGCGGGGAGTCTTAACCACTGGACTGCAGGGGAGTCCCTACCTTTTCAATCTCTTGATAGTGTCCTTTGAAGCATGAAAATTATGAATAGTTCACTTTTAACTTCAGCTGATAAAAAGTGATGTATAAAAACATTTCTCTGGGGCTTCTCTTGTGGCGCAGTGGTTGAGAGTCCGCCTGCCGATGCAGGGGACACGGGTTCGTGCCCCGGTCCAGGAAGATCCCACATGCCGTGGAGCGTCTGGGCCTGTGAGCCATGGCCGCTGGGCCTGCGCGTCCAGAGCCTGTGCTCCACGGCGGGAGAGGCCACAGTGGTGAGAGGCCCGAGTACCGCAAAAAAAAAAAAAGTTATCTGAAGTAATTTGAAATAAAACTTCTCGTCACAATACATTTATTGAACATCTTCATGATACCGAATTAAAGAAAATATGCATTGAAAAGACACTGAAGCTTCTTCTAAAATTTTTCATAGATATATGAATTTGCTCATTCATTCATTAATGTATTCAGCAAATATTTCCTGAGCCCATATTTTTCCAGGTCTTTCTTCTCATAAGCCATTAGTAAAAGACTAAAGGAATCACTCTAGTGATCTCCTTATTTAGACACAGTTTTTCTGCAGTCGACATGATCCAAATTATTTGTCCCAGACTACTAATTTGTCCAGGCTCTGGTTTCCTGGATCTTCTTATTCTGGCAGTGGTGTTAATTATGATAGGCTGAAGAGAAAAATGGCCAAGAATGAAAAGAACCTAGCAGGTTTCTATCATGATAACTCCTGTACAGGAACCTCTGCGGTTGCCAGAAATCCTGACACTCAACTAACACTGAAAATCAGAGAGAGAGAAAATTAGCCTATGTTTTTCACCCTTTGCTAATATCTGACTTAACTACATGAAAGTCTGTTTTATGCCTCACAGGCATACCACACTGGGCATGAACCATGATCCTTCTTGCTGCAATACCAAAAAGTTACCATAGAAATCTGGGTTTCCAGCTGCTCTTGAAAAAGTAAGAGATCTAGTAAACCTGGGTCCATGTTCTCATGTGTCCAGAGTCAGAACGCTTGCTTTAAGGCAGTGCTTCCAAACTTTTTAAGTAGAAGCTCAAATAAAAAATGGTAATATTTGAATAGTACACTGGAGTCACCAGAAGAAGCTGCTTGAGGTGGAGGCAATGAGCTGAGGTTCTGGCTACTTCCTCCCACCTAGATACCCCAAAGGTTGTTGTTATCAATATCTGGTCACACCACTAAACCACTGGTGAGCTATGAACCATTGAATGTTTCTAAGCAGAAAAGTGAAATTATCTGTGCTGCATTTAAAAAGATAACTCTAGCAGGAGTGTAGAGAGCAGACAGGAGGTGATCAGATCAGTTAGAAGTTTTCCTAGATGAGTATAAGGAAATGGCTATAAAGGCTTGTCATACGGCATTGGTGAGGACGGAAAAGAGGGTATACCCTAGAGACTATTTTTTTAAAGATACAAACATTTTAATATATGTAAACTGCATACCAGCAATCAGATGAAAATATACAGATCATATGGGGCTTGTTTATAAGTTGAGCTTTATTTTGAGTTCACATGACCCCCAAGGCAGCTTTTATTTTATTTTATTTTACATTTATTTTACATTTTTTCAAATATAATAATCCTGTTGTATCATTTTGTTAACATCTTTATTGGAGTATAATTGCTTTACAATGGTGTGTTAGTTTCTGCTTTATAACAAAGTGAACCAGCTATACATATACATATATCCCCATATCTCCTCCCTCTTGCATCTCCCTCTCTCCCTCCCTAGCCCACCCCTCTAGGTGGTCACAAAGCATGAGCTGATCTCCCTGTGCTATGCGGCTGCTTCCCACAACTATCTGTTTTACGTTTGGTAGTATATATAAGTCCATGCCACTCTCTCACTTCGTCCCAGCTTACCCTTCCCCCTCCCTGTGTCCTGAAGTCCATTCTCTATGTCTGACTCTAGAGACCCTTAAAGGTAGAACCAAAAGACCTGCTGCCAGTGATAGCTTCAGACTTTCCTTACAGCAGGAACTTAACAATAGAAGTAAAGTCTTGTTGATGTGTGCGGAATGACAGACAAAAACATTTACCTGAAGCTCATGTTGTCTTAAAAACTCAAATGTAAGCATGAGAAAAATCAATTAAGTCTTCTATTAACGTAAGTGCTTCAGAAGATTTTAGCCCCATGAGCGGCAACTTGATAAGCAATAGTATTGCTTAAAATATTGTGGCAAACTTATTAAAGACTCTGATAAATAGATTTTCATTTTAGATGTTTGATGTCTTATATATCTTTATAAGCACTGGCTTATAAATATAAGGGTTTTTCCCCCTCCCTTCATCATCACATTTTAGCCTTATCTGATCTAAAAGGGTGGGGATCATGATCCACAGCAACCACTAAGCCACCTGAGGAGAAGCAGCATGGTCTATGAAAGTCATTTAAGTGCGCAGTAGTGATTATAAGTCAAGCAGGTTATGTCTAGTGCTCTTGTACTTGATGCTGTGAACATTAATAATCTAATTAAAGTATGTTCACCAAGTTCTTCTCCTGCATTATGATTTTTACTTCTCACCATAGAGGTAGCATAGGTATGATTTTTTTTTTTTCTAAATAAAACCGTTTAGGGGATTTCCTACCTCTTCACTGCTTTACTTTCTAGAACAGAAGTTTAGAGATTTTTTTTTTCTATAAATGATTACATGGGTACTTTGAATTTCAAACCAAATTTGTTTTTCTACTGAAATCAAAAGATGGTCAGATTTCCTTGAACTCTAGCAGTTAAGAACTCAGGGGTACCTCAAAGGAGAAGACTGCAGCTTAGGAAGGGAAGGACTGACCACACCATTCTATTACCCTGCCCTTTGCTGTTATCTGCTACAGGCAGCTGCTGTGAGTTTTGTGCACAATTCACTTGAAGACTACAAAAAAACACTGAAGTCAGACACAGAACACGTCAACTAAGAGAATGAGTTTGATCTACTGCTGTGTATCTCACTAGGAGTGAAAAAAAAAAGGCAGGAAAATAGAGTGGTTTCAGAGAGATTCCCACCCCCACTTTACTGCAGGAAGGAAGCCTGACCCTCAGAGACCCAGAGAGGAAAGCAGCCCTAGATGGATTCTTCCACACAGAGTGCCACCACACACAGAGAAGCAAATTTGCATAGATATACAGCACTTCCTCCTCTTAAAAACTGCTGTGAAGATGTGCTTCTACACCAGGCTAATTGTGGTTGATCTGCCTGTGATTCAAGAATCAAAGAAGAGAGGGATCCTCCAAACAGAACAAAGTATGACATTGTGCTTCCCCAGTCAAGGCCAATGTCCAGAACAGATGTAATCACAGTCCCCAGAAGTATGTGTCCTGTCAAAAAGGGTCTGAAAACTCTACAGCCTTTAAAAAAAAATCTAATATTGATCTAATCATCACCTCCACCCCTAGATTTTCCAAATTTGCCAATATTATGCTTTTTATTAAAGTATCCAAACTCCGTCCTAAAATAATTTCACCAGGCCTCAGAATGGGATTAATTTCCATCAAAAACTTGGTATTGGTGATACAATAAATTTCCCACACAGATTCTCTCAGAAGCAGTGACATATTAGATATATGTTCATAAACAGGGAATATATAACTAGTAATGCTACAAACTGTCAATGTATCATAACCAAATTATAATTTCACTACAATGGGAACTCAAGCTCAGTTTCCCCCTAATTTTCTGGCCTATTTACAGCTTGACCTGAAATCAGATCAGACATCACAACCAGTAATACAAAAAAAAATCTGATTTTTTTTTAAGAGATAAGATTTAATTTCTTTAAGTTGTACCTCTTAAAATTCTTCATATTAGACCTTTATGTGTTAAAATATTGAAGACAATGTTATAAGTGTAATTTTTCATTATTAAAAAAAGACCTAGAATTGTAGTATGTGATATGAGCAAATTGAGTGATATCTTTTTCCTGAATAATCAAGAATTATCTATTATACATTTCACCCAGAAAATCAGGATATTTTACTTTTGTTTTGATATGACAACTATAACCTTAAGTTAACTTTCGTTAAAATTACCATGCGTTAGGTAACTCAACAGTGTAAAAGTGTGGAGGGAATTAGGGAAAAGATGACCAAAAGGGAATCTGAAATATTAATGTAGATTGGGATAACTCTGATATTTTAAATCTGCAAATAAATCCCAAACTTTCATTTCAACCAATTATGCCAATCTTCTTCCTCAATATAGCTGAATTCATAGTTTAAAAAATATAAATAGAAATATATATATTAAGCGTTGGTAGAAAGTTTAAAAACTTGAATCACATGTGTTTTTTACCAGTATATTTGGGAAATAAATTGTTCCGATTGAATGAATTTTCTAGTTTAATGAGAAAAAAGAAAACTTTTTGTTTTGATCTCTGTAGTGGAAAACTTGGCTGAAAAATACGAGTTTACTATCTTCCCTTAGTAGGAAGAATATGACAACCATAAGTAAATGATTCAGGATCGTAGAATGCTGAGGGTTTTACCTTTTTCCTTTATTAATTCATTCATTTGACAAATATTTATTGAACATCAACTATGTGCCGGGTACTGTTCTGGGTAAAAGCTTTATTTGATGGTCTTTCTACAGGCTATAGAAGAAGTATAGATAACAGGGTTCAATGTGTAAAGATTCCAAGTTATACCGTGGAATGTGCTCTTAAAAAATCCTATCAATCAGCTTGTTTTTGGTAATATGGCAATTTTGCCTGAAAGTTTACAATGTCTTTCCTCTGCATGCTCTTAAAATAAAATCTACTTAATTGAAGTTCTGGTTAATCATACTTTTACTGAAGTACAAGATAATCTGTAAAGTAATTACTACAATGTCATGGGAACCAGAGATTGTTTACTTGTGTATGACTGTCAGAATTACACTATGTAACCAGCAGTCTTCACTGCCTACATGAAAAGAAAGCATAGGCAGTGTGACCTAGAAACAGTACAGCCTCAGGATCCAGACAAACCTATAGCCATTTGACTAGGGGGTGAGCTCCTCCCTTTAGCCTTAGTGTACTTAACTGAAAAATAAAAATAATGTCCCACCTAATGTTATTCTGAAGATTAGAGAAGATAATTCATTCAACAAATGTCCATCACATGCTTTATCCTGAGTGCTCTGAAGAATCACTATAGGGTCTTAAACAGAAGAATATCCCTCTGGCTGCAATATGGAGAATGAATGAGGATGAAGTAAGATTGGAGGGAGTGAAATCCGTTAGGGACCTGTTATTATTCAGAAACAAGTGTAACTTTCATTGAAGTAGAGGCAGTGAGGAGAAAGAGAATTAAACAGATTTCAGCATTAATAAGAAATTAAGAAAGTAATATTGACAGGAGAGGGTGACAGGCTGCATGTGGATGGTAAGAGTGTAAGGTATAAAGGAACATCTGGATCTCTCACTTGTGTATCTGAGTGGATGGTGTTGCCGTTAACTGGGAGATAGAACATTGGAAAAGCAGCAGATTTTGTGGGAAAGATGACAAATTCTGTTCTAGATAGGTAGAGTTTTCTGAGGTTCCTACTTGGCACCCAACTAGTGATTTACAATATGTGGTTAGAAATACAGGTCTGGAGATAATGCAGGGGAACATGACACAGGATAGAAGCTCAATAATCAGTGGCTGCTACTGAACAGACCTCCCAGCTGGTTGTGCACATCTCTGCTTCCCTCACTGGTCTAGAAACATCCACAGTTCAGGGACCATGAGCTATCTTATAGTGCAGTATAAGCAATTCATCACGTGGAAATTTTTCACAACTACTAGCACTACCTGAAGAACCTGTCTAGATTCTGTCTCAGCCTCTCAGCTGTTGGAATGCTGTTCAAGAAGAGTCACTCTATTGATTCCTTTTTAGTGTTCTATATATTAGTTTTCCACAGTGGTTTCTTAGAATTTCAAACTCCTGAATCTGTATTTCAAGATTTGATTAAAGTATGTATGTACTCTCTCTCATTTTTCTTTTCCATACAGCTATTGAGTGTAACAGGTTGAAGTCATACAGATATACCTGATAGCTGAGGAGGAGTATTCAAGCCAGAGAAAACACAAACAGCTGTTAGAGCTGTTAGAGTTAGAACAGGTTTGGTGCCTTCAAGACCAATGTGGAGTGATGGGACAGAGGTATGAGATGACCCTGGGGAGACAAGCAGGAGTCAGATCATGCAGGGAATGTGCAAAGATCCAGAGGTAAGAACATCACTTGTTCAGAGAATTGAAATTTCAGAATTCATAAAGAGGTGAAGCTGCAGAAGTATTTGGGGGGAAAGGTTCAGATCAGGAAGGGCCTTTTGGCCACATGAGGAAGTTCTAACTTCATCCTGATACCAATGGGAAATTAGTGAAAGATTATTAGAAAGATCATTTTAGTTGTCACATGGAGAATGGACTGCAGGAGGCAAAAGGAGTGCCAGCCAGGAAGGAGGCTGTTACAAAATGCCAGGTGAGTTATAATGGTGGCCTAATTGATGCCAGGGAAGCAGGGAAAGAAAAGAGTGGTTACATTCAGGAAATACTGACTAGGAATAATTTGCGGACTGGTGACCATCTGGATGTGAGGAGTCAGGAGAGGAAGGAACTAAGCATGACTGTCGCCCAGGTTTCTGGTGGGGACAACAATGGTGGCACCAGTCTACTCTGTCCTGTTTTCTTCTATAGAGCTTTTCTTTTTTTTTTTTTTTAATTTTATTTATTTATTTTTGGCTGTATTGAGTCTTCGTTTCTGTGCGAGGGCTTTCTCTAGTTGCAGCAAGCGGGGGCCACTCTTTATCGCGGTGCGCGGGCCTCTCACTGTCGCGCCCTCTCTTGTTGCGGAACACAGGTTCCAGACGCACAGGCTCAGTGGCCATGGCTCACGGGCCCAGCCGCTCCGTGGCATGTGGGATCTTCCCAGACCAGGGCTCGAACCCATCTCCCCTACATTGGCAGGCAGACTCTCAACCACTGCACCAGCAGGAAAGCCCAAGAGAGCTTTTCTTAACCTGTGGTTGCCATTGCTCTATTTTTCTCTGCAGTGGTAATCATAAAAATACTTATTTGTCACTGGTTGGTTGATAAGTAAGTTAATACCAAAAAATAAAACGCAGTTCTGCTATTGCTGCTACTTCTTCCACTGATGGAAAAAGTTCTACCTTAACAAGTCAGTGACAACTTGAGGCCTGGAAGGAAGTGAGGGAACAGCAGCTGCTCCATCCTGCAGGGAGGGAAACAGCTCTGGGCCTTCTCGATAGTGATGGTTGTCTCATTTTCAGGGAACTAGCACCAAGGGGACTAAACCTTATGCAATTTAAGTTCCCTACTCCAAAGTATATAGATTCACAATTTCTTTAAAGTGACTATTAAAGTATATTTCTTTCACCATACAACTCTGAAATTCTACAAACTGAGTTGCCGTGTAGAAATACCGGTTCTCGCCAATTCTATGATTTGATTATTTGAAACTCTAAGCATTTCTAATTTCTCACACACTGACCACTAGCCTGAGCCACAACTTTCTGTTTAACAGGTATTTTAAAAGCTATTGTGGCTTACCACAGCACCTTGAAGGGGTTTTTCTATTATACTGAAGCCTGTCGTCTGTTACGTTCAGAACTACCGTTTTTTTTTTTTAATGTAAAATAGTTTTAAATTCAGTCAACCTGAAGCTCTTGCTTTTAGTTGGTTAGTATTTCTGCTTCAGACAGGATGTATTTCATTTGAAAACAAAAAGGCAGTTAAGAAACTTCCAGGAGTTTATTTCTCTGAGAGCTTTTTAAGAAATGATAAAGATTCATTGCTTTTTTCCTAAGAACACAGAATAGTTTTTAGTAAATGCTATACAGAAAATGTGCATAATTTTAAGAAAACACAGTATTTTAGGCTCTATTTGCTAATAACTGATGGTATTTGATAACTTTTAGTGAGGAAGGGAAATACTAGGGGAAGTACTTCATGTGAGCCAAGAGATAGGAACAAGTATATTAAATTAGGCGTCTTCCCTGCACAAAAGCATTTTAAGGAATACAAAATAAATGTTTTTAAAGACACAACCTAGTTGGAATGCAGTCCTTTGTTTGTTTATTCAGTTGTAGGATAAAAACTATGAAAAACTCATTTAAGTCCAAGAGGCTGTGTATTTTATTTATTTAACTCTATGAAGGATGAGAGTGATGCTGAAACCAGAAAAACAAGTTTTTCTTCTGTGCATCTCATGTCTCCCATTTTTTATTAAGTAGTTTCCATGATGGAAATAGCACATGTTCCATGCTCTCATTTCACTGACACACAGAGTCGATATGTAACAGGTTAGCCTTGCCATTATTAATACTTTTTGCACTTTAAGCATTTTCTCTACATGATAGTACTTTGAATGTTTGGTGTTTTGTTTTGTTTTGTTTTCAATTTGGGAATATAAAGCAAAACCCTGATGTACTTTACTTCCACTGACAGCAAATATTTTGCTTTTAGAATCCTTTTACTTTTTTTTAAATTAATTAATTTATTTTTTGGCGGCGTTGGGTCTTTGTTGCTGCGCCTGGGCTTTTCTCTCAAGTTGCGGCGAGCAGGGGCTACTCTTCGTTGCGGTGCACGGGCTTCTCATTGCTGTGGCTTCTCTTGTTGCAGAGCACGGGCTCTAGGTGTGTGAGCTTCAGTAGTTGTAGCATGCGGACTCAGTAGTTGTGGCTCATGGGCTCTAGAGCGCAGGCTCAGTAGTTGTGGAGCACGGGCTTAGTTGCTCCACGGCATATGGGATCTTCCCGGACCAGGGCTCGAACACGTGTCCCCTGCCTCGGCAGGTGGATTCTTAACCACTGTGCCACCAGGGAAGGCCCTATAATCATTTTACTTTTTATCTCTGCTGAGTTGCATTGGAATAGAAAATTTTACATTTGCTAAAGTAACAGAGTTATTTTAAATATCAAAAATGTTGAGTTCTTTATTTGGCAAAGAAATCCTTCAAAGTGTGCAGTAACTAGGACTCAGTTTAAATATATTATGTTATTTATATCTTCCATATCATTTGGCTTTGTCTCCAGAGGATCCGACATTAGGAAATTTCATGTGCCCTTAAAGTATCTCATCATAAAGAAATAACTGATAGTCAAGATGATTTCCTCCATTTTAGTTTTTATCATTAAAGTATATGTTAAAGTGCCGTATATTAATAATTACCCTTCTTACTTTCTTTATAACCTTTGATTTTGGTAATACACAGCAGAGACTAGATATCTATCTCCCTGTTAGAAGCACTGCATATGGGATCCCCTGTACTGAAAAGTAGGTTGTACTAGGTGACCTTTCCTAACATTCTGCAATAACAACGAGATTATAAGGTTTTCATATATTATTTTATCTTCCTAACATTCCTCTGAAGTAGAGGAGCAAGTACACTTTCTCTCATCTTATAGCTGAAGAAAAGAGCTATAACTTCCCCCAAATCATATTCCTTGTAGATCTGGAACCTAAGCCTTGGTCTTCTTTCTCTCCTTACAGAATAACCAAAGTAGCTTATAAACAACTAGTCTTTCTATTATCTGAATCTTCTTAGATGAACTCTCACTTCCTAAACTCTTGGGTTTTTTTTTTTTCCTACTAGCAATGCTATTTCTATAATAATGCTCATAGAGTTATGAAGTTGAGCTAATCATCTGACTATAGATGAACCATCGAAGCAAGTCAGTGGAAAAATATAAAAGATGATAGAATTTAATCTTCAACTTAAAATCTGCATGGTTAATCATGCGAGTAAATGATTTATCACATTTATTTGTGAGCACTGAATTAAATCCTCATGACAGTTAACATCATACATCCTTTTGATAGAACAGCATTACATTTTAGAGTTCTTTACCAAAAATTTGAAATTGAAACATGTAAAAAGAGATTTCTAGGATCAAATGAGCAGTGAGGGCATCAAAACGCATTGTAGGATGCTGGTTAAATGAGGTTTGGGCATAATTTTACAAATATAAACTATTTGGGAAACTGTAAGTTCTTTGTAATAAAATCCATTATCTTTCAAAACTTAAACATTATAATAACAAAACAGCAGTGCTGTTCTAAGTAGAACTTGCCTTCTTAGGAATTAGTTGTTTTACTATCCCAGAGATATATCTGGAACAGGGTCTAGTTCACAATAACTATTCAATAAATATTTTTTGAATGAATAAATAAATGAGTCTCAAGTTCTGGAGAGAAGCAGGGAATGCAGACACAGATTTGAGGATTGCAGCTAAAATGGAGGGAACTGAATTCATGCCAGATGCATGAAAGAAGAGTGTGTAGATGGAGTTCTCAAGAAGGCACATAGATAAGAAATTTGAATTTCCATAGGAAGAGATTAAATTATTCTTATGATTATACCATGTCATCTATGATTGGAGTTCAGTAAGGCAGTCAGAAGAAAATAAATATATAAAAATCAATAACTGTCAGACACAAATTATTCCAAAATAATTTAGAAAATGTAAATGAAATTGTGTTATTGATAATAGCATACATATATAAATTAGTTTCACAAAAATATGCAGGATTTACATGAAAAAATTATAAATCTCCATTAAAAGACACAAAAGAAAATTTAAGTAATGGAGAGCTAACCCCAAATTAAATAATAAACCTTGCAATCAACATTCTAACAGTCCACTATGCACATATTAGAATAGCCAAAATCCAAAACACCAACACCACCAAATGCTGGCAAGGATACAGAATGCCAAGAACTCTCATTTATTGCTGGTGGAAATGCAAGATGGAATAGCCCCTTTGGAAGAGAGTTTGGCAGTTTCTTACAAAACTAAATAATTTCTTACCATATGATCCAGCAATTGAACTCCTTGGTACTTACCCAAAGGAGTTGAAAACTAATGTCCACACAAAAACCTGTACACAGATGTTTATGACAGCTTTATCCATAATTGTTAAAACTTGGAAATAACCAAGATGTCCTTCAGGAGGTGAATGGATAAATAAACTGCTGTACATCAGACAACTGAATACTATTCAGCGATAAAAGGAAATGAGCTATTAAACCATGAAAAGACATGGAGGAAACTTAAATGTACAACACCAAGTGAAAGAAGCCAATCTGTAAGGGCTACAGACTATATTATTTCAATAGTATGATATTCTGGAAAAAGTAAAACTGCAGAGACAGTGAAAAGATCAGTGGTTGTTCAGGGGTTGTGGGGAAGGGGATGAACGGGCAGAGCACAAAAGATTTTTAGGTCAGTGAACTATTCTGTATGATACTGTAGTGGTGAATATATGTCATATATATGCATATATATATATGATCTCATTTGGGTCAAAAATATGTATGCACAGGTGTGACTTGAAAAGAGACAGAATTGATTCTCTCTGAGCAGTGAGATTACAGATGAGCAGGAAAGGGTACTTATACTTGCTGCTTCACATACTTCCACACTCTACACTGCATAAACTGTATAACTTAAAAGATAACTAGGGACTTCCCTGGTGGCGCAGTGGTTAAGAATCCACCTGCCAATGCAGGGGACATGGGTTCGAGCCCTGGTCCAGGAGGATCCCACATGCCGCAGAGCAACTAAGCCCGTGCTCTGCAACTACTGAGGCCGTGAGCCACAACTACTGAAGCCCACGTGCCACAATTACTGAAGCCCACGCATCTAGAAGCCCGCGCTCCACAGTGAGAGGCCCCCGCTCGCCGCAACTAGAGAAAGCCCGCACGCAGCAGCGAAGACCTGACGCAGCCAAAAATCAATCAATAAATAAATTTATTTTTAAAAAATAACTAAAATGACCTTGGGAACGTTATCTACATAATCATGACAATCTGATATGAGATAGATAGGTGCTAGACGGAATAACAAAGTATAAAGTACTAAAAGGTTGATAACGCAGGCAAAGCCAGACATAAAAATTCAGATTATGAGCTCAAGTTTTGCCATTCCCCAGTTCACAATAACAAAAATGGTAAAGTCTAAGGAACACAGTCCAATGCTGATGATAACGATACCAGTGATCACCACTTAGTTGTGGCCTGTGATATGCTAAGTGTTGTGCCAGATGCTTTACGTATTTTACCTAATTTAATCATCACAATCCTTTCAGGCTTTATAAATGAGGAAACTGAAGTTAAGACAATATAAGTATTTTGCTCAAAGTCACAATGTTAGTAAGTGCCAGAGCCAGAATTAAAGTTGAAGGTAATCAGACTCTAAAGTCCATGTTCTTTTCCTTACAACAGCTGTACCGCCTCTCAGTAAAACAGAAATAGAAGGATACATCAATTATAAAAACACATCTTGAAAGAAAATTTGATTTCTAATAGTAAGAAATTTAGTGTATCTGAATGAGTGGTATTTAAGTTTAACTGTAACAAGCATAGCAAACTCATCTCTATCATGTAATTCAGCCATGGAATAGAATTCTCCATGTTTCTACTTGAGCTTCACAGAGACTCTTTTCAGTAATCTGGCCTCCAGCCCAATGTATCATTTTGCATCAGTAAAGGGCTCTGGACTGGAAAAAAAAAAGAATTATCCTTCCCTGCATACATGTGAGAAGATTACATATTTGCACTCCTCATTTCTCCATAAGAACTAATCCAAACTTAATTTCTGCCAAGCTTCTGAACATCTACATAAACGATAGGTTTGTTACCACTTACTACTGGATTCAGCGGATTACATGCAAAATGTGCAAAGACATGATTAAAAATCTTTGACCTTTTAATCAAAAGAGTAAGCAATATTAATTCATTTTGGCAAGTGTGATACATATACTTTATTGTAATGCTATTTTGCATTTGAGATTACCACGCTAAAATAATTATTCTTCATTAATGAAGGTTTGTTGCTATGTAATTTCATTGTGGCTCTAGGCAATAGTACCCTTTCTAGAGCATTGGATAAATTTGGTGTGAACTTATTTTATAAAATAATCATATTCTTTATAAAATATAAATTTTACCATCATGATATTTGATTCTGTAAAGCTTGTAGACAGAAATATCACTGAGAACTATGTAAATGGGAAGAGTGAAAAATCTTCAAATTGAATAAGAAATAATCTTCAAATTCAAAAGACCACTGTATTTCTGTTAGTATTAACTTTGTGAAGCAAGAACAAAAAAGCCTCCCAAATCTTATTGCTGTCCCACTTTAATAATGAAGATAGATTTATATATAAATAATTATAACACAAAGAAGGATGCACATTAATGCTGCAACAAAAGAAGAAGCGGCATGCTAATTATTCCTAGAAGGATTCTGGAAGACTTCATGGAAAAGATGTAATTTCAATTAATCTTTAACAAATGGGCAAGATCAGGAAGTGGAGAGGAAAGGAGAGGGCTGGAGTAGTATATAAAAGGCATAGAGTCTTGATTGCTCGTCTAAATGCTGAATCTTTATCTGCGATAAATAAAAAGCTACCGGATTTTTGAGCTCAAAAGTAATAGCATCCGAGCTATGAGGAGTACTCGGGGGAACTGTGAATGGGACATAAGATTAAAAGAAAATTATGGTGGCAAAACCAGTGGTGAAGTACTTTAGTGATTGGTCTGTCTGTCTGTCCCCCCAGAGAGTTGTCATGAGCATCTCCAGGCCAGACACCATGTTTTCCACAACGCTATACTCCCCAAGCCACACATATTTAACAAGTGCTGCTGAATGCATGGATGAAAGGTAATTGGTTCTTGTAACATGCAAACAGCCGTGGGAATGAAAAGAAATGCAACAGAGACAGTATAACTGAGGTGGTGACATTGTAAAGAGATGTTATCTGGCTGGATGTAGATACTGAGGGAGACAAAGAAATAAAATCGTTACTCAATTTACCCTGATAAAAATTTACTGAGCACTTACTCTGTGTCAGGGTGCTGTAGATATTAAATATATAAATATGAATTAATATCTGGTCCCTACTATCAAAAAACTAGGGGTGACATTAAGTGAACAGATAAATAATAATACAGAAAAATAAATAATACAGAATAATTTTGTGTATTATATATATATGCAATAATGTGTGTACAAAGTTCACAAATAACAAAGAAAAGTAATTTATTTTTCTCTGCAGAGAATGAGGGAAGACTCCATTGAGCAAATGGTGGTTGAGTAGGACTTTGGAGAATAAATAGGAGTTTTCAAGGTAAGGAAGCGCAGGAGCCCATCTCACACAGAGGAATTAACATTTTTAAGTATGTTGAGGTCTCAAAAAACTTCTCTCGTGTGTGTGTATATTTGTATGTGTGCGTATGTGTATAAGTATTTTGGTATTGCAAAAGCATAAATTGCAACATGGAACTGAGAACTAACGGGAAATGAGATTGGAGAGCTGGGTAGGGGATAAAAAGTCTCTGCATTGCAAGCTAAAGAGAATGAACTTTATTCTGTGCGTAGATAATAGTCAGTGAAGGTTACTAAGCTCTGTAGCAGCTGGTAGATCTACCCATCAGTAAAGGGCAAATGGGGAGCACGTTGATGAAAGCTTGGTGAATGGATAGGGAGGGAGGAGGAGGGCAGTGTGGGTGTGAGGATAGAATGGTAATGGCAAAGAGTCTATTGCAACAGGTCGATTGAAAGACCGTGAAGTCCTACTAAGACAGTGATAATAGACAAAGGAGAGAGAGAATGAAATAAAGAGATATTTAGTTGATAAAATTGGACAAATTCAGTGACACGGGATGTGAAACAACCAACTCCAAGGTTTTCTGATTGAACTACTAGGTTGAGAGTTGTGCCACCAAATGAAGATTCGGTTTGGTATAAGCAGAGTCTGAAGCATCTGCGGCATACCCAAGGGAATGTTTCTGTAGACAGTGAAATTTATGTCTATGACTTAGGGGAAATGTTAGTGCTAGTGCTCAAGTTACACCCTTGGAAGCAAGGTGACATTATTATTTTTTTTGTTGTTGCTGTTCTTTTAACATCTTTATTGGAGTATAATTGCTTTACAATGGTGTGTTAGTTTCTGCTGTATAACAAAGTGAATCAGTTATACATATACATATGTCCCCATATCTCTTCCCTCTTGCATCTCCCTCCCTCCCACCCTCCCAATCCCACCCCTCTAGGTGGTCACAAAGCACCGAGCTGATCTTCCTGTGCTATGTGGCTGCTTCCCACAAGCTATCTATTTTATGTTTCATAGTGTATATATGTCCATGCCACTCTCTCACTTTGTCTCAGCTTACCCTTCCCCCCCCCATATCCTCAAGTCCATTCTCTAGTAGGTCTCTGTCTTTATTCACGTCTTGCCCCTAGGTTGCTCATGACCTTTTTTTTTTTTTAGATTCCATATATATGTGTTAGCATATGGCATTTGTTTTCCTCTTTTTGACTTACTTCACTTTGTATGACACACGCTATGTCCATCCACCTCCTTACAAATAACTCAATTTCGTTTCTTTTTATGACTGACTAATATTCCATTGTATATATGTGCAACATCTTCTTTATCGATTCATCTGTTGATGGACACTTAGGTTGCTTCCATGTCCTGGCTATTGTAAATAGAGCTGCAATGAACATTGTGGTACATGACTCTTTTTGAATTATGGTTTTCTCAGGGTATATGCCCAGTAGTGGGAATGCTGGGTTGTACGGTAGTTCTATTATTAGTTTTTTAAGGAACCTCCATACTGTTCTCCATAGTGGCTGTATCAATTTAAAGTGCCACCAACAGTGCATGAGGGTTCCCTTTTCTCTACACCTTTTCCAGCATTTATTGTTTGTAGATTTTTTGATGATGGTCATTCTGACTGGTGTGAGATGATATCTCATTGTAGTTTTGATTTGCATTTCTCTAATGATTAATGATGTTGAGCATTCTTTCATGTGTTTGTTGGCAATCTGTATATCTTCTTTGGAGAAATGTCTATTTAGGTCTTCTGCTCATTTTTGGATTGGGTTGTTTGTTGTTTTGACATTGAGCTACATGAGCTGCTTGTAAATTTTGGAGATTAATCCTCTGTCAGCTGCTTCATTTGCAAATATTTTCTCCCATTCTGAGGGTTGTCTTTTCGTCTTGTTTATGGTTTTCTTTGCTGTGCAAAAGCTTTTAAGTTTCATTAGGTCTCATTTGTTTATTTATGTTTTTATTTCCATTTCTCTAGGAGGTGGGTCAAAAAGGATCCTGTTCTGATTTATGTCATAGAGTGTTCTATGTTTTCCTCTAAGAGTTTGATAGTGTCTGGCCTTACATTTTGGTCTTTCATCTATTTTGAGTTTATTTTTGTGTATGGTGTTAGGGAGTGTTCTAATTTCATTCTTTTATATGTAGCTGTCCAGTTTTCCCAGCACCACTTATTGAAGAGGCTGTCTTTTCTCCACTGTATATTCTTGCCTCCTTTATCAAAGATAAGGTGACCGTATGTGTGTGGGTTTATCTCTGGGCTTTCTATCCTGTTCCATTGATCTATATTTCTGTTTTTGTGCCAGTACCATACTGTCTTGATTACTATAGCTTTGTAGTATAGTCTGAAGTCAGGGGGCCTGATTCCTCCAGCTCCATTTTTCTTTCTCAAGATTACTTTGGCTATTCAGGGTCTTTTGTGTTTCCATACAAATTGTGAAATTTTTTGTTCTAGTTCTGTGAAAAATGCCAGTGGTAGTTTGATAGGGATTGCATTGAATGTGTAGATTGCTTTGGATAGTAGAGTCATTTTCACAGTGTTGATTCTTCTAATCCAAGAACATGGTATATCTCTCTATCTATTTATATCATCTTTAATTTCTTTCATCAGTGTCTTATAATTTTCTAAATACAGGTCTTTTGTATCCTTAGGTAGGTTTATTCCTAGATATTTTATTCATTTTATTGCAATGCTAAATGGGAGTGTTTTCTTAATTTCACTTTCAGATTTTTTATCATTAGTGTATAGGATTGCAAGAGATTTTTGTGCATTAATTTTGTATCCTGCTGTTTTTCCAAATTCACTGATTAGCTCTAGTAGTTTTCTGGTAGCATCTTTAGGATTCTCTATGTATAGTATCATGTCATCTGCAAACAGTGACAGCTTTTCTTCTTCTTTTCCGATTTTGATTCCTTTCATTTCTTTTTCTTCTCTGATTACTGTGGCTAAAACTTCCAAAATTATGTTGAATAATACTGCTGCGAGTGGGCAACCTTGTCTTGTTCCTGATCTTAGTGGAAATGGTTTCAGTTTTTCACCATTGAGGATGACGTTAGCTGCGGGTTTGTCATATATGGCCTTTATTATGTTGAGGAAAGTTCCCTCTATGTCTACTTTCTGCAGGGTTTTTATCATAAATCGGTGTTGAATTTTGTCAAAAGCTTTCTCTGCGTCTATTGAGATGATCATGGTTATTCTCCTTCAATTTGTTAATACGGTGTATCACATTGATTGATTTGTGTATATTAAAGAAAACTTGCATTCCTGGGATAAACCCCACTTGATCATGGTGTATGATCCTTTTAATGTGCTATTGGATTCTGTTTCCTAGTATTTTGTCAAGGATTTTTGCATCTATGTTCAGTGATATTGGTGTGTAGTTTTCTTCTTTTGTGACATCTTTGTCTGGGTTTGGTATTAGGGTGATGGTGGCCTCATAGAATGAGTTTGGGAGTGTTCCACACTCTGTTATATTTTGAAAGAGTGTGAGAAGGATAGGTGTTAGGTCTTCTCTAAATGTTTGATAGAATTCGCCTGTAAAGCCATCTGGTCCTGGGCTTTTGTTTGTTGGAAGATTTTTAATCACAGTTTCAATTTCAGTGCTTGTGATTGGTCTGTTCATATTTTCTATTTCTTCCTGGTTTAGTCTCAGAAGGTTGTGGATTTCTCAGAATTTGTCCATTTCTTCCAGGTTGTCCATTTTATTGGCATATAGTTGCTTGTAGTAATCTCTCATGATCCTTCGTATTTCTACAGTGTCAGTTGTTACTTCTTTTTCATTTCTAATTCTGTTGATTTGAGTCTTCTCTCTTGTTTTCTTGATGAGTCTGGCTAATGGTTTATGAATTTTGTTTATCTTCTCAAAGAACCAGCTTTTAGTTTTATTGATCTTTGCTATTGTTTCCTTCATTTCATTTTCTTTTATTTCTGATCTGATCTTTATGATTTCTTTCCTTCTGCTAACTTTGGGTTTTTTTTTTTTATTCTTTCTCTAATTGCTTTAGGTGTAAGGTTAGGTTGTTTATTTGAGATGATTCTTGTTTCGCAATGTAGGATTGTATTGCTATAAACTTCCCTCTTAGAACTGCTTTTGCTGCATCCCATAGGTTTTGGGTCGTTGTGTTTTCATTGTCATTTGTTTCTAGGTAGTTTTTGATTTCCTTTTTAATTTTTTCAGTGATCTCTTGGTTATTAAGTAGTGTGTTGTTTAGCCTCCATGTCTTTGTATTTTTTACAGATTTTTTTCCTGTAATTGATATCTAGTGTCATAGTTTTGTGGTCGGAAAAGATACTTGACATGATTTCAATTTTCTTAAATTTACCAAGGCTTGATTTGTGACCCAAGATATGATCTATCCTGGAGAATGTTCCATGAGCACTTGAGAAGAATGTGTATCCTGTTGTTTTTGGATGGAATGTCCTATAAATATCAATTAAGTCCGTCTTGTTTAATGTATCATTTAAAGCTTGTGTTTCCTTATTTATTTTCATTTTGGATGATCTGTCCATTGGTGAAAGTCCCCTACTATGATTGTGTTACTGTCGATTTCCCCTTTTATGGCTGTTAGTATTTGCCTTATGTATTGAGGTGCTCCTATGTTGGGTGCATAAATATTTACAATTGTTATATCTTTTTCTTGGATTGATCCCTGGATCATTATGTAGTATCCTTCTTTGTCTCTTGTAATAGTCCCTATTTTAAAGCTATTTTGTCTGATATGAGAATTGCTACTCCAGTTTTCTTTTGATTTCCATTTGCATGAAATATCTTTTTCTATCCCCTCACTTTCAGTCTGTATGTGTCCCTAGGTTTGAACTGGGTCTCTTGTAGACAGCATATATATGGGTCTTGTTTTTGTATCCATTCAGCCAGTCTATGTCTTTTGGTTGGAGCATTTAATCCATTTACATTTAAGGTAATTATCAATATATATGTTTCTGTTACCATTTTCTTAATTGTTTTGGGTTTGTTATTTTAGGTCTTTTCCTTCTCTTGTGTTTCCTGCCTAGAGAAGTTCGTTTAGCATTTGTGGTAAAGCTGGTTTGGTGGTGCTGAATTCTCTTACCTTTTGCTTGTCTGTAAAGGTTTTAATTTCTCCGTCAAATCTGAATGAGATCCTTGCTGGGTCTTGTAATCTTGGTTGTAAGTTTTTCTCCTTCATCACTTTAAATATGTCCTGCCAATCCCTTCTGGCTTGAAGAGTTTCTGCTGAAAGTTCAGCAGTTAACCTTATGGGGATTCCCTTGTGTGTTTTTTGTTGTTTTTCCCTTGCTGCTTTTAATATGTTCTCTTTATATTTAATTTTCAGTAGTTTCATTAATATGTGTCTTGGTGTGTTTCTCATTGGATTTATCCTGTGTGGGACTCTCTGGGCTTCCTGGACTTGATTAACTATTTCCTTTCCCATATTAGGGAAGTTTTCAACTATAATCTCTTCTAATATTTTCTCAGTCCCTTTCATTTTCTCTTCTTCTTCTGGGACCCCTATAATTCGAATGTTGGTGTGTTTAATGGTGTCCCAGAGGTCTCTGAGACTGTTCTCAATTCTTTTCATTCCTTTTTCTTTATTCTGCTCTGCAATAGTTATTTCCACTATTTTATCTTCCAGGTTATGTATCCGTTATTCTGCCTCAGTTATTCTGCTATTGATCCCTTCTAGAGAATGTTTAATTTCATTTATTGTGTTGTTCATCACTGTTCGTTTCCTCTTTAGTTCTTCTAGGTCCTTGTTAAACGTTTCTTATATTTTCTCCATTCTATTTCCAAGATTTTGGATCATCTTTACTATCATTATTCTGAATTCTTTTTCAGGTAGACTGCCTATTTCCTTTTCATTTGTTAAGTCTGGTGGGTTTTTATCTTGCTCCTTCATCTGCTGTGTGTTTTTCTGTCTTCTCATTTTGCTTATCTTACTGTGTTTAGGGTCTCCTTTTTGCAGGCTGCTGGTTCATAGTTCCCGTTGTTTTTGGTGTCTGTCTCCAATGGCTAAGGTTGTTTCAGTGGGTTGTGTAGGTTTCCTGGTGGAGGGGACTAGTGCCTGTGTTTTGGTGGATGAGGCTGGTCTTGTCTTTCTGGTGGGCAGGTCCATGTCTGGTGGTGTGTTTTGGGGTGTCTGTGGCCTTATTATGATTTTAGGCAGCCTCTCTGCTAATGGATGGGGTTGTATTCCTGTCTTGCTGGTTGTTGGACATAGGGTGTCCAGCACTGTAGCTTGCTGGTCGTTGAGTGGAGCTGGGTCTTGGCATTGAGATGGAGATCTCTGGGAGTTTTTCGCCGTTTGATATTACATGGAGCTGGGAGGTCTCTTGTGGACCAGTGTCCTGAACTTGGCTCTTCCACCTCAGAGGC
Organism: Orcinus orca; assembly: GCF_937001465.1. NCBI lineage: Eukaryota > Metazoa > Chordata > Mammalia > Artiodactyla > Delphinidae > Orcinus > Orcinus orca. The sequence goes on from NC_064559.1 coordinate 123,574,307, forward strand.
ACAGCCCTGATGCCTGGCTGGAGCAACAAGAGCCTGTCATCCACACAGATCAGAATAAAAGGGAGAAAAAAAGAAAGAAAGAAGATAAAATAAAGTAAAATTAAAATTATTAAAATAAAAAATAATTTTAAAAAATTTTAAGTAATAAAAAAAGAAAGAAAGAAAGAAGATAGTAACCAAACTGAAAAACAAATCCACCAATGATAACAAGTGCTAAAAACTATACTAAATATATATATATATATAGAGAGAGAGAGAGAGAGAGAGATAGAACCCGAGGACAAATGGTAAAAGCAAAGCTCTACAGACAAAATCTCACACAGAAGCATACACATACACACTCACAAAAAGAGGAAAAGGGGAAAAAATCATAAATCTTGCTGTCAAAGTCCACCTCCTCAATTTGGGATGACTCGTTGTCTATTCATGTATTCCACAGATGCAGGGTACATCAAGTTGATTGTGGAGCTTTAATCTGCTGCTCCTGAGGCTGCTGGGAGAGATTTCCCTTTCTCTTCTTTGTTCTCACAGCTCCCAGGGGCTCAGCTTTGGATTTGGCCCCGCCTCTGCGTGTAGGTCGCTGGAGTGCGTCTGTTCTTCGCTCAGACAGAACGGGGTTAAAGGAGCCGCTGATTCGGGGGCTCTGGCTCACTCAGGCCGGGGGGAGGGAGGGGCACGGAGTGCGGGGTGGGCCTGCGGCAGCAGAGGCCGGCGTGACGTTGCAGCAGCCTGAGGCGCGCCGTGCGTTCTCCCGGAGAAGTTGTCCCTGGATCCTGGGACCCTGGCAGTGACGGGCTGCACAGGCTCCCCGGAAGGGGGGTGTGGATAGTGACCTGTGCTCACACACAGGCTTCTTGGTGGCGGCAGCAGCAGCAGCAGCCTTAGTGTCTCATGCCTGTCTGTGGGGTCCATGCTGATAGCCGCGGCTCGCGCCCATCTCTGGAGCTCTTTAAGCAGCGTTCTTAATCCCCTCTCCTCGCGCACCAGGAAACAAAAAGGGAAGAAAAAGTCTCTTGCCTCTTAGGCAGGTGCAGACTTTTTCCCGGACTCCCTCCGGGCTAGCCGTGGTGCACTAACCCCCTGTAGGCTGTGTTCAGGCCACCAGCCCCAGTCCTCTCCCTGCGCTCTGACCGAAACCCGAGCCTCAGCTCCCAGCCCCCCCTGCCCCGACGGGTGAGCGGACAAGCCTCTCGGGCTGGTGAGTGCCGATCGGCACCGATCCTCTGTGCGGGAATCTCTCTGCTTTGCCCTCTGCACCCCTGTTGCTGTCCTCTCCTCCGTGGCTCCGAAGCTTCCCCCCTCTGCCACCCTCAGTCTCCACCCGCGAAGGGGCTTCCTAGTGTGTGGAAGCCTTTTCTCCTTCACACCTCCCTCCCACTGGTGCAGGTCCCGTCCCTATCCTTTTGTCTCTGTTTATTCTTTTTTCTTTTGCCCTACCCAGGTACGTGGGGACTTTCTTGCCTTTGGGGAGGTCTGAGGTCTTCTGCCAGCGTTCAGTAGGTGTTCTGTAGGAGTTGTTCCACATGTAGATGTATTTCTGATGTATTTGTGGGGAGGAATGTGATCTCCACGTCTTACTCTTCCGCCATCTTGAAGCTCTTCTCAGGGTGACATTATTAACCAAGGTAGGGAATACAGTTTAGAGATACACAACAGTTAACAATGAAAATTATATATATTTTTTTGCTGTTGCATTTGATTAGCTGGTAGAATAACCATGTGGATATGTCCATAAGGAGTTTAGAAGTATGATACTTCCATACTGTGAAATACTATGCAGACTTTTAAAGGATTAGATAGCTCCATATGCATCAATTAGAAAAGATATTCATGGTTTATTATAAAGAAAAAATACAAGTTGTAGAACAATGTTTAACGTGATCCAACTTTCATAACAAAATATATATGTAAATGCATATATGTATGAATATATTATATACATATGTGTAAAAGCAAATAACACATATACATACTTATAGACATATATACAGAAAAAATATATGGGAGGGGGAAGACAACTAATCTTTTACTGGATATCCACTGTGTTCTTTGTATTGTTATAATGCACATTCATTGCTTCTGTTTTAAGTTCTTTTTAGAGTAAAAAAAAAAAAGCTGTGGAAAAAAATAAGATTGTCAAGTGAGCGTATAGAGGGAGGAAAGAAAAGGACCAAAGGCAGGAACCTGAGAAATACTCTAAGCATAAATATAATTTGAGAGTCAGATAGAAAGGGGAAAAAGAGGAATGAAAGATACCTGAGGGTTAACAGTTAAGAGAAGAGTGCTTAGCTAGGAGGTGCTGAAGACTTCAAAAAAACGTGCATAGAATGATGACCAAAAAGTGGCAAATGAGGTTGGGAGATTGGCAAGTTTTGATTAAGCAGGGGTTTTTTAAATATAAATTTATTTATTTACTTACTTATTTTTGGCTGAGTTGGGTCTTCATTGCAGCGCGCGGGCTTTCTCTAGTTGTGGTGAGCGGGGGCTACACTTCGTTGTGGTGCGCGGGCTTCTCATTGTGGCTTCTCTTGTTGTGGAGCACGGGCTCTAGGCTCCTGGGCTTCAGTAGTTGTGGCGCATGGGCTCAGTAGTTGTGACTTGCGGGCTCTAGAGCTCAGGCTCAGCAGTGTGGCATACAGGCTTAGTTGCTCCGTGGCATGTGGGATCTTCCCGGGCCAGGGCTCGAACCCGTGTCCCCTGCATTGGCAGGCGGATTCTTAACCACTGCACCACCAGGGAAGCCCTAAGCAGTTTTTTGAGAGCAGAGTTGGACTGCATTTGGTGAAGCATGAGATTAAAATGAGGACATAGAGGTAGCAGTGCAGTTAGTTACCAAGGAGAGTGTCTCAGGCAAAGGGAAACTAGAACATGCTTGTCATTGAAGGCTAGAGAGGCAGTGTTCTTAGGTTGAAAACACAAAAGGGAGAGAGAGTAACTGTGCTATTTCATCAGATATAATTAAATTTCTTTTAAAAATGAAATAATACTGTGTACTTTCATATTTGATAACAAAACCAAGTATGCTTTTCTTTATATTGACTTTTGATTATAAAGAATCACATTTAAGGGCTTTTACAACTATTTTTTAAATTCCCAACATTGCCATTTTTCAGATAAAAACAGGAACCGGAAAGAAGTGGCTGGGCAAGCTGTCTGTGGTCTGACGCACACTGCTGGTCCAGACAGCTAGAGTATATGTTGTCTTGGTTCTCACGAAACGCATTCTTCTAACGTTGGATCAAACAACCTTAATCGTTCAAAGTGACAGTAAGTGTTAGAATAAACCACAACAACTGAACCGTTGGCAGTGATATAACTCCACCCAAAGGTCGGTTCTAAGACACACTTGTGAACACTGCTATTGCATGTATTGTAGACTTCTTTGGTAGGAGTTATTTTTCTGCAAGTTGTTCACATCTTGACTACCTGTACCTAGACACATACACATGAAAACAATAAAACAGCCATTTATATTTATTTGGTTATTCATGTGGGGATTATGCAAGACAAATTTTAGTCCTTAGTTTCCTTCCTCATCATCAGAAACCTATCAACACTGTCATGTGTTTAGGAGATGCATGTTAATTTTAAATTTTAAATGTTGACAGCCTAAAAAAGGGAAAACCTATAGGGTATACCTCCTAGGGTAGATGGTAGAGCAGAAAAGCAAAAAACACTTTCTAAATCTAATTATACATGATTTTAAAATTACCTGTGAAACTAAATTTAGATTATTTACCATTTGGGATTATACATAGTGCTGGTAGAAGGTTGACTGTATTTAACACAAAGGTATTATATCAAATTTCCTCCCTGAAACAAATCCATCTTAATTCATAACCTTGAATTACGAGACTTTATAGAACGTACAAGCTGCCGCCATAGCAGCATTTGGTGTGCATTTACTATAAAAAAAAATGCCCCCTACCCCAAATAAAAACTGTCTAAAATTCCTGATGAACATTTTCCATGGTAGGCTCACATATGGTTGGAATTTAGAGTGTAAAATTGCATAAAGAAATAAAGTTGAAAAGATAGAGTGGGCAGGTTATAGAAAGCCTTGCATGAAATATTTAACATTTCGGGATTTAGTCAGGCACTACCTGCCAACTTTAAGACTCCAGACCCCCTCTCCTCTGCTACTATTGGACCTGTGCTTATTTCTATTGACACATTTATTTTATTATTTTCTAATTACCATTCATGGCACTATCTCTCCTTCCCAGATTATGGGCAATCTGAAGAGCAGGAAAAATGTCTTTGTTCTCAAATCTTTTTACCCCAGAGCCTAGCATAGTGATTGAGCTCAGTAGGTGCTCAAAGGAATAAATGAAAGGAAGAATGCGTGCATGTGTGGACATATGTGGTACACAAGACTATGAAAAGTGGCTTTAAAACGAAGACATGTTTCTAGGTAAAACCGGCAAGGCTGCACTCTGGACTCTCCCGTGACTCTGCTTTTTTTTTTTTTTTTTCTCTCTTGGAATTAAACTGATATTCATTTTGGCACTGCCTAAAGTGTCCTTATCTTTAGTCCTGACCCCAAAAACAATGTGGCCCATGAGAGCCAACACTGAGGCATGGTCCAGGGGTCAAAGGCTCATGCAGTAGTGTGATGGATAGCATGGAGAAGATAGAATAAACCCTGGGTAAGGAGAAACACGGAGATTCGCAACTGAATGAACCAAGACCATTGTTAAGCCTTTGAGGCAAGTCCTAGGCTAGAAATGGGAGCTAAGGGCAGTTTGTATTCTAGATAAATGCAATAAGGCAACAAAAATTAGGGAGAGCAAGAGAGAAGAGGACCCAGAACTTGCGATGTGATGAGGGCTGCTTTCCTGAAGCTCCTCCCCTTTGGGTGCAGCTACATAGCTGGAGTAACAGGCATAACAGGGTCAGGATGTATGCTCACTCTCTCAACTTCTAGAGTTTCCGAAGGTCTCATCTTCATCCAGGGGTTTCATTCAGTGAAACACGCTTCATGTGTTTACCAAAGAAACATGTTTTGTTGCCTGTGGTGTACCAGGCACTAAATGAATTCAGTGAGAAAACGAGTCCCCACAGTCCCTGCTCCCAATCCAAAAGGAAAAACAGGCATATGAACAAATAATGAGAGTAAGTAAACAGTGTAAGGAAGTATGTACAAGCGTTATGGGGGTTCAGGCGAAAGGCTTGAGTTTACTTGGGGATAGTGATGGCTGGGATGGGAAGGTCTTCAGAAAAAATTCGAAAAACAAAGTCTGGAAGGCTGGAGTAGAAGTTTAGCAGGCACACTAAGAGAACAAGCCTGATAGAAGCAGGTGGAAAGATTAACTAATTAAAAATCAGCACATTGGGCTTCCCTGGTGGCGCAGGGGTTGAGAGTCTGCCTGCCGATGCAGGGGACTCGGGTTCGTGCCCCCGTCCGGGAAGATCCCACATGCCGCGGGGCGGCTGGGCCCGTAAGCCATGGCCGCTGGGCCTGCGCGTCCGGAGCCTGTGCTCCGCAACGGGAGAGGCCATGACAGTGAGAGGCCCACGTACCGCAAAAAAAAAAAAAAAAAAAAAAAAAAAAGAATCAGCACATTAAAATCTGGAGTACATGAAAAAACAGGATATATTCAGAATTCAGGTTGTTCAGGTAAGATGGGAAGAAGCAATGGTATATACAGATAGAATTGTAGCCAGTGGGCAAAACTTGAAAGCCTCTGGGACCTACTAAAATTAATCAAAACTGGAAGATATGTTAGGTGGTGAGAAATACAGATGTCATGAATTTGAACAAAGACACTGGAAAGGGGGAATGAAGAGAAAGGCATAGATTTGAAAAGAAATTTGGAGGAAGAATGTTTGGTGATATGACTGCGTGTGTGGGGTGAAGTATGGAATAGTCATATATGAGTGCCGAGTTTCTGGATTGGGTGGCTAGATTGAATGGTGGTACACCTATCAAGATTGGGAAAAACAGGAGAAGTAGATGGTGTGAAGAGACGAGTGTGGTTTTGGACATGTTGAGTTAGAGTTCAAATTCAGTAGGTCCAAAATTAAATTCATTGGCATGGAAAACCATGTGAAGAGGCCAATAGGTAGGTTGAAAATGTGACTGGGTCATGACCTGAATGAAACAAACCCCTCTACTTCTGCCAAGATCATGGATGCATTCTGGGCTTTTGATTCTGACAAGTTCGTGTCACACATGACTTATTCACAAATGTTCATCATATATTTCGCTATTCAGTGAGAATACGCAGGGTTTTTTTCTTGTTTAATGCTTATGTCAAAATAAGAGTGTTTGGCTAGAGGAAGAATAAAGTCCCTTCTAATATTCTGATCTCTATATTTGGGTAAAATCTATGTCTTTTTAAAAATTATTTATTTATTTTGGCTGCGCCGGGCCTTAGTTGCACCACATGGGATCTTTGTTGCCGCGTGCGAGATCTTTAGATGCAGCATGTGGGATCTAGTTCCCTGACCAGGAATCGAACCCAGGCTCTCTGCATTGGGACCACGGAGTCTTAACCACTGGACCACCAGGGAAGTCCCTAAAATCTATGTCTTTAACAAAGTTCTAAAATCCCAAAATAAGAAATGGTGAAAACATACATTTTTGGTTTTCCCTACATAAATATAAAAGACATTCTTTTTTTTTTGGCTTCCCAGCATTCACGTCTCCAATTTCCTTCTGGGAAATTAACTGTGTGTAGTTTCATGTCAGAATTGAGACTTGGGCAGTCTAGCACATGAGCTAGGTTAATCAGATGCTTTCTCATGGGATTTTGTATTTCACGAGCAATGCAAGGGTGGGGGACAAGGGCAGTATTGTGGTGGCACCCTGATCAGGCCAACCAGTGATGAAGCAGTAACTGTTGGGCTGTTTCTGGCTTTTGACTCGAGGGACCTTTTGGTTCCTGTCTATTTTGAAGCTTCCCATGCTCCAGTCTTCTGTTGGTTCTGTGAGCTTGACGTCCTCTCAACAAATCTCCTTTGCTTCAATTAGCTAATTAATTTCTGCCACTTTTGATAAGAAACTTAGCTGAACATCAGATTAAATTAAGTCATTCAACCAAAAAGAAAATACTGGATGTTTATTTCCTAACTAATTGAAATAATTGTTATTACTAAAGCCATGGAATGTAGTCCAGAATCAAAAAAGATCTCAAATGAGTTCTTATGAAAAAGAGAACTTAGCCACATTCTTTCCTGTCTGGTTATCTTCACAGTAAATTGAGCACAGGCAGGATTTTTCTAGTAAAACCTAAGCTGACTGAGGAGTAATTAAAGTAGTTTTGTTTCATTTAGTTTTAAATTGTAAGGGATTTATTCTTCTGCAGGTAAGTATCTGAATAGGAAAGATATATTATTCTTATGAATTTGGTAGCATTGATTGAGTAGTTATTGTGTGCAAAACAATGTGCTAGATGCTGAAAGAGTATTCTTTTTCATCATTTTGTATTTTGAAGCATTTCGCATATTGATGTTTCTATAGTAAGTTCCTGTCCTTATGGAGCTTACGTTCTAGTGAGAGAGGGAGAAAAAAGATAAAAATAATAACAGTAAGTCATAGTGTGTACTATGAAGCACACAGACTAAGAGCTGAGATTGTGACCAACAATGAGACCTACCTTAGGTACAGTGGCCAGAGAAGTCTTCCCCAAGGATGGAACTGATATGCTGAGACCTAGAGGATGAGAAGAGGCTGCTATACAAAGAGTGTGTAGAAGCTCATCTTAGTGTCATCAAGTACAAACTGTGGGACTTTGGGAAATTTATTTAACCTTTATTTATTTTATTTATTTAATAAATAAATTTATTTATTTGTGAGGATTAAATGTGTGCATATACAGAGGGTACTTAGAACAGTGCCTAGCATGTAGCAAGAGCAAAATAAATACTAGTTATTCTTACTATTCCAAAAAGAATAGTGCAAAAGCCTGAGGCAGGAAAGATTTTTGGCAGATTAATTAAACTGAGATAAGACTAGTGTGGCTAGAGCAGAGTAGGCAAAGAGCTGAGTAGCACAAGATGAGACTAGAAACATAGCGTCAGATCACTCAGGGCCTTGTGGTTCATAGTAAAGAGTTTGGATTTTTTTTCTTAGTGAAAAGGGAAGTCACTGAAGAATTTAAGCAGGAGATTGATGTTACTGGATTTATGTGGGGTTTTTTTTAAGATTTAATTTTTTAAAATTTATTTTTGGTCTGTGATGGGTTTTTGTTGCTGAGCGCAGGCTTTCTCTAGTTGCAGTGAGTGCGGGCTACTCTTCATTGGGTGCACGAGCTTCTCATTGTGGCTTCTCTTGTTGCGAAGCACGGGCTCTAGGCGTGCGGGCTTCAGTAGTTGCGGCACGCGGGCTCAGTAGTTGTGGCTCACAGGCTCTAGAGCGCAGGCTCAGTAGTTGTGGCGCATGGGCTTCGCTGCTCCGCGGCATGTGGGATTTTCCTGGACCAGGGATCGAACCAGTGTCCCCTGCATTGGAGGGCAGATTCTTATCCACTGCACCACTGGGGAAGTCCCTGGATTTATGTTTTAAGATGATCACTTCACCTGCAGTGTGGAGAATAGATTGGAGGAGGTAAGTGTAGACACAGAGTGACCAGACAGGAGGGTGTTGTACAGTAGTCAGGGTGGGACATGATGGTGGCTAAGCTAGGGTCGAAAGAGTGGAAAAGATATACTTTGGAGACACTTGGCAGTATTTGTGAATTAATTGAATTGGGGGAAAAGAGAAAAAGGGGGAAGATCAAGGCAGGGCTGCCACATACAGTTGTATAGGATGTTCACTGACTAAGTGTCCCTAGCTGACAAGGGCACATGGAAGCTGACATCCAGCACACACTTAGTTCACAAAGTCCTGTCCCCTGGCATGGAGCTACGTGCATTTTCAAGGAGTGCCTTTTTCTGATTTCTACAAAGGAAGTACATAGCTGGAAGCAGTCTCACCTTTAATTCTGGCTTGGGTAAGAGGTAAATGATGTTGCCGCTGACAGAAATTCATTTTCCCTAATAGTTATAAGACTATTCAGATTTTCCTATTTTTTCTCTTTCTTTACTTTTAGCGAATTATATTTTCCTAGGAATCTGTCCATTCCATCTAAATTTTTGGATTTATTGACAAAGTTGTTACTAATAATGATGATAATGATATTCTGGGTTTGTTTGTGGGGGTTTTTTGGTGATAATCGGGCCTCTCACTACTGTGGCCTCTCCCGCCGCGGAGCACAGGCTCCGGACGCGCAGGCTCAGCGGCCATGGCTCACGGGCCCAGCCGCTCCGCGGCATGTGGGATCTTCCTGGACCGAGGCACGAACCCGTGTCCCCTGCATGGGCAGGTGGACTCTCAACCACTGCGCCACCAGGGAAGCCTGATATTCTCTTATTATCCCTTTAAAATCTGCATTTGTGTCTTCTCTCTTTTTCATGGTCGGCCTAGTCAGAGGCTTATCTCAAAGAACCAGCTTTCGGGCATGACTGTTATTTGTACAGGGTTTCTTTTGGGGGTGATGAGAATGTTCTGAAATTAAATATTGGTGATGGTTGTGCAACTGTGAATATACTAAAAACCACTGACTTGTTCATGTTAAAAGGATGAATTGTATGCATTTGAATTATATATAATACATTTGTTATTTTATGTATATGAATATACATTTGTCGTTTTATATATATGTATACAAACTAACACAACCAGTGTAACCTGTATAAGGATCAGTGAAATTTATAATACTTGCCTACATCAAGGCTCCAGTAGTATTGCTTGTCTTAGTTTTTGTACACTGTAATGTTCTTTATTTCACATAGCTGTTGACAAATTAACCTCCTTTAGTATTGTCAGGAAGGTAAGATTCACTAATATACGATTTCTTTAAAACCTTCAAATTTGAAATAACTAATAGTTTCCAGAGGATACTGGTACATGTTCTATCCATAGAGACCAAATGAATCTAAGGAAAGTAGGTCACAGAGCACAATCTAATTCAAACTTGGCACTAATTGATGCAATGTTTTTTCTTCACATAATCATGATGTTCTAATCATTCTATGATTTTGACCTTTAAGTCAGTGGGTAGTCTATTATTACTTGGTAGCTGCTGAATCCAGAGTCAACATTTTGGAAGCTAAAGAATGCCCATCTTCTTTCAAAATCATTTGGCTTACAAAAAGCTGAGCCCAGCTAAAAACTCTTGCCAAGGTTTAGTTATTTCATGCATGTGAACTAAGCAACAAACAGAATACAATTAGCAGAGGATTAAAAAAAATAGAGAATACACTTCTTTTCTAACATATTAAAAACATTAAATACATTAAAACATCTAAAAAGAAATTACCTTCAAGCATATTATAACCTTTTTAAAATTAATTTTATTTTATTATTTATTTTTATTATTTATTTTATTATTTATTTTTATTATTTATTTTTGGCTGCGTTGGGTCTTCGTTGCTGCACGCGGCTCCGTGCACTTCATTGCAGTGCACGGGCTTCTCATTGCTGTGGCTTGTCTTTGTGGCTGAGAACAGGCTCTAGGTGATGGGCTTCAGTAGTTGTGGCACGTGGGCTCAGTAGTTGCGGCTCGCCGGCTCTAGAGTGCAGGCTCAGTAGTTGTGGCACACAGGCTTAGTGGCTCTGCGGCATGTGGGATCTTCCCAAACCAGGGCTCGAACCCGTGTCCCCTGCATTGGCAGGTGTATTCTTAACCACTGTGCCACCAGGGAAGTCCCAAGCATATTATAATCTTAAGAAATTATAGATCAGATTTTCCTATTTCTCAAAATGTTATTCTTCCTTTTTTCTATAGATAGAGGCCAAAATAAAATTTTAGTCAAGTTAGAAATTTTAAATTTTAAAAATTATCAAATGACAGAATATCTTTCCTATCTCCAGGCTACAATTAAGATAGATTCCTTGCTTCTCAAAGGTATATAATCCATAAATTTAAAAGGAAAAGATGTCATCAGAGATTGGCACAACATTGTATATCAACTATACTTCAATTAAAAAAAGAAAAGAAAACATTTTTAAAAAGGAAAAGTGGAAAAATTACCTATGGTTCTAATTTAATATCTTTTGTAAAAGTGTGTGTATGTCCTTTTCTGATTTTTTGTAAGAGTAAAGTCAAGCATAGTTTCCTCTCTAACAGGAGCAAGTATTCATTTATATTAACAATAGAGTGTTCAAGTAATTTTTAAATATTGTCAGCTTTTCTAGGATATTTATCACCTTTCCATCACATCCAAAGTTGAATCTTAACAAAACATTCAAGAAACATAAAATACCAAGAGAAGGTTAGTGGTATATATAAAAACCTTTAAGAAAGGAGATTTGAAGTCTTAACTCTTAACTCTAAACTAATGTAATTTCCCCTTTACTGAGGAATATGCAGCTTCTGTATAGTGATTTACTTAGTATAGTAATAAATTGCTTCTTTGGAAAACTAGATACACAACTCTAAAATGGTCTCCATGGACTATAAGGTTCTTTTTTTGAGGTATAGTTGATGTATAGTATCATATAAGTTTCACGTGTACAACACGGTGATTCACAATTTTTAAAGGTCATACTCCATTTATAGTTATTATAAAATTTGGCTATATGCCCTATGTTGTATAATATATCCTTGTAGCTTTTTAATTTTAGGCATAGTAGTTCAGACTATAATGTTCTTAACAATTAACAATTTAACAGCTTCTGCCTATGAGAAATGAAAATAATTAAGTGCAAATGATTTAAAATGCAGGTGCATGTCGAGGAATGGAAACCCAAAATGATAAATACAATTTTAGATTCGACAATCCATGTTCTTGATGCAAGAGGGAGGAGATATGGGGATATATGTATATGTATAGCTGATTCACTTTGTTATAAAGCAGAAACTAACACAGCATTGTAAAGCAATTATACTCCAATAAAGATGTTAAAAAAAAAATTCCATGTTCTTTAAATAACCTTTGCTGTGAGAAGTTAAGATACTGTGAGAAAATGGAAGTGTGAAAAAATGGTTTATTAAATATTCATTCTTGAACCTCAAGGCATCTGCTTTCATGCATTCAATGATGCATTAAAAAAACTTTAAAATTACACCCAAAAGAAAATCCTTCTGCCTCATAACTGACAGGTGATTTATATATCTGTTTTATAAAAAATTCCTACAAATTAGTAAGGAAATATATACAAATCAATAGAATAATGGGTTTGGGGTATAAACAGGCAATTCACCAACGAAGTACAAATACATAATAAACATATGAAACAATGCTGAACTTCACCAGTTAAAACATATAAATTAAAATAAATATGATTTTTTCTAATCAGATTAGAAAAATTTAAAAGATTGATATCAATAACTTTTGGATAGTGTGAAGTGTGGGGAAATGAGCTTTACATTTTTGATGGAAATATAATTTGTACAAACTTTTGGAGGATAATGGAATTTTCCTTATTAAAATCTGAAAAGTACATACCCTGTTACCTAGTGATCCCACTTCTAGGAATCCATCCTATAGATATGGTTTCATGAGAATGTAAAAATAAAATAGAACATGGTCATTACAACATTGTTAGTAATAGCAAAAATTTAGGAACAGCTTATGTAGCTGTTGATAAGTGAATGGTTCAATGAATGAAGGGGTAAACATAAAAACTGCAGCCATTTCAAAGGGCACTGATAGGATTTCCAACGTCCTGGCAATGTTCTTTTTCTCAACCTGAGTAATGGATGTCTGGATGCTCACTATGCATATATTTGTTTGCATATATAATTGTACATGTTTCTACATGCTTCTGAATTTTCACCAAAAAATGAAAAGGAAAGAATGAGGATAAATCTATATGTATTAATATAGTAAGATGTATGGGATATATTAAGAAAAAACATGAGACCATAAAGACCATTAGACATGGTATAATCCTTATTTTATGAGAAAAAATGTACCATGTATGCATGCATATGGACATGTCACCATGCTTATATAGTATATAAAAAACCATGGAGAATATGTAGCAAACCTCTGGAGAATGGGATTTAAGGATGCTTTTGGGAGAAATAGAGTGACATTGGAGAGATTTCATACATTTCCTAAAATATATTTTTGGTGGTATATACGTATATATATGTAACACATATATTTACTTTTATGTGTTTTAATTGACAAAAAAAAAACTTGTCCAAGACAGTTTAGCAATAAAAGCAAATTAAAAGAGACCAAATTTGAATATGTTCCAATAAATATTTATCCAGCAATAGAAAGTGAATTATATAGTAAATCAAGTGTTTTATGAGCAAATAATAAAAATTGTCCCATATGCTTGATGAGAGAGAGTTTATAGAAAAGTTTAAGACACTGTGATTAAACTTATGCTTCTCACATTGTAGTTAGAGAAATGAAATTATTGTATCAACTACAGCTGATCCATTTTTATATAAAACTTGTAATAAATCTAAATTCAACTAATGTTTTAGAAATAGTACATTAAAATTTTCCCAAAATAGTAATAAGATACTTATTTAATTCTAATTAAGTTCTAGGCATGATTCTAAGTGTTTTATATGTATTAATTCATTTAATTATTACAACCAATTATTATAATTATGTATATTTTATAGATGAGATACAGAGAGGTTAAGTAACTTGACAGAGGTCACACAGCTTGTAAGTGGGAACAGGATTTAAACCCAGGTATTTTGATTCTAGTTTTCCACTATTCTATACTGGATCTCAAGGAATTTCAGCTAAAACCTAATATTCATTATTTTTTCTTTTTTAAAATTTATTTATTTATTTTTGGCTGTGTTGGGTCTTCGTTTCTGTGCGAGGGCTTTCTCTAGTTGTGGCGAGCGGGGGCCACTCTTCGACGCGGTGCGTGGCCCTCTCACTGTCGCAGCCTCTCTTGTTGCGGAGCACAGGCTCCAGACGCGCAGCCTCAGTAGTTGTGGCTCACGGGCCCAGTTGCCCCGTGGCATGTGGGATCTTCCCAGACCAGGTCTCGAACCCGTGTCACCTTCATTGGCAGGCAGATTCTCAACCACTGCAGCACCAGGGAAGCCCCTAATATTCATTATTAAATGATGTATTGTAACATTAAAGTATATTTTGTTCCTACCCCCGCAAGATACGTGAAAACATTTTGAAAAATATATAACGTTATAAAATTAAAAATATTTTAAATGTTATTATATATATAACATTATAAAAATTAAAATATTATGACTGTAAAGCTTTAGTTATTACCTCCCTCTCCATAAGTCAAAGATTCTTACGCTTTGAACCTACAGTAGATTACATGAAATGTTACATTTGTCAAGAAGAAGTTTATTTTTGAAGGAAATAGTATATAATTTTGAGAAACTGATCAGAACTAACTTTCTTATTTACTTCATAGACTAATATGAATTGCCCCATCAGTTATGTTTATACATTCTAGTGCCAAGGAACTATAGAGCTAGTTAAGTCAGAGTTTATCTATTAAGATTTATTCTGTGTTAATAGATAAAATTTTGAGAGTCAATGAGAGTGTACAGTCCTTTTTCTTTCCAGCAAATTAAAATTCACTTTAGAAGACGAAAGGCATTTAAAAAAAATTCTAGAGAACAATTACAACATTGTACATAAGAAGGATTAGAATGAGTGTCATAAGATACATGAGATATACAACAATTCAGAGAAGGTAGAAACTCTGGGGATATGAAATAATTGCAGGAGTTTTTATGCCTCATGAAGCTGGGTCTGCAAGGAAGGGAAAGAATCAAGCGTTCATAGAAGAGGATACTTTACTTTCTGTTTTTAATAAATTCAATATAATTATGGTTTTATTTTACCTACTTTGTCAGAACTGTTGAAAACTCACTATAATTATGGAGGTACATTTTGCAAATATATCTTATAATACTCAGTAAAATGGTTGCTAGCTTTTTAAAACTATTCATGTGATAATATTTGAAAAAACTGTTCTTCCTTTTCTTCAATCCAAGCCAATTAAATGATGAGAATCCCTTGCTTTGTAATTCTTTTAGCATTAATTACTAGTACTTAATCACTGTTTCTCTGACTTTAGACAAGCCCAAACAAGCATATAGATCATTTGATTACTAGTTATTATACATACACTTTACTAGTAAGAAATGTAGAGGTCATTGACTGGTCAAAGGTTATCTGGTAACATTCAGGACTTCTAACTCATATTTCAAAACTTTACTATACTCAGGTTATCATAGCATGGAAATATGAAAGTGAAAACACTAGGAATCTGGACCCTCAAATGAGCAGTGGGATGTAGAAAAAGAGTAGGGGACTACAATGAGTTACATCTCCCAATTCCCTAAAAAGCAAATGTAATTTATACCAGGAAAAGTCATTTAAGTAAAATACTACATACGGTAGAAGGGGAAAAGGAAGTTGTATAAGAATTGACTATTGGGACTTCCCTGGTGGCGCAGTGGTTTATGAATCTGCCTGCCAATGCAGGGGACACGGGCTTGAGCCCTGGTCCGGGAAGATCCCACATGCTGGGGAGAAACTAAGCCCGTGCTCCACAACTACTGAGCCTGCGCTCTAGAGCCCACGAGCCACAACTACTGAGCCCGAGTGCTGCAACTACTGAAGCCTATGCACCTAGGGCCTGTGTTCCGCAACAAGAGAAGCCACCGCAATGAGAAACCCGCGCACGCTGAAGAAGAGTGGTCCCCGCTCACCGCAACCAAAGAAAAGCCCCCGCACAGCGACAAAGACACAATGCAGCCAAAAATTAATTAATTAATTTTTTGAAAAAAGAATTGACTACTAAGGAAAGTTTAGTTAGAGGCAACTCTAATGATGGAACTGCAAGAAAGTGGTTTAAAAATATTTCCTTAAAATAATAGTACAGTAAGTAATTTTATTATCCTTAATAAGTTCCCTGGGCCTTATTTATGTTTACCCAGAAATATTCTAGGTATACTTAAATTTACAGAGATTCTTAAAAGAACTCCCATCCTTCCCACTACATGGTGGGAAAAGAGTGGGTGTATGTCATATTATGGGTAGGAAAGGGTAGGACAGGGCAATAGGTAGGTTTTAGTGCTAACAGACTGAGAACTGTCCCAGAATAAATGCCTGGAAGGAATCCAAACTTTCAGTAATCAACATTCAGTCCCTATCCCACACAAGCAAAAAGGAGTAAACTAAACAATAAGAACAGCAGACAAATCAAAAGAGAAACTATTAGAGACCCCCCCAAAATGGTTTATTTTTAAAGTACATTGGAGAAGAGGTCAAGGTCAGATTATTTTAAAATATGGATTATCCTGCTGAGGATCTAAGGCTACACCAACAACAATATGGAGCAGTTACCTAAACAATTATATAGGAAGTGGAGGAAATATTGTTCACTAAGGTTGTCTGTATATGGGTTCCTCAGGAAACTGAATAATACTGAAATTTGGGTGCACTAGGGCATGAACCCAAATGCAAATTGCACACTAAAAAAATTCAGCTTCAACTAGCTAGGATGCTCAAATCAGCAATTGGGTTTTTTATGCATGTGGATTTTTCAATTAGGATTATATTGTTTTGGTCAGTGAAAGGACTGCTTGACTTTTTTTTTTTTTTAACATCTTCGTTGGAGTATAATTGCTTTACAATGGTGTGTTAGTTTCTGCTTTATAACAAAGTGAATCAGCTATACATATACATATGTCCCCATATCTCCTCCTTCTTGTCTCTCCCTCCCACCCTCCCTATCTCACCCCTCCAGGCAGTCACAAAGCACCAAGCTGATCTCCCTGAGCTATGTGGCTGCTTCCCGCTAGCTATCTATTTTACATTTGAGACTGGAAATGATACATCATTACCCATTGCTAGGTCAAGAGTATAGGTAGCAATTAATACTACTGTTTTCTTGAAACAAGAGAGTGTTTTAAGTCAGATATATTTTTATCTATTCTTTCTTCCAATATCTCCTCCTTCTCAGAGGGAGAGAGAAACAGTACCTTTATTTAATACACAATAAATTCTTCTCTGATGCTCATGCACTTCTCTCGGTTGTGCACATGTGGATGTGAAAAGGACGTCCTGTCGTCTACAATGAAGATGAAAAAAATTATTTCTCAAACTTGGTTAATAAAATGCAAAATAATATACTTTATGATGAGGCTTTAAAAGATTGATGAACAATATGATAAAAAGCATAAAGAACTAGAACCCAGGAAATTAGTCCACTGTCTAGTTTTGTTACCTTGTGCAGATGACACTTTCTGGGGTTCAGTTTTGTCATATATGCACCTACTTTAAGAGTGCTTTTGAGGAACTAGATGAGATTAACATCTTGAAACAAATAACAGAACTGTATACAAAAACAGGCTATTATTGGCTTGTATTCTATCTTATTACTTGTCAATTAGTATGTAAATGCAGTCTTTTACGAAGCACATTGGACCTAGAATCTGAATTGAAACTTCTCTGGTCCTTGTTTTTTTAATCTATAAATAGGGAGTAATGCTGTGTATGGTTTCTTTGATGAAATGCTATTGGTAGGGGCTGGTTATGTGTGGCAAATAATAAGCTTATAGGGACCATCTTAGAAATTCCAGATTCAATATCTGTATTAACTAAGATTAAGTTTGGGAGAAAATGACAGAAACAATAGCTTAATAAAAATGGGAATTTATTTTTGTCTCATAGAAATGTCCGGGAAGTGGTTCGTGACTGGCATGGTGACTCATGTCGCCAGGAACCCAGGATCCATGCATCTTGATGTTCTGAGCTGCAAGGCTTCAACCTCTTAGTCCAAGATGATAGCATCACATTCCAGAGGAGCAAACAGGAAAAGGGTCAGAGGACAAGAATAAAGGGGCCTACACCTCACTCTCTCCTGAAGAATGTTCATGAAAACTGCCACAAGACACTTCCTTTTGCATGCTACTGGCCATGCCTGGTTGCAAGCTGGAAATGGAATGCCCACTGCAGATGGTCACAAATCTGAGCTTCTAGAACCTGGGAAAAACTACTTGGGGATAACTACCAGTCTCTGCCATTTATCATTTAATTTATATAATTATTTCAGTTTAGAAACTTTTTCTTCTTGAATGAGTAGAAAGAGAATGGGCTAAGAAATATGTCAGAAAATTGAAATAAAGCTGCTCTGTGAATGTTTATTATTGTCTTCTTTTTTTTTTTAATTTATTTTATTTATTTATTTATTTTTGGCTGCGTTTGGTCTTCGCCGCCGCGCACAGGCCCTCTCCAGTTGCATCAAGCTGGAGCTACTCTTAACCTCGGCGCGCAGGCCCCCTACTGCGGTGGCTTCACCCGCTGTGGAGCACAGGCTGTAGGGCTCAGCAGTTGTGGCCCACAGGCTCAGCAGTTGCGGCGCACAGGCTCAGGTGCTCCACGGCATGTGGGATCCTCCTGGACCAGGGCCCGAACCCGTGTCCCCTGCCCTGGCAGGTGGACTCCCAACCACTGCACCACCAGGGAAGCCCCTATTATTGTCTTTTTAATTTTGAAAAGTAGTAAGCTCCAATAACTTTACAGGTTTAAAATGCTGATTATTTTTATCATTATGTAATAATTATTCCTATACTTCTAAATATCTAAAATGCTTATTTCTCTGTTTTCACATTGACCTAAAACATACTAAACAAAACTAAAAATAATGTAAACATAAATAACAAGAATATGAAAATTCTCAAAATATATTAAAAAAAAACCACTAAGGGGAGGCAGTATGAAATGTGGTAAGAACACAAGCCTTGTAAAGAAAGTCTTGAGATAGAAACCCATCATTCACTCATTCATTCATTCATTCATAGCATCTATTGCTGTTACGTGTGTATGTTTCAGTTAGTGTGCATTAGGCATGGGATGTACAATTTACTTAGGAAGACAGATATAGAACCTACAATTTTATAAATAATAATTCAAATTACAATTGTGACAAGTAATTCTAAGTGAGAGTATAGGGTACTGTCAACATCTAAAAGCAAGATTCAGCAATTAAGCAGACAGGAAATTTTATATTTACTAGTTGGAAAATCTTCTACACTTAAAAGTTTAGATACATTATGTGAAAAAAAAGAAATTGCAAACTAGGGTGTGCATTATGATTTCATTTAAAAGGTTGCACCTCAAAGTTTTAACAATATTATTATGTGGCTATAAATCCACAGAAAAAAATTGTAGGAATATACTCTGAACTATCAACAGAAGTTATCTCTGGTATTTTTATTAAATATTTTTATGATGATTAAATTGTTTGCTATGAGCATATGTATTTCTTTTGTGCTCAGAAAAAAATAACAAATAAAAATGTATTAAAAAAATAAAATTTACTCCAATTAAAAATAATAATAATAATACTGCATTGCACATTTGAAAGTTGCTAAGAGAGTAAACTGCAAAAGTTCTCATTAAAAATAATACATAAATAAAATTAAATTTAAGGTTGTAAAACTGACTGCAGCATGAATCTGACACCTGGACATTGACCTGCATCTAGTAAATGCTCAGTGAAAGCTTTTATTACATTGGTAGAAAAACATTAACAAACAAACAAAAGAATAAATATTCTTCTATTTAAAAAGGGTTTTTACCATAATTCAAAAAGAGTCATGTACCACAATGTTCATTGCAGCTCTATTTACAATAGCCAGGACATCAAAGCAACCTAAGTGCCCACTGACAGATGAATGGATAAAGAAGATGTGGTACATATATACAATGGAATATTACTCAGCCATAAAAAGAAATGAAATTGAGTTATTTGTAGTGAGGTGGATGGACCTAGAGTCTGTCACACAGAGTGAAGTAAGTCAGAAAGAGAAAAAATAAATACTGTGTGCTAACACATACATATGGAATCTAAAAAAAAAAATGGTTCTGAAGAACCTAGGGGCAGGACAAGAATAAAGACACAGACGTAGAGAATGGACTTGAGGACATGGAGAAGGGGAAGGGTAAGCTGGGACGAAGTGAGAGAGTGGCATGGACATATGTACACTACCAAATGTAAAATAGCTAGCTAGTGGGAAGCAGCTGCATAGCACAGGGAGATCAGCTCTGTGCTTTGTGACCACTAGAGGGGTGGGATAGGGAGGCGGGGAGGGAGATGCAAGAGGGAGGGGATATGGGGATATATGAATATGTCCAGCTGGTTCACTTTGTTATAAAGCAGAAACTAACACACCGTTGTGGGGCAATTGTACTCCAATGAAGATAAATAAATGAGAGAAACAACGCGAGCCACAACTCCTGAAGCCCACGCGCCTAGAGCCTGTGCTCTGCAGCAAGAGAAGCCACCGCAATGAGAAGGCCACGCACCGCAACGAAGAGTAGCCCCCGCTCACCGCAACTAGCGAAAGCCGGCGCGCAGCAACGAAGACCCAACACAGCCAAAAATAAATAAATAAATAAATGTTTATGTATATTAAAAAAAAGGGTTTTAAAATATATTAACTAGTTTATTTCTTTCATAGTACAAATTCAAGATTTGGTATCCAACATTAAAGATAATTATATTTTTCCATTTACAAAACAATGAAAATAAATTCTGGTTTTCCTTAGTTTATAGGAATACTGAAGGAGTTAAAGTAGAGATGGTTTTGGCTCTCACAAAATAAACATACACACACTGAGTATTTAACAAAACACTGCTTAATGCTTTTGGGAAAATCTCCACAAGAAATAGTTTACTAATTCAACAAATATATACTGGGTACCTACTCTGTACCAGATCCAAAATGAAAAGGACATAGAACCTGCCTTCAAAATACTTTTGATTTAGTGATAGAGACAGATACATACATAACTTTCTAACTATATGACTAGAAAAATCAAATAATCATAGGCAATTTTTAGACGTAGACGTAACTAACATGCTAGCACATGCACATTCTTCTATAGAGTGTCACAGAGTTATACACTTTACTATGAGGGAAGCCAAGGGCAAAGAGCTTCAGTGACTTCCTCTGTTGCAAAAACAATGAAAACACAGAAAAATAAATTTGAGTTGAGACAAGAAAGAGGAGAAAGACAGATTTTGCTCAAATGGCTATCATACTTATAAAGTTTCATGGCTTTTGTTTAAAAAGTCACTTTCCAGTCTTTATGATCCTGAATTGTGAAACAGTTTAGCTCCTGACAAGGTAAACCATTGCAGAAAAAGCCCTTCTCATATCTCAGAAAAGTTCTGCTTTTCTTTTTTTGTCAGTTTTTCTAGTGGTGACTGTGGTAACAAAAGAAAGCCTTAGATTCTAGTGATAAGATGGAGTGGTTATTTTTCTTTCTCGGCAGCCAGCATGGGCATTTATATTGAGAGCTCACTAATAAGCATTTGTCATTATCAGTGTAATGAAACTCCTTTGTAATGGGTTTGGAGACAGAACTAGCTCTCACTGAGACATTCACTCATTCATCCAACCAACACTTTCTATCACCTACAATATCACTGGGCTCTGAGCTTAATAAATGAGGAAGCCATAGTCCAGGCCCTTGAATTTACATAGAGACTTACCCAACAGACAACAAATTTCCTATAACCTGACATTCTATGGTTGATAGAATCAACCATACTGTTAACCACATAGTCTTCATTTCTCCATTCATTTAATAAATATGTACTGAGCTCCTTCTAAGTACCTAGAATCGTGCTACACACAAAACAGTATGAAAAAACAGCCATGCCCTCTGTTCTAAAAGAACATATAGTCTGCCTGGGGCCGACTGAGACAGAAATTGTTAGTTTCCTAAACAATTTCCATTCTCTCTTCTTCTCTAAAAGAAACCTGATTCTTGTACGGGGAGCAATATGTCCAGCCCCACAAAATGGATCATGATTAGTTTAAACCCATGATTCCCAAACTGTGTGCCCAGTCTCCAAGGGTGCCAGAGTAAATTCACTGGGTGCAGGGGAATAGCATATTTTAATTTTCAAGGGAAACACAGTGGGACTCAACATCTGTTGGACAGCACGTACTACTAGCTTAGGGTACAGTTTTCATATGCGATCACTACATACCTTTAGACTATGCCATATCGTTGCAAAACTGGATTTTCAGTGGTTGCTGTGACTAAAAAACAAAGAAAGTATGGCACGAAAAGCATGTAGAAAGAGAAATGACACTATCCAATCTGACGCCAATGTTTGAGAAGCTATGGAATACCCCACAGGTAATACCCATTAACAACACATGGTTATTTAAGAATGAAAAAGGTATTACTTTTCTTTCAATTTATGTGCATAATTTATTCAAACAGCTACTAAGTTGTAAATAGAACTTTTACGTATTTCTTTTGGCACCATGAAAATATTTACTGAGATCCCAAGGGAGCTGTGAACCATGAAAGTTTGGAAACCTTTGGTGAAAGCCAATCATGTAAATCCTGTTTCCTGTTTCCTCAGCTTCCTTGCATCTAGAGGTGACCATATGAGCCAATTCCAGCCTAAGCAGAAATCTGCTGGGGGTGAGGGAGGAAGGAAGGTGCTGAGAGAGCATTTACTTTCCTGATAAAAGGGGAAAATGACTAAGACTGTTAGTTGTCCTTCAAAAGTCCAATTCCTTTAGTCATAAAATCCTACAAGTTTTAGCTACAGACTACATGCTCCAGTCTCCTTTCCAGCTACATGTGACCAACTGACTAAGCTCTGGCCAAAGGTACAGGAGCAGAAGTGATACATGCAAATTCTGGAGCATACTCTAAAAAGGAATGGGTGTACCTTCTAGTTCTTTTCCCTTTCTTGTCAAGGCCCAGAGAATTTAAATAATTAGCCTCAAATACACATAGATAATATCAGCAGAACTCAGATAAGAATGTTAGGCCTCCTTATTTCTAATCCACTGTACTTTCTATATACTACACTCATTGGGGTCTTAGAAATCTCTGCTATAACTCTGTACACTATATTTGGTATGTTAGTATAACAAAGTCTCTTTGACACGATGCCATACTATTGATTCAAAATAATAACAGGATAAATTCACATTATTATAATGCATAAACCATAGCACCTCAGTTAATAAGCAAGATTTAGTTAGTGAGTCAACTGAGTTTCTTAACCTGAACAACATAGGACTGGACTCCAGCTCATGGTAGGTTATCTCTCCAAGGTGCAGATCACATGATACTTGCACAGTTCTATGACTAGAAGTAGCAAAGAGGTGGAGATTTAGCCATTGCTCCACGAATGAGAGTTTCTCTTAATTGAGATGGGAATATGAAAAAGCGACATAAAGACAAATGGACATAAAGACAAAAGGATGGGGTGCAGGGACCTGGCTGGGCTACAGCGGGACGGCAGGCAGGGAGGCCATGGGCCCCGGGGCTGCCACCAAGGTTGTGACAAAGGATGCAGATGAGTGGAAAGAATCTGAGCAAAAAGAGGTTGATTACAGCAGCCTAAGAGTTCAAACAATGCAAATAAGTGAAAAGGAAGAAGATGAAAATGAAAAAAGAGGAAGACTTCCAGGAAGATGGCGGAAGAGTAAGATGCGGAGATTACCTTCCTCCCCACAGATACACCAGAAATACATCTACACGTGGAACAACTCCTACAGAACACCTACTGAACGCTGGCAGAAGACCTCAGACCTCCCAAAAGGCAAGAAACCCCCCACGTACCTGGGTAGGGCAAAAGAAAAAAATAAACAGAGACAAAAGGATAGGGACGGGTCCTGCACCAGCGGGAGGGAGCTGTGAAGGAGGAAAAGTGTCCACACACTAGGAAGCCCCTTCGCGGGCGGAGACTGTGGGTGGTGGAGGGGGGGAGCTTCGGAGCCGCGGAAGACAGCACAGCAACAGGGGTACGGAGGGCAAAGCGGAGAGATTCCAGCACAGAGGATCAGGGCCGACCGCCACTCACCAGCCAAGAGGCTTGTCTGCTCCCCCGCCGGGGCGGGCGGGGCTGGGAGCTGAGGCTCGGGCTTCAGGCGGAGCACCGGGAGAGGACTGGGGTTGGCGGCGTGAACACAGCCTGCAGGGCGTTAGTGCACCGCGGCTAGCCGGGAGGGAGTCCGGGGAAAAGTCTGGACCTGCCGAAGAGGCAAGAGACATTTTCTTCCCTCTTTGTTTCCTGGTGCGCGAGGACAGGGGATTAGGAACGCTGCTTAAAGGAGCTCCAGAGACGGGCGCGAGCCGCGGCTGAAAGTGCAGACCCCAGAGACAGACATGAGACGCTAGGGCCGCTGCTGCCGCCACCAAGAAGGCTGTGTGCGAACACAGGTCACTGTCCACGCCCCCCTTCCAGGGAGCCTGTGCAGCCCGCCACTGCCAGGGTCCCGGGATCCAGGGACAACTTCCCCAGGAGAACGCACGGCGCGCCTCAGGCTTGGCGCAATGTCACTCCGGCCTCTGCCGCCGCAGGCTCGCCCTGCACTCCGTGACCCTCCCTACCCCCGGCCTGAGTGAGCCAGAGCCTCCGAATCAGCGGCTCCTTTAACTGTCCTGTCTGAGCAAAGAACAGATGCCCTCTGGTGACCTACACACACAGGCATGTAGCAAGACAGGAACACAACCCCACCCATTAGCAGAGAGGCTGCCCAAAATCATAATAAGTCTACAGACACCCCAAAACACACCACCAGACGTGGACCTGCCCACCAGAAAGACAAGATCCAGCCTCATCCACCACAACACAGGCACTAGTACCCTCCACCAGGAAGCCTACACAACCCACTGAACCAACCTTAGCCACTGGGGACAGACACTAAAAACAACAGGAACTACGAACCTTCAGCCTGCAAAAAGGAGACCCCAAACACAGTAAGGTAAGCAAAATGAAAAGACAAAAACACACAGCAGATGAAGGAGCAAGATAAAAACCCACCAGACCTAACAAATGAAGAGGAAATAGGCAGTCTACCTGAAAAAGAATTCAGAATAATGATAGTAAAGATGATCCAAAATCTTGGAAATAGAATAGACAAAATGCAAGAAACATTTAACAAGGACCTAGAAGAACTAAAGATGAAACAAACAATGATGAACAACACAATAAATGAAATGAAAAATACTCTAGATGGAATCAATAGCAGAATAGCTGAAGCAGAAGAACGGATAAGTGACCTGGAAGACAAAATAGTGGAAATAACTACTGCAGAGCAGAATAAAGAAAAAAGAATGAAAAGAACTGAGGACAGTCTCAGAGACCTCTGGGACAACATTAAATGCACCAACATTCGAATTATAGGGGTTCCAGAAGAAGAAGAGAAAAAGAAAGAGACTGAGAAAATATTTGAAGAGATTATAGTTGAAAACTTCCCTAATATGGGAAAGGAAATAGTTAATCAAGTCCAGGAAGCACAGAGAGTCCCATACAGGATAAATGCAAGGAGAAATACACCAAGACACATATTAATCAAACTGTCAAAAATTAAATTCAAAGAAAGCATATTAAAAGCAGCAAGGGAAAAACAACGAATAACACACAAGGGAATCCCCATAAGGTTAACAGCTGATCTTTCAGCAGAAACTCTGCAAGCCAGAAGGGAGTGGCAGGACATATTGAAAGTGATGAAGGAGAAAACCTGCAACCAAGATTACTCTACCCAGCAAGAATCTCATTCAGATTTGACGGAGAAATTAAAACCTTTACAGACAAGCAAAAGCTGAGAGAGTTCAGCACCACCAAACCAGCTCTACAACAACTGCTAAAGGAACTTCTCTAGGCAAGAAACACAAGAGAAGGAAAAGACCTACAATAACGAACCCAAAACAATTAAGAAAATGGGAATGGGAACATACATATCGATAATTACCTTAAATGTAAATGGACTAAATGCTCCCACCAAAAGACACAGATTGTCTTGATACCAAAACCAGACAAGGATGTCACAAAGAAAGAAAACTACAGGCCAATATCACTGATGAACACAGATGCAAAAATCCTCAACAAAATACTAGCAAACACAATCCAACAGCACATTAAACGGATCATACACCATGATCAAGTGGGGCTTATTCCAGGAAAGAAAGGATTCTTCAATATATGCAAATCAATCAACGTGATACACCATATTAACAAATTGAAGGAGAAAAACCATATGATCATCTCAATAGATGCAGAGAAAGCTTTTGACAAAATTCAACACCCATTTATGATAAAAACCCTGCAGAAAGTAGGCATAGAGGGAACTTTCCTCAACATAATAAAGGCCATATATGACAAACCCACAGCCAACATCGTCCTCAATGGTGAAAAACTGAAAGCATTTCCACTAAGATCAGGAACAAGACAAGGTTGCCCACTCTCACCACTCTTATTCAACATAGTTTTGGAATTTTTAGCCACAGCAATCAGAGAAGAAAAGGAAATAAAAGGAATCCAAATCGGAAAAGAAGAAGTAAAGCTGTCACTGTTTGCAGATGACATGATACTATACATAGAGAATCCTAAAGATGCTACCAGAAAACTACTAGATCTAATCAATGAATTTGGTAAAGTAGCAGGATACAAAATTAATGCACAGAAATCTCTGGCATTCCTATATACTAATGATGAAAAATCTGAAACTGAAATCAAGAAAACACTCCCATTTACCATTGCAACAAAAAGAATAAAATATCTAGGAATAAACCTACCTAAGGAGACAAAAGACCTGTATGCAGAAAATTATAAGACACTGATGAAAGAAATTAAAGATGATACAAATAGATGGAGAGATATACCATGTTCTTGGATTGGAAGAATCAACATTGTGAAAATGACTATACTACCCAAAGCAATCTACAGATTCAATGCAATCCCTATCAAACTACCACTGGCATTTTTCACAGAACTAGAACAACAAATTTCACAATTTGTATGGAAACACAAAAGACCCCGAATAGCCAAAGCAGTCTTGAGAACGAAAAACGGAGCTGGAGGAATCAGGCTTCCTGACTTCAGACTATACTACAAAGCTACAGTAATCAAGACAGTATGTTACTGGCACAAAAACAGGAACAGGATAGAAAGCCCAGAGATAAATCCACGCACATATGGTCACCTTATCTTTGATAAAGGAGGCAGGAATGTACAGTGGAGAAAGGACAGCCTCTTCAATAAGTGGTGCTGGGAAAACTGGACAGCTACATGTAAAAGTATGAGATTAGATTACTCCCTAACACCATACACAAAAATAAGCTCCAAATAGATTAAAGACCTAAATGTAAGGCTAGAAACTATCAAACTCTTAGAGGAAAACATAGGCAGAACACTCTATGACATAAATCACAGCAAGGTCCTTTTTGACCCACCTCCTAGAGAAATGGAAATAAAAACAAAAATAAACAAATGGGACCTAATGAAACTTAAAAGCTTTTGCGCAGCAAAGGAAACCATAAACAAGACGAAAAGACAACCCTCAGAATGGGAGAAAATATTTGCAAATGAAGCAACTGACAAAGGATTAATCTCCAAAATTTATAAGCAGGTCATGCAGCTTAATAACAAAAAAACAAACAACCCAATCCAAAAATGGGCAGAAGACCTAAATAGACATTTCTCCAAAGAAGATATACAGACTGCCAACAAACACATGAAAGTTTGCTCATCATCACTAATCATTAGAGAAATGCAAATCAAAACTACAATGAGATATCATCTCACACCAGTCAGAATGACCATCATCAAAAAGTCTACAAACAATAAATGCTGGAAAAGGTGTAGAGAAAAGGGAACCCTCTTACACTGTTGGTGGGAATGTAAATTGATACAGCCACTGTGGAGAACAGTATGGAGGTTCCTTAAAAAACTACAAATAGAACTACCATATGACCCAGCAATCCCACTACTGGGCATATACCCTGAGAAAACCATAATTCAAAAAGAGTCATGTACCAAAATGTTCATTGCAGCTCTATTTACAATAGCCCAGAGATGGAAACAACCTAGGTGTCCATCATCGGATGAATGGATAAAGAAGATGTGGCACATATATACAATGGAATATTACTCAGCCATAAAAAGAGATGAAATTGAGCTATTTGTAATGAGGTGGATAGACCTAGAGTCTGTCATACAGCATGAAGTAAGTCAGAAAGAGAGAGAGAAATACCGTATGCTAACACATATATATGGAATTTAAGAAAAAAAATGTCATGAAAAACCTAGGGGTGAAACAGGAATAAAGACACAGACTTACTAGAGAATGGACTTGAGGATATGGGGAGGGGGAAGGGTAAACTGTGACAGGGCGAGAGAAAGGCATGGACATATATACACTACCAAACGTAAGGTAGATAGCTAGTGGGAAGCACCCACATAGCACAGGGAGATCAGCTCGGTGCTTTGTGACCACCTGGAGGGGTGCGATAGGGAGGGTGGGAGGGAGGGAGACGCAAGCAGGAAGAGATATGGGAACATATGTATATATATAACTGATTCATTTTGTTGTGAAGCTGAAACTAACATACCATTGTAAAGCAATTATACTCCAATAAAGATGTTAAAATGAAAAGAAAAAAAAAAGAAAGAAAATGAAAAAAGAGAAGATCCAGATGATAATCGGGAAGAAGGTAGAGGTGGTGGTGGTGATGTAGAAACATCTTCAGGTACCTGGAATAAAACAGCTCCTGTACAAACATCTCCTGCTCCAGTAGTTGTTACAGAAACCCCAGAACTGACAATGACTAGAGGCATGTATAGGCCTCTTGGGGTCAGGTTGACCACAGCAAGGAAAGCACCACAAGGACCACTAGAAATCTACAGTGATACACAGTTCCCATCCCCGCAGTCCACTGCCAAGCATGTAGAAAGCCAGAATAGGTATTTAAAATGAATGCTACCTGGAGTTAAATGACCACGTATGGCACATCCACATCTTATTTAGGGACATGAATTTTTTACAAAGTAAATAATATGGGAAGAAATGTAAATTACATCAAATGGAAATTTTTCAGGGTGGCTTTTAAATTAAGTCCCAGACTTTTTGCCTCTTTGAGAGCACAGCTGGCTTGAACTTAAACCTCCACTTTGACCTGTTCCTCAGCTCTGTCCTACAGTGATTCACCACACTCATCTTTATCTGATCCACTCCCATAAAGTAGAAGTGTGGAGAGGTCTTTGAATAATGAGTAGAACTTTACTTGAATGAGGAAATTGTTGTCCTTACTTTATGCATAAAGAAAGAGATATGTATTGTCTATTATTTGCTAAAAGTGAGTCTTAGAAGGAATCACCATGTCATTATACAGCTTGTTAACTTTCCAGTTGCCTTGAAGTCGGTCCCAAAATAGGTTTTCAGTTAATAGTATTCAGCAGATTTGCTACCACAGAAAATAGGACTGTAGCGCTTCAGTACAGTATTCTATATTTTCTGTTCAACTGAAGCCTTAAAAAATGGTTTTGATAAGGATTTATAAACCAGTTTCCCCCTCCTGTCCCTTCCTCAAGATTTTTCTAAGGGGTGGCTTTTTTTTTTTTATTCAAGGAAGGATATTTTCAAAACAACCTAGTGAAGAAGAAATATTTACTGATCACATTTCTTTTCCCTTAGGGATAAAGAAATGGAGAAGAGCTTTGAAGTAGTAAGACACAAAACTAGAGGTAGGGATGAGGTTTCAAAAAACCAGGCCCTTAAACTTCAGCTAGACAACCAGCATGCTGTGCTTGAGAATCAGAAAAGCAGCCACACAGTACAATTAAGGAATGGTGTTTGCTAACCCTTCTAAGGTAACTAGACCACAGCTAACCACCACGGACAGCCATCCATCATCTACCTGATCTCTGCTGGACCTACAACGGATGCAGACCGCTCGGTATATGGGATCAGCCCTACTGCACTATGGAAGTTTAAAGTGTCACCACTGCTCTTTATGTGTATTGGATTTAGGGGGATTTTCATTGCTATATAAATGTGTGAACTAGATTCAGCAGTGTTCTTTCATAATTACTCTACAAATACAAAAAAAACAAAAACTGCAGCCAGTGGTCATTTCAAAATCTTTTTATGTTCAGATACTGAGCCTTCGTAAGGGTTGACTACCTCAGATTTGCTGCACTCATTGTGAACTTCATGTGGATCACAATGTCTGGATAAGAAGGTTACAGCTTTTAAGTGCTGATGAGAAACTTGAAACCAGCTCTCCTGGATTCCTATCAGAAATCCTGCAGAAAGTCAGCCATCTGGGTTCTGATCTGCTGTAAAAGATGAAGATTTAAGTGACCTTAATTAACCTGTCCTGTGCCCCATCCATAAGGAATACTCTGTAGTACACCATGGCTGTATTAGACTTTCTGGAACATGCTGCTCTCAAAAGAACTGATGTGTCCAGATAATCTGTGTAGGGCTGTGATTTATAATTTAAACTTTGGGTTGTATTCTGAGGTAAACACAAATTAAATTCAACCAAACTCGGGTCACCAAGTGGGAAAGTGGGGGGGGGGCATAATCTTATTTCTTTTAGTAATTTTTTATTCGGGTAGTGCTCTTTCTGTGTTCCATATTAAGGATTTTTTTGGTTTTGGGGGTTTTTTTTGCTTTGACTTGGAATAGTTCTTTGACAGAGCATATTGCTTGGCTAAGTAACCTGAAACATGCATTAGAATTGTGAAATGTCTCATGAATATGTCAATCCCTAGAGTAGAAACAAATGGCCTTTGATGTAAAGGGCAGTAGATGCAGGGGGCTCTACTTCAGGTGATGCGGAAGCCTCCTCTAATCAGGTCTAAGTTGTATAGTAAACTGTGGTGGAAAGAGTATGGTTTCTGCTCAGGCCAAGGGAGTCACGGATGTGTCCTTATAAATTCAAGGCAGTGAGAGCAGAGCCTCAACCTAAAACCCACTGAAGTTTCATGGATCTTGCATGATCTCTGACAAGAATTCCAGATGCACTTGTGCCCAAATGTTTAAGGTGTTAGACATTCTGTAGATGCAGTGATTGTCCCAGCCTAGCTCTGTCGTCAACCTTCTGGTGTGTCTTTTTACATTGTTCATTTGGAGAGTCGGGGCAAAAGATAGGTGAGGTAGCCCTTCTGTTTTTAATAATTACAGCTTAAACTATACAGTAATTTTTAGTCCTGAAAAAGGACATCAGGACGCTACCCAGGATTACTGAAAAGTCCTTCCATCTAATGAGATAGTCTGGTAATTTTCTAGTTTTGTATCTTCGGTTTAATAGAAATATTTCAAAGTGGCATGTGACCACTTGATGCAGAGTCTGGGTTTCTCTATAATAAAATCCCTTTGCCAAGTGTAAGAGTTGCAGACTTGCTACTGGCAAGAGTGAAGCAAATGGGTGAGTAAAACTATCCTGATGCAGGAGCATTTTCCTCTAGGAGTTCAGAGTTGATAAAAGTGTTGATGCAGGAATCACACTCCTAGGAGGGTTACAGAGTCATCTGACAGGACCTGCGAACCATATCTGGGCAATAACGTTGGCATTATTTGAAGGCAGGCAGGATGTCTACGTTCTGATGTACTTGGGTACTTGCTGAGCCAGCCAAGGAGAGGTTGGATGATTGAGAAATAAAGGATTCTTGGTTAATCTGAAGAGTTCATTTGGGAACTAAAAATCTTTTAACAAATAATCTCTTCGACCTTGAGCCACATATTTCCCCTGAAAAGTATGCATTTTTTCCAGCAAAATTTTGTTGGGGGTTACATTATTAAGGAAAGAACTGAGATGAATATCTGGAAATGTTACTTAATGGAACAGAAATCTGAAGACCTGCAGGAGATTTAAAAATTCCAACCCTTGATACAACTTTTTAAAAGATTGTGAAATTATCAAAATGCACATGAATCAAGTTTTAATATGCTGTATGATGGGTGGATGAGGCTGTCCATTGTAACATTTCTTTCTCTGAATTCTCAGGCATGGTTTGGCAGTGCAAAAACTCTGTAACATTAACAAAGTCAATAAAAAGTAAATACATGGGAAAAAAAGACAAAAGATTACTTAAGGACGGACATGAATCAAAAGATTATAAAATAGCAAAAGAATTCATAAAAAGCTGAGCAAGGGCTAAGACATCACATCTGAGACAGTTGACTTTGTAACTAAGTTACTGGGAGTTGTATAAGAAAACATCAAAAGGGATTTCAAAGCACAATAAAATTTATTTCTTTACAAACACGTAACAATATTTCTTCTGACATCTGCCATGCTCAGAGTCACACTACATCCAAAATTATTTAATCCTCCAGAAATACATAAAAGAATGGTTGAATCTCTAAGAAGATGATAATGACCAATGATGTCTACAGTGCACACCTATGTACTCCAAGCCACAGGATTTCAGACAGGACTGTACAGTGTTTTCAAAGCCATAGTTACTGAGCTAAAATTTTGTGATGATTCAGAGATCCTCACATTTCATGGCACTGTCCTGGATGGCTTCTCCCAAGAGACCTTCATAGCCATGTGTTTTGGCCATACCAATATGATGAGCATCACATTCTTTCAGTGCGTATATCACAGCTTCATCGCAATAACCACCCTTAGGGTGTACCTAGGAAAACAAAAAAAGGAAGATGATGATCACTAATATTTTAGGAGGGTTACATTTTTACTATTGTTTCCCATTAACTTTGGGTCCCTAATGTCATGTGGATGACTTCTTTGTGTAATTGAAATCTTTTTAAAACATGAAGTTGAAAATGAACATATGGTAAGTTTATTTAACATGTAACTGAAAAAAAAGGGACATCTGGGGACTTCCCTGGTGGTGCAGTGGTTAAGAATCTGCCTGCCAATGCACGAGACACGAGTTCGATCCCCAATGCATGGGACACGGGTTCAATCCCTGGTCCGGGAAGATCCCACATGCCATGGAACAACTAAGCCCATGTGTCACAATTACTGAGCCTGCACTCTGGAGCCCATGAGCCAACATTACTGAGCCCACGTGCTGCAACTACAGAAGCCTGTGTGCCTAGAGCCCGTGCTGCACAACAAGAGAAGCCCTGCAATGAGAAACCTGCACCCTGCAACAAAAATTAGCCCCTGCTTGCCGCTAGTAGAGAAAGCCTGCACATAGCAATGAAGATCCAATGCAGCCAAAAATA
The DNA here is from genome assembly GCF_937001465.1 of Orcinus orca. Classification (NCBI taxonomy): domain Eukaryota; kingdom Metazoa; phylum Chordata; class Mammalia; order Artiodactyla; family Delphinidae; genus Orcinus; species Orcinus orca. Next base: position 123,607,237 of record NC_064559.1, read on the forward strand.
ATTTTTTTAACTAAATAAATAATGGGGAACATCCTGCCTGTATCCAAGTAAGGTAAATATACAAAGAAAATAGACATCAGACTCAATGGAAATGTAGGAGAAATACAAAGATGTAATTAAAAGAGACACTTTACCATACTACCCAAGGCAATTTACAGATTCAATGCAATCCCTATCAAATTACCAATGGTATTTTTCACAGAACTGGAACAAAAAAATTTTTAATTTGTACAAAACCACAAGAGAACCCCAAATAGTCAAAACAATCTTGAGAAAGAAGAATGGAGTTGGATGAATCACACGCCCTGGCTTCAAACTATACTACAAAGCTACAGTAATCAAAACAGTATGGTACTGATACAAAAACAGAAATATAGATCAGTGGAACAGGGTAGAAAGCCCAGAAATAAACTCACACACCTATGGTCAATTAATCTATAACAAAGAAGGAAAGAATATAAAATGGATAAAAAACAGTCTCTTCAATAAGCGGTGCTGGGAAAATTGGACAACTACGTGTAAAAGAATGAAATTAGAATATTTTCTAACATCATATACAAAAATAAACTCAAGATGGATTAAAGAACTAAATGTAAGACTACTATAAACCTCTTAGAGGAAAATATAGGCAGAACACTCTTTGACATAAATCGCAGCAATTTTTTTTGGATCCATCTCCTAGAGTAATGGAAATAAAAACAAACAAACTAAGTAACTAACAAAAATAAATGGGACCTAATTAAACTTGAAAGCTTTTTCTCAGCAAAGGAAACCATAAACAAAGTGAAAAGGCAACTATGGACTGGGAGAAAATATTTGCAAGCTATGCTACCGACAAGGGATTAATTTCCAAAATATACAAAGAGCTCATAAGCTTAATTAAAAAAAAAAAAAGATAACCTAATCAAAAAATAGGCAGAAGACCTGAATAGACATTTCTCCAAAGAAAACATACAGGTGGCCAACAGGCACATGAAAAGATGCTCAATATCATGAATTATTAGAGAAATGCAAATCAAAACTGCAATGAGATATCAGCTCATACTAGTCAGAATGCCCAACATTAAAAAGTCTACACATAATGATGCTGGAGAGAGTATGGAGAAAAAGAAACCCTCCTACATTGTTGGTGGGACTGTAAATTGGTACAGCCACTATGGAGAACAGTATGGAAGTTACTTAAAAAACTAATAGAGGTATTATATGATCCTGCAATCCTACTCCTGATTATATATCTGGAGAAAACTCTAATTCGAAAAGATACACACACCTCAATGTTCATAGCAGCACTATTTACAATAGCCAAGACATGGAAGCAACCTAAGTGTCCATCAACAGATGAATGGATAAAGAGGATGTGTTATATATGCACAGTGGAATATTACTCAGCCATAAAAAAGAATGAAATAATGCCATTTGCAGCAACATGGAGGGACCTAGAGATTATCATATTAAGTAAAGTCAGACAGAGAAAGACAAATATCATATGATATCACTTATATGTGGAATCTTAAAAAAATTATATAAATGAACTTATTTATGAAATAGAAATAGACTTACCAAAATAAAACACAAATTTTTGTTACCAGAGTGGATAGTGGCAGGGGGAATAAATTAGAAGTTTGGGATTAACATATACACATTACTATGTGTAAAATAGATAAACAACAAAGACCTACTGTATAATACATGGAACTATATTCAGTGTCTTGTAATAACCTATAATGGCAAAGAATATGAAGAATATATATATATACACATATATTATTATTATGTACATATATACATATACATATATGTATATATATATAACTGAATCACTTTACTGTACACCTGAAGCTAACTTAACATTATAAATTAACTATCCTTCAATTTTTAAAAATGGTTAAAAAAAAAGACACTTTAAGTGAAAAGTACTTTATTTCACTTGTTTAGGTTATAATAGACTTAATGACTCATTTCTGAAAATGGCATAATATATACACTCATTTTCATAAACTGAAGCAATCCTACTAGAACAAAAGGAATTCTTAGTGAAGAAATGAAGAAAAGTTTGATAACTAGGCTAAAAATCAAGGGTGCTAAGAAGCTGGAAATCTGATCTACTGAATCCTACCACTAATCTTCTGTCCCCTTTGAGTTCCCATTTTCTTTCCAATTCTGTGAATGGACCTAGACATACTAACACTTCCTACATTTTGAAAGATTAAGGGGACTCAAGAAAATACCTTCATTTATTCACTCAAAAATTGTTTTGTAGTAGTTTGTTTTTTGGTTTTGATGCCTTTCTTTAGGCCTGCTAAAATGTCATGCACCAAGTGGCATTCAGTATTTGCCAAATAACATAAAAGATGAGTTTGAACATAAAATGGAGGGGAAGAAACCTCTATTTAATGATCAAAGAAAGAAATGAGTACAGCAGCAAAAAATCTTTACTTGTAAATACTGACCCATATTATTAATAATTACTATTAACCTATAATAAGAACCCAGGTAATATAATTTAGTATCAAGAATAAGACAATTATATAAATAATTATAAAATATGACAGAATACAGGAAGTGAGCATGTATTACAAGGTTTAATGAGAAATGAGATATGGGACTCACTGACCAAAATGTTCCATCCTTTAACTTTTATCACTATATTTTTTCTTCAGTCTCATCCGAGTCTCCAAGCATTGTTTCTTCCACTCCCTCCCTGTTTTTCTCTACCTTCTCTCCTTTCTTCAGTTCCAATCCATTTTAGAGCCCCTGTGTTATTAATCCCTTTTTTGCTAATATCTCAATTTCTCCTATTCAATTATTCATGTTACATCCATTTGGCTATCCATACTGGCCTTCCCTCAGTTCTTCAAAAGTGCCATGCTCATTCCCACTTCATGGCCTTTGCATATGTTGTTTGCTCTGCCTAGAACACTCTTTCATGTCCCCAAATTCCTTTAGTCCCCTCCCACTTTGCCTAGCTAGTTCTTCATTCTCCAGATATCTTTCTGCACCTCATCCCAGGGAAACCATACTTGACTCTCAGTTTAAGTTACACCCTTTTAAACATGCTGTACAGACCCTTGTAAAACCCTTGACACCTGAAATTAGTTATCAAGTCTTCTTTTATGTTAGATTATAACCTCCACTAGGGTGGGTTCCAATTCTGTCCCAGTCATTGCTAAATCCCCAGCGCTGTTTTCTCATTTGATACACCTAAGACATTTGATAAATATTTGTTCCATGAATGAATAAACAAGAGGAGAAAGAAACCCTATACATTCAGTTGGAATGATCACTCAAGGATTTATGGTGGAGGAAGCCTTGTGAGATAGGCTTTGAAAATGGACACAATAGTGAGAGGCTGCGGAAATAGTTGGTGCTGAGGTTTGGAGACAAGAGAGCTGGAGGGTGCTTGGGGAAGAGTAGACAGTTCAGTTTGGCTGTAGAGTATGGACCATATAGGAGAGTAGGAAAAGATTACATTGGAAAGGAAGGTCAACATAATATGGTGGAGGAAGGCCTGTCTTGAAAATAAATACTTAATTTTGTATTTGCTGATGAGACAATGAAGGAATTGGCTACATAGGCTAAATGAAAAGGGAAAAAGAATGAATGGAGGAAACTTGTTCTGATCTAAGTGACAGTCCAGCAAAAAGTAAAAAAAAACTGGACAGCTGACTGCAGAACATAAAAGAAAAACCAGTAATCAAAAGAATTATACGGGGCTTGCCTTGTGGTACAGTGGTTAAGAATCCGCCTGCCAATGCACGGGACACGGTTTGAGCCCTGGTCTGGGAAGATCGCACGTGCTGCGGAGCAACTAAGCCCGTGCACCACAACTACTGAGCCTGCGCTCTAGAGCCCACGGGCCACAACTACTGAAGCCCGTGCGCCTAGAGCCTGTGCTCTGCAACAAGAGAAGCCACCGCAATGAGAAGCCCATGCATCACAAAGAAGAATGGCCCCCGGCTCACCGCAGCTAGAGAAAGCCTGCGCGCAGCAACAAAATCCCAACGCAGCCAAAAATAAATAAATAAAATAAAAATAAAAAAAAGAATTGTATGTATAAGGTGTATTCTGTGGAGAAAGACTAAAATGTTTAACCAAAGTATTTGGGAGGAGATAAGAAAAAGAGATAAGCCAGTGTGCTTCCTGAGGTTTCTATAAGAGTAACTGGAAAAATGGTGAAGCCAGGAAAATTAGGATAATCTGGCTTTAGGGATGGTGAGGGAGGGAAATGCTGAGTTTATTTTGTAACATTATTGAGCTGGATTTTTTAAAAACTTGCCTAGAATACCGTAGTCTTAGAGTGAACACTGTAGATCAGTGGCTGAAGATTAATGCAGAACTTCTGCGCTAATGAGATTTTATAATTACATTTCTGGTAATTCCTTTAGTCTGTTTTTCACATGCTTCAAGCCATAGGATAAGCATAGTGTGTTGTTTTGGAGAAATAACTGTGCAGAAAATTTGAGGCAATAACCACCAACAAACTTAATCCCTTTCCCCAACTTAAAAATATTTTTATGTTAAAATAAACAGAAATGTGTTAGAAGAGAAAGCAAGATTCACTTGGATTTTTAAAAGACACTCTCAAATTCAAAGAAATGTCATGCTTGGCAAACTGCTTTAGGGTTTATCTTCCTTGCCCCATCTCTCCACCCCTCATTTGGAGTTTCTTTTGCTAAATAAGTTGTCTAAATAGCTTGTCCACATCCATTGTTGCTGGTAAGTGGTATAGCAAGAATTTTAAACCAGATCTCTCTAGAGCATGCACTCTTAAAACTACTTCACTATATATTATTAAATATTCAACGGTATTCGAGTTTTCGTTAACATTGTATTTAGCATCACTCACCAAGTAAGTGACAACATAATGCCAAATACTGGCAGCTGGTATTTTTCAATAATGAATTAGCAGGGTCTCCAAGAATGCAATCAGAGCAAGTGATTTTTCACAGTGCTTGGGAGAAACCGAAGACGGGATCATCAAAAGGATTAGTGTGCTATTTCCTAGTTCAGTGACCATTAATTACATGGGTATGTTAAACCATCCTTCAAACTTTTAAAACATAAAGCTGACATCATTTTCCTGTTCAAAATCTTGAAAGCACAGTTTAGAAAGTCCTTCACAATCTGGTTCCAAACTATCATTCAACAATGAATCCCCACACGATCCGCCTCAAATACACTGTACTTTCAATTAATTAGTTATTTAAGACAACTAAAAATCTTCCAGAAAAAGTAAACTAAAGTAAAGACTTCAAGAGTTAGTAAGGGTTGGTCAGATTAAAATGGGGAAACAGGGTCGGGAAGGAGAGAGCTCCAGGCAAGAACAGGCAGAAACAACGTTATGTGGAAGAAAGAGCCAAGTCCACTGAATAGAGTTCACTGAGGGAAGGATGGTAGGAGATGAGGCTGAAAAGGCAGGTAGGCAAAAGCCAGAAGCCTGAAAGAGGACTTTGTAAGTCATGTGGGATGTGGGCTTTCCCTTCAAGGGCAATGGGAAGTCCACAAATGGTACCGAGCAAGGGGTGACATGCTCAGATCAGACATGCACTTAAGAAAGTTCACTTGGAAATGGTATTAACAGGCACTGTACCACGACTGCTACTTCCAGATGTACACCCTCCACTGACTTCTACAGGTAAATGTGGAAACTGATTAGTGGATTTACTTAACAAAATTGTGGTTTGAATTCTAATCAGATTTTAAAATACCGTAATTGAAAACACAAAGTCTTTTCCCTTAAAGACTTGGGATGCATGTTAGCGTGTTTTTTATAAACTTTAGTAACTGTAATAAGCAAATTACTTTGAAGCATTCCATTTTTTTAAATGTCACTCAGTGCATGAAATGTGATATTACAGCATTGCCAAACTACTTTATAATCTTTTAAAAAGGTGTTTATTTGAATACACAAATATGATCAATGAATACAGAAGTATATAATCACCAAGAGAAGTTACTAGAGTTTTCATAATGATCTTTTGGCTTTTCCTCTGCTGATATTGGTGCCAAAGAAATTAGGTTATAACTATTGTTTCTCTTTGTGCCTGAAGAAACATTTCCAAGTACAGAATGAATGGAGTTCATTCAGAAGCCTTGCAAATGGGCTGTGGCCCCTTATTATGCATAATGGGCCCCAGCAAGGATATTTAGAACAAAACCAACTTTTACTTTTTAACCCATTGACAAGGTCCTACATTTTAAAGGAGCTCTACACACTGGATTTACTTAGGTTTATCTGTTCCTTTATCACAATTTCTATAGAAGAATATTAAGGATACTAGACAGTCTTCCACTCAGAGAAGGCAGATGAATTTTTTTTTTTAATAACAGGGTAAATCACATGTTGTTTAAAACTTAAATTACAGAGAACATAGGATTTTCCAATAGACTAAGCCAGACACAATGACATGAAATAATATTTGAGAAAAAAATAAAGAGAAAGAGAGCTTGGTGGAGAGGGCAAGTCCCTATGAAAGAACAAAGCTGAAAAAGTAATGCATTTTCAATAAACCTAAGTTTTTGGTTGTTACTGCTGTCCCTGAATATATCAGGGCTTCGTGTACTTTAACTGATATTTTAAAAGGCAAGAGATGACACTACAACAGTTGGAAGAAGTAGCCCACTTCCTCCACACCCTCTTGATACTTACCCTCACTCCTTTGTGTGGTCTTGGCTTATGCAGTATCCTGTCTCATTATGACTGGCCTATGAAGAGTCAAACAACTGTCATCAACAGTGTAGTATCAAACTGAGGGTCCCATATTTTTGTTAAACATACCCATTTTGTCAACTTAGTCTTTTTTCTCCCCTGTTTAAACCACAGAACAACCTCCTAAAGGTGCCAAGTTCACAGCTGGCGAATTAGCAGAGAAGTAAACTGTAATCTAATGCAATGGCTTCAGAAAAAGTCAAGAGATTGGGCTTCCCTGGTGGCGCAGTGGTTGAGAGTCCGCTTGCCACTGCAGGGGACACGGGTTCGTGCCCTGGTCCGGAAAGATCCCACATGCCGCGGAGCGGCTGGGCCCGTGAACCATGGCCGCTGAGCCTGTGCGTCCGGAGCCTGTGCTCCGCAACGGGAGAGGCCGTACCGCAAAAAAAAAGTCAAAAGATTTTAATCTGAGAGGAAAGGAATTCCAAATTTTTGACCCACAAGTTCAACATTTAAAGGTTCCCAAGTATTTTTTTTAGCAAGGGAACTAATTTATTCCTAGATTGGCCCGGTGGTGGATTTCCCTTTGTCTCAAAGTAATTTGCTGGTTGGACTACAAAGGACTCACAGAAACCCAGTGAAAAGAGAGTAACGAGGTAGAAAGGAGATGGGTTCTTGGCATGTGCTTGCACATCAGCCTGCATTTCTGAGGGCACATCCAGGGGCTGGCTGAGGAATCTACCTCCCCTATTTCACTCACCAGCAGGGGATCAGCAATGCTCCCTCACATTGTATACTTTTGAAGTACTTGACAGAAACTCTTCTTAATGGAGATATTAAAGATTAAAGAACAATTCTGAGACTGAATCATTTTGGGAAGAAAGAAAACTGTCTAAGTCAAGTGAAACCACCTCTGACAGAGCTCAGCTCTTCTTTTCCCAGGAGCTCTTCAAGGGCTAAAGGCTGCAGAGAGATAATTGCTAATTAACCCCTTCATGTTTTCATGTAAATATTTATGCAACTTGTCACATATCCAGAGTTGTATTTTTATTATATAAATATCGTATAATGGCTGTACATATACTCTAAGCATTTTATTATATAACAATGTTATATAATTACAGTAAAAATAATGGTAGTTTACCTCATTGGGTTGTGGAGAGGATAAAATGAGATAATAAGTATAAAGTGCTCATAGCCATATTCCTGGTTCACTGTAATTACTCAGTATATGGTCACTACTGTAATTATTGCTGTTATGGAAGCTGTTCATGTAAAGCTTTATTTCTTCATCCAGCTACAAATACCTTTTAATGGAGATACCAGAGGCTAAATAGTAACTGAGATTTAAGTGGAATCTGGAAAATAAAAAGATAAACTTTTGATCCAGAGGTATTTATACAGTTTCAAACCACCCCAGGACTTAGATTTCTTGTAGGTGCCTTAATTCCTGAAGTTTGTGAAGAGATTTGCATTTTCAAGCATTTAGGCTTTGATAATGAATTAGGCAATTTGAATCCTGACTAATCCATGACTTAGTCTCTCTATTCCTTAGTTTTAGTCTCTCTATTCCTTAGTTTTCTTGTGTGCAAAATGGGACTAATAGCTCTACCTACACCTCAGGGTTGTTATGAAAAATTTGTAGACCCTTGCTCTTCGGCACAATTACCCATGCATTGAGAATTCCTCAATACCATGATCCATCTGTTTGAGAAATAACTCCCTCAATCTTTCCTAACTCCCCCTTTATTTGCAAAAGTCTAGGATGACTCACTCCACAGTTACAACATCCAAGATGCCCATGCACCTTACTTCAGTTCCTGGCATACTCCAGAGCCCACAATTAGCACCTATATGCACCCTGTCTTTCCCTCTAGAGTCAAAGTGAAAAAAGAGAAACCAGAAGTGGTGGTTTCTATACAGTCATTAGCAGTTAAACAACAACACCCAAAAATAACTTAGACCAAAAAAGTTAAAAAAAAAAGTTACTAAAAGAAAAAGTTCTGGCTTCTGGAACAGAGGAAGGAAGAAAAGTTATGAGATAATAATCTGTTATATTCTACAGGGAGTAGAGATACCTAGGTCAAAAGTAAAGAAAATTGGTTGATTTACTCCCTAGAAAATGACAAGAAAACTGAGGTTCAGAAAAGTTAAATGAAGAAGTAAGTATTGAAAGCAAAAAAACAAACACACAAAAAGTTAAATGAGAGTTCCCCATAGGTATGTTATGAAATTCTTGCTCACTATGCCCACCTTGAAGCAAGAGAAGGGGATTATTGTAATATCCCAAGTTGGAAATATGAATATATTTTCTGGGTAAAGTTATTAAATAGAGTGATTATTTATATATTGGGTTTAATAGAATTTTGTAAGTGGCCTAAAAATGCCTACAGTAATAATAACTGCCATTTAATTAAATGCCAATGTAGTAGATGTTTTTCTGATTTTTTTTTTTTTTGCGGTACGTGGTCCTCTCACTGCTGTGGCCTCTCGCGTTGCGGAGCACAGGCTCCGGACACGCAGGCTCAGCGGCCATGGCTCACAGGCCCAGCAACTCCGCGGCATGTGGGATCTTCCCGGACCGGGGCATGAATCCGTGTCGCCTGCATCGGCAGGAGGACTCTCAACCACTGCGCCACCAGGGAAACCCTGTTTTTCTGATTTTGCCATCCAACATTCATTCTCCTTTCTTGTGATAACACTACCTACATCTCCTTTGGGGAACCATGTTCCCTGTGCCTTCTGTCCTTATGTTTTGGATGGAGATGAAATCATCCCTGATTCTGGAGTTAGGTATGTGATCTAGGTCTGGACAATCAAAACATTGAAGTTCCCTGGACCTACAATTATTTCAGGGCTGGAAACATGCAAAAGTGGATTTAATCAAAGTGAGGCCAGGAGTTTTGCAGGTATTTCTGAGGAGAGTTGACCCTTTTTTCTGTTAGATTGGAAATCGGGAAGATGTTAATATAGAGTTGCTGGGAGTCAGCATTAAGAACTTCTTTCAAAATAAGGCAAGTATCAAGAAAAGCAGGCTGAAGAAATGCATTGAGATCAAATCCTGAGAGTATTGTTTGAACCCTTAATATCTTGGTAAAGAAAGGTAATTAATTTTTTTTAATTTTAACCAATTTTTTTCCTTCCCTCCTTCCTTCCTTCTTTCCTTCTTTCCTTTTTCCTTCCTCCTTCCCTCCCTTCCTCTCTTCCTTCTTTCCTTCGTTTCTTTTATGCCTGCAACTGAGAGTGTTAATACAATCTATTTTATGTTAGCCAGTATATATACTTTTTCTTTAACCCACAAAACAATCCTATGGCTGGGCATAATTATTCTCATTTTCGGATCACGACTGAGGAATTCCATGGTCATGCACCTAATATGCCACAATGCTACGATGTCAATGTCAGTCCAAAGTGGTCTTCACTACACTCCCTGCTCTCAGAGAACAGGGCTCCTAAGGGACCAAGCCTTGAGGTTTCAACAGCTCACATATTCTAATAATTTAGGGGCCATATCTATATGAGAGACATGAAGTGACAATAACACATTTGCTTTGGCCTGTGATTGAAAATAAATGATTTACTTTTGAAAATGTAGTGATTCCTTGACCAGGCCACATTTTTTTTAAATTTATTTTATTGGAGTATAGTTGATTTACTATGTTGTGTTAGTTTCTGGTGTGCATACAGGCACTTTTTAGAATATTACTGTAATAATTGTCATAGATAAGTCATTTATAAAATGTATTTCTTTAAAGCAAATTATAGTTTCCACTTTTAGCCTAATGTCAGGTATATGTCCAAGAGAAAATTTTTATACTCATTCATCCTATAACAGACATTTAGAGATGTTTAGACATTTAGAGCATATCAGGCACTAAGCAATGGAGTATCTGTACTGAGTTGCCTAGAACAAAAATTTGCCTGAAGTGGTTATATCCACTTCAGGATATATGTGTTATATCTTGTGTGGCAATGTAACACTTTCCTTTACATGTGAAACTTCATAGGGAATCACTTTTTTTCAAAGGAGAAGACCCTGAGAGGCAGTACTGAATAAACCTCTCTGTGTCTCAGTTTCCTCATCAGTAAAATGAGGATGATACTAATAGTACTATTATTAGTAGTACCCCATCCTCTGCTAAGTTTCTCAGTTAAGTGAATCTGACTTAACTATCTAGCTGTTAAGTTTGAATATTTATAGATTTGATTTTCATAGGGTTCGATTCACTTTTATCTCTCTCATGCTCTTTCACACACATATGAATATGCTACATAAATTATCTCCCAAAATGAGCAAGTTATAATACATGCCCAGCATGGAAATATAAGTTAAATTGTATTTTATCAAAGAACCAAAGATTGTTGCTGTATAAAATGAATAAGGAAATATATCAACACAGTTTTCATTGTAAAAATACATTGTTTAAAATACCTCTCTTCTCAAATTTTCTGTTAAAGTTAATGTAGCCACGTGGCTTATATAAGTTTTAACAAAACCAAAGCCAAGTATCTTTAACCATTTAAAGTATGGTGACTTCAGAACAGTGACAGTATGGTTATTTAAATAATGTTATGTTGTGTGCACATATTCTGTCTTTCTATCTATTTAGACGAGAGAGGATAAGCTAAGGCAATAGGGAAATCTCTAAAATAAACTTGGAAATTAGAGAAATTTCCCTTTATTCTTCTTACCATAATAAGCTAGAATGGATCATTGGAATCTATTTCAAACAAATCAAAAGTCTCCTAGTATATTTGTATTGCAAAGACCAAAACATCTAAGTTGTCATCTCAGAGCAGAATATAGCTTAGAAAACAAACATATTTATTTTCCAGATTTATTGAGTTATGAGCCACAGATAAAAATTCTGTATAGGTCTTCCCTGGTGGCGCAGTGGTTGAGAGTCCGCCTGCTGATGCAGGGGACACGGGTTTGTGCCCCGGTCCGGGAAGATCCCACATGCCGCGGAGCGGCTGGGCCCGTGAGCCATGGCCGCTGAGCCTGCGCGTCTGGAGCCTGTGCTCCGCAATGGGAGAGGTATATTTAAATTATACAACATGATTTTTTAAAGGTGTACAATGTGATGATTTCAGATATTATACATTGTGGAATGATTACCACAACCAAGTTAACACATCCATCACCTCGCATAGTTACCTGTTTTGTGTGTGTGGTAAGAACACTTAAGATCTACTCTCTTAGCAAATTTCAAGTATAAATTATGGTATCATTGACTATAATCACCCTGCTGTAAAATGGATCCTCAGAACTTGTTCATCTTATAAATGAAAATTTGTACCCTTTGACCAACATCTCCCTACTCTTCCCCAACCCCTGGCCACCACCAGTCTACTCTCTGATTCTATGAATTTGATTTTTTTATATTCCACATATATGTGAGATCATACACTATTTGTCTTTTTGTGTCTGTCTTATTTCACTTAGCATAATGCCCTCTAGTTTTAGCCGTGTTGTTACAAATGGCAGGATTCCTTTTTTATGGCTGAATAATATTCATATATATATTAGTAATATATATATATACTATGTAATATATAGTGTCTATATATATATATATATAATTTTCTTATTCATTCATTCATACACAGAAATTGTTTCCATATCTTGGCTACTGTGAATAATGCTGCAATGAACATGAGAGTGCAGATATCTCTTCAAGAGACTGATTTCATTTCCCACCCAGAAGTGGAATTGCTGGGTCATGCAATGGTTTTATTTTTAACTTTCTCAGGAACACCCATATTGTTTTCCATAATGGCTGTATCAATCTACATTTCCAATAACAGTGCACAAGTTTTCCCCTTCTCTACATTCTTGTCAATGCTTATCTCTAGTACTTTTGATAATAGCTGTCCTAAAACCTGTGAGGTGGTATCTCATTGTGTTTATTTATTTATTTATTTATTTATTTATTTATTTATTTATTTTTGGCCGTGTTGGGTCTTTGTTGATGCATGCGGGCTTTCTCTAGTTGTGGCGAGCAGGAGCTGCTCTTGGTTGAGGTGCGTGGGCTTCTCATTGTGGTGGCTTCTCTTGTTGTGGAGCACGGGCTCTAGGCGCGTGGGCTTCAGTAGTTGTGGCACATGAGCTCAGTAGTTGTGGCTTGCGGGCTGTAACCGCAGGCTCAGTAGTTGTGGCACACAGGCTTAGTTGCTCCGCAGCATGTGGGATCTTCCCGGACCAGGGCTCAAACCCGAGTCCCCTGCATTAGCAGGCGGATTCTTAACCACTGCGCCACCAGGGAAGTCCTCATTGTGGTTTTGATTTGCATTTCTCTGACAATTAGTGATATTGAGCACTTTTCATATACCTGTTAGCCATTTTTGTGTCTCTTTGGAAAAATGTCTCTTCAGGTCCTTTGCCTATTTTTCAACCAGGTTATTTGTTTTTTTGCTGTTGAGTTGTATGAGTTCTTTGAATATTTTGTATACTAATCCCTTATCAGATATATGGTTTGCAAATATTTTTTTCCCATTTTGTAGGTTGCCTCTTCATATTAATTGTTTCCTTTGATGTATAGATTTTTAGTTTGATATACTCTCAGTTGTTTATTTTTGCCTTTGTTGCCTGTGATTTTTGTGTCATATCCAAAAAATCATTGTGCAGACCAATGCCAAGAAGCTTTTTCCCTATGTTTTCTTCTAGGAGTTTTATGGTTTCAGGACATATATTTAAGTCTTTAATCCATATTAAGTTGATTTTTGTGTAAGGTGTAAGATAAAGGTTCAGTTTCATTCTTTTTTTTCTTTTGAATTTTATTTTATTTATTTTTTTACACAGCAGGTTCTCATTAGTTATCCATCTTATACATATTAGTGTATACATGTCAATTCCAATCTCCCAACTCATCACACCACTCCCCCCCAACCCCGCATGCCACTTTCCCCCTTGGTGTCCATACGTTTGTTCTCTACTTCTGTGTCTCAATTTCTGCCCTGCAAACTGGTTCAACTGGACCATTTTTCTAGGTTCCTCATATATGTGTTAATATACTATATTTGTTTTTCTCTTTCTGACTTACTTCACTCTGTATGACAGTCTCTAGATCAATCCACGTCTCTACAAATGACCCCGTTTCATTCCTCTTTATGTCTGAGTATTATTCATTGTATATATGTACCACATCTTCTTTATCCATTCGTCTGTCGATGGGCATTAAGGTTGCTTCCATGTCCTGGCTATTGTAAATAGTGCTGCAATGAACATTGGGGTGCATGTGTCTTTCTGAATTATGGTTTTCTCTAGGTATATGCCCAGTAGTGGGATTGCTGGGTCATATGGTAATTCTATTTTTAGTTTTTTAAGGAACCTCCATACTGTTCTCCATAGTGGCTGTATCAATTTACATTCCCATCAACAGTGCAAGAGGCTTGCCTTTTCTCCACACCCTCTCCAGCATTTATTGTTTGTAGATTTTCTGATGATTCCCATTCTAACTGGTGTGAGGTGATACCTCATTGTAGTTTTGATTTGCATTTCTCTAATAATTAGTGATGTTGAGCAGATTTCCATGTGCTTCTTGACCATCTGTATGTTTTCTTTGGAGAAATGGCTATTTAGGTCTTCTGCCCAATTTTGGATAGGGTTGTTTGTTTTTTTAATATTGAGCTGCATGAGCTGTTTATGTATTTTGGAGATTAATCCTTTGTCCATTGATTCATTTGCAAATATTTTCTCCCGCTCTGAGGGTTGTCTTTCCATCTTGTTTGTAGTTTCCTTTGCTGTGCAAAAGCTTTTAAGTTTCATTAGGTCCCATTTGTTTATTTTTGTTTATATTTCCATTACTCTAGGAGGTGGATCAAAAAAGATCTTGCTGTGATTTTTGTCAAAGAGTGTTCTTCCTATGTTTTCCTCTAAAAGTTTTATAGTGTCTGGTCTTACATTTAGGTGTCTAATCCACTTTGAGTTTATTTTTGTGTATGGTGTTAGGAAGTGTTCTAATTTCATTCTTTTACATGTAGCTGTACAGTTTTTCCCAGCACCACTTATTGAAGAGACTGTCTTTTCTCCAGTGTATATCCTTGCCTCCTTTGTCATAGATTAGTTGACCATAGGTGCGTGGGTTTATCTCTAGGCTTCCTATCCTGTTCCATTGAGCTATATTTCTGTTTTTGTACCAATACCATGTTGGTTTTTCCTTTGCTGCTTTCCATAATTTTTCTTTGTCTTTAGTTTTTGCCAATTTGATTACTATGTGTCTCAGTGTGTTTCTCCTTGGGTTTATCCTGTATGGGACTCTCTGCCCTTCCTGGACTTGGGTGGTTATTTCCTTACCCATGTTAGGGAAGTTTTTGACTATAATCTCTTCAAATGTTTTCTCGGGTCCTTTCTCTCTCTCTTCTCCTTCTGGGACCCTTATAATGTGAATGTTGTTGCATTTAATGTTTTCCCAGAGGTCTCTTAGGCTGTCTTCATTTCTTTTCATTATTTTTTCTTTATTCTGTTCCACAGCAGTGAATTCCCCCATTTTGTCTTCCAGGTCATTTATCCGTTCTTCTGCCTCACTTATTCTGCTATTGATTCCTTCTAGTGTAGTTCTCATTTCAGTTATTGTATTATTTATCTCTGTTTGTTTGTTCTTTAATTCTGCTAGGTCTTTGTTAGACATTTCTTTTATCTTCTCCATCTTTGTCTCCATTCTTTTTCCGAGGTCCTGGATCATCTTCACTATCATTATTCTGAATTCTTTTTCTGGAAGGTTGCCTATCTCCACTTCATTTAGTTGTTTTTCTGGGGTTTTATCTTGTTCCTTCATCTGGTATATAGCCCTCTGCCTTTTCGTCTTGTCTATCTTTCTGTGAATGTGGTTTTAGTTCCACAGGCGGCAGGATTGTAGTTCTCTTGCTTCTGCTGTCTGCCCTCTGGTGGATGAGGCTATCTAAGAGGCTTGTGCACATTTCCTGATGGGAGGGACTGGTGGTTGGTAGAGCTGGCTGTTGCTCTGGGGGGCAGAGCTCAGTAAAACTTTAATCCGCTTGTCTGCTGATGAGTGGAGCTGGGTCCCTTCCCTGTTGGTTTTTTGGCCTGAGGCGACCCAACACTGGAGCCTACCCGTGGTCTTTGGTGGGGCTAATGGTGGACTCTGGGAGGGCTCGCCAAGGAGTACTTCCCAGAATTTCTGCTGCCAGTGTCCTTGCCCTCACAGTGAGACACAGCCACCCCCCGCCTCTTCATGAGACCCTCCAACACTAGCAGGTAGGTCTGGTTCAGTCTCCTATGGGGTCACTGCTCCTTCTCCTGGGTCCTGATGCACACACTACTTTGTGTGTGTCCCCCAAGAGTGGAGACTCTGTTTCCCCCAGTCCTCTTGAAGTCTTGCAATCAACTCCCTCTAGCCTTCAAAGTCTGTTTCTCTAGGAATTCCTCCTCCTTTTGTGGGACCACCCGGTTTGGAAGCCTGACGTGGGGCTCAGAACCTCCACTCCAGTGGGTGGACTTCTGTGGTATAAGTGTTCTCCAGGTGGTGAGTCACCAACCCGGAAGTTATGGGATTTGATTTTATTGTGAATGTGCCCCTCCTACCGTCTCATTGTGTCTTCTCCTTTGTCTTTGGATGTGGGGTATCTTTTTTGGTGAGTTCCAGTGTCTTCCGGTTGTTGATTGTTCAGCAGTTAGTTGTGATTCTGGTTCTCTCACAAGAGGGAGTGAGGGCACGTCCTTCTACTCCGCCATCTTGAACCAATCTCCAGTTTCATTCTTTTGCATGAAATATACATTTCTTTTCGTGCTCATACAATGCTGAATGGCGCCATATGGTGTAATGATTAAGAAAATGAACACTGGTGCCAGACAAGGGTGGGTTCAGATTCATGTTCTGGAACTGACTGTGTAACTCTTGCTAAGGTTCTTAGACTAAACATTTAGCATGGTTCTTGGTATTTGGTAAGCACTCAATAACAGTAGCTTATATTTGTCCATATAAGTATATGTGTATAACAACACTAGATTTATAAAATAAAAATCTCCATAGTAGACTTCAGTGATAAATGAAATACTAAAAGTAAAAACAACTATTCATCACTGAAGTTTCTTTATTAGTAACACATAGAGAACCATAAAATTCAGATTCTTAATACAGCTTTATGAATTAAGAGGTGAATCCCTTAAGCATATACAAAGGGCTAGATAAATGCCAGGAAGATGCTACACTGCTAGAGAGTAGTTTTTTATATTACTGTTTAACTATTTTAACTATATTAGCCTGACATCAGTTCAAATTCAGTATTAAATATTATGTTGTATGTTGCTCTATACTTGATTTTAAATGAATCATAATGTTCAATTATAGGATTTAGCATTATTACTTTTTAAGGTTTTTATATCCTTGAAAATATGAACATTCAGTTTAGCTTCAGTTACAGTATATAAGATCTTTTTTATCACACAATTATTCTTTCAAAGTTGAATGTGCATGCACAAATGTCCAGAGTGTAGACAGCTGTCCAAACAATAAGAATTCTATGTATCAGGACAGGTGCTGTTATTATCCTGCAAACCCATAACACAAGTGTTCATTTATAAAAGATTTAGAGGAAAAAGACTTAATAAACATAAAAAATAAATAATTCAGTATCTCAGTAGTAAAACAAAGCTATGAATTTCAATTTATTCCACGCACGAGAAACAAAGAAATTTCAATGAAAATTTATAGAATATTATAGGGGGTTGTCCACACCTATGGAAGTATTTTGATACCACATAGTAATACCTGATTTGGGATACTTATTACAGCTAGCTAAGAAGTCCAAGGCACTGCTTCAAAGTGTTACTAAGAATCACTTGGTACGTTTACAAAACCTAAAGAATCAACTTAATTTACAAATTTTGAGACAAGAGCTACTACAGGGCAAGGGTAAACTTACTCATCTTGGTTTGCCAGTACCTCTCACAAATTAGGCACTGAATGTATGAAGGAGCACAGCTGACTGAAGACCCACACATACTGGAAGAAAAGCTGCACCGTGGTCAATCTGCAATTTCCCATAGGCATAAAATCAATGGCCAGATGATCAAAAGCTGTGGTTCTCAATTAGGGATGATTTTGTCCCCCAGGGGACATTTGACATTATCTGGGGTCATTTTGGGGGGTCACAAATACCAGGGGGCTGTCACCTAGAGGGTAGAGGCTAGGGATGCTGCCAAATATCCTATAATGCACTGGTCAGCTCCACACAACAAAAATTTACCTGGCCAAAAATGTCCATGGTGCTAAGGTTGAGGAACCCCTCTAATATTCAGAAGTTAACTGAGTATTAATGACAGCGTAAGACAGTCATCCAGAGCCAAACCCACCAAACCCTGCCTCGTTTAAATAAAAAAGTTTCATTATACAGTTGAGTACATATTTTCCAAAAATGAAAAGCTACCGAAATGGAAATGTGGAAGTAAAATAAAAAGCCTTCCATTTTCTCTCAGCTAACAGACTATTTTTCATATATCTTGTTTATCACCACATGTGATATTTAGGAACTGTGGTTGAACATAAGTTACAATGGAATGTTAACACATGAGACATTTCATTTCTACTAGAAGATACATTGACTTCTGTTAGTGAGACATCGAAAAAGGTCAAACATGGAAGGGTTAGATTTGTACTCAATATTGGCATGAGAATACTGAAATAGGAAAGGTAAAGACGATAATGATAATGAAGATAGTTAACATCTTTTGAGTGCTTTCAATTTGCCAGGTACTATACTAAGCACTTTCCATGTGTTTTCATGTAATTGGTAAGTTCTATCAATTTCAGAAATTAAGTGTTCCAATAAGAACATTATTTGCTCATTTATACAAAATTGTATTATAATTTCTCTTGTACATATTCCTCCCCTCCTCTAGACTGAGATCTTCTGGAGGACATGGTCTCTTGTCTTATTCATTGCTGTGTTCCCAACGGCCTAGCACCTTATCACAAAATAGTGCATTCTTTAGAGGTTTGTTACATGAAGAAGGGTATCACTGCTCAATAAAACAGCTTCTTTCTCTTCATGGACTAATATTTACGAAATACTCTCATATACATGTTTGTCTATAATATACCACTCTGAGAAAGGTAAATAAAGAAGTTTCTGCCCTCTGAGTTTCTGTATTATAGGGAATAAGGGAGAATAGAAAAGAAGGTCATATTGCCTCCCTCTAAATGTCACAATCAAAAATAATATATAAATTATTATTGTAACCAAGCAATATTGACAATAGTATAGGTCTGACCAAACTGAATGGAGATTATATGCTCTCAGAGTATGGACTGGGTGAGTAAACATAAAATATAACACCTTCCAACTTCTTTCAACACAAACGATTTCTGTGTTTGTTTTCTGTTCTTTTTTTTAAATTTATTTAATTTATTTATTTTTGGCTGCTTTGGGTCTTCGTTGCTGCGTGTGGGCTATCTCTAGTGGCCATGAGCGGGGGCTACTTTTCGTTGCAGTGCGCGGGCTTCTCATTGCGGTGGCTTCTCTTGTTGCAGAGCACGGGCTCTAGGCACCCGGGCTCGGTAGTTGTGGCGCCCGAGCTTATTTGCTCCATGGCATGTGGGATCTTCCCGGACCAGGGCTCGAACCTATGTCCCCTGCATTGGCAGGCAGATTCTTAACTACTGTGCTACCAGGGAAGTCCCTGTGTTTGTTTTCTTAGATGAGAAAAAAAGTCCTCTGGGATAGTCTCTGGTCACTTTGAGTTAGTCTCCAGCAGCCGATCCCTTCTCAGTCTGCTACCCAATGAGTGGAAAGACCCCAAAGTGGGCTGCCAGAGAGCTGCAACACATGCAGAGCACTTGTAGTCCTTCTTGTTTTCTTATTTTTCCTGTTTTTGTTGGCAGAATTTTTCCCCTGCCCAAAGCAGAGCTGCAAATGAAAGCAGCTGCCCAAAGTGGAAGAAATTCAAAGACCAGGGAAGAAAGAGGGAGGAGGTAGGGTCAAATGAGGAAAACAACTGAAGACAACAAGAAGACTCTTGGCAACTCTGCCTTGTACAAAAGTCTAAACAGAAAAACATACCAGGGGACAGATGGACAGTTAACAGCCATGGCAAAGTGATGCACCCATAGGCTTTCAAGTGACAATAACTGAGTATTACATTTTTACACTGAGTCACAAACTTTTAATACCAGAAGTATTTCTAAGTATTTTCCTCCGAACTCGTGGTGGTTACTCTTTGGGTTCCTGTCGTATATTCATTCGTGTTTCTGAATCATGCCACAGATGAAAATCTATTTGAAATTATTGTATAAATTTCTTCTTTTGGGTTTATAACTTAAAGGTTATCAAGGAAATATAGGTATGTTTATTTTGGAACCTGAATTCAATAAGTACATTTAGAGAAATTAGTGTATATCCTAGCATTTATTATTTTAACTACAAGGTTTAGTGCTTTATTAGATATTAAAATTTAATCTTGAAATTATTATAAAGGAATTATTATTAAAATATTGTAAATAATTTCTTTTGAGGAAGAACTTAAAAGAAGTAAAATACATACAACTTATGGGACATTTCAGAATGTATTTTTAAAGTAGATTTAAAGAATATATAAATATCTCACTGTATCTTAGGATTTTTGGAAGAATTTTATGTTCTAAATTAATTTTATGTACTTATAATTCAATGCCAAATGTATACGAATTCTAGCATGCTGGAATTCCAAAACAGATTGGAAAAAATGAGGGAGCACACAGATTCTGGGAAGCAACTTGTCTGAATATATTTGCAAGTTCAAGTATTTTTAGCACAAAAACTCTTCTATTTCTCCTTTAAAGAATATATTTACAAGCAAGAACAGCTGTGAAATAAGATGTACAAATATTTAATCTATGTAGAAATTTCAGGAACGTAACTGTAGAACAGTAAACACTTTTTACAGACTGACTGCCAAATCTAGAAGCCTTTTCTTTCAGTCAACACTTTCCCACCATCGTGAGAACCATTTCTCATTAACAAGCAAATTGTTTTCAGATGCTGTGCTATAAGGCGTTTCCTTAGAAACCATTTGGTAAAAGACTGTGGCTTTCTTCCATAGAAATCTCAGCAGTGAAAAGGCAGATTTTCTGGCATAAATCAAACCCAATTTCTAGGGTTCACTAAACCCTTTCTCCTCAAAATAATGTTCTGTGACTTGATCTTAGCAGTTTATAGTACATGCAGGAGAGCTGGTGTGAACCAGTTTTAAATGAATTTTATTCCACTTCTTTTGTCATTCAATAGAAATCACTCCCAGGGCTTGTTATACCTTGATGAAGTTTGACTGCACAACTAATGAACAAAATGGTACATTTTACTGTATGGCAAAATCTGATATTTTTTCCCCACTAAGTTTGCCCAGGTGAATTAATCTTTGTATTGTTAGGATAATATTATCCGTTCTGATTTCAGAGTTGTTCTTACAAGTATACTTTTTAAAAAAGAAATTGGGCAACAAACAAAGAAGTTTTTTGTACTAAAAATGTAACTATTTCAACTGGCTAATATACATATAGACTGATAATGTTTTAGGAAGTTTCTAGATGCATACAAATTCATAAGAAATACACCATAAAGAAGCATGTGTATAAATAATTATGTCTCAAGTGTGGACTTGGCAGAGTACTTTAAATGGAAATCTAAAATTATTACTGGGATAGAATTAAGCTTTTCCACATCTCCATACCTTTTACACACATTGTTCTCTTTGCCAGCAATGCGCACCTGCCTCCCAAACAAATCTTATTCCTTCTTCAGACGCTGCTCAACCATCTCCTCATCTAGTCATTCATTCATCCATTCAATAAACTTTTACTGAGCACCCATAATTTGCTTGATACTGTACTAGAGGCAGACAATGTCCTATCCTCATGAAGTTGATGGTTGACTATAAATCATTTCTCCTTCCCTGACTTCCTCAAACAGAACTAAATACTTCCTTCTTAGTGCTACCATTATTTATCAATCAGATACTTGTTAAGTATCTAACAAGCACCTACTAAGTACTAGGCACTTGCCATATCATAGTACAATTATTTATTTGTGAGTCTGCTTCACCTATTTGACTGTGAGCTCTTTAAGGAAAGAGCCTTTATACATCTTTGTTCCCAACTAACACAATTCCTGGAATACAGTAGGTACAAAGTAAATGCTTGCTGAATAAATAACTGAAGTAAATGAAAATATTCTAGCTAACAGAACAGGCTTTCTGCTATTTGAAACTCTCTAAAACGTACCGTGGGTTTACAGAAGTATTGGCCCTGATTTGCTAAAAACTTCAGCCAAATATTTTTAGATGTGAAAGATAAAAATCTGAGAAATGGTCAATAACAATAAGCTTACAGCATGATCCATGTAAGTTCAAAAAATAATTCAAAATGGAAATTGGTCTACTTAATTTGGTAACACAAGTCTTGTGGCAATTTGGTTTGAGGGTGCTTGAATTGAAAATGCAACCTTTGCTTCCAAAGGTATCTCACTGGTAACAAATGTCCCAACACCTACTTTAACATGTTAAACGCTGTAAGATCTGCCACCCTGCCCCCAGCTCTCTGACCTCATCTCCTGCCTCTCTCCCCTTTCTCCCCCTGCTTCTACCAGACTAACCTCCTTGCTATTCCTTGAATATCCAAGCAATTCTGCCTTGGACCTTGGTACCCATCCACTCTGCCTGGACAGTTCTTCCTCAGATACCTTCAAGGCAGACTCTCTCCTTCCTTCAGGTGCCTGCTCAAATGTCACCTTTTCAGTGAGCCTTTGCTTGACACCTTATCTCAAACAGCAGGCCCACACCCTTTACTACCAATCACTCCCTAACTTCCTTACCCTGTTTTAAATTATTCAGAGTACTTATCACAATCTGACGTATTGTGCATTTACTTGTTTCTCTTTTTCTTTTGGTCTGGCACCGTACTAGAATCTAAACTCGATAGCCTAGGTATTTTTACTATATCCTTAGTAATGAGAAATATGCCTCACATATAAAAGACACCCTATAAATATTTGTTGAATGAGTGGATTTGATCCACCTATCAATAACTGTGTGTTCAGCATTTACTCTATATACTATACTTGCTGATGACTGTGGACTACAAATATGGTAATAGAAACCCCCTAAATTTGTGGATTCAAAATTTACTATTCTGATTATCTGATACGCACCCTGAGACTGATTCAGAAGCCCAAATCCACGTAGTATAACTACTGCTGCATTTTTTGTCCCCTCAGATCTTCTTGCTTCCCAATCACTACAATAGAAAAGGCAGTTTTGTGAACATCAACAGAATTCTAAGCATTCCATAAGTGTCTGCATGAAAATGGGGATGGAAGTAGAGACATGATCCCTCCCCTAAGGTAATTTTAATCTAGTTGGGGACCTCAAAGTGAGAGTACCATTTCCTCTATAGAGAAATTCTTGTGAGAAAGTCTCAAGCATAGATAATTATTTCTAAGTGAAAAAAAAAAGCTTTAAATTAGGAAACTCATTTCATTGACTATTGAGGGATATTTTCATTTTATAAAATCATTTATGGAAAGGAATCAGTGGTTGTAGTGTGTTTAGTCTGTCATCAAATGCAAGAAAAGACCAATTATTATAAGGTTGTCAAGAAAAACAATATAAAAAATTTGAAGATATTTAAGACTCATTTAAAAAAATCAGTTGCCCACATGCTCTAAATAAAAGCATCTAGTCATCTTCTTTCTTTCCCTACTTCTGACAAATACACAATGCATCTCAAAATTCCCTGTGCAATATTGATGTATTAAGTTAGAAATAACCAGTTATCTGGTTTGAGTTTGTATCAGACATTATCTTATACTGTAATCTCATAGATATGTAATAAAAACATCTAACAGCTTGCTTAAGTTTATGATAAAAATAAAATTAAGCATATTCTATTAATTAATTAATTCTTCCAGTTATTAAGCTACTCCTTACCTGTTATATCCAGTTATTGCCTTAATTCTACTGATTTTTCCAACATTTTTTCATAGCATTTAACCCCCCAAACATACACATACAGGCATGCATATATATCCGTGTGCATGCGTGCATGTGCACAAACATGCACATATACACGTACAAGAAAAAACAATTCTTGGTCAAAACCTACTTTTCAGCTTTATCTATGACATAATATAAACCTGTCACTTAAACCATTTCACTTCCTTTCCTGGTCCCTGAATTTTTTTTGAGTGGCAGGGTGTTCTAATTTGTAAACCTAGTATTGCTTTTAATTTGAAACTGACTTGGCATTCTCACTCAGTACCCACCAGTATACTTTGAGAACTCAGTTCTTATATATATATATATATATATATATATATATATATATATATATATAAAATATCTTTTAATTCTCAAAGTTTTAAGATTATTAAAGAAGACTATTAAACTTGGATTAAGCTGAAGATATGTTGAGACTTCAGCAACAAGGGCTAGAGGAATAGGAGAGAGGTCTGGACCACACAGGTGGTAAGATGACCAATTTATCCTGCTTCAGCTGGGATTTTCCCAGTTTAGCACTGAAATTCCCATGTCCCAGTAATCCCCTCAGTCCTAGGAAAACCAAGACAGGTAAACTTCACGGGTGACAGGCTAAAGGAAACTCAACTAACAAGACCCTGATCTCTTAGGGCAGTCTA
This sequence comes from Orcinus orca, assembly GCF_937001465.1. Taxonomy (NCBI): domain Eukaryota; kingdom Metazoa; phylum Chordata; class Mammalia; order Artiodactyla; family Delphinidae; genus Orcinus; species Orcinus orca. Next base: position 123,631,511 of record NC_064559.1, read on the forward strand.
GTGAGCTACTTACTTCCAAAGGAATGGTAAATAAGGTGTGGCTCTGAGAATAGTCAGGGCCAATGAAATCTAATTTAGTTGGTGATAGAGAATGGGCAATGCCTGTAGACAGTAGTAAGAACTGGAGTCCAATAATCTGGACTTGGGTAAATGTGGCCTTACGGAGTATTTATAGAGCACAGGATACAAAACCTGTGGTAGGAAAGCTGCTTAGGCTCTATACTGATGGTAGTGCAGTGCTTTCTGACCTCCTGGGAATGAGTTTGCTGTTAAAGCATTTTCAGTTATATCTGTGAATTGCAATGGAAGACAGACATGGATGAAATTAAGACTCAAATGAGCCCAGGCTTATACAGCTAGGAAGAGACACAGCTAAATTTTAAACCTAGATCTTTCTGACTCTAGGTCTGTTGCTCAAGCATTTAAGTAAAGGTTATGATAAAATTTTATTCATAGAAATCCATTCTTTTGTAGTAGTTGTGCCCATGTCATTTTCCACTTCCCAGACTGATAAATTCTATGAGGTTGTAAAGGCCATTCTTTATTTATCTTTGTATCTCTTAATTAGCAAAATACTCATAAGAGAATAAACTTTTGATAAATGTTGCTGAATTAAATAAAATTAAAGGAGACTTTAATTTTATTTAATTCAGCAGGAGACTGCATATTCCTACTTTGTTACCTTTACACTTATCGGGTGTTTTTGCTTGCCCAATGGAATGCCCTTCTTCAAATTCTATTCAACCTTCAAAGCCCAGCTTAAGTTTTAGAATTTACCTGAGGTCATAAGGATCTCTCCCTTCTCTGAACTCCACCTCAGCATTTTATCTTTTCATGCATTTAAATCTTATTATTCTCAAAGGTATCAGTAGCTCTTTTGAATCCTTCACTATTATGCTTACCACAGACAGTCAATTTCAGTTACTTGAAATCCAGAAGCAAAAGACTGCCAATGAGTCTGTATTCTTAGTCAACAATTCAAAACAGGAATGAACATTCAAAACAGGAAAAGAATTCTAAACTTCCTAACAGCAGCCAGACATTACTATACTCTGGGTGTTGTTACTTAGTGCACAAAAAAAAAAGCCTTTTGTCCTTTATGAGGAACTTGGCTCAACCATACCGAAAACATGGAGACTTGGACTTCCCTGGTGACGCACTGGTTAAGAAGCTGCCTGCCAACGCAGGGGACACAGCTTCGAGCCCTGGTCCGGGAAGATCTCATATGCTGTGGAGTAACAAAGCCTGTGTGCCACAACTACTGAGCCTGCGCTCTAGAGCCCATGAGCACCAACTGCCAGAGCCCATGTGCCCATGAGCTTAGAACCCATTCTCCACAAGAAGAGAAGCCACCACAGTGAGAAGCCCGTGCACTGCAATGAAGAGTAACCCCTGCTCACTGCAACTAGAGAAAGCCCATGCGCAGCAGCAAAGACCCAACGCAGCCAAAAATAAATAAATTAAATAAATAAATTAAAATAAATAAATAAATAAAACACAGAGACTGTTAGCATATGGATAAAGTTTTTTTTTTAAAAAAAGAAAGCATTTCTTTACAAAAAGAAATTGTCAGCATTTTCTAAAAGAGAAAAATATTAATAAACAGTTCATATAAATACAGTTAAAAATAGAATACTTACAATAAAAACTAATAAAAGCCCAATTACTTTTGGGGAGCTACAGTGCAGCAAACCTTGCTATGAAAATCAAGTTTATAACCTCATTATTTCTAAGTGATGTATTGGGGCAAACAGATGAGACAACAAACATATAAGAACTACACCACTTACTGTGTATAAAAGTAAAAACAAATGACTACTTTCTACTTTTGCATCAAGGTATTTGCTTATTTGTTTTTGTTTTGCAATCGTGAAGATTATGTATTGCAAAAAAAGGCTGGATTTTTTTCTCAATTCAAATCTTTAGTAAATCCATTTTTTTTCTACAGAAGTGGGGAAACTTAGTACATAACTGATTTTTGTCAGCATCAGACAGCTGTGAAAAAGAATCACACCAAAAACATGTTCCCGATTCCCATTTTTAGTGCCAAAAGAAGAATTTTTTTCCAGTTCAAGATTATAGTCCTGAATGCTAATTCCAAAACCTTACAGTCTGTATATAATATAGAATGATCATGCATTTAAAAAACTGATGGTAGGGGTGGAGTCAAGATGGTGTACTAGGATGACGCAGAATTCACATCTCCTCACAACTAGGGCACCTACCAGACACCAGTGGGGGGACCACGGACACCTAAGGGGACAAGAGGAGCCCCCAGCAACCAGGTAGGACGTGGGGTGTAGGGGGAAGTGAGGGGGAGGAGAAGTGGAGGCGGGACTGGACTGGTGCCCAGAGGGGTGGCTGGAGGAGGGGAAGATTTCCCACACCTGAAGGGGGAAGTTGGGGAACCATTGGGAGAGCAGAGGATCAAAAGGGAGCGTGGCCTGGTTTCCCCTCCCCACTTGGACCCACAGGAACCTGTTGAGATTCCCGGGCCTGATCCTCTGCCCATCTAGGCCCCCTCCAGCCATGGGAGTCCTGAGGGAGTGGGAGGGAGGGAAAGGGAAGCAAAAGTAAAGGCCGGACCTCTGGGATCAGCACCCCTGAGGGGTGGCTGGGGGAGGGGAGGAGTTCCTACACCCAGCAGGACTCACCTACGGTTAGGGGTCCACTGGGGACGGGGGAGACCCTGGGGGAGATGGTGGGGGAGGGGCACGAAGGAATGGAAGGGAGCGGGGCCAGTGCTTTCCCTGTCCACTTAGGCACCAGGGAGCCTCTTGGGCTCCCAGGTTTAATCCTCTGCGTTCAGAGCCTCCCTCCTGTGGTGCAGAGCCCAAGCCACACCCCTACACCCCCACCCAGGGCCCTACCTCTACACTCGGAGACCCCGTCGGAGACCCCCTCCAACACGCTGGGCCTAAACCCTACCCACACACCCTCACTCAGGACCCTACCTCCAAACTCTGGAACTCCCCACTCCAGAGGCCCTCCTTTCCACGTGCTGCCAATTCCCTTCTGCACAGATCCTAAGCAGAGGTCCTGCCCCATGCTCAAACGTCACCCCCCACCCACCTAGGTCCTGTCCCACCCAAAATCCCACCCCTGCCTAAGTTCCACCCCTGCCTACACTCCTCCCCCATAGCCAAGGCTTTTTATTTTTTTCCTTTTCTTTTTTCCTCTTTTAGACTGGGGTTCTGTTTAATCTTATTGATTCATTGTTGCTGATTCTTTCATATTTTTATTTTTCAATAAATCTTTTATTATTCTAATTTTATTTTATTCTTTATACTTTGTTAGTGATCTCTCCTTATGGTTTGTCCCTGCCCCCCCCCCCTTTTTTTTCTTTTTTCTGTTGTGGTTTTATTTTACCTTGTTGCAGTTGTTTCAATTATAGTATCATTTTTCCTAATATATTTTTTATCTTTCTAGTTTTATTTTGTTTTTTATTCTTTCATATTGTACTGCTCCTTTTTTCTTTCTTTATTCCTTTTTTTTTTTTTTTTTTTTTAACCACACAATGAAACTAGTGGGACCTTGGTTCCCAGGCTGGAGGTTGGGCCCAAGCTCCTGTGGTGGGCACTCCGAGGCCAAACTGCTGGACTAACAGAGAACCACAGACCCCAGGAAATATCAGTCAGAGTGAGGCCTCCTGGAGGTCCTCATCTCATCACCAAGACCCATCTCTATCCAACTGCTAGCAAACTCCAGTGCTGAATGTCTCAGGACAAACAACCAGTAAGACAGGAATACAGCACCACCATCAAAAATAAAAAAAAAAGAAATGACAAAAAAATTTGTTAGAGACGAAGGAGCAAGGTAAAAAACCTGCAAGAATAAATAAATGAAGGTGAAATAGGCAAGCTACCTGAAAAAGAATTCAGAGTAATGATAATAAAGATGATCCAAAATCTCAGAAACAGAATGTAGAAAATATAAGAAACATTTAACAAGGATCTAGAAGAACAAATGAGCAAACAAACAGTGATGAACAACACAATTACTGAAATTAAAAATACTCTAGAAGGAATCAATAACAGAATAACTGAGGCAGAAGGATGGATAAGTGAGCTGGTAGATAAAATGGGGGAAAAAACTGCCAGGGAGCAGAATAAATAAAAATGAATGAAAAGAATTGAGGACAGTCTCAGAGACCTCTGGGACACATTAAACACACCAATATTCGAGTTATAAGGGTCCCAGAAGAAGAGAAAAAGAAAGGGTCTGAGAAATATTTGAAGAGATTATAGTTGAAAACTTCCATAACATGGGAAAGGAAATAGTCAATCAAGTCCAGGAAACACAGAGTCCCATACAGGACAAACACAAGGAGAAACATACCGAGACACATAGTAAGCAAATTGGCAAAAATTAAACAAAAAGAAAAATTATTGAAAACAGCAAGGGAAAAATGACAACATGAAAGGGAACTCGCATAAGGTTAACAGCTGATTTCTCAGCAGAAACTCTACAAGCCAGAAGGGAGTGGCATGATATACTTAAAGTGATGAAAGGGAAGAACCTACAACCAAGATTACTCTACCCAGCAAGGATCTCATTCAGATTCGATGGAGAAATTAAAACCTGTACAGAGAAGCAAAAGTTAAGAGAATTCAGCACCACCAAACCATCTTTACAGCAAATGCTAAAGTAACTTATCTAGGCAGGAAACACAAGAGAATGAAAAGACCTACAATAACAAACCCAAAACAATTAAGAAAATGGTCATAGGAACATACATATCAATAATTACCTTAAATGTAAATGGATTAAATGCTCCAACCAAAAGACACAGACTGGCTGAATGGATGCAAAAACAAGACCCATACATATGCTGTCTACAAGAGACCACTTCAGACCTAGGGACACATACAGACTGAACGTGAGGGGATGGATAAAGATATTCCATGCAAATGGAAGGCAAAAGAAAGCTGGAGTAGCAATTCTCATATCAGACAAAATAGACTATAAAATAAAGACTATTAAAGAGAAAAAGACACTACATAATTATCTAGGGATCAATCCAAGAAGAAGATATAACAATTGTGAATACTTATGCATAGGAGCATAAGTATGCTTATGCTCATAGGAGCAACATAGGAGCATCTCAGTACATAAGGCAAATGCTAGCAGACATAATAGGGGAAATTGACAGTAGCACAATAATAGTAAGGGACTTTAACACCCATTTTAACCAATAGACAGATCATCCAAAATGAAAATACAAAGGAAACACAAGCTTTAAATGACACATTAAACAAGATGGACTTAGTCGATATTTATAGGACATTCCATCAAAAACCACAGAATACACTTTCTTCTCAAGTGCTCATGGAACATTCTCCAGGATAGACCATATCTTGGATCACAAATCAAGCCTTGGTAAATTTAAGAAAATTGAAATCATATCAGTATCTTTTCCGACGACAACACTATGAGACTAGATAACAATTACAGGGAAAAACCTGTAAAATATACAAACACATGGAGGCTAAACAACATGCTACTAAATAACCAAGAGATCACTGGAGCAATCAAAGAAGAAATCAAAAAATACCTAGAAACAAATGACAATGAAAACACGATGACCCAAAACCTGTGGGATGCAGCAAAAGCAGTTATAAGAGGGAAGTTTATAGCAATACAATCCTACCTCAAGAAACAAGAAACATCTCAAATAAACAACCTAACCTTACACCTAAAGCAATTAGAGAAAGAAGAACAAAAAAAACCCCAAAGATAACAGAAGAAAGAAATCATAAAGATCAGATCAGAAATAAATGAAAATGAAATGAAGGAAACGATAGCAAAGATCAATAAAATTAAAAGCTGGTTCTTTGAGAAGATAAACAAAATTGATAAACCATTAGCCACTCTCATCAAGAAAAAAAGGGAGAAGACTCAAATCAATAGAATTAGAAATGAAAAAGGAGAAGTAATAACTGACACTGCAGAAATACAAAGGATCATGAGAGATTACTACAAGCAAATATATGACAATAAAATGGACAACCTGGAAGAAATGGACAGATTCTTAGAAAAGCACAACTTTCCATGACTAAACCAGGAATAAATAGAAAATATAAACAGACCAATCACAAGCACTGATATTGAAACTGTCATATAAAATCTTCCAACAAACAAAAGCTCAGGACCAGATGGCTTCACAGGCGAATTCTATCAAACATTTAGAGAAGAGCTAACACCTATCCTTCTCAAACTCTTCCAAAATATAGCAGAAGGAGGAACACTCCCAAACCCATTCTACAAGGACACCATCACCCTGATACCAAAACCAGACAAAGATGTCACAAAAAAAGAAAACTACAGGCCAATATCTCTGATGAACATAGATGCAAAAATCCTCAACAAATACTAGCAAACAGAATTGAACAGCACATTAAAAGGATCATACACCATGATCAAGTGGGGTTTATCCCAGGAATACAAGGATTCTTCAATATTCACAAATCAATCAATGTGATACACCATATTAATAAATTGAAGGATAAAAACCATATGATAATCTCAAGAGATACAGAAAAAGCTTTTGACAAAATTTAACACCTATTTATGATAAAAACTCTCCAGAAAGTAAGGCATAGAGGAAATCTACCTCAACATAATAAAGGCCATATAAGACAAACCCACAGCCAACATCGTTCTCAATGGTGAAAAACTGAAACCATTTTCACTAAGATCAGGAACTAGACAAGGTGCCCACTCTTACCGCTATTATTGAACATAGTTTTGGAAGTTTTAGCCACAGCAATCAGAGAAGAAAAAGAAATAAAAGGAATCCAAATTGGAAAAGAAGAAGTAAAACTGTCACTGTTTGCAGATTATATGATATTATACATAGAGAATCCTAAAGATGCTACCAGAAAACTACTAGAGCTAATCAATGGATTTGGTAAAGTAGCAAGATACAAAATTAATGCACAGAAATCTCTTGCATTCCTATACACTAACAACGAAAAATCTGAAAGAGAAATTAAGGAACCACTCCCAATTACCATTGCAATAAAAAAGTAAAATACCTATGAATAAACCTACCTAAGGAGACAAAAGGCCTGTATGCAGAAAACTATAAGACACTGATGAAAGAAATTAAAGATGATACTAACAGATGGAGAGATATACTATGATCTTGGATTGGAAAAATCAACATTGTGAAAATGACTATATTACCCAAAGCAATCTACAGATTCAGTACAATCCCTATCAAACTACCACTGGCATTTTTCACAGAACTAGAACAAAAAATTTCACAATTTGTATGGAAACACAAAAGACCCCAAATAACAAAAACAATCTTGAGAAAGAAAAACGGAGCTGGAGGAATCAGGCTCCCAGACTTCAGACTATACTACAAAGCTATAGTAATCAAGACAGTATAGTACTGGCACAAAAACAGACATATAGATCAATGGAACAGGATAGAAAGCCCAGAGATAAACCCACACACATATGGTCGCCTTATCTTTGACAAAAGAGGCAAGAGTATACAATGGAGAGAAGACAGCCTCTTTAATAAGTGGTGCTGGGAAAACTGACAGCTACATGTTAAAGAATGAAATTAGAACACTTCCTAACACCACACACTAAAATAAACTCAAAATGGATTAAAGACCTAAATGTAAGGCCAGACACTATAAAACTCATAGAGGAAAACATAGGGAGAACCCCCTATGACATAAATCACAGCAAGATCCTTTTTGACCCACCTCCTAGGGAAATGGAAACAAAAATAAACAAATGGGACCTAATGAAACTTAAAAGCTTTTGCACAGCAGAGGAAACCATAAACAAGATGAAAAGACAACCCTCAGAATGGGAGAAAATATTTGCAAATGAAGCAACTGACAAAGGATTAATCTCCAAAATATACAAGCAGCTCATGCAGCTCATATCAAAAAAACAAACAACCCAATCCAAAAATGGGCAGAAGACCTAAATAGACATTTCTCCAAAGAAGATATACAGATTGCTAACAAACACAAGAAAAGCTGCTCAACATCACTAATTATTAGAGAAATGCAAATCAAAACTACAATGAGGTATCACCTCACACCAGTCAGAATGGCTATCATCAAGAAATCTACAAATAATAAATGCTGGAGAGGGTGTGGAGAAAAGGGAACCCTCTTGCACTGTTGGCGGGAATGTAAATTGGTACAGCCACTATGGAGAACAGTATGGAGGTTCCTTTAAAAACTAAAAACAGAACTACCATATGACCCAGCTATCCCACTACTGGGCATATACCCTGAACAAACCATAATTCAAAAAGTGTCATGTACCACAGTGTTCATGGCAGAACTATTTGCAATAACCACGACATGGAAGCTACCTAGGTGTCCATTGACAGATGAATGGATAAAGAGTATGTGGCACATATATACAATGGAATATTATTCAGCCATAAAAAGAAGTGAAATTGAGTTATTTGTAGTGAGGTAGATGGACCTAGAGTGTGTCATACAAAGTGAAGTAAGTCAGAAAGAGAAAAACGGATACCGTATGCTAACACAATTATATATGGAATCTAAAAAAAAGAAAAGGTTCTGATGAACCTAGGGGCAGGACAGAAATAAGGACACAGATGTAAGGAATGGACTTGAGGACTCAGGGAGGGGAAAGGGTGAGCTGGGACGAAGTGAGAGAGTAGCATTGACATATATGCAATACCAAATGTAAAATAGATAGCTAGAGGGAAGCAGCTGCATGGCACAGGGAGATCAGCTCGGTGCTTGGCGAGCATCTAGAGTGGTGGGATAAGGAGGTGGGAGGGAGATGCAAGAGGGATGGGATAAGGGGATATAGGTATGCATGTAGCTGATTCAGTTTGTTATACAGCAGAAACTAACACAACACTGTAAAGCAATTATACTCCAATAAAGATGTTAAAAAAAAAACTGATAGTAAAATCAGAGGCAAAATTCCTGTGAAGCTAAGGGAACACAAGTTCCTTACCTACATGCATATTAGAATCCAGCTAAGAGGAGGTTGCATTAGGGATATATTAACTTGAATTTGGTAGGAGGATTACATGGTCTGCAGCGTTTTATGTATAAGTAATTATAACTAGTCAAGGAAGTTCAAGACTAGCTTCCAGCAATACTCATCACCCTGTGTATAAGGTCATCCATAATCATGACACAAAAATGGAGGTCCAAAGGTCATATTATGATATGAATGTCTTATATTGACTGTATTGGAAGTATTTAGCTAAGTCAAGAAGAAATTCGACAGAGGTTTTCTCAAATTTGATAACAATCTCAAAAATTTAGAAGACATTATTAACAAGTTTAATAATGAGTTAACTTAAAAAAAAAGGCTTTCCTTCTATCAATATTAAAAAAATACGACTTCTAATTCCACTCATGAAAGATTACCTTCAAAGGGTGTTGTCCTCCCACTGTAAACAACTAGAAAACCAGAAAAATATATGAAACATAATTTTCAGATATTGCACAAAAGACGGTGAAGAATTGTGATCTCTGAAAAAAAGGGTCATGAATTAGTAGTGAAGCTAAATTAGTTCCAAAATAAAGCCGCACAAAACAAAGCTTAAAGGCAAACCATGAAAGGATAAAATGGATGTAATTAACTGCACACCAGAACAAACCCAACACTCTTTAAAGAATGCAACAAAATCCAGCAACCAACAATAAAATCCAGTGCCCAACAGTAAAATTCACAAGGTCTAGCATCCAGTCAAAATTGATCAGGTGCAAAGGCATGAGAAATCATAACCCATAACCAGTAAAAAATTAATCAATTAGAAGCATACCTAGAAACATAGAATGGACCTACACCAAGGAATTGGATTACTGGAAATGGTAAATATGTGAACAAATACAAAAGATACATTTTTCTCATTTTTAATCTCTTTAAAAGATAATTGTCTGTTTATATTACTTATAATATAAAACCTAATAAAATATATAGAATTGGGGCTTCCCTGGTGGTGCAGTGGTTAAGAATCTGCCTGCCAATGCAGGGGACAGGGGTTCGAGCCCTGATCCGGGAAGATCCCACATGCCACGGAGCAACTAAGCCTGTGCACCACAACTACTCAGCCTGTGCTCTAGAGCCTGCGAGCCACAACAACTGAAGCCCACGAGCCTAGAGCCTGTGCTCTGCAAAAAGAGAAGCCACCGCAATGAGAAGCCCGTGCATGGCTATGAAGAGTAGCCCCCACTCGCCACAACTAGAGAAAGCCCACGCACAGCAACAAAGACCTAATGCAGCCAAAAGTAAAAAAAATAAATTTAAATAAATTTATAAAAAATACATATAGAGAGAGAATTAAAAGGTATGACAATAAGTACAAAGGATAGGGAGGAATATTATTATGTTATTTGACTGTAGATTGTGATGTAAAGATATATACTGAAAAACCTAGCGCAGCTACTAAAAAAATAAAACCAGTCAATTGGTAGAGATAAAATCCCCAGTTAATAATTATTTTAAGGCAGGAAAAGAGAGAAAAAGGGGGAAAAATAAAAAGAGGTAAATATAAAAAAAATAGTAAGATGGTAGACATATACCAAATAATATCAGTACTAATATTGATTGTAATGGTTTAAACACTATAATTTAAAACAGAGATGTCAGATTAGATTTAAAGGCAAGATTCAACTGTATACTGTCTACAAGAAATCCACCTTAAATACACAGAGAGGTAGGTTAAAAGTAAAAGGATGGAAAAATATATACCCTGTAAGCCCTACTCAAAAGAAAGGTGAATGCTTATTGGTGGACAGGCTTGTGAGACCTCCTGCTGTAAGTCTGTGGCCTGCCACTTACTTTATTTGATGACATAGTAATCTAGTATAAAGCACTAGTGAAACCATAGGCTATAGGAGCCCCTTCTCCCGCTCTCACCTCCATCTCCCTGGGTCTGAAGGTACTTCAGAGAAAACTTGTAGCCTTGAGTTGAATAGATTTTGTCTTTCAAATAAGCTGGAAATATGGTGATATCTCTTTGTTTGCATTTATTTGCTGTTTGGTGTTTCTAGCAATTATTCCTGGTTACTCCCTTGATTTTCTCCTTTACACAGCATGGCCACTGAAAAGAATTAGACAAATCTTTCCCAAGGAGAGAGGAAGAGAGAGGCCTGAGGCCTTACATCTTGAACTATTCTAGAGGGTTAGGGGAAAATTTTGTCAACCTGAACCAAAATGACTTTGTTGAACTTGAAGAATAGAAGATAACATTAAAAGACAATTAAATGTGGCACTAGTTGCTCTTCAAAAAAGAAAGGTGGAATAACTATATTAATATCAGTTAAAGTAAGAACAAGTAAGATTTAGGAACAAGGAAAACACCAGAGATAAAGAGATATATTTCACAATAACAAAGAGTCAATTGTTCAGGAAGATATAACAATCTTAATGTGTAGGTATCTAAGAGCTTCAAAATACATCAAGCTAAAATTAATAGAAATGGGGGGAAAATATATAAATTTCAGTTATAGTTAGATATTCTAACAAATCTTCCTAGCAAATGAAACAAACAAAACAAACCTTCAGTGTGCAGAAAGACCTAAACAACATTATCAACCAACTTGACCTAATTGACAAATATAGAACACTCTACCTAACAACAGAGGATTATCCATTCTTTTCAAGAGCCAATGGAACTTCATCAAGAAAGAACATATTCTGGGCCAGAAAACAAGTCTCAATGAATTTTAAAAGAATGAAATGAAATAGAGTATTTTCTCTAACTGCAATTCAATCTATTGATTAAACTAGAAATTAATAACAGAAGATATCTTTGGGAAAAGATCCCTAAGTATTTGGAAGTTAAACAAAACACTTCTAAATAATTATGGGTCATAGAATAAATCATGAAAAAAAAACAGTGTATTTTGCACTGAATAAAATGGAAACATCAAAACCTTGTTGGACATTGCTAAAGCAGTACTTAGAGGGAAATTTATAGCATTAAATGTTATATTAAGAAAGAAGAAAACTCTAAAATTAATGACCTATGCATACAACTGAAGAAACCAAGAAAAGAACAAATGAAAACTAAAGAAAGCAGAAGAAAGGAAATAAAATGATGGCTTAAATAAGTAAAAGAGAAAATGAACAAACAAAACAAGATAAAATCAATAAAAGTAAATGCTTTGAAAAGATAAATCAAATTAATAAACTTAAAATTGGAACAAACTAGAAAAAAAAAGACACACATGACCAATATCAGAAAGAAAAAAAGAGGTGCAATTACAGACCTTACACACATTTCTAGATTTCTCTATTTCATTATTCTGGTCACTGTAGTTCAAGGTCATAGTATTGTTGTGCTTTCTCTCATGCTCACAGCAATCAGTCAATCACCAAGTCCAATCTGCAATGTTTTCCTCATCTGTTCAGTTTTTCCCCCTATCAAAATCACTTGAGTTTTAGATTTTATTACCCCCCAAAGAGGAAGCACTCTACTTTAACTTGTCTCCATGCTTCTAGACTATTATCCTAAAATCCCTCCATGCATTAATTCATTTATTTACCCAAAAATGTATTATGCAGCACTCTCCATGTATCAAATAATGAACTCTTCATTGAGGATACATGGTTCCTGTTATCAAAGATGTCAGTCTAGTGAAGGAGATTGACATTTACATAAATGAGTACAATGCAGATAATAAGTAAACTGCAGATATGTATAAAGTTTAATAAGATAAACACAGAAGATGTAATGAACCCTATCTAGGAGAGGAGGACATGCAAGGCTTCAGAGAGGTCATGATGTTTAAACTGTATCTTAAGGAACAAGTAATTCTCAGGCAAAGGGAATAACATAGATAAAATACAAACCACATACAAAGCTTGGTATGATGTTCAAAGAATGGTGAATAGTGGGCATGGTGTGGCTGGAGTGTAGGATTTGTAGGGCACTGTGGCAGAAGGTAAGGGTAGATAGGTGGAAAGAACCAAAGTATAAGAATTTGTATGTAATGATTAAAAGTTCAAACTTGGTTCTATAAGTACCAGGAAACCATTAAAAAAAATTACAGTGACATGATCAAATGTGTATTTTAAAAAAGAAAAGCTGATGAATATGGAAAGAAACTAGAGATGGAAAAAGACTAAAGAATGTGAGTCAAGTTGGGCACTTTCTACAATGGTCTAAGCAAGGAGATGATACAGGCAGCAAGAATGAAGAAGAGTCAGATTTAAAAGATATTTTTGAAATAGCAGCACTTGGTAACAGACTGCTGTCAATGCCAGGGGTAAAAGAAGTCAGAGATGACACCTAGGGGCTTCCCTGGTGGCGCAGTGGTTGAGAATCCGCCTGCCAGTGCAGGGGACTCGGGTTCAAGCCCTGGTCTTGGAAGATCCCACATGCCGCGGAGCAACTAAGCCCGTGCGCCACAGCTACTGAGCCTGTGCTCTGGAGCCCATGAGCCACAACTACTGAGCCCACACGCCACAACTACTGATGCCTGTGCACCTAGAGCCCATGCTCCACAACAAGAGAAGCCACCACAATGAGAAGCCCACACACCGCAACAAAGAGTAGCCCCTGCTCACCACAACTAGAGAAAACCTGCACACAGCAACAAAGACCCAATGCAGCCAAAAATAAATTAATTAAATAAATGAATTAAAAAAAGATAATTTTATATATATATATATATATATATATATATATATATATATATATATAAAAGATGACACCTAGGTTTCTGGTTTGGCCAAATGGAAATATACTGGAGCCATTAACATAGAAATAAGCATAAAAGGAGACAAAAATTATGGGAAAAGAGCCTAGTTTTGAACATGTTGAGACAGGTACCTTTGTACAGCCATATGGAGTTATCTAATAGCAGTCAAATATAGATCTTTAAGTACTATCATCCTTCCTAAAACATGCTTTAATTGTCACTCCCTGTTTTAGAACTTTCCTATGGCTTCCCACTATGTGCAGGACTAAGTCCAAATGTTTATCTTGATACTGAAACTTCTCCACAATCTGGATCTAACACATCCTGTAAGTCTTTACTTCCACTACTCTTGTATTGCCTGTTATAGTCATTCTCAAAATATGATACTTGCACCAGCAGCAGCAACGGCCCCTATGAACTTGTTAGAAATGAACTTTCACAGATACCACCTGGAGACCTATAAAAACAGGAATCAGAAACTTTGGAGGTGGGATCCAGCATTCTGTGTTTTAATAAGCCCTCCAGGTAATTCCAATGCATGATCAAGTTTAAGAACTACTGACATATATAAACTTTAAAATCCAACAAAAATGGACTACTTGCCATTCACTCAAGATGCTCCGCTCTTGTCTCTGACTTAGCCATAATCATTAAAAGACTTGCATCAGCAGAGCAAGTGTCCAAAGACAATAGCTTATTATAACTGATGACCCACATCACTAACTTTGCTAAAAGGTACTGATTTTCACATTTATATAATCATTTAGTATTCCTAAGAGGATTACATTTGTTAAGTATTACTTAGAACAGTTTTCTGAAAAACTATGTTAGTGAAATCTACATAATACCACATACAAACAAGTCATAGGCATAAAACATATCTTCGTAAAGATGCATATGTACCTAATCAAAGAAATGACAGTACAAAGGATTCTTATGGTCCCTATGAAAGCAGCTGGCAGCATAAGCAGCTCATTTTGGTTAGAAAATATGAGTGACTTCCCTCTAGCTCATACTTAGAGCAAATGCCTGAAATGGTTCCAGACTAAGCATAGATCAAAGAGCTTCTTTTCTTTCCTCTCTTCTTAGTTTCACTGGAATTTGAAAATGACAACTTTTCTTCTCACAGGGTTGTTTTAAAAAGAATAAGATGGTTTATGAGTCTCAAACTGCCCTTTCCAGAAACTGGGAGCAGAGCAAATGCACTGACTCACAGGCAGATCATCTGGGTTCGAAGCCCAGTGGCATCACTTACTAGGTGGGTATTCTTAGGTGACTTAACGTCTGAGTGTCTATTTCCTCATCTTTAAAATGGTGATTTTAAGAATTCAATAAGTGTAGTTTCAGTCCAACATGGTGACATAGGAGACTCCTGAACTCACCTCCTCCCACAGATACACCAAATCTACAGCCACACATGGAGCAATTCTCACTTAGAGAAATCCAGATATCTGCTGAGTGACTCCTACATACTGAGTGAATGAGAAAATACCCACATAAAAAGGGGTAGGAAAGACTGAGAAACACTCTTGCCATAAAATACACCCCTGGAACAATGCCATACAGTAGGAGGGATCTCACAACTCCCAGCTTGTCCCTGAGAAGTGAAGGGTTTAGACTCATCATCTAGTGCCCCAACTTCTAAGATTTCCACTTGAGGAAAGGGTCCCCCCAAAAAATCTAGCTCTGAAAGCCAATTAGACTTATGTGCATGAGACCCACATGGCTATAGCAAAGAAAGAAACAGTTCTTTTTATCATATTTTACCTTATTTTAACCAAGATCTAATTGACATAAGACATTGTACAACCTAATGGTTTGATATATGTATATATCATGAAATGATTACCACAATAATTTTAGTGAACATCTATCATCACACAGTTATATAATTTTTTTCTTGTGATAACTTTAAATATTTACTCTTAACAACTTTCAAATATATAATATTGTTAAATATAGTCATCATGCTATACATACCATCCCCTGGGCTTATCTGTTTGTACCTTTTGACCACCTTTAAATATTGCACCCACTCCCCACTCCCCACCTCTGGCAATCACCGATCTGTTCTCCTTAAAATTAGTTCTTTTTTTTTTTTTTCAAAAATGGATTCCACATATAAGTGAGATCATACAGTATTTGTCTTTCTCTGATTTATTTCGCTTAGCACAGTGCCCTCAAGGTCCATTCATGTTGTTACAAATGGCAGGATTTCTTTTCTTTCTTTTTTTTTTTTAATAAATTTATTTATTTATTTATTTTTGGCTGCATTGGGTCTTCTTTGCTGCGCGCGGGCTTTCTCTCTAGTTGCGGTGAGCGGGGACTACTCTTTGTTGCAGTGCGCGGGCTTCTCATTGCAGTGACTTTTCTTGTTGAGGAGCATGGGCTCTAGGCACACGGACTCAGTAGTTGTGGATCACAGGCTCTAGAGCACAGGCTCAGTAGTTGTGGTGCACGGGCTTAGTTGCTCCTCAGCATGTGGAATCTTCCCAGACCAGGGCTCAAACCCGTGTCCCCTGCATTGGCAGGCAGATTCTTAACCACTGCACTACCAGGGAAGTCCAAGTTCTATTTTTAAAAACATTTTTTGAGGAACCTCCATACTGTTTTCCATAGTGGCTGAACCAATTTACATTCCCACCAACCATACAAAAGTGTTCGCATTCCTCCATGTCCTAACACCACTTCTTATTTCTTGTCTTTTTGATTATAGCCGTTCTAACAGGAGTGAGGTGATCTCTCACTGTGATTTTAACTTGCATTTCCCTGATGATTAGTGATGTTGAGCACCTTTTCATGGGTCTGTTAGTCATCTGTATGTCTGCTTTGCAAAAATATCTATGCAGGTCTTCTGGCCATTTTTTAATCAGGTTTTTTGGTGTTTTGTTGTTGAGTTGCATAAGTTCTTTGTATATTTTGGATATTAATCCCTTATGGGTATATCATTTGCAAATATCTTCTCCTGTTCAATAGGCTGCCTTTTCATTTTGTTTATAGTTTCCTTCACTGTGCAAATCTTTTTAGTTTGATGTAGCTCCATTTGTTTAGTTTTGACTATGTTTCTCTTGCCTGAGGAGACATACCTAAAAAAAATATTTCTGAGACCAATGTTAAAGAGTGCACTGCCAATGTTTTCTTCTAGAAAGGTATGGTTTCAGGTCTTATATTTAAATATTTAACTCATTTTGAGTTTATTTTTCTATATAGTGTGAGAAGGTAGTCCAGTTTGATTCTTCTGCATGTAGCTGTCCATTTTTCCCAGCACCATTTATTGAAGAGGCTGTCTATTCCTCATTGCCTATTCTCTCCTCCTTTGTTGCAAATTAATTGACCATATAAGTTTGGGTTTATTTCTGGGCTCTCTATTCTGTTCCATTGATCTATGTGTCTGTTTTTGTGCCATTATTATACTGTCTTGATTACCATAGCTTTTATTATAGTTTGAAATCAAGGAGCATGATACCTCCAGCTTTGTTCTTCTTTCTCAAGATTGCTTTGGCTATTTGGGGTCTTTTGTGTTTCCATACAAATTTTAGAATTATTTGTTCCAGTGTGAAAAATGCCATTGGTATTTTTATAGGGATTGCATTGAACCTGTAGAGTGCCTTGGGTAGTACAGAACTACCCAATCCATTAGCACAGTATATCTTTCCATTTGTTTCTCTTGCCTTCAATTTCTTTCATCAGTATCTTAAAGATTGCTGAGTACAAGTCTTCTACTTCTTTGTTTAGGTTTATTTTTAGGCATTTTATTCTTTCTGATGAAATTATAAATGGGATTGTTTTCTTAATTTCTCTTTCTGATCTGCAACAGATTTCTGTATATTACTTTTGTATCCTGAAACTTTGCTGAGTTCATTTATTAGTTCTAATAGTTTTTTGTTGGTGTCCTAAGGATTTTCTATGTGTAGTATTTTGTCATCTGCAAGCAGTGACAGTTTTACTTCTCCCTTTCCAATTTGGATTCCTTTTATTTTATTTTTCTTGCATGATTGCTGTGGCTAGGACTTCCAATACTATGTTGAATAAAAGTGGTGAGAATGGGCATCCTTGTCTTGTACCTGATCTTAGAGGAAATGCTTTCAGCTTTTTCCCATTAAGTATGATGTTGGCTGTAGATTTGTTACATATGGCCTTTCTTTCTTTTTTTTTTTTAATTAATTTTTTTGGCTGCACCGTGCAGGTTTCAGGATCTTAGTTCCCCCACCAGGGATCAAACCCAGGTCTCTAGCAGTGGAGGCATGGAGTCCTAACCACTGGACTGCCAGGGAATTCCCTATATGGCCTTTCTTATGCAGAGGTATGTTTCCTCTAATGCACTTCATTGACAAATTTTATCAAATTGATGTTGAATTTTGTCAAAGGCCTTTCTGCATTTATTGAGATGATCATATAATTTTTACTCTTCAATTTGTTAATGTGGTGTATTACATTGACTGATTTGCAGGTATTGAAACCATCCTTTCATCCCTTGGATATATCCCACTCGATCATGGTGTACAAGTCTTTTAACATATTATTGAATTCAGTTTCTAATATTTTGTTGAGGATTTTTGCATCATGTTCATCAGTGATACTGGTCTGTAATTGTCTTTTCTGTGTAGTGCCTGTCTGGTTTTGGTATCAGGGTGATACTGGCCTTGTAGAATGAGCTCAGAAGCATTCCTTCCTCTTCAATTTCTTGGAATAGTTTGAGAAGTATAGTTGTTAACTCTTCTTTAAGTGGTAGAATTCACCTGTGAAGCCATGTGGTTCTGGACTTTTGCTCACTGGGAGGTTTTTTATTAGTAGTAGTAGTAGTAATTCAATTTCATTACTGGTAACCACTCTGTTTATATTTTCTACTCCCTCCTTATTCAGTCTTGGGAGAGTGTATGTTTATAGAAATTTATCAATTTCTTTTAGGTTGTTCATTTTATTGGCATATAATTGTTCACAGTAATCTCTTATAATCCTCTGTATTTCTGTACTGTCCATGGTAACTTCTCCTTCATTTCTGATTTTATTGATTTGGGCCATCTCTCTTTTCTTCTTGATGAGTCTGGCTAAAGCCCTATTGATTTTGCTCATCTTTTCAAAGAAATATCTCCTAGTTTCATTGATATTTTCTATTTTTTTGTCTCTATTTTATTTATTTATGCTCTGATCTTTATTATTTCTTTCCTTCCACTAACTTTGGGTTTTGTTTGTTTTTCTTTTTCTAGTTCCTTTAGTTGTAAGGTTAGATTGTTTATCTGAGCGGTTTCCTGAGGTAGGCTTGTATTGCTATAAACTTCTCTCTTAGAACTGTCTTTGCTGTAGGCCATAGATTTTGGATCACTGTGCTTCTAATTTTCATTTGTCTCCAGGTATTTTTAATATCTTCACTCACTGATCCATTGATTGTTTACTAACATATTATTTAGACTCCACGTGTTGTTTTTGTTGTTTTTTTTTCTTGTATTTGATTTCTAGCCTCATACCTTTGTGGTTGGGAAAGATGCTTGATATGATTTCAATCTTCTTAAACTTATTGAGACTCTTTTTGTGGCCTAGCCTGTGATCTATCCTGGAGAATGTTTCACGTACACTTGAAAAGAATTCTGCTGCTTTGGGATGGAATATTCTCTATATATCTATTAAGTGCATTGGGTCTAATGTGACATTTAAGGCCACAATTCTTACTAATTTTCTGTCTGGATGATCTGTCCAATGATGTAAGTGTGATGTTAAAGTCCCCTAATATTGTGTTACTGTTAATTTCTCCCTTTATATTTGTTAATATTTGCTTTATGTATTTAGGTGGTCCCATGTTGGGTACATATACAATTACAGTTGTTAACTATTGGATCAATGATCTGTTTGGGCCGATGATCCCTTTATCATTATGTAATGTTCTTCTTCATCTCATTACAGTCTTCATTTTAAAGTCTATTTTGTCTGATATAAGTATTGCTACCCCAGTTTTCTTTTCATTTCCATTTGCATAGAATACCTTTTTCCATCCCCTTACTTCCAGTCACAGATGCTGTCTCAGAGGTCTCTTAAACTATCCTCATTTTTTAAAATTCTTTTTTCTCTTTTTGTTCAGCTTGGGTGATCTCCACTACTCTTTCAGTTTGCTGACCTGTTCCTCTATATCATCTAATCTACTGTTGATTCCATCTAGTGTATTTTTTATTTCAGTTATTGCATTCTTAAGCTCTGTTTTGTTCTATTTTATATTTTCTAACTCTTTGTTAAACTTCTCACAGTGTTCATCCATTCTTCTACCATGAGTTGAGCATCTTTATTATCATTACCTTTAACTCTTTACCAGGTAGATTTTTTATCTCCACTTCACTTAGTTCTTCTTCTGTGGTTTTGTCTTGTTCCTTCATTTGCAATATATTCCTCTGTCTCCTCAATTTGCCTAATTCTCTATGTTTATTTCTATGTATTAGACAGGTCAGTTACATTTCCCAATCTTGAATAAGTGGCCTTATGTAGGATATGTTCTATGGGGACAGCAGCACACTTCCCTCTGGTCACCAGAGCTCTACACTCTAGGGATGATACCTGTGTGGACTGCATGAGTTGTAGCAGGGTTGACTGCGATGTGTTGCTGGTATGCAGAGCTGGCCCCTGCCCTGATTTGTTACCAGGCCCTGCCTTGTGTGGTGGCAGCAAGCCCACTGGTGGGCAGGGCAGGGTCCTGGCATACCTGGCTGTGGGGTCAGCAGGGGTGGATCCTGGTGTGACTGGCAGCATGGCCTGAGGGGTTCTGGGACTGGTGCAGGCCTGCTAATAGGCTAGAGGGAGCACTCCAAAATAGTGCTAGCCAGTACAATAGTAGAACAAGCTCCCTAAAATGTCTGCTGCCACTGTCTATGTCTCCAGGGGGAGTGCCAGTTGCCTCCTGCCCCTCCAGGAGTTTCTCCAAGATCAGCAAGTAGGTCTGACACAAGCTTCTTTTAAATTATTGCCCCTGTACTGAAACAGAGCATGTGAGATTTTGCATGCACCCTTCAAGAGTGGAGTCTCTGTTTCCTATAGCCCTCCTATAGTTCTTCCATATGTAAGTCCCACTAACCTTCAAAGTCAGACATTCTGGGGGTTTGTCTTCCAAGTGGAGGACCACCAGTTTGGCCAGCTCAATGTGGGGTTATGATCCTTTTCTCCTATGGGAGAACCTCTTTAATTGTGATTATTTTCCCATTTGAGAGTTGCCTACCTAGGGATGTGGGTCTTGACTATATGTGTGTCTCCACCCCTCCTACTCATCTCATTGTGGTTCCTTCTTTATATTTTTAGTTGTGGAAATTTTTTTCTGCTAGTCTTCAGGTCATTCTCATAGATATTTAGTCTGTAAATAGTTGTAATTTTGATGTACCCATGGAAGGAGGTAAGCTCAGGGTCTTCCTACTCTGCCATCTTGGCTACCATCTGCTCATTTTTAAATCAGATTTTTTTCAGCTATTGAGTTGTATGTGTTCTATATATTTTGGATATTAACCCCTTGTCAGATATATGATTAGAAAATATTTTCTCTCATTCAGTAGGTTGCTTTTTTTCATTTTGTTGATAGATTCTTAGATTCCTTTGCTGTGAATAAGCTTTTTAGTGATGTAGTGCCATTTGTTTATTTTTGCTTTTGTTGCCCTTGCTTTTAGAGTCAAATCCAAAAAATAATTGCCAAGACCACTATTATGGAGCTGGGCTCTCTATTCTTTTCCATTAATGTATGTGTCCACGTTTGTGTCAATACCATACTGTTCTGATTACTATAGTTTTGTAATATAGTATGAAATCAGGAAGCATGATACCTCCAGCTTTGTTCTTTTCTATCAAGATTGCTTTGGCTATTCAGTGTCTTTTGCAGTTCTGTACACATTTTTGGATTGTTTTTTCTATTTCTGTGAAAAATACCTCTTCCATAAAATAAAAATAGGAGAAGAGGGAACACTTCCACATCTATTTTAAAGGGCCAGGATTACCCTGACACAAAAACCAGACAAGCACATAAAAAGAAAAAATTTACAGGCCAATATCCCTGATGAATATGATGCAAAAATCCTCAATAAAACATTAACAAACTGAATTCAACACTACATTAAAAGGATCATACACCATGATCAAATGGGATTTATTCCAGGGACGCAAACCTGGTTCACATCCTCAAATCAATCAATATGATACACCACATTAACAAAATGAAGGATAAATATTGTATAATCATCTCAATAGATGCAGAAAAAGCATTGGACAAATTCAACATCCATTTGTAATAAAAACTCTCACAAAGTTGGTATAGAGGGAACGTACCTCAACATAACAGCCATGTATGACAAGCTCACAGCTAGCATCATATTCAATGATGAAAAACTAAAAGCTTTTATCTAAGATCAGGAACAAGACAAGGATGCCCAATCTTGCCACTTTTATTAAACATAGTACTGGAAGTCCTAGCCAGAGCAACTAGGCAAGAAAAAGAAATAAAAGCCATCCAAATCAAAAAGAAGTAAACCTATCACATTTGCAGATGACATGCTGTTATATTAGAAAACCCTAAGGACTCTAACAAAAAACTGTTAGAACTAATAAACAAATTGAGTAAAGTTGCAGGATACAAAATCAAATACAAAAATCAGTTGAATTTCTATATACTAAGAATGAACTACCAGAAAGAGAAATTAAGAAAACAATCTCATTTACAATTGTATCAAAAACAATAAAATACATAGGAATAAATTTAAGCAAGGATGCAAAAGATCTATACACTGAAAACTATAAGACATTGATGAAAGAAATTGAAGAAGACACAAATAAATGAAAAGATAGTCTGTGCTCATGGATGAGAAGAATCAATGTTGTTAGAATATCCATACTACCCAAAGCAATCTGCAGACACAGTGCAATCCCTATTAAATTTTCAATAACATTTTCATAGAAATAGAACTAACAATCTTAAAATTTATATGGAATCACAAAAGCCCCCCAACCACCAAAGCAATGTGAGAAAAAAGAACAAAGCTGGAGACAGCATACCTCTGGATTTCAAACTCTATTACAGAGCTGTAGTAATCAATACAGGGTGATACTGGCATAAAAATAGACACATAGATCAATGGAACAGAACAGGGTCCAGATATAAACCCGTGCATATATGATTAATTAATTCACTACTATGGAGTAAATATACAGTGGGGAATGGATATTCTCTTCAATAAATAGTGTTTGCAAAACTGGGCAGACACATGAAAAAGAATGAAATGGGCCACTATTTTGTACTATAAGCAAAAATCAACTCAAAATGGATTAAAAACTTGAACATAAAACCTGAAACCATAAAACTCCAAGAAGAAAATATAGGGGGTAGTAAGCTCCTTAACATCAGTCTTGGTGATGATTTTTGGATTTGACACCAAAAACAAATGCAACAAAAGCAAACATAAATAAGTGAGAGCACATCAAGCTAAAAAGCTTATGCACAGCAAAGGAAACCATAAACAAAATGAAAAGACAACCTTCTGAATGGAAGAAAATATTTTCAAATCATATATCTGATAAGTGGTTAATATCCAAAATATATAAAGAACTCATATAACTCAACAGCAAAAAAAAAAGCTGAACAATCTGATTTAAAAATTGGCAGAGGATTTGAATGGACATTTTTCCAAAGAAAACATACAAATGGCCAACAGGTACATGAAAAAATGCTCAAACTCACTAATCATCAGGGAGATGCAAATCAAAACCACGATGAGATCGTATCTCACACCTGTTAGAATGGCTGTCATCAAAAAGATAATAAACAATGAGTGTTGAGGATGCGGAGAAAGGAGAATACTTGTGGACTATTGGTGAGAATGTACATTGGTTCAGCCAATGTACTATGGAAAACAATATGGGGGTTCCTCAAAAAATATTAAAAATAGAACTACCATATGATCCAGCAATCCCACTTCTTAGTGTGTACCCAAAGGAAATGGAAACAGGACCTCAAAGAGATATCAGCCTTCCCATGTTCATTGCAACATTATTCATAACAGTCAAGTTATGGAAACAACCTAAGTGTCTATCAATGGATGAAGAAGATATGAGATACACATACACACATATATACAAAAATGATATATATGACATATATATGATATACCATATGTATGGTATATGATTGTCACAAAATATTACTCAGCCATAAGAAAATAGGAAATCATGCCATCTGCAACAATATGGATGGAACTTGGGGGCATTATGCTAAGTGAAATAAGCCAGACAGAGATAGATAAATCTTGCATGGTGTTAATTATATGTGGAATTTAAAGAAAAAAAAAGTCAAACTGATAGAAACAGAGAGTAGAAAAGTAGTTGAAAGGGTCTGGGGGTGGTGAGGGAAATAGGGAGAGGTTGGTTAAAAGGTATGAACTTTCAGCTATAAGATGAATGAGGTTTGAGGATCTAATGTAAAACACATGACTATAATTGATAACACTGTATTGTATAACTGAAATTTGCTAAAAGAACAGAACTTAAATTTTCTCATCAAAAAAAAAATATGTTAGGTAATGTATGTTCTAACTAACCAGATGTGGGGAATTCTTTCACAGTGAGAAGCAGCTGCATAGCACAGGGAGATCAGCTTGGTGCTTTGTGACAACCTGGAGAGGTGAGATAGGGAAGGTGGGAGGGAGGCATAAGAGGGAGGGAATATATGTATACATATAGTTGATTCACTTTGTTATACAGCAGAACCTAACACAACATTGTAAAGCAATTATACTCCAATAAAGATGTAAAAACAAAACAAAACAAAAAGCTAAAAAGGAAGTTTTTATAAATAAATGTATAATCTTAATACTTTTAGTCTCCACATATGTTTATTTATTAGTCAATTTGCATAAAAGAATAAAACTAAATCAGGATCCACAGAAACAAAGCTATTTCACTATAAGGAAACTTCACTTATTTAAGCTCTCCTCTGTCTTAGGAAGATTCCCACAAAAGTGACATTGCATTGAATCTAACCAGGAAAAGGAAGAACCTGAAATGGCACTTTAACACTGTCAAAGCTTTGAACAACACATGTCATCTTAGACATACACATCTTGTTATTGGCTAGGATCCAACCACATAAGTACTTTTATTAAAAGGATCATTTTGAAATATGCTTACTCTTATTTTATTTTTTATTTTATTTTTATTTTTATTTTTTTTGCAGTACGCGGGCCTCTCACTGTTGTGGCCTCTCCCACTGCAGAGCACAGGCTCCAGATGCACAGGCTCCGTGGCCATGGCTCACGAGCCTAGCCGCTCCGCGGCATGTGGGATCTTCCCGGACCGGGGCACAAACCCATGTCCCCTGCATCGGCAGGCGGACTCTCAACCACTGTGACACCAGGGAAGCCCATACTCTTTATTTATTTATTTATTTATTATTTATTTATTTATTTTTGGCTGCATTGGGTCTTCGTTGCTGCGCGAGGGCTTTCTCTGGTTGCGCGAGTGGGGGCTACTCTTCGTTGCGGTGCACGGGCTTCTCACTGCAGTGGCTTCTCTTGTTGCAGAGCACAGGCTCTAGGCTCGCGGGCTTCAGTAGCTGCAGCACGCAGGCTCAGTAGTTGTAGCTTGTGGGTTCTAGAGCGCAGACTCAGTAGTTGTGGCGCACGGGCTTAGTTGCTCCGCAGGATGTGGGATCTTCCTGGACCAGGACTCGAACCCATGTCCCCTGCATTGGCAGGCAGATTCTTAACCACTGCACCACCAGGGAAGTCCCTGCTTACTCTTAATATAGTAGGAAACTATAGGTTCCAACCCTGATGTGCCTAAAAAGATATCTCTGTTAAGAAAACTATAAAACAATTTGGATTCAAACATGTTTATGTTGGTTACATTCAATTTTAATTACAGGCAATTCTTTTAGGATTTGCTTTGAAAAAAAGAAAGGATCTTGTTGAGAAATATATAACTGACATCTACAAGGTGAAAATAGACAAAACAATGTAAAAACAGTGCATACTATTTTAAAGACTGTATTAATAACAGTTATTTGTTTCTCAAGCTGTTACTGGAACTGCAAAATAGAGTCTGTCGTCTTATCTCAGAAACAGTTGTCCTGTCTCCTTTCCAGCTAACCTATCACCACTATACTTGATAACCTTCCCTTCTGTCACCCCCACTTATGCCTAGAAACTATTCTTACATTTTATAGCTATATCTGTTTCTGTGTCTATATCTCTATTTCTGACTTTATCTTGATATAATTTATCACCATGTCTCTCTTCCTCAATGTAGTTCTTGCCTCAAACTACAATCCTATTTTTCTTTTAGTAAGAAATCTCCAGGGGAAAAAAGTCATTTCCACGTTAATCACTCACTAATTTATTTCTGAGTGCTTGCAGTATAGCCTCCTACTTTACCACTTCTCTGAAGTAACTAGAGTTCTTTGTACTGGGATGAATGGTATTCCCCCAGATTTCATGCTCACCCAGAACCTGTGAATGTGACCTTACTTGGAAATAGGGTCTTTGCAGATGTAATCAAGTTAAGATTAGAACATACTAGATTAGAGTAGGTCTTAAATCCAGTGACTAATGTTCTAATAAAAAGAGGGGAATTTCAACATAGACACACAGATGCTTAGAGGGAAAATGGCCATGTGAAAAAGGAGCTCATTCATTCAACACAAATGTTCTCCCTTCTGATTGCAGTATATTAGTAGAAACAATAATTGAAATGTTCCAAAAAACGTTTTCCCCTTCCTTTCAGTAGGGGCCTCCCCACTACCAAATTATTTGGGTCTTCCCCAAGGCTAAACCCACTCCCTGAGGGGCCACCTGACAACAGGTGCAGTCACAGCTGTTTAGATGCCAGGTGTTATGGAAATTAACTTCATGTCACAGATGACAAATTAGACATTACACTGGAAATTCTGGTAATACTCCTAGGAGATATAAGGGATCAAATCCCTAGAAAAATTTTAATTTTTTTTTTTTTTGGTAGAAAGAAATGTGAATGAATTCATTATTAAGTATTACTTAAAAAATAATTGGTGGGCTTCCCTGGTGGCGCAGTGGTTGGGAGTCCATATTTATGCCTGCCGATGCAGGGGACGCGGGTTCGTGCCCCGGTCTGGGAAGATCCCACATGCCATGGAGCGGCTGGGCCCGTGAGCCATGGTCGCTGAGCCTGTGCGTCCAGAGCCTGTGCTCCGCAACGGGAGAGGCCACAGCACTGAGAGGCCCGCGTACTGCAAAAAAAAAAATTGGTAATCTATGAACTTTTCTGGTACCAGAAAAGATTCAATCTGTTACATGTTCAGTTTTGTTCAATGGTCATATTTAAAGTTTGACTGAATAAGATAAGCACACTTAATAAAGAGGGCATTTATAAGAAATGGGCACATAGAATTATTTCATTATGATAGTTAAATAGAATTTAAGTGGGTTTGTATCAAGGTAACTCTTAGTTTGTCTCTGTGAAGTCCAGGAGAAGTATCACTTGGAATGAAAATACCATCTAAAATATTGGAATTTCGCTTTTGTTAGAAATTTGTTTAGCATATAATCTTCATATTTATTTGAGAAAATAATAATCTTAATTGTGTTTCTTAACTAATAATATAGATACAAATTATTTGGGCCTCTCCAAGACTAAAACTACTCTCAGAAGGGCTTCTGTTGGCATTTAGGAGAAAGGTCATTGGACCTATAAGTTAAAGCCAAAATTTTACAAAATATTTATTTTTTAACACTGGTATTGCACGAGAGGACCTACACTTAATTTATAAGCTAATTATGATATATATATATATGGTTTTATTGCTGATGAAGATTTTATTTAATTCAATAAATATTTCTGCAGGCCCAATATATGCAAATACTTTCATAAATGAGCTGCCCCTAATTTCTATTTCCCATTTAAAAGTAAAAGATACAAGATTACATGAAATAAAATTACTTTAAAAAAGGAAGAGAAATACTTTTTAAAGGTAACAGTAAGAACAAACACTATCCAGGAGCACAACCCAGGGCAGGGCAAGTGCCCCTGTGATAAAGAGCACAGGTGACCTTATCAAGTGGAAAGGTGGAGGGATAATGCAGGAAGAGCTTCTCAATCATAGCCAAAGGTTCTGATGTTTTCACCATCAGAGAAACTAAGACTTGGTCTTTGAAGGAGGTGTTTTTCCTGCAGCCCGGCGCACTGGTAGGCAGCATCAACTGTTCTTCTTCCAACCATTGTTGTCATGGGCGGCAGCAGCAGACTCCGGGGCTCTGAAAGGTCACTTTTTTTTTTTTGACTGCACCTCGTAGCTTGTGGGATCTTAGTTCCCCAACCAGGGGTCAAACCCGGGTCCATGGCTGTGAAAGCCCCGCGGTCTAACCACTGGACCACCAGGGAATTCCCTGAAAAGTCACTTTTTTGAATTTTATTTTATTTATTTTTTATACAGCATATTCTTATTAGTTACCCATTTTATACATACTAGTGTATATATGTCAATTCCAATCCCCCAAAACATCCCACCACCACCACTTTCCCCCCTTGGTGTCCATACATTTGTTCTCTACATCTGTGTCTCTATTTCTGCCCTGCAAACCGGGTCATCTGTACCATTTTTCTAGGTTCCACGTATATGGTTAATATATGACATTTATTTTTCTCTGAAAGGTCACTCTTAACCTCAGACTCTTGGTTTATTATCAGTTCCTCTATGTTAAACAGATGGGTTTAGATGAAAGCTTTGAGTATAACTTTTTTTTCTTTACCAAGCAGAATTGATCACTGTTGAACCTTTTCCACCCATAGTGAGTCAAAAATTACTGCATGTGTATGATGTGCAAAATACCATGCTAAATACAGTGGAAAGAGGGAAGAGTGGTCAGCAGAGTGAAAAAGTAGAATATAATCCCTCTCCTTAAGAAGATTATTAATTTGTTTTGCTCTTTTTGCTTGAATTCAGCCAGGCCTAAAATGTGCTTGGCATTGGAGATAAAGAGAAAAGTAAGGTATTAAATCAAGTTCTCTGGCTTTCAAGGATTCACACCTAACTCAACATCTGTTTATTGATCTGATTGGAATAGAATCTAAGCATATTAACGTTGAAGGACCCATAGATAGGCAGGATAACATAGTGGTTAAAATCTTTGGACCAAATGGAGTCAGGGTTCAATCCCAGACCTAAACACTCTTTACTCTAGTTTGCTCATTTATAAGATAGGCAATACCACATATATCACAAAAGGCTGTTGTGCCAATTAAATGAGAAAACCTATTTCAAAACATTTCAAAGTATGGTTCCTATCATATGACAGAAGATTTTTAAAAGTTAGTGATTATTATTCCTAAATAATAATAATAATAAAGCATCTAGTCTAAATCTCTCACTTATTAGATGAAAATGCTGAAACTCCAAAAGAATGTCTAAGGCAAGTGAGCAGACAAGTTATGTCTAAAGGTAAAGCTAGTGATCAGACAAGTTAGGACTAAAATCTGGAATGATTTAACAGAGGGGACCAACCAGTCTTCATTCTGAGAACTAAGCATTTCCAGAAAGCCTGCTAAGGCTTATTTTATAATGGCCTAAGCATTCAAAAATTTTAATCAGACAATACTACTTTTACTAAAATAACAATATGCCACAATTTTCTTTACTGCCTTTTCAAGACATGCACAAATATCAATTGCTTGCTTCAGTGCCAACAACTAACATAATCCTTTCCTATATTTTCACTAGAATATAGTTTTTTTTAAAGCTAAACTTAAAGGGAAATACAACTTTTTCAGTATACTTACAGTTGCCTTTGAGTTTACTTTCTCTTTTGCTCTTTTTTTCTCCTCTGCTATTCTTCACTACAATACAGGGACACAGTCTTTTGCCCTGCTTTTGAAGAATGTACTGCACTAACTTACGTTCACTCTTCTCCTTGGCTCTTCTCTATTTTTGGTATTGGTAGAACTGTAACTGAACTACTGATCAATGGGCCGGTCCGTGACTTTCATAGTACCCAAAGGACACAGATGAGCTAGAGAGATTACTTGGGGGCCTGGGTCAAGCAGTGGAAGAGACATCTGAAGGGGCAGCCAAGAAGTCAAGATGCTTAGGCCTCACTGGAGTGATCAGTCTACTGGACTCTATTGTATTACAGCCTGTAAATCTTAACTATGCTGCTTTTCCATCCCTTCTTTGCTGAAATCTGAAACAGTGGGTACTGTGGAAAGAGCTTAAGTTTTGGAGTCAGTTGAACTAAGTTCAAATCTGGATTCTACCATTTAGTAGCTTTGTGTCTTTGATTAAGCTACTTAGCCTTCCTAAACCTTAATATACTTGTCTATAAAATGGACCTTATACTTCTTTACCAGGATCATGGTAAAGGAAACTGAACTAATGAACGTAAAACACCTAACTTGTAGCAAGCTTTTAGCAAGGCTCCTCCTGTGATCCTGATTTTGACTTGACAGTCTGATGCTGATCTCCTGTATTCTTTGTTTTTTGTAACTCATTTAAAGATAGGCTTTTAATTTACGATGAAGATATAGACAAGTGGCTTTCTATTTAGAAAAGAAATGATTTTAGATCCTATCACACAATATAAAATAAAATGTCATTTTGAAAAATACTGTAGTATGTACAGTGGTTTACAGAGGTACTAGTAACTAGTGTTAAGCAAGCACTTTGCTTTGGGTTAGCTTCAGGAATGTTTTCACTGCAAGTTATGTGTGTGCTGATTTTTTTTGTTTCTAGTAAAGTTACTTACAGTGAAATAAGTGTAAAATTAGACAGGTTGTGACAAATGTATAAATTCATGTAACCAACAACCAGTTAAGATATCACCCCAGAAAGTTCTATAGAGCAACTTTCCAGGCAAGTGCCACTCCCCATAGACACCATAGATTAGTTTTGCTCAGTTTTTAGTTTCACATAAATGAGAGCAAGCAATATGTATCCATTTGTGTCTGGCTTCTTTTGATCAATATGTTTCTGATATTCACTCATCTTGCTATCTGAATCAGTAGTTCATTTTTTTTTTGAATTTTTGAATTATATTTTTTAAATTTTGTATACAGCAGGTTCTTATTAGTCGTCCATTTTATACACATCAGTGTATACATGTCAATCTCAATCTCCCAATTCATCACACCACCACCACCACCCGCCGCTGCTTTCCCCACCTTGGTGTCCATATGTTTGTTCTCTGCATCTGTGTCTCAATTTCTGCCTGCAAACCGGTTCATCTGTACCATTTTTCTAGGTTCCATATATATGCGTTAATATGCGATATTTGTTTTTCTCTTTCTGACTTACTTCACTCTGTATGACAGTCTCTAGATTCATCCACATCTCTACAAATGACCCACTTTCGTTCCTTTTTATGGCTGAGTAATATTCCATTATATACATGTACTACATCTTCTTTATCCATTTCTCTGTCGACGGGCATTTAAGTTGCTTCCGTGGCCTGGCTATTGTAAATAGTGCTGCAATGAACATTGGGGTGCATGTTTCTTTTTGAATTATGGTTTTCTCTGGGTATATGCCCAGTAGTGGGATTGCTGGGTCACATGGTAATTCTAACTTTAGTTTTTTAAGGAACTTACATGCAGTTCTCCATAGTGGCTGTATCAATTTACATTCCCAACAACAGTGCAAGAGGGTTCCCTTTTTTCCACACCCTCTCCAGCATTTATTGTTTGTAGATTTTGTGATGATGACTATTCTGACCGTTGTGAGGTGATACCTCATTGTAGTTTTGACTTCCATTTCTCTAATAATTAGTGATGTTGAGCAGTTTTTCATGTGCTTCTTGGCCATCTGTATGTCTTCTTTGGAAAATGTCTATTTAGGTCTTCTGCCCATTTTTTGATTGGGCTGTTTGCTTTTTTAATATTGAGCTGCATGAGCTGTTTATATAATTGGAGATTAATCCTTTGTCTGTTGATACGTTTGCAAATATTTTTTCCCATTCTGAGGGTTGTCTTTTCTTGTTGTTTCTAGTTTCCTTTGCTTTGAAGAAGCTTTTAAGTTTCATTAGGTCCCATTTGTTTATTTTTGTTTTTATTTCTATTACTCTAGGATGTGGATCAAAAAAGATCTTTCTGTGACTTATGTCATAGAGTGTTCTTCCAATGTTTTTCTCTAAGAGTTTTATAGTGTCCGGTCTTACATTTAGGTCTCTAATCCACTTTGAGTTTATTTTTGTGTATGGTGTTAGGGAGTGTTCTAATTTCATTCTTTTACATGTAGATGTCCAGTTTTCCAACACCACTTATTGAAGAGATTGTCTTTTCTCTGTTGTATATCCTTGCCTCCTGTGTCATAGATTAGTTGACCATATGTGTGTGTGTTTATCTCTGGGCTTTCTATCCTGTTCCATTGATCTATATTTCTGTTTTTGTGCCAGTACCATATTGTCTTGATTACTGTAGCTTTGTAGTATAGTCTGAAGTCAGGGAGTCTGCTTCCTCCAGCTCTGTTTTTTTCCCTCAAGACTACTTTGGCTATTCGGGGTCTTTTGTATCTCCATTCAAATTTTAAGATTTTTTGTTCTAGTTCTGTAAAAAAATGCCATTGGTAATTTGATAGGGATCACATTGACTCTGTATATTGCTTTGGGTAGTTTAGTCATTTTCACAATATTGATTCTTCCAATCCAAGAACATGGTATATCTCTCCATCTGTTGGTATCATCTTTAATTTCTTTCAACAGTGTATTATACTTTTCTGCATACAGGTCTTTTGTCTCCCTAGGTAGGTTTATTCCTAGGTATTTTATTCTTTTTCTTGCAGTGGTAAATGGGAGTGTTTCCTTAATTTCTCTTTCAGATTTTTCATCATTAGTGTATAAGAATGCAAGAGATTTCTGTGCATTAATTTTGTATCCTGCAACTTTAGCAAATTCATTGATTAGCTCTAGTAGTTTTCTGGTGGCATCTTTAGGATTGTCTATGTATAGTATCATGTCATCTGCAAACAGTGACAGTTTTACCTCTTCTTTTCCAATCTGTATTCCTTTTATTTCTTTTTTCTTCCCTGATTGCCGTGGCTAGGACTTCCAAAACTATGTTGAATAATAGTGGCTTGAGTGGATATCCTTGTCTTGTTTCTGATCGTAGAGAAAATGCTTTCAGTTTTTCACCATTGAGAATGATGTTTGCTGTGGGTTTGTCATATATGGCCTTTATTATGTTGAGGTAGGTTCCCTTTATGCCCAGTTTCTGGAGAGTTTTTATCATAAGTGGTGTTGAATTTTGTCAAAAGCTTTTTCTGTGTCTATTGAGATGATCATATGTTTTTTATTCTTCAGTTTGTTAATATGGTGTATCACAATGATTGAGTTGCATATATTGAAGAATCCTTGAATCCCTGGGATAAATCCTACTTGATCATGGTGTATGATCCTTTTAATGTGTTGTTGGATTCTGTTTGCTAGTATTTTGTTGAGGATTTTTGCATCTATATTCATCAGTGATATTGGTCTGTAATTTTCTTTTTTTGTAGTATCTTTGTCTGGTTTTGGTATCAAGGTGATGGTGGCCTCATAGAATGGGTTTGGGAGTTTTCCTTCCTCCACAAGTTTTTGGAAGCATTTGAGAAGGATGGGTGTTACCTCTTCTCTAAATGTTTGATAGAATTCACCTGTGAAGCCATCTGGTCCTGGACTTTTGTTTGTTGGGAGATTTTTAATCACAGTTTCCATTTCATTACTTGTGATTGGTCTGTTCATATTTTCTATTTCTTCCTGGTTCAGTCTTGGAAGGTTATACCTTTCTAAGAATTTGTCCATTCTTCCAGATTGTCCATTTTATTGGCATAGAGTTGCTTGTAGTAGTCTGTTAAGGTGCTTTGTATTTCTGTGGTATCTGTTGTAACTTCTCCTTTTTCATTCCTCATTTTATTGATTTGAGTCCTCCCCCTCTTTTTCTTGATGAGTCTGGCTAATGGTTTATCAATTTTGTTTATCTTCTTAAAGATCCAGCTTTTAGCTTTATTGATCTTTGCTATTGTTTTCTTTGTTTCTATTTCATTTATTTCTGCTCTGATCTTTATGATGTCTTTCCTTCTACTAACTTTGGGTTTTGTTTCTTCTTCTTTCTCTAGTTCCTTTAGGTGTAAGGTTAGAGTGTTTATTTGAGATTTTTCTTGTATCTTGAGGTGGGCTTGTATAGCTATAAACTTCCCTCTTAGAACTGCTTTTGCTGCATCCCATAGGTTTTGGATCATTGTGTTTTCATTTTCATTTGTCTCTAGGTATTTTTTGATTTCCTCTTTGATTTCTTCAGTGATCTCTTGGTTATTTAGTAATGTATTGTTTAGCCTCCATGTGTTTGTGTTTTTTATGTTGTTTTCCCTGTAATTCATTTCTATTCTCATAGTGTTGTGGTCAGAAAAGATGCTTGATATGATTTCAATTTTCTTAAATTTACTGAGGCTTGATTTGTAACCCGAGGTGTGATCTATCCTGGAAAATGTTCTGTGAGCACTTGAGAAGGAAGTGTAATCTGCTGTTTTTGGATGGAATGTCCTATATATATCAATTAAATCTATCTGGTCTATTGTGTCAATTAAAGCTTCTATTTCCTTATTAATTTTATGTTTGGATGATCTGTCCATTGGTGTAAGTGAGGTTTTAATGTCCCCCACTATTATTGTGTTACTGTTGATTTCCTCTTTTATAGCTGTTAGCAGTTCCCTTATGTATTGAGATGCTCCTATATTGGGTGCATATATATTTATAATTGTTATATCTTCTTCTTGGATTGATCCCTTGATCATTATGTAGGTCCTTCATTGTGTCTTGTAACATTCTTTATTTTAAAGTCTATTTTATCTGATATGAGTATTGCTACTCCAACTTTCTTTCGATTTCCATTCGCATGCAATATCTTTTTTCATCCCCGCACTTTCAGACTGAATGTTTCCCTAGGTCTGAAGTGGGTCTCTTGCAGACAGCATATATATGGGTCTTGTTTCTGTATCCATTCAGCAAGC